>NC_132910.1:78686512-79296058 GCF_047675955.1 Chlorocebus sabaeus | reverse complement strand
CTCCATTTTAAACTTTATCTTCAATATGTTCACTTTTATTTAATAGTTTAGTTTGCAGAATTGGAAACTCTATGTTTGCAGAGTTGCATCACAAAAACCGGACCCAATCTTACCTATTTCTTCATGGATGTCCTAAAGTTGACACTACCCACCTCTCATCCCAGCTTCTTGCTTTGAAGCCAACTGGCTTTGTTGTTTGCTCTAATGCCCATATGCTTCTATTACCTACCAGTAAGATAAAAGGATTAGCCAGGTTTTCTGATTTTTTTTTATATTCTGCTCAAATTTCTACTAGTTATACTTAGTTGGCTCTGAATTCAACATCATCCCATTATTTTTAATCTTTGAGGGCATTGTATTTGTGTTAAATACTAAAGCATATTATAAAAGGATAGCTTGAAACTGGAAGCTATTATTCAGGGTGGAAGAAAGGAGTAGATTTAATAACATCTGGAATTAGCCATTCAAATTCTTTTAATTATTTTTCAACACTCTGACATAGACCACTCCTTTCCCTGTGCACTCATGACAGACCTGACTGTATAACTCCTGTATTCTTTTGGAGCCTATATCCAGTCTCAGGATCTTTAATAATAGGATTTCAGCTCCGTTTTTAAATACTGAGAAAGACTTCCCTGGATTTCATTACAGTAAAACCTTAAGATATGAGAAATGGAGTTAACTGAGTCTTTAAAACAGATGTTTTCCTATCCTCATGGAGTTAATAGTCTATTAAGGAAGATAGGCAGTAAACAAGGATTTCAGTATGTAATTATAATCTGTAATTAAACATGCCGTAAAAGAAATTAATAGAATGGGAATAGAGGATAACAAAGGACTTTATTTAGATTAAGTGGCTAAGCAAGGTTACCTTTTTTGTGTTAAATTGTCAAGAAAAAGGACTTGACATTTAAGCAAAAACCTAACAGAGCCAGCCATACAAAGACTGGGTATGAGAATGTTCTGAAGTGAGATTATTACTATGCCTACTATACTGAGCAAAGCCATCTAGCAGTAGATCTAGAACTGATCATATTAGAAACATCTTTAATGCTATTGATTTTCAGATTTGGCTTCAGCCTTTATCTGATTAGTATTAACACAATATTTCATTTTCCATCCCTTTACTTTTAGTCAATCTGTGTTGTTTTATTTTTCTTACATTAATGACATATAGCTGGATTTTTTCATTAAATCTAATATTAGCACTATGTCCTTTAATAGCTTAATTAGTGTATATGTTTTGTGATTACTGGTATATTTAGGTTTATTTCTATCATCTTATTTTGTGATTTCTCTTCACCTTACTTTTCTTTGCCTCTCTTCCCACTATTTTTCCTTCTCAGACTGATTTATTTCTTCCATTTTCTCCCCTCTACTGATGTCGATGTATTCTATTTCTATCCTTTTGGTGATTTCCTTAAGTTTTTGCTATAGCTGACTATCCTATGCTTTTGAATAATATAAGAATTTTAGCCAAACATCATTTTAGTGTGAATTAGAAAAAGCTGCCTCTTTAAGATACTTTACTGACATTTGACAGATTATTTCTTAATAAATAAGCAAAACTGCCATGACTACAAATATGGATAGTATCCCCTGCATTGTACATAGTCTTATGTTGAGGCCCTGGTTAGAAAGCTTTAACTCTGATTCCTCCCCCATCCCGTTTTCCACAGTATCACTATTAGACTTTAGTTTCACTATATTTTTTCAAAGTCCACCCCAAAATTGATGAAATTATCTTTTTAAAATAGTTCTTGTTTAAATTTACCAGCATGGTTATCATTTTTTAATTTACTGTTGTTTCTTGCATCTCATTTCTTGGTTTGGAGTTCACTTTTTACTTTAGTGAGGTGTGTCCTATAGTTTGGCAGGAAAAATTTTTTTGTTTGTCCTCACTCAGGAATAATAGTTTGGGTTTAGAATATAAAATTGGAGAGTGGGCCAGGCACAGTGGCTCATGCCTATAATCCTACCATTTTGGGGAGACCAAGGTGGGAAGACTGCTTGAGCCCAGCAGTTCAAGACTAGCCTGGGCAATATGGCGAGACCCTGTCTCTTACAAAAATATAAAAAATTGGCCAGGCATAGTGGCGTGCACCTGTGGTCCCAGCTACTCAAGAGTCTGAGGTAGTAAGATTGCTTGAGCCCAGAAGATCAGTGAGCCTTCATCACACCACTGCACTCAACCTGGGTGACACAGCGAGACCCTGTCTCAAAAAAAAGTGTACGTTGACCTTATTTTACCTCAGCTCTTCAGTAGCGTTATGCCACTGTCTTCCACTTGTTTGTGGGGAGTCGGCTTGTAGTTTGTCTTTACTCTTATTAATCTGTTTCTTCCCTTTGGTTGTAGTTGAGATCTTTTTGTCTTTGGGGTTTTCCTCTTTTACTAGGATTTGTCCAGGTGTGGTTTTGATTTTATTTACCATGTACCAAACTCTACTCAAGTCTGGACATATTGTCCTTTTTTTTTTCCCCCAGAAAATTTGCTGTTACTTATTGCCTCCTCCATTATCTCTGTTCCTTCCTCTGGAACTGTTAGTAGATATACATTAGGTTTTCATCTATTCTTAATGTCTCTTAATCTTTCCTTATGTACCGTTTCTTAATAATTTTAAGCAAATTTACTTTAGTTCTTTAATCTGCTTCTATTTATTCTTGGGATGCCAGTTCTCCTGTTATATGTGCTCACTCCTCTATGATGGTTTGTTTCTTCATGCAGTTTATATTTTTTATTGTGAACTTATTATCTTCAGTAGTTACTTTTTTTAATTTTGGAGTATTTCCTGTAAAATTCCATGAGCCTAAGTTGTGAAACTGGCCCTGTAAAGTGGTTTGGGTGTGTTGTGAAATAGGGCCTCACGTAAGTTAAAACAATGATTTTTTTAATTAAGTAATACATGCTCAAAATAGAAAATTCAAAAGGATATACAGTGAAAAGTAAGTCTGTTTCCCACAACTGCTCCCAGCCACCAGGTTCCCTTCCAAAGAGGCAAAGGACCAGTATACGTATTCTTCTAGAGCTATTTTGGGTGCAAGTACAAGCGTGTGGATATCTTCCTTTCCCCCCACTCTAATTATAGTATACTATGCATATGTTTCACAATATTTTAATATCACAAGAGCCTTTCACATCAGTATAGAGAACCATCTTATTCTTTTAAATACATGCATAACGTTCTTAACGTTCTGTTATATGAATGTCATAATTTAACAGTCCACCGTTAACATTTGTTTTCAATCTCCTGTTACATGATGCAATAAATATGTACATGTCATTTTACACATGTGTGTAAATTATGATTATCAAGTAAATTCCTGGAAATAAAATTACTGAGGCTTGGGATATGGACATTTTTAATTTGGATTCTTGTTTCCGAACTGCTCTTCAGAGAGGTTAGACCAATTTACACTTGATGAAAATGCCTGTTTCTAACTTCTTGCCAAAAACGTGATATTAAGCTTCTTGGTCTATGTCAATCTGGGTTAAAATGGTATCTCAATATTTGTTTACATTTACACTTCTCATTTACTTAGTGAGGTTGGACTTTTTAAAAAGTTGAGTCATTTATGATTCCTTTTCTACAAATTGCTTATTCATATATTCTTTGCCACAGTTTTTCTTTTTTTTTTTTTTTTTGAGACGGAGTTTCACTCTTGTTGCCCAGGCTGAAGTACAGTGACATGATCTCGGCTCACTGCAACCTCTGCCTCCTGGGTTCGAGTGATTCTGCTGCCTCAGCCTCCCGAGTAGCTGGGATTACAAGCATGTGCCACCACACCCAGCTAATTTTGTATTTTTAGTAGAGATGGGGTTTCTCCATGTTGGTTAGGCTGGTCTCGAACTCCTGACCTCAGGTGATCTGCCCACCTCAGCCTCCCAAAGTGCTGAGATTACAGGCATGAGCCATTGCGCCCAGCCTTGCCACAGTTTTTCAATCATCATATAGATCTTACAAATTTTAGGTGTTCTTTGTAAAGTAAAGCAGCCTTTGCTGCAAATATTTTTTCTAGTTTAGTTGTCTTTTTACTTACTTAGGTGTTTTTTTGAACCACACAAATTTTTGGTTTTGTATATTCAAATTTATCTTTTATGGCTGCTAAGTTATGTAGTATACTTAAAGACTTTATACACTTAAAAGTTGTTTTTAAAAATGTGTAGTTTTTTTAGTACCTCTATGTTTTCAGTTTTTTAGTTCCATTTGAAATTGATTTTGCTTTAAGATGTGAAATTAGAGTCCAAATTTGGTGGGATGGTGTGTGTTTGTTTGTTTTTGAGAAGGAGTCTTGCTCTGCCGCCCAGGCTAGAGTGTAGTGGCGCCATCTCGGCTCACTGCAACCTCCATCTCCCGGGTTCAACCGATTCTCCTGCCTCAGCCTCTCGAGTAACCGATATTACAGGTGCCCACCACTGCGCCCAGCTCATTTTTGTATTTTTAGTATAAGAGATGGGGTTTCACCATCTTGGCCAGGTTGGTTTCAAGCTCCTGACCTCGTGATCCACCCACCTTGGCCTCCCAAGGGGTTGTGTTTTTTAACAGAAGGTTATCTAGTTGTCCCAACATGTTTCCCCAAAAGGGGAGTAATCCCTTTTTCCCAATACTTGAAGTCATCTTGAGTGTTCACTAATTCCTGTAGATATCTGCGTTCATACTATTTTTTCACCTTGGAATTTTCATTCTACATGGGTTGGATAAACTCAAGCCCCACTCCCATAAGTGGCACAGGCCTGGAGTTTTAATTTTTCCGTCTTTACGCCAGCCTACCCATGGACCCTGGAGTTACGGCCATATGCTCAGTTCACAGTGTTGCTGAGAGCTTTTGACAGTAGCTCAAATTTCAGAAGCAAAATTGCATTTTCAGTCCCTTATAGAATCATACTATTCAAGAGATTATTTAGTTTGGCCTCAACTTTAGGCAGGTAAAATAATTTTCCTAATTTATATTTGAGGGATCTAAGGACTACAGAAATTGAGACTTGCTCATTGTTACTTGTTGAGTGGATCCTCTAGAACCCAAGTATCTGTCTTCTTGAGAGGTTTTATTTCAGTTTTACCATACTGCATTCTCTCTAAAAGTCTTGGGACTTACTGGACCTAAGCATAAAAAAAATTTATTAGTTCAGTTAATCACTTTTACGTATTGCCTCATTTGTTGATAGGCTCATTATAATCTTATTTGGAATAAATTACACAATACTAAGTGTTATTAGTTACTCAATTTATAATCACAAAAGACTTGTCAAAACAGGCCTGAAAACTGCACTGTTGATAAACTTTAATTAATTAAAGTTCATCTCTGAGAGATGTAGTTTTTAAACTGTAAGAATAACTAAAATATCCCCTTAGAAACACTAAGGTAGCTATATAATCATCCTAATAATCACAGAATTATCTGTTACTACATATTTTATTTACTTCCTCCTGGAATTTTCTGTTTATTAAAGTAATATTTAAAACATTTTACAATGAACATATGTTGTTGCTGTTTCAAGAATATGTTCTAACTGATTATTTTAAAGTAAGCAGTTTTAGGATACAGTAACTAATAGGTTTATTGAACTTTAAAATACCTTGACCACAAGTTGGATTGACTCTAAAAACTAAATGAAATCTGAATTCTGACTAGTATACTATCATGTTGGTTTTTGGGTTGTTTTGTTTGTTTGTTTGTTTGTTTTGAGACAGAGTCTCGCTCTGTCTCCCAGGCTGGAGTGCAGTGGCGAGATCTCAGGTCACTGCAAGCTCTGCCTCCCAGGTTCTTGCCATTCTCCTTCCTCAGCCTCCCGAGTAGCTGGGACTACAAGGCACCTGCCACCATGCCCGGCTAATTTTTTGTATTTTTTAGTAGAAGCAGGGTTTCACCACATTAGCCAGGATGGTCACGATCTCCTGACTTCGTGACCCGCCTGCCTCATGTTGGTATATTTAACAATAGCTTTGAAATAAAATTTATCTTTAAAATGATGTCCTTGAATATTTGTTATGTAGGTACATTTCAGAGTATCTGCTTTGACTGAATAATGCTGTTCATTTTTTGTAGCAAGAATTTGCTTAAAATTGGGAGGCTATTTTTGGATCAACATTGTATTTTAATATTTGATAAAGCAACAGAATTTAATTCTTCTAGTTATTACTGAACTGTTAGTGTCTAAATGAGCCTTAATAATAAAAAATAACCAGATCAGTTTATGTAAACTAGCCTTTTTAGAAATAAATTAGGCTGGGCACAGGGAGGTTGAGGTGGGCAGATCACCTGAGGTCAGGAGCTCAAGACCAGCCTAGTCACCATACATGGTGAAACCCCCTCTCTACCAACAATATTACAATTAGCCGGGCATGGTCCCACACCCAGTAATCCCAGCTACTTGGGAGGCTGAGTGAGGCAGGAGAATCACTTGAACCTAGGAGGCAGAGGTTACAGTAAGCTGAGATCACACCACTGCACTCCAGCCTGGGTGACAGAGTGTGACTGTCTCAAAAAAAAATACTAATATAAATAAATAAATTATATCATGCAACAGACTTAAACCATTTCAAATTTGCTTTATTTGGGTAGCTCCCTATTGTTTTAGTATTATGAATAGCCAAGTATACTTACCAAAATATTAGAATTGGTAAATATTTTAAGTTTGTTATATAAGGGGGTAATGGAATGGGAAGGTATTGCTGACTTTTCAGATAAGCTCCTGATTGTATTATGAATGCAGGGAAATATCCTTTTATTAGACCTCAAATCCTCCTTCCTCAGAGTAACCTATCCAGTTCCAACTTTAGTTCCTAATATTATATTCTTTTATGACCTTACAGAAGGCTGGGCATGGTGCCTTAGACCTGTAACTCTAACACTTAGGGAGGCAAAGGCAGGAGGATTGCTTGAGGCCAGGAGTTCAAGATCAGCTGGGCAACAGAGTGAGACCTTGTCTCTACAAAAAATAAAAGAAATTAGGCAGGCCTGGTGGGCCATGCCTCTAGTCCCAGCTATTTGGGAGGTTAGGGCAGGAGGATCACTTGAGCCCAGGTAGTAGAGCATACAGTGAAATATGGTTGAGCCATGATCGAGCCATTGTACTCCATCCTGGGTGACAGAGTAAGACCCTGTCTCAAAAAACAAAACAAAAAAATTTGTTAATGGTCTTACAGGAAAGAGCATAGAAAACTATTACCAAAAAGACCTTTGCAGAAGTTAAATGCTTCCTGAGGGAAATTCTAAACATATGGAGAAGACAGCTTAATATAGTTTAGGCAGTAGGGGAATATGTTAATCACTGAATTATTCTTTTCTGTTCAAGAGTCAACAGAACATCATTTGTCTAGAATTTGGCTTGGATTATTAACTGTTGACTTAAGTTCACTCTTACCAAGTCAATCATTCCCCCCCCCCAATACCCCAGAAAGAGCATATTTTATGAAATTTTTTTTATTCATTCTGTGTTGAAGCTTTCTTAGGGAAGTTGGTAGAGAAATTTATTAGAGAATGCACTGGTATATATTAATATACTCAAAGATGGAGGACTTTCTGATTGCTGTTTTTATAATGATTTTATCTTCTTTGTATCATTTAAATGTGTTCTATGGCTTATACTCTGAAGTGCCTGAAGTATATCAATGTTTGCAGGACATGGAGATAAATACTATAATAGAATGCTAAGAAGAGCTATTGAGTAGGGCTTTTTTGTTACTTCTCTTCCATTTTGATTTAATAAATATTCGAAAATCTTCATTCTCTTGAAATTTTGTAAATAGTAAGATGCTCCTGTTTTCCTGGTTGTTACTCCATCTTTGGGCTTGTGAGTCTTCTATGTGTTTTCTTGAGATACACTGTTTGGAGGATTTAGGAAAGTGGAAGTAGTACTCCCAGTTCTGTCAGTAATTTTAGGCAAATCACACTGAATGCCTCTGCTCCGGTTTTTTATCTGCCAAGTGGGGAAGGCAAAGTCTGTCCCTTCCACTTTGGGAAATCTGAGAGAGGAAAGTGAGGTTGCTGGAAAATTCTTTCAAAAATTGAAACTATCATTTTCCATTTGTAGATTGTTATGGCCTTTATTAGTTTTATTTTTCCTTTCGTGTGTTTCACTTTTTGCTTTTCAAGTTTATAAGCATTGGTCTAGTCAGCATTAAGGGTAAACATAATGTTTATATATTTTTTTGTCATTGTTTCTCAGGAAATTTTATTTTTAAACACACTAGTTCTCTGTCTCTGTCTCTCTCCTTGTCCTCCTGAAAACACCCATTGCCACAAAGCGTGTAGAATTTTGCACACACATGTGCGTGCACACACACAGACATAACTGGTTAATACCCTTTTTTTTTTTTTTTTTTGAGAGTCTTGCTCTGTCGGCCAGGCCGCAGTGCAGTGCCGTGATCTCAACTCACTGCAACCTCCATCTCCTGGATTCAAGCAATTCTTCTGCCTCAGACTCCCAAGTAGCTGGGATTACAGGTGTACGCCACCACAGCTGGCTAATTTTTGTAGTTTTAGTAGAGGCGAGGTTTCACCATGTTGGCCAGGCTGGTCTCAAACTGCTGACCTCAGGTGATCCACCCGCCTCCACCTCCCACAGTGTTGGCGTGAGCCACCACACCTAGCCTGGTTAATACCCTTTTGAATGTCAGTTGAGATGATAGAAAAAGTTTGAAGGTTACGAATATTGGCCAGTGGTAAATTGTATTCCATATTCTTATATAGAAGACACATTTGAAAGTATAAAATGGTAGCCTATGTTAATAGATAAAATAAATTACAGGTACACATCCATTCAGTGGGATAATGTATAACCATTCAATGATTAAATAATTGTTGATAGTCGTGTGATACCAAGTAGCAATATGGAAAATGCAATAAGAATAAGAAAAGCAGAATAAAAATGTACTTTACTGGAACTGTTAGCTTTACTTTCATGTTACTGTATCAATACCTATTAATGTTACTCTTAAAATTATTGCTAATGCTACTTCTAGTTCCATGCAGTAAACTTCAGGGAATGAATTTCACATCTGGTTAACTTTATAGTACAGTGCTGTTTGCAACTCAAGTTAATACTCATAAATGCTTAGATACCTATTTAAGTGAAACCTCGATTTCTACTCTCAGAAAGTATAGAGACTTTTTGACACATAACTTTCAATTTCCTAAATGCTTTTACATATGTATATAATCATTTTGCTCATTTAAAAATCAAGGAAGTTCTAGTTTTTTTCTGCTTGTTTGCTTATCAGAACATACTTTGTTCTTTTATTTATAAGCCCTCTTTTTCACCACTCTGTTGTTGTTCATAATAGTGTCTTTGCCTACCATAAGTGAATCTGTTTGAAGGGTCAGAATCTTGAGTTTGTTTTTATTTGGAACTACAGCTAAGTCATTTGGAAGAAAATTATTACATTCCTACTTTATGCCAGGCACAGTGCTAGGCATTGAGGATACAGAGATGAACGAATTGCTATTCTCAAGGACAGACCTTGGGAATGGTTTTTGTCAGCACATCAGTCATGCCATTTCTCCTCAGAGAGAACGGTACCTAATTCCTTGGGTAAAATGCTAATTATTGCTTAATGTGTCAGTCCAGAAGAATTATTCCTTATAGCTACTTCCTCTGTTTCTCAAAAGTCATGACAAGTAAGAGCTATTATTTTCCCTAATGACTTTTCTTAGTTTATATAGATCATTGTATATATATTATGGTAGTCAGGTGATTTATTTTGAATATGGGTCTTTTTTTATTAAACCACTCAGCAAAGATTTATTAAATGCGTGTTGAGCACTGAACTAGTCACTGGGACCACAAAGATGATACAGTCTGTTTTCTCATAGAATTACAAACTTCATAAGGATAGCAAAGAGAAAATTGTTACAGATTCACAATTCAGCTGAGTCTTTACATAATACATGATGTTCTGTTGATTATTTTTATTTTTATTTTTTGGATGCCACTATTAATTAACAGCAACCAGTAAACATTCTTTCCTCTCAAGCAAACTGGCTTCTAAACCTAACCACTTAAGTTTCTTCTTCTCCCTCATTACCTCACAGTCTTCATTTTGAATATAAGTTTGGGGGTATCTGAAGTAATTGAAATTGAGGGTTTTAAGATCTAAGTGAAAAGCTTTACTTTGGTCAAAAGGCAGATTTCCAACAAATTTCTTCTCTTATTCCATCTAGTATCTGTGCATGTTTTGAAATTAAGGATATATACAAATGTGAATTATGAGGGATTTTTTTTTGTTTGTTGTTTTCTTGTTTTGTTTTTGTTTTTTACTTTTTCCTTTGAGACATTCTAAAATATTGTTAGGTGATCTAAATAATTTCTTTTCTTTTTTCCAGCGGGTCCATATGGAATATTTGCTGGTAGGGATGCCTCCAGAGGACTGGCCACATTTTGCCTAGATAAAGATGCACTTAAAGATGAATATGATGATCTCTCAGATTTGAATGCAGTACAAATGGAGAGTGTTCGAGAATGGGAAATGCAGTTTAAAGGTATTTTTATTTTGTTGGATTCTTTGGAAAATTAAATATTTGTTCAAAGAAAATATATACTATTTCACATGCTTTAAGAGCCTAAGGATGTCATCTGTTTTTGTTGCCATCATTATTTGATAATATTTTTAAAGATACCTAAAGCTGAGTGGAGTGGCACACGCCTGTGGTCCCAGCTGCTGATGGGAATCCCTTGAGCTCAAGAGTATAAGTACTAACCTGGGCAACATAGTGAGACTTGTCCAAAAAAGGAAATTGCAAAAAATAGCTAAATAAAAATATGGTTGTTACATGTGATACTTATTTGGAAAATCCATATTTAAAAAATGACTTGTTACAAACTCTAAGCCTCATAAAAATTGTGATACTTGTAGTCCTTTAAAGCTTGTTCATTAAGGTTTAGTTTTTTAAAAATACAGGCTTATATTTAAAACTGAATTGATTACTGATTTCAATACTATAATTTATTCTAAAATGATTTTACAGGTCTTAACACTCGAAATGTAGGTAAAAAATATTGTTCCCCTTTATTATGCCCTCGTAACATCATTTTTTAACACTTGTGTGATGCTGTCCCAGCTGTTTATCTGACCCCTGGGTCCCTTGGAACAACTGTTCTGGTTTGGCTGGGTACTGAGATGGGTCCTGGACTTAACTCATTTTTACAAAAGATCTCCAAGTGATTCTGATGCAGTATCCAACTAAGAATCACTGGTACAGACCACTCTCTTGCAAAGAATTCCCAAGCCTTGTAAGTTCCCTAATCCTGTTTTCTTTTGTTCAGGCTTTACATGTGTATAAAGACCAGCCATGGTGAAGCAATTTTAGAATATTTAGATAATATTCTAGTATCATATTTTATATGATTCTAAAACAGACAAATGCCTTTTCTCTGTGTAATGGAATAATGAAACAAATTTGATCACCACTGATTTTCTTTTGATGTGTCTTTCAGAAAAATATGATTATGTAGGCAGACTCCTAAAACCAGGAGAAGAACCATCAGAATATACAGATGAAGAAGATACCAAGGATCACAATAAACAGGATTGAACTTTGTAAACAACCAAAGTCAGGGGCCTTCAGAGCTGCAATTCTTACTCCCTTTCACAGAATGTCCAGCGTCTGGGTTTGATTCATCTGCTGCGAAAAACATTCAACAAATTGTGTACAAGATAAATGAATATCACTATGAAGATTTGATTACTAGACATTATTTATGCTGCCAAACTCATTTGTTGCAGTTGTTTGTAATGTCTAGCGGGGCTTCATCATCCTGAAAAGAAGGAGACAGGGATTTCTTTAAAGAGCAAGAAAGTCACAATATTACTTCTTTTCTTTCCTTCCTTATTTCCTTCTTTCCTTTCTTCTTTTTCTTTCTTTTTAAAATGTATTGAAGACAACCAGATATGTATTTGCTACTCAAGTGTACAGATCTCCTCAAGACACGTCAAGGGACTCCTCTGTCACATACTGTGTTTTTATTTTACCATTGGTGAGGGAGGCGACCTGATCAGGGGAGGTGGGGGTACACATCAATTTGAGTAGTTTAGGCTACTGTAACATTAAAATGTGAATTCCCAAACTTTTGTTTTTGGCTTTGTCAGGGAAAAGAAAAATATCTTTATAAATCTTTGGAAATTAGAAGAAGAAATTTCAGGTGGGTTTAAGTCAGAGCTAGTTCCCCAACAGAAAGATCATTTGAAACCAGTTTTTATCCCTTCTCTTTCCTTCCCTTTCCCTAAATCAAATCAATATTAATTGTGCCTTATTTCACTTAACATAGACTTGAATTATTTTTAGGGAAAGCCCCTATAATGAATTCAGAAGTCACTACAAGCAGCATTAAGACTGAAGTTGGAATATTCTGTTGAACGTAAAACCTTGATATCATTCTGTGTATATAGAATGTAAAAGGAATATTCAGTGTTAACTGCCATATATGTAATATACACAAACTCAATTAGCATTGTGATGGCCAAATGCATTCCCCTGTGCTTTTCTGTTTTAAAAAAAATTGAAAAATCAACTCTTATCCCCAACAGCTGCCTAATTTTAGGAGTCTGACCCTCCACATCTCACTGGTGTGGGTGCATGGGGCTGTGGAGTGGATATCTGTATGGGTGTGTCTGAATGTGTGTGTGAGCGCCTTGGAAGGGACTCTTTCTGCAGATACTGTAAATACAAGTACCATTTTAATAAAGCATGTACAATAAACCAAAATAAGCTTGAGTTGGACTTTATATACAGAACTGTAAGCCAGTGCAATATGATAACAGTTGTAAGATTGTGCATTTGATTCAAGGAAAAATCTTGGAAATGAAAAGCAGGCACTGGGTAACCAAGTTGTACACATTGTACCACATTCAGCATAACTTTAGGAATAAATTCCACTTTGTAGAACATTCTCCAGAAATCTGAGATTATTCAGGTAAGAATTAGTATATTAAATGTACATCTTTTTACTTTATATCTGATGCCAACTGATTATACTAGATGTAATAGCACCCCAGGTGGTCGTTATTGAACACAAAGCATTAAAAGAATATTGCACTGATAGATACTAAATTATTCTTTTAATAGGCTGAAAAAGCCCTTACTAAAAGCCCCACATATTTCAATTATTTTATTTCATTGTGACTACTTAGGTTCTGGGCTGGGGACAAGTTCACTTAAAACAATTTTGTTTAACAAGTTGCCAGTTAAAAGACTTCTGCTTTGTAGCTATATGCAGAAGCCATCAAACAAAGGGGAACTTTAAACTGCAACAATAAGCTAAAGTATGTAAAATGCTACATTCTATTCAGTCTTGGAGTGCTTTGTAGAAAGTCATCTTCAGCCAAATCTGCTGAAGACAGGTGTGGAGTGCTGGTAAATGCTTTGTGTTTTTATGTAAAATATTTCCTAAACAAAAAATGTTAAAAGTACATGTCCTCTGTAGTAAACTGGTATCTATATATATGAATCATTTGAGCCTAAAGTCTGGTAATAAACTGTACTTATGAATAGAGAAACCCTAAATATTCATGCAGTAAAAGTTATGTGGTCTGTTAAGAAAAATGAGTAATTTATGTTTTGGACTTGAAATAAACAGTGTTCTGTAGATAATTCCTCAACTTCAGTTGAATGTTTCTCATTCTCAGGTAGTTTTTCAGGTAGTGTTTGAATGAGGGGACCAGACAGTGCTGGTATTGTTCCTGTCCCTGCCCCCCAACCCTCCCCCCACACACTCTCCTGCTTAGTCCTATTTTCCAATCTTGCCTGATAATTAGAATTGCTTAAGGTACAGATTCTTAGCCTTCAATCCAGACCTACCACCTGCTAAGCCAGAATCTAAAGAGAGTGGGCCTCAGAATTTATTTGTAAGGAATGCCTCAGGTAATTGTTATGAACAGAAACACTTAGGAAACACTAATTTTTCAAGTTAATATTGACTATCTTTGTCAGGCACTTGAAATGGCCTTACTCAGGTAATTTTGATCTGATTCCCTTCATTTGGTTTTGTGTCATTCAGGAGACTTCACAAAATTCTAATGTATGATTTTAGAAAACAGCAAATTTTGATAGTCTTTAGATTTTTATCTTTGGGTAGCATTTCCAAGTTGGCATATCTCCCACATTAAATCTATACTCTGTGTACTAGCCAGTTTCTCTGCATTAGGAAATGAACCTGTAACAGTTACAGATCAGGTTTTTAAAACCTTTACCATGGTGCTAAGGCTGCTTGTGTTTCCTAACGGTAATTCTACCTGCCTTTCTGCAGGTAGATCTGTTTCTGATTCTGCAGATCTGCAGAATCCAACATTACACATACCTTTACCCACATTCTCGAAGCTAATTTGCTGAATTACCACTGGGAGATACTTTGTTCTGTAGAAAACTCGATATTGGATCGGGCTGTCCTTATCCAAGTATTTTACATAACCTCTGTTGATAACTGGAAAGTGCAGCAAGTTGCTAGTAAGATGTGCCATTAACATGTTAACTGTGTAACTACAGAGCTTTTATGGATCAGAATAAGCGGGTAATACTGTAGCAAAGAATTTGTAAAACTTGCAAGTTGCTTTGAGCATATTGAAAATAAGAGTCATGGAATATTGTAACAATGATATTGAATGAATTGTTCAAATTCTTCTAATTAAAGTAGCAAATGCTTAAAAGAAAACTTTTGAGTATCTATGTTCCATTAAGGTCAGCTATCAATTTGTTAGATGATATTCATCACAGATTATTGTCTATTTGGCTATGGCAAGAAAGTTCCAATAAAGACCTCCCAGTTTTCCTGTTTTTAGGCAAAAAGCATCATTCCTAGGCACTATCAGAAAAGCATGTACAGAAAAATTGTCATACTCCTGAGTCACTTTGAGTACCAGCTTTGCATTTGTTCTACCAGCACTAGTGATTGACAGAACATTTGGGCTACCTGCATTCAAGAGAGCACTTGACATGCTGTGAACACTGGCTTATTCCCACAATTTTTCTTTTACTGTATCCACATAAGAAAACCACATCATGGCCGGGCGCGGTGGCTCAAGCCTGTAATCCCAGCACTTTGGGAGACCGAGATGGGCGGATCGCGAGGTCAAGAGATCGAGACCATCCTGGCTAACACGGTGAAACCCCGTCTCTACTAAAAAATACAAAAAAACTAGCCGGGCGAGGTGGTGGGCGCCTGTAGTCCCAGCTACTCGGGAGGCTGAGGCAGGAGAATGGCATAAACCCGGGAGGCGGAGCTTGCAGTGAGCTGAGATCTGGCCACTGCACTCCAGCCCGGGCGACAGAGCGAGACTCCGTCTCAAAAAAAAAAAAAAAAAAAAAAAGAAAACCACATCATGATGTTTAGTGTAAGAAGACTGATCAATATTTGCATATGCCTTTAAATACTCTGAAAGCATGATTTTAGTGACTGCATAGTGTTGTTCCCAAATAATAAAGTTTTTAATGAAACTGCAGGAAGCTCTGTAGCAGGACGAGAACCCCTCAGACACCAAGTTGTGGAAGGAAAGGGCTTTATTCAGCTGGGAGCATCGGCAGACTCACGTCTCCAAACACCGAGCTCCCCGAGTGAGCAATTCCTGTCACTTTTAAGGGCTTACAGCTCTAAGGTGGTCCACATGAGAGGGTCGTGATCGACTGAGCAAGCAGTGGGTACATGACTGGGAGCTGCATGCACTGGTAATCAGAACAGGACAGGGATTTTCACAGTGGTTTTCCATGCAATGTCTGGAATCTATAGATAACATAACTGGTTAGATCAGGGGTCAATATTTAACTACCAGGCCTGGAATGCAGTGCTGGGCTGTCTTACTGATTTCATTTCTGTCTTGTCTTTAACTCCTACTTTTCCTTTGAGGCAGAAATTGGTCATAAGACAATATGAGGGGTGGTCTCCTTCCTTATTCCCCCACATTAAGAACCTCACTCATTAGTGGGAGTTCTCACTTTCATCCTCACTACCCGTGTCTTCTTGCAAGACAGATCGATAGTGATTCATATAGTACACTTGTGCTGAAGCATTTTGGTGAATTAAGGTAACGAAGCTTTTTACTTGAAGAAGTACAGGTAGCCAGTAAGGGAGCAGTAAGCAGGTTCCTATTACTATTATAACTCCTATTATAAGAGTTTTAAATCCTCCTAGCACTGGGAACCATTTTCCAAACATGGCCCCAGGATCAAATCCATGCCACACTTGCATGGGCACATCTGCCAGTTTTGTCATATTTCTAACTATGTCTTCAACTACTTGCCCTTGATCATCTAAGTGTAGACAGCAATTAGTAAGGTTAAATTTCCCGCAGACCCCTCCTTCAGCTGCTAGCAAGTAGTTCAGAGCCAAGCTATTTTGATAGATAGCATTTCTCATCTGAGGTTCTTGCTGGGCCAGAATAGTCAAGGCTCTGCTGGTTTCATTAGTGATTATTTCTAAGACAGCTTGTAACCGCATGATTTGGTAGAGCATGCAAATGGGGATCTGGTATCTCCACAAGCCATCTTGTGCCCAAGTAGCAGGCCCATAGTACTGTATGATTCTTTCAGGGGGCCACTCATCATATTTCCAGTCACCTATAGATATGCTTCTCTTTTCTCGGAAAGCATAGACTGGGAACACTAGAAGTTTGCCTGTTTTTATGGGCAGTAGGAAAAAGGATGGGTTATAGCACACATCAGGCTGGTCACTTCCTGGGCTACGTACCTTGTATAGTATAGCATTATATAAACAAGTTCCTTTTAGAGTCCCGGTACACTTATAATAACCATAAAATAATAGGACTGTAGCAACCTTTTGTCCTACCTTAGTGACTTGATGTATATACTGGGAATAGTCCTCAGTCTGAGGACTCCAAGGTTCCAGATTCAAGATACCTATCCAGTCTCACTGGGTATCTCTACCTGACTGTTCCTGGAACTTCAAGATAACTTGCTTCTGCTATTATAGTCTGTTAGTGAGCTTCTATACTCTCCTGACAGGTCTTCCTGCATCTCATTGTTCTCATTAAATGTATGATTCCTGTTAATCTAAAACTCTAATTTGGCCTTGTTGCTTCCCTCCTTAAAGGCCTTCAGTAATGACTGATCTTCTAAAGAATCAAGACAATGCTCAGGGCCTTCTATACCCACCTCTTCACCAGTTGCCACTTCGCAGTGTGCTACATAAAACCACTTCCGCGGGGCGCAGTGGCTCAAGCCTGTAATCCCAGCACTTTGGGAGGCTCAGACGGGCGGATCACGAGGTCAGGAGATCCAGACCATCCTGGCTAACACGGTGAAACCCCGTTTCTACAAAAAAATACAAAAAACTAGCCGGGCGAGGTGGCGGGCGTCTGTAGTCCCAGCTACTCGGGAGGCTGAGGCAGGAGAATGGCGTAAACCCGGGAGGCAGAGCTTGCAGTGAGCTGAGATCCGGCTACTGCCCTCCAGCCTGGGCGACGGCGCGAGACTCCGTCTCAAAAAAAAAAAAAAAACCAAAAACCACTTCCAACTTGGTTCTGAGGTAGCTTCCAGAATATACCCTTAGCTACTTACTCCATTCTTCAGTCTGGATTATACTCTTCCCCACACTCAAGGGGAGGACGCCCAATTGTTTTTCTTTTAACAAAGCACTATTCAATGCCTTTGAAATCCTACCTGGGGACCCCTTTGCTCCCTTCCACTGTGTCCCTGGCCTCCAGCCCCACCTCCCCCACCACACAATTCCTTGCTAATTTGCTCAGTCTTAGAGACTCAGTCTCAGACTCAATGTCCCCAGACTGAATTAGGGAGCCCTCATTCTGTACTTTTATAGTATCACAGGGCGACTTTTGTGTCATTGAATTTACCATGTTGTAATTATCTGTCTCCTCTGATAAGCTAGGGACTGGATTTATACTCATTTTAAGCGCAGTGTTTTTCCCAAACTTAATATACTGCTGGCTACACAGTGTTTGATCAAAATATTTTTGTTAAATGAATTGATAAAATGAGAGGGTAGACTAGTAACAGTAGTTTTTATACCAACCTCCAAGGAAACATCAATGTCTGAGAAGAGAGCTTAGGGGGTGCATTAGAGCAATACCTCTTTTCCTGTTTGTTTTTTATTGGGTTTACAATTAAGAATTTTAAGGGTTTTTATGCTACCAAAAAAAAAAAAAAGTTAGAAAGCCACAGGACTCAATGACCTCTGATACCTTTTCAGTTATGATTTTTGTTTTTGTTTTGTTTTGAAACGGAGTCTTGCTCTTTTTGCGCAGACCAGAGTGCAATGGCTCAATCTTGGCTCATCGCAACCTCTGCCTCCAGGGTTCAAGAGATTCTTCTGCCTCAGCCTCCCGAGTAGCTGGGATTACAGGCATGCACCACCATGCCTGGCAAATTTTGTATTTTCAGTAGAGGCGGGGTTTCTCCATGTCGGTCAGGCTGGTCTCAAACTCCCAACCTCAGGTGATCTGCCCACCTCGGTCTCCCAAAGTGTTGGGATTAGAGGCGTGAGCCACTGCACCTGGCACCTTTTTGGCTTATGAGTACAATTCAAGAGCAGACCCATGCAGTCATAAATATCTAGCATAGCTCAATGACTGCAAAATACAGATTTGTCTTCCTGACAACTTGATGAAGGTGGAAACCACAGCGCAACCCTGACCTGAGTGCCTATGTAGTCAAAATTGTTCTGCAGCAACTGCAGCTTAGGCATCATTGCAGGAGGGGAGAGGACGCCCAATTGTTTTTCTTTTAACAAAGCACTATTCAATGCCTTTGAAATCCTACCTGGGGAGCCCTTTGCTCCCTTCCACTGTGTCCCTGGCCTCCAGCCCCACCACCCCCAACACAGAGGCACTCCTTGTTGTTCCTATTCTATTCCAGTTGCAATTTAGAAAAAGACCAGCTAAAATGAGAAGAAGATTTAAATTCGATCTTCCCAAAGACAAACTGCAATGTAGTGAGAGTGCAATGAAAATGGCCCAACCTGACAGGCTTTCCTGGGAAGCAATGCCTTTTTAGTAGGGAAAGACCTTTCGCCTTTAAAATAGTGCTAACAATGAGAAAGGAAAACAAAAGCAAGATAAGGTAGACAAGGTAGGAATAAGTAATCATTGTTATGTAAAAAAAATATAAGAGCAAGCATTTTAATTCTTTCTGTGTTTCAGAATCTGTAGTGAAAAGCAGGCCCTGGAGGGGGTCTGCTGCTTTGAGCAAGTTCTTAACTTGGCTGAGCCTAATTTTCCACATGCATGGAAAAGGACTAGTTCTAAGTATCCTTAGGTAATATATAATTGTCTTATTTAAAATAATCTGAATAACCCTTTGTTAATTATACTGATAGTCCTAAATCTGAAAAATAATCACTAGCTTTCCCACAGTTAATCTATCAGCAACATAGTAGTGATGTGTTTACATTTAGCCCCACAGCATCGATGCAATATTAAAGTTTAGAAACAATGCCAGGAGTCACCATTTCCACATTTATTAATATTCTTACATGCCCAACTCACAACTCATTAGGACTATGGACTCATGGGGTGGGGGTTATCCTGAAATCATTTGCATGACTTGATTCATTTGTAAATGAAATATCAGAGCTGGAAGTGAGAGATTACATTGAATTGTGAAAACACCTCATTACTGACCATCTTCACTGTAGAACAGTAGAGTACATTGTGCATGTCAGCTATTTTTAAATTGGAAGCAAAATTGAAAATGCCAGATGATGGCAATGAGTTCACCAGTGTGTTTCCTGTTTAGCTTCACTAATTTGTTTGCATTGTTTTATTATAGTTGGCCTTCTTTCAACCATCACGAAATAATTCAGAATGACTTCACAAGCCACCTTGTGTTAGGCAAAACTAGTGATTAGAATGGCTAAATACATTGCAAATATACTGTTGAAAGATTTTCCTCAAATGACTGGTCAACTGAGTCTTAAAGCAAACTAAAACTTCAGTCATCCTAAATTTTTAAAATCAGTGCTCTTTGGAAATACACGGGAAAAAAATCAATCACTAGACTCATATTCTTGAGCAGACAGAATTTAGTTCAAATTGGAGTCTGCTCATGCTAGTTATTTTTATATCAACTTGACTAGTCTAGGGTGCCCAGGGGTTTTGTCAAACACTAGTCCAGATGTCGCTGTAAAGATATTTGTAGATGTGGTTACAATTTATAATCATTTGACTTTAAGTAAAACAAATCACCCTCCATAATGTGGATGGGCCTGATCCAATCAGTTGAAGAACTTAAGAGCAAACAGGTTTCCTAAAAAAATAAAATAAAATAAAAAATAAAAAATAAGCTCTTCTTCCTCAGTATTTCAACACAGAAGCCCTGCCTGAGTTTTCAGCCTGTTGGCCTGCCCTGCAGATTTTGGACTCAAGACTGCAACATCAGCTCTTACCTGAATTTCTGGCCAACCAGCTCTGCAGATTTCAGACTTCACAATCATGTGAGCCAATTCCTTTAAACAAATATAGACAGAGACATATTTAGATATCTATCATCTCCTCTTAGTTCTGTTTTTCTGAATACCCTAATATACTATTTCGTTAGTAGTACACTATAAGATTTTTTAAAGTTTTACTTCATTTTTGTAATTAAATAACAACACCCTCTTCATTCAATACTTAATACTTGATCTGATATGGCCACCTGGGCTTCAATTTCTGAACTATGAAAGACATTTCAGCCCTAAAATGTAAAACATTTACCAATATACCTCCCAATATTCCAGATAAAATCTGAAATATCTTCTCATCTAATTATCTAAAATAAGATTTCATCAGATGTCATGAGACTGACCAAGAGGAAAGATGAAATGATTAATACTTCTGATCTCAATGACACCAAAGTCCCTGTGACATATAGGTTGAGGAGCATAATATAATAATTTTATTTAGAACCACTTATATTGACCCCAAGATTGATTTTTTAAAAATATTTTTAAAAGTAATTGTAAATATATTTAACAACAGAAGTAACATGAATTCCTTCTCTTTGGGGATGCAGGGACCAAAAAACCTCAAACATTGCAGCTTATGGAATGTTTGAATTAACCCTGCCTCATCTCCAATTCCTAATTGCTCTCCAAAGATGACCATGATTTTCGGTTTAGTCTGTATCTTTCTGACCTTGTTTTTCTTTTTATAAAAACCATTTTGATCTTTTAACATGAATTTGAATTGCATTTTATGCATTTAATAAATGATTCCTTACATCCCACACCAAATATTTCATTATTACTGTTCATTCCTTCAAATCCTTTCCCCATATACAGAAGCAAATGCCACAATTAATTATGTGTGTGTGTATGTGTGTGTGTGTAATAGAAATGACATATATATATATGTGTGTGTGTACGTTACCTGTGGCAAATCTGTACAAGTCTGCAGCATCCTCAATTCTTGTCTCCTCAGAAGAAAGAATTCAACTGAGGGACATAAGGCAGAGAAAGAGAACAAGGTCAAGTTTTAGAGCAGGAGTGAAAGTTGATTAGAAAGCTCTAGAGCAGGAACAACAGGAAGGAAAGTACACCTGGAAGAGGGCCAAGCGGGCAACTTGACATTTTTGTGTTTGACGTTTTGACTTGGGGTTTTATATGTTGGCATATGTTTAGGGTCTTCTATCCCTTCTCGCCTAATTCTTCCCTTGGAGAGGAATGGGTGGGCTGTCCGCATGCACAGTGGCTGCCAGCACTTGGGAGGGGAGCATGCACAGTGTGTTTACTGCAAATGTACGCACGCTTACTTGAGGCATTCTTCCCTTTCCAGCCAAATGTCCCTAGGAGGTCATATACCAGTTAAACTCTGCTGTTTTGCCTCTTAATGCACATGCTTGAGCTCACTCGCCCAACTCCTGAGATCTTATCGGGAAGCTGCTGATCACCAGTTTCAGGTTTTTTCTGTCTACAGGGAGACTGACTTTCCCTGGTGCTAAGACCAATTATTATTTTAGAGAGACTGTTAACAACCACCTGACCATCACCTGATGGTCACCTGACATTCCTGGTGTGTGTGTGTGGTGGGGGCGGGAGTGTAGGGGAGTCCTTTCCTGCCCTGCTTATGTCTGACTTGCTACATACTGTAACATGTATATATAAAAAACACTCAATTTTTAAGTTTAATAACAAGCCAAATTATAAACATTGCATCTCTATACAGAACAAATCTATCTGATGTTTGTTAAGGAACATATGAGCTCCTGAAATCTGGGATATTGGATAAATATAGTAAGAAGAAGCACAGCTGAGAACCAAAAAGGTGACAATTCATATTTCAAAGAAAATTACAGGTTAGTCTTGTGAAAGGAAAATAAATCCTTGGGGCCCCAGAATCACTAAGCTAAAGGGAAAAGTCGAACTGGGAACTGCTTAGGGCAAACCTGCCTCCCATGCTATTCAAAGTCACCCCTCTGCTCACTGAGATAAATGCATATCTCATTGCCTCATTTGGAAAGGCTCGTCAGAAACTCAAAAGAATGCAGCCGTTTTTCTGTTATCTACCTATGACCTAGAAGCCCCTCCCCACTTCAGGTTGTCCTGCCTTCACCTCGAGTTGTCCCACCTTTCCAGACTGAACCAATATGCCAATGTACATCTTACACATATTGACTGATGTCTTATGTCTCCCTAAAAATGTATAAACCCAAGCTGTGCCCCTACCATCTTGGGGACATGTCATCAGGATCTCCTGAGGCTGTGTCACAGGCATGTGTCCTCAACCTTGGCAAAATATACTTTCTGAATTAACTCAGACCTCTCTCAGATTTTCGGGGTTCACATTTTGGTAACCATGAAGGGATTCTGAGTGGAGATGCCCCTGACCTTTGATGAATCTCCTATCATTGCTTGGCACCATCACAAGCTAACTTTATGGCTCAAACAAATAGGACAATTTGCTGAGGTCTGAGGGTACCCCCTCCATTGAATCCTTGATCTCCTAAAATCTGGTCGAGATCTAAAGTTTATTTTGCTGCACAACTCCCTTCTTTTGGTGTTTTACTTGCTTCCAAGAAGGAAGGCAAGATTTCCTGTTTCGATGATGATGAAAGCCAGGTAATTTGTTTCTGGAGTTTGAGCTTGCTCCCAGCAGGGAAGACGAGTTTGAGGATTTTTTTGTTTTTGTTTTTGTTTTTGTTTTTCTGCTTCTAGGATGATAGAAAGCAGTCTTCAGCCTGAGACCCATTCCTAGGTAAGTAGCTGAGTTGGGGTTTTGTCTTGGCTAAAGTTTAACAACCAGCTGGTTTTAATTTCTCCTTAACATTAGAGCACTAGGTGACCATATTGTTGGGTGGTGTTGTTGTTGTTGTTGTTCATTTCAGTCTTTCTTCTATCAGATTTGACCAAATCTAGCTGATTTGGCCAAATCCAAGTGAGAATTCCAAATTATGGGTAACAAAGCCTCTCAATGTGGCCACAATTTCTCACAGCTGCAAAAGAGGAAAAAAAAAATCCCCAAAAAATCATGCACTTGGTTTCTGTGTTTGCTTCCTATTTTAGAAAAAAAAAAAAAGAAAATAAATGTTTGTTTACTTTTCTTCCACCATATACCTCCTTCTGCCTTTGCCATCTGCAGTACCAAAAAAATCTAGAGAAGGCTTCTAATTACTTGAACCCCTTTAAAGAATTCAGAACAAAGGTGCCACTCATCCCTTTGGGGTTTTCTGTTATCTTTGTGGAATTTCAAGAGTCATGGGCAGATTCTTCTTAGGTCTAAAGCTCTGTTTTCCTATATTGTATGACCTGACCTCTTTGGCTCTAGGGGTACCAGAGATGACCTTATACTGTGAGAGGAATTGACCTTGGCATATGTAATAGCGGACAAGAGCTACCAAGCAGGGGTGACTGAACACAGTTTACAGGAAGTGGTCTTGGCTGGCCTTTTTTCTCTCCCAAGAAGTTGTTCTTTAAGCATCCTAATTCTAGTTCAGAGACACATTCTAAAGGGTCTTCTCTGTTGCTTTTTCTCCCAAAATAAATCCCTATTCAGCTTGTCTGTGCACACTTGCATAAGGAACTAAACTGTCGTTCATAGGTAAATGAGAGACTGAGTTTTTTCAGCTCCAAAAGGAAAGGGCATTTGCTCTTCCCAGCCAAAAGGCATTCCCTGGGTGACCGAGGGCCTCATGGGAGGCCTGGGGGTTGACCTCCTGTGACATGCAGCAGTCCCACAGGGAAATTCCAATAAAAATTAATGTTAAAAAAAGAGTCATCCAGGAAACGCATATAAGAGTTGATCACCTCGCGTTTTGAGCCCTTTCAGAGGTGATAGACCTTTGGAGAGAGAAACTGAGACATGTAAGAGGGCAGAAACGGCTCAGTGGTGACACACTGTGTGTGCCCACAAACAGCACACATTGATCCACCACACAAAAACCCTAGGCCACCCCTCAGTTCTTCCTTTTTTTTTTTTTTTTTGAGACAGAGTCTAGCTCTGTCACCAGGCTGGAGTTCGGTGGCATGATCTTGGCTCACTGCAACCTCCTCCTCCCGGGTTCAAGCGATTCTCCTGCCTCAGCCTCCCAAGTAGCTGGGATTACAGGCATGTGCCACCACGCCCAGCTAATTTTTGTATTTTTAGTAGAGATGGGGTTTCACCATGTTAGGCAGGGTGATCTCGATCTCCTGACCTCATGATCCACCCACCTCGGCCTTCCAAAGTGCTGGGATTACAGACATGAGCCACCTTGCCCAGCATCAGTTCTTCCTTTTAAGAAAAAAAACTGGGAAACAAATAATCTAAGAATGAGGAGAAAGCAAGGAGAATGACCCCCTTTCAAGCACTCTGTAGGTTTTATGGCAACTCTACTTGCCAGAGTTTATGTAAAATGGAAGTAATATGGTCTTTGTGCACCTTTACATTAAGGAAAAAGAGCCCTGAGGTTGACCTAAGTTCTCTTTTTCTTTATTTTTCTTTTCTGCCTGCTTTAAATCTGCTGTTATTTTTCTATTAAGATAAAAACGACTCTTTGGATCCAACAGGTTCTTTTTGCAAGCCAGTGAATTTGATTTATCTCATGGCTAAAGTTCTGAAGTAAAAGCCGCAGGATCTTTGTGTGTGTGTGTTTATGTGTTTGTGTATATATTAAAAGGCCTTCATAATTTCTGTAATTTTATGTTTAATTGGCAATTAAATCCATTTTAGTTTTTCTCTAGCACAACATACTTTTTCTCTTTGTACTTTATGAGGTATATTTTGCTATTTGATTTTCACTTGAGTTGTTTCCTTTAATATGCAAATTTAAGGCTATTTAGCTGACAACCGCCTAGGGTAGTAAAGCAGGTTATCAATAATTTGAAACTCTAAGATAGAATAAAAAGGTTTTTATGACTCTATAAGATGTACTTCTATTGGCATGCCTAATATGTCCACGTATTTACATGCTGTGTACACAATGTTTAACTACTGAAAATATATAAAAGACCTCTAATTAATTGGCTTAAGAAAACAAAAGTGTCTGAATAAAATGCTTTATCAGGAAAAAAGAAAAAACTAGTCAAATGCTTTTTCAAATTTAAATAATTTAAGTAAAATCTTTTTTTTTTTTTTTTTTTTTTTTTTTTTGAGATGGAGTCTGGCTCTGTCGCCCAGGCTGGAGTGCAGTGGCCGGATCTCAGCTCACTGCAAGCTCCGCCTCCCGGGTTTATGCCATTCTCCTGCCTCAGCCTCCCGAGTAGCTGGGACTACAGACACTCGCCACCTCACCCAGCTATTTTTTTGTATTTTTTACTAGAGACGGGGTTTCACTGGGTTAGCCAGGATGGTCTTGATGTCCTGACCTCGTGATCCGCCCGTCTCGGCCTCCGAAAGTGCTGGGATTACAGGCTTGAGCCACCACGCCCGGCCGTAAAATCTTTAATAAATAAGCT
Source organism: Chlorocebus sabaeus (assembly GCF_047675955.1). Lineage (NCBI taxonomy): Eukaryota > Metazoa > Chordata > Mammalia > Primates > Cercopithecidae > Chlorocebus > Chlorocebus sabaeus. The sequence continues at coordinate 79,270,248 of NC_132910.1, read as the reverse complement.
ATCTTTGAAATTTTTGGTAAAGTAATATTAGAAATGTCTTAAGAATTGCCAGCATACATTTTTGTTTGTATTTATTAAACAAGCAATTTCATCTTTATACCTGCCAAATCATCTAAGGTGTCAAAATTTGGCATAGGGGTTACAAAACTATAAACCCAGCCCAAAACAGAATGATCTCTGCTTGTGTAATCTATAATAAATAAGGCATTGATATTCATTTAAGAAAAATAGCTACATCTTGAATTTAGTAAAATTACCACAACTTCTAATCTTGTGGCTTTAGGCAAATTAGTCCACAGGTAGTAAGGTTTGTTTTGGGAAGGGACTATTACCATTTATTTCAAAACTAAACTATAAACACAGTTCCTCATCATAATTTAGAATCTATAGTTATATTAAATTAAATAATATGTATTTTATTATTTGAGTATTTTTTCCAATAAAAATATATTTCTGGGAAACATTCTTTCTAAAGAAAAGTGTGTTCATTTTAAAAAGGTTAACAATTTTTGTCTAAATCAAAGTTTATATAAATTTTACATATAAGACAAGGTAAAAGGAACCAGGAAATAAGAGAGATGTAAAGAAAGTCATAAAAATAAAGAGGTGGTTTTTCTTGGGGGGAAGAAAGCTTAAAGAGAAATAATTTTATGTGAGAAAGCATGTTGTATGGTAGATTTAGTCCTAGAATAAAATGACTGCTGTTGAAGAAAGAAGGATGTTCAGGACAAACCAGAAAGTCCAAGCACGTCATAAATGGTCTGTGTAAGTCATAAGAGGATTTATTTTAAAAAAGTAAAAAACGTTTATCAAGCTGTCTATTAATTAAAGAGAAATTATAATGGTCTTTCTAGGGATTGCGCTTGAGGTAAAAAAAACAAAAAACAAAAAAACTTATACACTAAATAATTTGTTAGAACAATTAATTTTTTTAAACCCAAAGTTCAACTTTTATTGCATCTCTCCATTTTTAGTTTTCTCTCCCCTTTTAAAGGGTACAAAATAGTAACACTCTCCTTCAACTCATTTTCAGTTCATGTAAGTTTTTTTCCTCGAGTTCTGTTGGTTGTGGCCTGATGCTAAAGGTCTAAAGGAAATGTTTTCTTCCAACATAATATACTGTGCAGTGCAGAGGTCTTTTCTTTTGTCTTTTGGTAACTGGCCCAACAGATTTTATGGTTTACCAAAACAATTCCTATACCATCATTATTAAGTTTTGGTTTGCTTGGGAAGAAAAGAGATTTAAATTTTTTTTTTTTTTTTTTTTTGAGACAGAGTCTTTCTCTGTCGCCCAGGCTGAAGTGCAGTGGCAAGATCTCGGCTCACTGCAAGCTCCGCCTCCCAGGTTCATGCCATTCCCCTCCCTCAGCCTCCCGAGTAGCTGGGACTACAGGTGCCTGCCACCACACCCAGCTAATATTTTTTGTATTTTTAGTAGAGTCAGGGTTTCACCATGTTAGCCAGGATGGTCTCCATCTCCTGATCTCATGATCTGCCCACCCTGGCCTCCCAAAGCACTGGGATTACAGGCATGAACTACCTAAAAAAAAAAAATTTTTTTTAATTAAGGTTATTATGTCCGTGTATTTTTCTGTTTGTGCTTTTAAAGTACTTGTGACATTGAGTTACAGGGCTTTGACTCCAGGATGTAAAACAGACACCAATTCCTGCTAAATTTTAAACACTAACAGCAGTTAGAGCCTCATCTTCAGACACAGTAGAAGATGCCAATCAAAATATACTGCAGGCTGGGCGCGGTGGCTCATGCCTGTAATCCCAGCACTTTGGGAGGCCGAGGCAGGCAGATCACGAGGTCAGGAGATCGAGACCCTCCTGGCAAACACAGTGAAACCCCATCTCTACTAAAAATACAAAAAAAAAAAAAAATTAGCCGGGCATGGTGGCGGGCACCTGTAGTCTGAGCTTCTCGGGAGGCTGAGGCAGGAGAATGGCGTGAACCTGGGAGGCGGCGGAGCTTGCAGTGAGTAGAGATCATGCCACTGCACTCAAGCCTGGGCTACAGAGCGAGACGCCATCTCAAAAAAAAAAAATACACTGCATTCCTGAGACACAGGACCAGAAAATAAAGCTATTCAACTCCTCAAGGCCCCAGGACTATCACAGAAGAGATGGACATGTGAGATTGTAAAGGCCAATTTTGAGAGAGGACATAAGTTCAGTTTCCCTATAAATTAATCATTGATGTCAAAGGCATACTGATTAAGATCAGCATATGGGCCCCTATGTCAGATTAACAAGGTTTTCTTGAAGCATTAACCAACTCTTTAATAAAGGTTATAAAGATTTTAAAAGGCTTATAGCAGTTATATCTTACAATCAAGATTAACATTTTATAGATTGTTTATAAAATTTTGAAAAACAAATTTAATTGGCTTCATGCTGTTTTTATTAGGACTTATTGTTTAGAAAATTAAGTCTCCTCTCTCAAAGAGTGAAGGGTTTTCTTTTGTTTTTTTTTTTGTTTGTTTGTTTGTTTGTTTTAATCCTCGAGTTAGCACTTTGGTCAAATTAATGCCTTGTTTTACAATGACCTGTGATATCAAGTGTTTTAAACCTTTGATATTTGACAAACTTTTTGAAACCAAATTATAAATTATGTCTTTTTCTGACCTAATTAAACCTTTAAGATATTAGGTTCTCTAAAGTCCAAAAATGACATAATTTGACTTATTTGGTATAAAAATTATACAGGAAACATTGTCAAATATGAAATGGTGTTTGATTTCTTTGGGTTGTGTTTGTATAAATATGCTGTTGGTATGTGCTCCAAAATTATGGGAAACTCCTATAATTCTGATATGATTTAGTATACATTATTAGTAATAATTACAATTGCTATGTTAAATTTTTGTGTGCCATAGAGGTAAAAATGTCCTTGTCAATTGCGTTCTCAACTGTGGCTGCCTTAAAACCTTTTGTCATCCATGGACAATCATTGTCTTGTTTTGGTCGTTTTTAGAAGGTGGTTTTATAATCAGCTATAAAACTCTAACAGGTGCTTTTGAATACAAGTGTTTGAAAACTTTGGAGATTGTGACATCAGAATAGAAGAAAAACTTTTAGGACTCAGAGAACAAAAATGTTCATGAATATCAAGCAGAACAGAAATTAACTACATGGACTGAACTAATAGCAGACAGAAGTAATCTTTTTGACTTTTTGCTGAAGACATTGCTGATCCTTTGTTTTATTTTTTCAGAGTAAAGGAAACTTTCCTTTTGAGCTATTGAGAGCTTTTAATAATTCAGTGGGGCGGAGCAAGATGGCCAAATAGGAACAGCTCCAGTCTCCAACTCCCAGCGCGAGCGACACAGAAGACCGGTGATTTCTGCATTTTCAATTGAGGTACTGGGTTCATCTCACTAGGGAGTGCTGGACAATTGGTGCTGGTCAGCTGCTGCAGCCCAACCAGCGAGAGCTGAAGCAGGGCGAGGCATCGCCTCACCTGGGAAGCGCAAGGGGGAAGGGAATCCCTTTTCCTAGCCAGGGGAACTGAGACACACAACACCTGGAAAATAGGGTAACTCCCACCCCAATACTGTGCTTTAAGCAAACGGGCACACCAAGAGATTGTATCCCATACCTGGCCGGGAGGGTCCCATGCCCACGGAGCCTCCCTCATTGCTAGCACAGCAGTCTGCGATCTAACCGCAAGGCAGCAGCGAGGCTGGGGGAGGGGCTCCCACCATTGCTGAGGCTTAAGTAGGTAAACAAAGCCGCTGGGAAGCTCGAACTGGGTGGAGCTCACAGCAGCTCAAGGAAACCTGCCTGTCTCTGTAGACTCCACCTCTGGGGACAGGGCACAACTAAACAACAACAAAAGCAGCAGAAACCTCTGCAGACGCAAATGACTCTGTCTGACAGCTTTGAAGAGAGCAGTGAATCTCCCAACACGGAGGTTGAGATCTGAGAAGGGACAGACTGCCTGCTTAAGTGGGTCCCTGACCCCTGAGTAGCCTTACTGGGAGACATCCCCCACTAGGGACAGTCTGACACCCCACACCTCACAGGGTGGGGTACACCACTGAGAGGAAGCTTCCAAAGCAAGAATCAGACAGGTACACTGGCTTTTCAGCAATATTCTATCTTCTGCAGCCTCTGCTGCTGATACCCAGGCAAACAGGGTCTGGAGTGGATCTCAAGCAATCTCCAACAGACCTACAGCTGAGGGTCCTGACTGTTAGAAGGAAAACTATCAAACAGGAAGGACACCTACACCAAAACCCCACCAGTACGTCACCATCATCAAAGACCAGAGACAGATAAAACCACAAAGATGGGGAAAACGCAGGGCAGAAAAGCTGGAAATTCAAAAAATAAGAGCGCTTCTCCCCCAGCAAAGGAGCGCAGCTCATCGCCAGCAATGGATCAAAGCTGGACAGAGAATGACTTTGACGAGATGAGAGAAGAAGGCTTCAGTCCATCAAACTTCTCAGAGCTAAAGGAGGAATTACGTACCCAGCGCAAAGAAACTAAAAATCTTGATAAAAAAGTGGAAGAATTGATAGCTAGAGTAATTAATGCAGAGAAGGTCATAAACGAAATGAAAGAGATGAAAACCATGACACGAGAAATATGTGACAAATGCACAAGCTTCAGTAACTGACTCGATCAACTGGAAGAAAGAGTATCAGCGATTGAGGATCAAATGAATGAAATGAAGCGAGAAGAGAAACCAAAAGAAAAAAGAAGAAAAAGAAATGAACAAAGCCTGCAAGAAGTATGGGATTATGTAAAAAGGCCAAATCTACGTCTGATTGGGGTGCCTGAAAGTGAGGGGGAAAATGGAACCAAGTTGGAAAACACTCTTCAGGATATCATCCAGGAGAACTTCCCCAACCTAGTAGGGCAGGCCAACATTCAAATCCAGGAAATACAGAGAACGCCACAAAGATACTCCTCGAGAAGAGCAACTCCAAGACACATAATTGCCAGATTCACCAAAGTTGAAATGAAGGAAAAAATCTTAAGGGCAGCCAGAGAGAAAGGTCGGGTTACCAACAAAGGGAAGCCCATCAGACTAACAGCAGATCTCTCAGCAGAAACTCTACAAGCCAGAAGAGAGTGGGGGCCAATATTCAACATTCTTAAAGAAAAGAATTTTAAACCCAGAATTTCATATCCAGCCAAACTAAGTTTCATAAGTGAAGGAGAAATAAAATCCTTTACAGATAAGCAAATGCTTAGAGATTTTGTCACCACTAGGCCTGCCTTACAAGAGACCCTGAAGGAAGCACTAAACATGGAAAGGAACAACCGGTACCAGCCATTGCAAAAACATGCCAAAATGTAAAGACCATCAAGGCTAGGAAGAAACTGCATCAACTAACGAGCAAAATAACCAGTTAATAGCATAATGGCAGGATCAAGTTCACATATACCAATATTAACCTTAAATGTAAATGGACTAAATGGTCCAATTAAAAGACACAGACTGGCAAACTGGATAAAGAGTCAAGACCCATCAGTCTGCTGTATTCAGGAGACCCATCTCACATGCAGAGACATACATAGGCTCAATATAAATGGATGGAGGAAGATTTACCAAGCAAATGGAGAACAAAAAAAAGCAGGGGTTGCAATACCAGTCTCTGATAAAATAGACTTTAAACCATCAAAGATCAAAAGAGACAAAGAAGGCCATTACATAATGGTAAAGGGATCAATTCAACAGGAAGAGATAACTATCCTAAATATATATGCACCCAATACAGGAGCACCCGGATTCATAAAGTAAGTCCTTAGAGACTTACATAGAGACTTAGACTCCCACACAATAATAATGGGAGACTTCAACACTCCACTGTCAACATTAGACAGATCAACGCGACAGAAAGTTAACAAGGATATCCAGGAATTGAACTCATCTCTGCAGTAAGCAGAGCTAATAGACATCTATAGAACTCTCTACTCCAAATCAACAGAATATACATTCTTCCCAGCACCACATCACACTTATTCCAAAATTGACCACATAATTGGAAGTAAAGCACTCCTCAGCAAATGTACAAGAACAGAAATTATAACAAACTGTCTCTCAGACCACAGTGCAATCAAACTAGAACTCAGGACTAAGAAACTCAATCAAAACCGCTCAACTACATGGAAACTGAACAACCTGCTCCTGAATGACTACTGGGTACATAACGAAATGCAGGCAGAAATAAAGATGTTCTTTGAAACCAATGAGAACAAAGATACAACATACCAGAATCTCTGGGACACATTTAAAGCAGTGTGTAGAGGGAAATTTATAGCACTAAATGCCCACAAGAGAAAGCAGGAAAGATCTAAAATTGACACTCTAACATCACAATTAAAAGAACTAGAGAAGCAAGAGCAAACACATTCGAAAGCTAGCAGAAGGCAAGAAATAACTAAGATCAGAGTAGAACTGAAGGAAATAGAGACACAAAACACCCTCCAAAAAATCAATGAATTCAGGAGTTGGTTTTTTGAAAAGATCAACAAAACTGACAGACCGCTAGCAAGACTGATAAAGAAGAAAAGAGAGAAGAATCAAATAGACGCAATAAGAAATGATAAAGGGGATATCACCACCGACCCCACAGAAATAGAAACTACCATCAGAGAATACTATAAACACCTCTACGCAAATAAACTAGAAAATCTAGAAGAAATGGATAATTTCCTGGACACTTACACTCTTCCAAGACTAAACCAGGAAGAAGTTGAATCCCTGAATAGACCAATAGCAGGCTCTGAAATTGAGGCAATAATTAATAGCCTACCAACCAAAAAAAGTACAGGACCAGATGGATTCACAGCTGAATTCTACCAGAGGTACAAGGAGGAGCTGGTACCATTCCTTCTGAAACTATTCCAATCAATAGAAAAAGAAGGAATCCTCCCTAACTCATTTTATGAGGCCAACATCATCCTGATACCAAAGCCTGGCAGAGACACAACAAAAAGAGAGAATTTTAGACCAATATCCCTGATGAACATCGATGCAAAAATCCTCAATAAAATACTGGCAAACCAGATTCAGCAGCACATCAAAAAGCTTATCCACCATGATCAAGTGAGCTTCATCCCTGGGATGCAAGGCTGGTTCAACATTCACAAATCAATAAACATAATCCAGCATATAAACAGAAACAAAGACAAGAACCACATGATTATCTCAATAGATGCAGAAAAGGCTTTTGACAAAATTCAACAGCCCTTCATGCTAAAAACGCTCAATAAATTCGGTATTGATGGAATGTACCTCAAAATAATAAGAGCTATTTATGGCAGACGCACAGCCAATATCATACTGAATGGGCAAAAACTGGAAAAATTCCCTTTGAAAACTGGCACAAGACAGGGATACCCTCTCTCACCACTCCTATTCAACATAGTGTTGGAAGTTCTGGCTAGGACAGTCAGGCAAGAGAAAGAAATCAAGGGTATTCAGTTAGGAAAAGAAGAAGTCAAATTGTCCCTGTTTGCAGATGACATGATTGTATATTTAGAAAACCCCATTGTCTCAGCCCAAAATCTCCTTAAGCTGATAAGAAACTTCAGCAAAGTCTCAGGATACAAAATTAATGTGCAAAAATCACAAGCATTCTTATACACCAGTAACAGACAAACAGAGAGCCAAATCAGGAATGAACTTCCATTCACAATCGCTTCAAAGAGAATAAAATATCTAGGAATCCAACTTACAAGGGATGTAAAGGACCTCTTCAAAGAGAACTACAAACCACTGCTCAGTGAAATAAGAGGACACAAACAAATGGAAGAACATACCATGCTCATGGATAGGAAGAATCAATATCGTGAAAATGGCCATACTGCCCAAGGTAATTTATAGATTCAATGCCATCCCCATCAAGCTACCAATGAGTTTCTTCGCAGAATTGGAAAAAACTGCTTTAAAGTTCATATGTAACCAAAAAAGAGCCCGCATCTCCAAGACAATCGTAAGTCAAAAGAACAAAGCTGGAGGCATCACGCTACCTGACTTCAAACTATACTACAAGGCTACAGTAACCAAAACAGCATGGTACTGGTACCAAAACAGAGATATAGACCAATGGAACAGAACAGAGTCCTCAGAAATAATACCATACATCTACAGCCATCTGATCTTTGACAAACCTGAGAGAAACAAGAAATGGGGAAAGGATTCCCTATTTAATAAATGGTACTGGGAAAACTGGCTAGCCATAAGTAGAAAGCTGAAACTGGATCCTTTCCTTACTCCTCATACGAAAATTAATTCAAGATGGATTAGAGACTTAAATGTTAGACCTAAAACCATAAAAATCCTAGAAGAAAACCTAGGTAACACCATTCAGGACATAGGCATGGGCAAAGACTTCATGTCTAAAACACCAAAAGCAATGGCAGCAAAAGCCAAAATTGACAAATGGGATCTCATTAAACTAAAGAGCTTCTGCACAGCAAAAGAAACTACCATCAGAGTGAACAGGTAACCTACCAAATGGGAGAAAATTTTTGCAATCTACTCATCTGACAAAGGGCTAATATCCAGAACCTACAAAGAACTCAAATTTACAAGAAAGAAACAAACAACGCCATCAAAAAGTGGGCAAAGGATATGAACAGACATTTCTCAAAAGAAGATATTCACACAGACAACAGACACATGAAAAAATGCTCATCATCACTGGCCATCAGAGAAATGCAAATCAAAACCACAATGAGATACCATCTCACACCAGTTAGAATGGCGATCATTCAAAAGTCAGGAAACAACAGGTGCTGGAGAGGCTGTGGAGAAATAGGAACACTTTTACACTATTGGTGGAATTGTAAACTAGTTCAACCATTATGGAAAACAGTATGGTGATTCCTCAAAGATCTAGAACTAGATGTACCATATGACCCAGCCATCCCATTACTGGGTATATACCCAAAGGATTATAAATCATGCTGCTATAAAGACACATGCACACATATGTTTATTGTGGCACTATTCACAATAGCAAAGACTTGGAATCAACCCAAATGTCCATCAGTGACAGATTGGATTAAGAAAATGTGGCACATATACACCATGGAATACTATGCAGCCATAAAAAAGGATGAGTTTGTGCCCTTTGTAGGGACATGGATGCAGCTGGAAACCATCATTCTTAGCAAACTATCACAAGAACAGAAAACCAAACACCGCATGTTCTTACTCATAGGTGGGAACTGAACAATGAGATCACTTGGACTCGGGAAGGGGAACATCACACACTGGGGCCTATCATGGGGAGGGGGGAAGGGGGAGGGGGGAGGGATTGCATTGGGAGTTATACCTGATGTAAATGACGAGTTGATGGGTGCTGACGAGTTGATGGGTGCAGCACACCAACATGGCACAAGTATACATATGTAACAAACCTGCACATTATGCACATGTACCCTAGAACTTAAAGTATAATAATAATAAACAAATATAATAATAATAATTTAGTTTGCTCCTGTAAACAAAATTTAGAACATATTGATTTCTCTCTACCTGATTTCTCCAGAATTTGGGAACTATTTTTGAGTATTCTTAACTAATGGTAATATAGTTATTTGCAAAAGTGCAGTAAGAATCTGTTTTCATTTATAACAGAACACAACTGGGGAAACTGGTTATTTTACCAAGGCCTTGACTGGAATGCTGTGCTTTCCTTTAAGGAATCAAACTTGACTTATGGGAAAACTGGCCTCATACCTTGTATATCCAGTCCCTGTACAGGGTTTCTGACCTGTGGTAAATGAAGAATGTCACTTTCTAACAGGTACAAGAGTCCCAAGTTTATCTCAGAATCTCAAGAGGAGAGGAATTCACCCAACTTATAGGATTTGATGGTACAAATCCATGGCTGGACTCGGCTTTTAAAAAAAGTATTCTCCAAGTTTCCTTCTATGAAACAAAGTTCCATCAAAGCCAATTTAAAAGCCTATGTAAGAAAATAATTATTCCTGCTGCACTGTATACAAATAATCGGGCCAAGTATAATAAAGCAAACCAATCCTACCATGCTTTGTCTTTACTAAAAATGGAAAACTGGAGAGAGAAAAATTATTTTTCAAAAACTACAGTACACCTGCTATTAGATTCTTGTCTTGCCTAATGTTTTTCAATGTTAATTATTTTCTGCAGTTTGGACTGAATTCTAATTTTTCTTGGCTATAAGTCTTCAAAATAATGTTTTCCATTTTTTTCCTTCTTTTTTCCTCTTTGGAGTCACTGAAAACTAAACTGTGCTTTCGTAAAGCCCTGTGAACTGAAGCTAGGCAACTTAACCTTCAGAAGAAAATAATAGCAACCGATTTACACACATAAGCCACTTTCATACCTGCCTACTGATGTATGGACTTCAGAGTAATATGGCCTACAGTGATTTTCCAGGATTGTTCTTTTTTTGTTTGTTTTGCTTTGTTTTATTGAAACAGAGTTTAGCTCTGTTGCCCAGGCTGGAGTACAGTGGCATGATCTCAGCTCACTGCATCCTTCACCTCCAGGTCCAAGCAATTCTCCTACCTTAGCCTCCTGATTCGCTGGGATTGCAGGCATGTGCCACTGTGCGTGGCTGATTTTTTGTATCTTTAGTCAAGACGGGGTTTCACTGGTCTCAAACTCCTGACCTCAAATGATCCGCCTGTCTTGGCTTCCCAAAGTTCTGGGATTACAGGCATGAGGCACCACATCTGGCCTTCCAGAATTGTTCTTTGGCTTGTTGTTTTTCTTCCTTCCTACCCATCTAGGAATAAACCATCCCAGCCATGACAGATCAGAGGAAACCTAAGACCAGAGACTCATTTTCTCCTAAAATGCTTTCTCCAAAAGATTTTTAAAAAGAAAAAGGGGGAAATGTGAAAGGAAAATAAATTTTAGGGCCCAAAATCACTAAGCTAAAGGGAAAAGTCAAGCTGGGAACTGCTTAAGGCAAACCTGCCTCCCATTCTATTCAAAGTTACCCTGCTGCTCATTGAAACAAATGTGTATCTGATTTCCTTATTTGGAGAGGCTAATCAGAAACTCAAAAGAATGCAACCATTTGCCTCTTATCTACCTATGACCTGGGAGCTCCCTCACTACTTCAAGTTGTCCTACCTTCACCTCGCGTTGTCCCACCTTTCCAGACTGAACCAAAGTGCATCTTACACATATTGATTGATGTCTTATGTCTCCCTAAAATGTATAAACCCAAGTTATGCCCCTACCACCTTGAGCATATGTCATCAGGACCTCCTGAGGCTGTGTCACAGGTGCATGACCTCAACCTTGGCAAAATAAACTTTCTGAATTAACTGAGACCTGTCTCAGATTTTCAGGGTTCACAGTCTATAATTCACTTATATTTTATTCTGTAGGATTTTAGTAACCAAAGTAAACTACAAAAATGTAAAAAAGTAGACTTTAGCCACTATATTTGAAAAGTATATGAAATAACAGATAGTATTTAATTTTACTCTTAAATGTTTAAGAACATTAGGGATTTCATCTCATCAATCACAATTCATTGTTTGGCATTTGAATTTTCCTCCCTATTTCATCACTTTATAACCTGACTGAGGAAAATTTAAAAAACAACAACTTGCTTTGAAAGTCAGGGTCACATGTATTTAACTCTTCCCCAAATATAGTTATTTCTCATACCCCAACTTAGAAAGGTAGCATCACAGAAAATTGCATTGACTTCAACATGAAGTGGTCTTAGGTTAACTGCTTTGGAGAGGAAAGGAAGAGAGAGAGAGACTAGGGATTTATCAGCTGCAAAAGCTGAATAGTCATTTGAATACCAGTGGTGTCACATTTGCCTAACATCTGGGACATGACTGACCTTTTTTCTAACCATTTGTATTAGTCCATTTTCATGCTGCTGATTAAGACATAACCCAGACTGGGAAGAAAAAGAGGCTTAATTGGACTTACAGTTCCACATGGCTGAGGAGGCCTCAGAATCATGGTAGGAAGCAAAAGGTACTTCTTACATGGCAGCAGCAAGAGAAAATGAGGAAGAAGAAACCCCTGTTAAACCCATCAGATCTTGTGAGACTTATTCACTACCATGAGAATAGCATGGGAAAGACTGGCCTCCATGATTCAATTACCTCCCCCTGGGTCCCTCCCACAACACATGGGAATTCTGGGAGATACAATTCAAGTTGAGATTTGGGTGGGGACACAGCCAAACCCTATCAGCGTTTATATTCATATAGCTATACCTATGAAAAATATTGCAGAGCTTATGGTCCAGAATCTGTAGACAAACTGCCTGGGTTTAAATCCTTGCTCCATCGCTTATTAGCTGTATGACTGAGCAAGTCACTTAACCTCTCTGTGCCCTAGTCCTCAAATTTGTAAAATGAAGATGATAATAGTGCCAGATTTGTAGTGTTGCTTAGAGGATCAAATGAGTTCATGCATGTGAAGCACTTAGAACAGTGTCAAGCACATCATAAGCACTATAAAGTATCAGCTATTATCATCCTCCTCTTTTTTTCCTAACATCAATGGCATCCTACTGTGTGTTATTCTGCAGACTTGTTTATTTAATTCATTAATATATTTTGGAAATAGTTCTAAAGTATTACAGGTAAAATCTGCCTCTTTTTTTTTTTAACTACTTCAAGTCTAATTTTCCATATAATGATTTCAAACAGCTCCTTAGTACCTAAAAGAAATGTCTACATTTACCACAACAGCTTACCTCTTTTGATTCAGTGAACTAAAGTAGGGGGGAAAAGTACTTGATAAACGAAAGCGTGTTATGGAAATGTTAAGTGTATGTCTGTCTTCACCAGGTGTCCAATGGGGAAGGAGGTGAGAAGAGTCTGCTATGCCTGGGACGGACCCATTATCACTAATGGTAGCCTCCATTCATCTTTGAGTCCTGCCTGCATTTCCTAAAGACAGTGACTCACCAGAGATGTACAGCAGAATAGTTGGCAAAGTTGCCATTCTCTGACTGTCCTACCTCTCCCTGCCAGCAACTTAAGTTGCTGTTTCACTACTTTGAATGAACCTTCATGTGTAGGGTTATTTTGTTTTTTGTTTGGTTGTTTTTTGCTTGTTTGTTTCTTACAAGCTCAGAGTGGAAGCTACGTGTGTGTGTAAAGAAAGGCAAAGGGAGCTCTATGATTGACATGGTAAGGTGACTGGCACAGTGGGGACCTGCTTTCAGAGTCCACTTCCAGGGCGTAGCCTCCTCTGGACTCAGAAAGTATTAGGAACTGCTGCCACCTCATCTCGTGCTCTTGGCCTCCATGCTGTACGGGTCTTCCACACCTCAAACACAAGGGAGGACAAAATAAAAGGGCACTGTGGCAGGGGAGGGTGAGAGAGGGCTTCCTCTGATCTTCCTGGCATTCATTCCCCTCAAGCTATCTCTCAGGTGGTCTTTCTGCTGCCATAGCACCAGGTACACACCTGGTACCAAGCAGGCATGCCGCAAATGTTTACCGATTAGAGCAATGAATTGATTGAACCTTCACTTGCCATAGCAGGACAAAGTGTATTTCACATTTTAAAAAGGTTGGGGAAAGGATTCTGCTAGCAACATAGACATTTAAAAGCAGAAAACAACTAAGATAAGAGAATTATGTGAGGAAAAATGAAATTTTTTTCTGTGTTTTTAAATGTAGCAGGAAAGGAATACACTGGAAAGAAAAAATAACCTGGAAAGGACAGCGATTTGCTGGCGGGCACTCTAACAACCCAAAAAGACATGACTCACTCCCAGCACCTTTTGGCCTTGGAAGCTTCTGACAAAGTGCAGCACGGCTTGGGTAGAAGTCCTGCTGGGGGCCAATTCCTGGAGGAGAGTGAGCAGGGCTCCAGAAAGGGATCCAGAGGCTGCTGAAGGGAGGCCCACCCAGAGGGCCAGAATTTCCAGCCCCTGTTCCTTTTCAGAGTAGGCTCCGGGGACCTGCAATTCCTTTTGTGATTCATTCTCAGAAAAACTCTTCTGCCCTCATTTTGCCACATGGCCACCACTGCATTCTCCTTGACTTTGACAGCAGGACTCCACCCCACCCTGGGCTTGTACCTCAGGACTCAGTTTCTTCCTCAGCCAATGCAAAAATGGCTGCCCCCAGCATTCGTGGGCCTCTTTCCTCACTCCCATACACACCTGAGCAATCTCTGCCACTCCCCTGACTGTCACCTCCATCTTTGGACTGATGACTCTGTCCCGGGCGCCGATCTTAGTGCCCTTTGCCCACTGAGTCCCTCCTCGTGATGGCCTACAGGTTCCCCCAGTTTGGTGTGTTCAAGACATTCTTCCTGGCCGGGCGCGGTGGCTCAAGCCTGTAATCCCAGCACTTTGGGAGGCTCAGACGGGCGGATCACGAGGTCAGGAGATCGAGACCATCCTGGCTAACACGGTGAAACCCCATCTCTACTAAAAATACAAAAAACTAGCCGGGCGAGGTGGCGGGCGCCTGTAGTCCCAGCTACTCGGGAGGCTGAGGCAGGAGAATGGCGTAAACCCGGGAGGCGGAGCTTGCAATGAGCTGAGATCCGGCCACTGCACTCCAGCCCGGGCTACAGAGCAAGACTCCGTCTCAAAAAAAAAAAAAAAAAAAAAAAAAAAAAAAAAAAAAAGACATTCTTCAGCTTCTCCGCTAAAAAAGAAAACAAACCATCCATCCTCTGGCCTTCCCGTTTGCCAACAGCACTGTCCTCAGTCACCCACGCCAGAAACCTGGAGTCTTCCTTGGCCCATGCTCTCTCCTCCACATCCACCCACCCGCCCAGCTCTGCCAAATATAACTCCTCATCATCTTAGAAGGCCTCTGCATTTCTTCACCTCCCACTGCCTCTCAGGGATCTGTCCCCACAGTTCCATATATTCTCTTAAACACAATTTAAGATTGCTCCACTGACAAAATGGCTCTCTTTCCAGTGGTTCCCTGTCCCCAGAGGACAAACTGCAAGCTGTTAGCATTACATTCATGGCCCTTCATCACTGGGCCTCCGCTGCCATCTTCAACCTAATCTCTCATCATGCACTTCAGGTGGTACAGCGCCCTAGGCCTTCTCTTGCCTCTGCACCTTTGCATATCTCATCTCATCTTCTAGGAACTCTCTCACCCTTTGCCTAGTGAATTCCAATTTTTTTCTTCAAGACTGAGTCCAAGGATCCTTCTCTTTAAAAAGCCTTTATTAACACCACTCCCATGAGCCCTCTGGGGTGAGGTGTGCCTCCTCTGTGCTCCCTTGCTATGCTCACGTACCTCTGTCATAGCATGGCCACCCTGTGTCATCAGCATCTAATCAATTGTCTCTTTCCTTTCTCTCTTAGACCCTCCCCGCGTTGCCTGATCTGTTAAGAGCAGAAATTGGCTATCTTTGTGCCTGCTATGGTTTGAATGTTTGTGTCCCCTCCAAATTTCATGTTGAAACTTAATCCACAATGCAACAGCATTAAAATGTGGGGCTATAAGGAGGTGATTAGGCCATGGGGGTAGAGCCCTCATGAATGGATTAGTGCCTTATAAAGGGCTTGCAGGGGCAAGTTTGCCCTTCCACTCTTCTGCCCATGAGGACACAGTGTTTGTCCCCTTTTTGCTCTTCTGTCCCTTCTGCCAAGTAACGACATCTAGACGGTACTGTCTATGAACAACTGGCCTTCATCAGACACTGAACCTGCCTTGATCTTGGACTTCCCAGCCTCCAGAACTGTGAGAAAATAAATTTCTGTTTTTCATAAATTATTCAGTCTCATGTATCTGGTTATAGCAGCACAGGGAGACTAAAACAGTATCTCTACTCCCTAGGACAGTATCTGCTCACAGTTATTAGTGAGTGAATCAATAAATTTCGCTGAATTATGACTGTCCTAAAACAACACTTATTCCTAAGATTAGCTCCAGAAACACAGAAGCCCCTGATGGTGCTCCAAAAGACATAGAACCTGAGGGCAGGATCACTTAACTTCTGCCAGGGGAAACCCCCCTTTTTGAGGCTGGGTCACAACCAGTCAGCCTGTTAATATTTTAAGAATGAGAGATGAGGCAGATTCCCCTGGGGCATTTTGAAAATTCTGGCATTTTGCCATCCACCAAGCTGGGAAGTATGCCTCATTCTTAACCAGATGGTCTTTGAGCTGATATTTCTGCCCAGTCACATGTCTGAGTTGATGCAATTGTGTTCCAGAGGTCATAAGAGAAAAGTTGCTGACGAATGTATCTGAAAGAGCCAGCGCCTTGTTTTTGTTTCTATGGCAAAGGTTTTCACAACAATCAGCCTTCTCAAGAAGTGTACACACAGCTTGCCTGACCATGGTGGGAGACAGAGCACGAGCTGTGGTCAGGTGGAAAACATCACAGACAGCTCAGAGGATGACACACGTACACTGTGCCTTATGAGAAATAAGAACAGAAATCTGAGTCCTGGAGAGTTCTCAAGTGGATCCCAAGACTAAATGGTGTGGTTCTTCATCCAAATGTAAAGAGTAAAGAAACAAGATGGACTATTCCACTGGGCCCATCTTGTTTCTTTACAACAGAGGGATATTTGAACTTTTCATTTTTGTAAGAGGTTCTGTAAATGTGTCAGTTAAGAGTTCAGAATGAAAGTGGAAATGGTGCATTATCGATGACAGCTTCCCTTGCTTACACCTTGCAGTGCTCACATTGGTCTAGTCTAATGAGTTTGCAGAAAGGAGGTTGGCAGCAAATTAGGGATCCAATCTGTCCCCTACACCATATCTCAGAGTTCCCAGAGAATCCTGGGGAGGACAGGGCTGGTCTGATGTTTTAGCAGAGACAAAAGCAAGGCAACTCCAAGAGAGGCCAAAAAAGCATTTTTCAAATGAATTTTTTCCCCTGCCTTCATTCCCCACCCACAGCCTTGTCCCTGAAGTGGCAAGTAAGTTCCACAAGGTTTCTGTGGGCTCGTGGTATCAGTGCCATGGCTCTGTCATCAACCTCTTCATGTTAGCATCCACCAAAATAAATTCCCATTTGGTTCTCCACTGTTACTATCTCTTCGATGGTATCTCCAGCCACACAGCCTCTGCTGCAGCCACTGATATAATAGTCTCCCCTCTTTCTAGCTGTGAGGCCCCTCCAGATCTCCTGCTTCTTAAGGTTTTGCCAGTCACTCTTCCAAGCATGCTGAGCATACAGGACATCCCTCAGGCTGCCAGAGCCCCACCTGATCTTCCCTGCTACAGTGGCCTCAGGAATGCCCTGTGGGGCTTGCTACTTCCCACGGCAAGAGGACCCTCCCAGCTTGTCCCTACAAGCTGATCTGCCTTGGTTGGAAGATGAAGGGGCACAAGGGTGATATAGGACCCTTTCTTTAGGACCCCAACCAATAGCTCACTTTCTTTCCTATTGAACTCTCCTCTGCATCCCACAGCCTAGTAAGTTTTTCGATAAAGTTGGGCTGCTGGGGGTAACGAGGCTATGCTCTTGTTCTATGTTCCATGTTCGACGCTTATTGTTTTTTGTTTTGTTGATTTATTTTTTTGGAGACATAGTCTCACTCTGTTGCCCAGACTGCAGTGCAGTGGTGTGATCTTAGCGTTCACTGCAGCCTCAACCTTCCAGGCTCAGGCAATCCTCCTGCCTCAACCTCTGAAGTAGCTGGGACCACAGGAAGGTGCCACCACACCTGGCTAATTTTTAGATTATTTGTAGAAATAGAATCTCACTATGTTACCCAGGCTGGTTTTGAACTCCTGGGCTCAAGTGATCCTCCCATCTTCGTCTCCTAAAGTACTGGGATTAAAGGAATGAGCCACTGCACCCAGTCTGCTGTTGATTGTTTAGACCAGGATTTCAGCTCAGGACTGAAAACATCTTGGCTCTTAGAACTCAAAGATTCTTTTTATTTCCAGTCAACTAACTCTGTCTTGAGTTTCAAAATTCAGTATCTTTAAATCGGCTTTATTGATATATAATTAACATACAACAAATACATTCATTTTAAGAATACGGTTCAATGACTTTTGACAATTATCTATACTCATGCAACCATTAACACAGTCAAGGTAATGAACTTCTTTCTCACTCCAAAAAGTTCCCTCTTGCCTAGGTTGCCTGATCTTTTCCTTTTTTGTTTTATACTTAAAATTCTAGGGTACATGTGCACAATGTGCAGGTTTGTTACATATGTATACATGTCCCATGTTAGTGTGCTGCACACATTAACTCGTCATTTACATTAGGTATATCTCCTAATGTTATCCCTTCCCCCTCCTCCCACCCCATGACAGGCCCCGGTGTGTGATGTTCCCCTTCCTGTGTCCAAGTGTTCTCACTGTTCAATTGCCACCTATGAATAAGAACATGTGGTGTTTGGTTATTTGTCCTTACGATAGTTTGCTGAGAATGATGGTTTCCAGCTTCATCCATGTCCCTGCAAAGGACATGAACTCATCCTTTTTTATGGCTGCATAGTATTCCATGATATATATGTGCCACATTTTCTTAATCCAGTCTGTCACCGATGGACATTTGGGTTGGTTCCAAGTCTTTGCTATTGTGAATAGTGCCGCAATAAACATACATGTGCAAGTGTCTTTATAGCAGCATGATTTATAATCCTTTGGGTATATACCCAGTAATGACATGGCTGGATCACATGGTATTTCTAGTTCTAGATCCTTGAGGAATTGCCACACTGTCTTCCACAATGGGTGAACTAGTTTACAGTCCCATCAACAGTGTAAAAGTGTTCCTATTTCTCCATATCCTCTCCATTACCTGTTGTTTCCTGACTTTTTAATGATCGCCATTCTAACTGCTGTGAGATGGTATCTCATTGTAATTTTGATTTGCATTTCTCTGATGGTGAGTGATGATGAGCATTCTTTCATGTGTCTGTTGACTGCATAAATGTCTTCTTTTGAGAAGTGTCTATTCATACACTTTGCCCACTTTTTGATGGGGTTGTTTGTTTTTTTCCTGTAAATTTGTTTGAGTTCTTTGTAGATTTTAGATATTAGCCCTTTGTCAGATGAGGAGATTGTAAAAATTTTCTCCCATTCGGTAGGTTACCTGTTTGCTCAGATGGTAGTTTCTTTTGCTGTGCAGAAGCTTTTTAGTTTAATTAGATCCCATTTGTCAATTTTGGCTTTTGTTGCCATTGCTTTTCGTGTTTTAGACATGAAGTCCTTGCCCATGCCTATGTCCTGAATGGTATTGCCTAGGTTTTCTTCTAGGGTTTTTATGGTTTTAGGTCTAACATTTAAGTCTTTAATCCATCTTGAATTAATTTTTGTATAAGGTGTAAGGAAAGGATCCAGTTTCAGCTTTCTACATATGGCTAGCCAGTTTTCCCAGTACCATTTATTAAATAGGGAATCCTTTCTCCATTTCTTGTTTTTGTCAGGTTTGACAAAGATCAGATGGTTGTAGATGTGTGGTATTATTTCTGAGGGCTCTGTTCTGTTCCATTGGTCTATATCTCTGTTTTGGTACCAGTACCATGCTGTTTTGGTTACTGTAGCCTTGTAGTATAGTTTGAAGTCAGGTAGCGTGATGCCTCCAGCTTTGTTCTTTTTGCTTAGGATTGTCTTGGCAATGTGGGCTCTTTTTTGGTTCCATATGAACTTAAAAGTAGTTTTATCCAATTCTGTGAAGAAAGTCGTTGGTAGCTTGATGGGGATGGCATTGAATCTATAAATTACCTTGGGCAGTATGGCCATTTTCACGATATTGATTCTTCCTATCCATGAGCTTGGAATGTTCTCCCATTTGTTTAGGTCCTCTTTTATTTCATTGAGCAGTGGTTTGTAGTTCTCCTTGAAGAGGTCCTTCACATCCCTTGTAAGTTGAATTCCTAGGTATTTTATTCTCTTTGAAGCAATTGTGAATGGGAGTTCACTTATGATTTGGCTCTCTGTTTGTCTGTTATTGGTGTATAGGAATGCTTGTGATTTTTGCACATTGATTTTGTATCCTGAGACTGCTGAAGTTTCTTATCAGCTTAAGGAGATTTTGGACTGAGATGATGGGGTGTTCTAAATATACAATCATGTCATCTGCAAACAGGGAAAATTTGACTTCCTCTTTTCCTAATTGAATACCCTTTATTTCTTTCTCTTGCCTGATTGCCCTGGCCAGAACTTCCAACACTATGTTGAATAGAAGTTGTGAGAGGGCTTCACTGTCTTGTGCCAGTTTTCAAAGGGAATGCTTCCAATTTTTGCCCATTCAGTATGATATAGTCTGTGGGTTTGTCATAAATAGCTCTTATTATTTTGAGGTATATTCCATCAATACCTAGTTTATGGAGAGTTTTTAGCATGAAGGGCTGTTGAATTTTGTTGAAGGCCTTTTCTGCATCTATTGAGATAATCATGTGGTTTTTGTCATTGGTTCTGTTTATGTGATGGATTATGTTTATTGATTTGCATATGTTGAACCAGCCTTGCATCCCAGGGATGAAACTGACTTGATTGTGGTGGATAAGCTTTTTGATGTGCTGCTGGATTCAGTTTGCCAGTATTTTATTGAGGATTTTCACATTGATGTTGATCAGGGATATTGGTCTAAAATTCTCTTTTTTTTGTTGTGTCTCTGCCAGGCTTTGGCATCAGGATGATGCTGGTCTCATAAAATGAGTTAGGGAGGATTCTCTCTTTTTCTATTGATTGGAATAGTTTCAGAAGGAATGGTACCAGCTCCTCCTTGTACCTCCAGTAGAATTTGTCTGTGAATCCGTCTGCTCCTGGACTTTTTTTGGTTGGTAGGCTATTAATTATTGCCTCAATTTCAGAGCCTGCTATTGGTCTATTCAGGAATTCAACTTCTTCCTGGTTTAGTCTTGGGAGGGTGTATGTGTCCAGGAATTTATCCATTTCTCCAAGATTTTCTAGTTTATTTGCATAGAGGTGTTCATAGTATTCTCTGATTGTAATTTGTATTTCTGTGGGATCAGTGGTGATATCCCCTTTTATCATTTTTTATTGCATCTATTTGATTCTTCTCTCTTTTCTTCTTTATTAGTCTTGCTAGTGGCATATCAATTTTGTTGATCTTTTCAAAAAACCAGCTCCTGGATTCACTGATTTTTTGAAGGGTTTTTTGTGTCTCTATGTCCTTCAGTTCTGCTCTCATCTTAGTTATTTCTTGTCTTCTGCCAGCATTTGAATGTATTTGCTCTTGCTTCTCTAGTTCTTTTAATTGTGATGTTAGAGTGTCAATTTTAGATCTTTCCTGCTTTCTCTTGTGGGCATTTAGTGCTATAAATTTCCCTCTACACACTGCTTTAAATGTGTCCCAGAGATTCTGGTATGTTGTGTCTTTCTTCTCATTGATTTAAAAGAGCATGTTTATTTCTGCCTGCATTTCGTTATGTACCCAGTAGTCATTCAGGAGCCGGTTTTTCAGTTTCCATGTAGTTGAGCGGTTTTGAGTGAGTTTCTTAATCCTGAGTTCTAGTTTGATTGCACTGTGGTCTGAGAGACAGTTTGTTATAATTTCTGTTCTTTTACATTTGCTGAGGAGTGCTTTACTTCCAACTATGTGGTCAATTTTGGAATAAGTGCTATGTGGTGCTAAGAAGAATGTATATTCTGTTGAATTGGGGTGGAGAGTTCTGTAGATGTCTATTAGGTCTGCTTGGTGCAGAGCTGAGTTCAATTCCTGGATATCCTTCTAAACTTTCTGTCTCATTCATCTGTCTAATGTTGACAGCGTAGTGTTAAAGTCTCCCATTATTATTATTGTGTGGGAGTCTAAGTCTCTATGTAGGTCTCTAAGGACTTGTTTTATGAATCTGGGTGCTCCTGTATCGGGTGTGTATATATTTAGGATAGTTAACTCTTCTTGTTGAATTGATCCCTTTACCATTATGTAATGGCCTTCTTTGTCTCTTTTGATCTTTGTTTGTTTAAAGTCTGTTTTATCAGAGACTAGGACTGCAACCCCTGCCTTTTTTTGTTTTCATTTCCTTGGTAGATCTTCCTCCATCCCTTTATTTTGAGCCTATGTGTGTCGCTGCACATGAGAGGGGTCTTCTGAATACAGCACACTGATGAGTCTTGACTCTTTATCCAATTTGCTAGTCTGTGTCTTTTAATTGGAGAATTTAGCCCATTTACATTTAAGGTTAATATTGTTATGTGTGAATTTGGTCCTGTCTTTATGATGTTAGCTGGTTATTTTGCTCATTAGTTGATGCAGTTTCTTGCTAACATCGATGGTCTTTACAATTTGGCATGTTTTTGCAGTGGCTAGTACTGGTCGTTCCTTTCCATGTTTACTGCTTCCTTTAGGGGCTCTTGTAGGGCAGGCCTGGTAGTAACAAAATCTCTCAGCATTTGCTGGTCTGTAAAGGATTTTATTTCTCCTTCACTTACGAAGCTTAGTTTGGCTGGATATGAAATTCTGGTTTGAGAAATTCTTTAAGAATGTTGAATATTGGTCCCCACTCTCTTCTGGCTTGTAGACTTTCTGTAGAGAGATCCGCTCTTAGTCTGATGGGCTTCTCTTTGTGGGTAACCTGACCTTTCTCTCTGGTTGCCCTTAACATTATTTTTTTCTTTTTCCAGAGTCTCACTCTGTCGCCCAGGCTGGAGTGCAGTGGTGCCATCTCGGCTCACTGAAACCTCCGCCTCCTGGGTTCACACCATTCTCCTGCCTCAGCCTCCCGAGTAGCTGGGACTACAGGTGTCCACCACCATGCCCAGCTAAATTTTTGTATTTTTAGTAGAGACGGGGTTTCACTGTGTTAGCCAGGATGGTCTTGATCTCCTGACCTCGTGATCTGCCAGCCTCGGCCTCCCAAAATGCTGGGATTACAGGCGTGAGCCACCGCGCCCAGCCAACATTTTTTCCTTCATTTCAACTTTGGTGAATCTGACAATTTTGTGTCTTGGAGTTGCTCTTCTCGAGGAGTATCTTTGTGGCGTTCTCCATATTTCCTGGATTTGAATGTTGGCCTGCCTCACTAGGTTGGGAAAGTTCTCCTGGATAATACCATGCAGAGTGTTTTTCAACTTGGTTCCATTCTCCCCGTCACTTTCAGGTACACCAATCAGACGTAGATTTGGTCTTTTCACATAGTCCCATATTTCTTGGAGGCTTTGTTCATTTCTTTTTACTCTTTTTTCTGTAAACTTCTCGTCTCCCTTAATTTCATTCATTTGATCTTCAATCACTAATACCCTTTCTTCCAGTTGATTGAATCGGCTACTGACGCTTGTGCATGTGTCACATAGTTCTCGTGCCATGGTTTTCAGCTCCGTCAGGTCATTTAAGGACTTCTCTACACTGGTTATTCTAGTTACGCATTCATCTAATCTTTTTTCAAGGTTTTTAACTTCTTTGCGATGGGTTCGAACTTCCTCCTTTAGCTCAGAGAAGTTTGATCGTCTGAAGCCTTCTTCTCTCAAGTTGTCAAAGTCATTCTCCGTCGAGCTTTGTTCTGTTGCTAGCAAGGAGCTGTGTTCCTTTGGAGGTGGAGATGCGGTCTGATTTTTAGAATTTTCAGCTTTTCTGTGCTGTTTTTTCCCCATCTTTGTGGTTTTATCTACCTTTGGTCTTTGATGATGGTGATGTACAGATGGGGTTTTGGTGTGGATGTCCTTTCTGTTTGTTAGTTTTCCTTCTAACAGTCAGGACCCTCAGCTGCAGGTCTGTTGGAGTTTGCTGGAGGTGCACTCCAGACCCCGTTTTCCTGGGTATCAGCAGTGGAGGCTGCAGAACAGCGAATATTGCTGAACAGCAAATGTTGCTGCCTGATTGTTCCTCTTGAAGCTTCATCTCAGAGGCATACCCAGCCATGTGAGGTGTCAGTCTGCCCCTTCTGGGGGGGTGCCTCCCAGTTAGGCTGCTCAGGGGTCAGGGACCCACTTGGGGAGGCAGTCTGTCCGTTCTCAGATCTCAAACTCCGTGGTGGGAGAACCACTACTCTCTTCAAAACTGTCAGACAGGGACATTTAAGTCTTCAGAGGTCTGCTGCCTTTTATTCGGCTTATGCCCTGCCCTTAGAGGTGGAGTCTACAGAGGCAGGCAGGCCTCCTTGAGCTGCAGCGGGCTTCACGGAGTTTGAGCTTCCCGGCCACTTTGTTTACCCACTCAAACCTCAGTAATGGCAGGCACCCCTCCCCCAGCCTCGCTGCTGCCTTGCAGTTTGATCTCAGATTGCTGTGCTAGCAATGAGCGAGGCTCCGTGGGCGTGGGACCCTCTGAGCCAGGCACAGGATATAATCTCCTCATGTGCCATTTGCTAAGACCATTGGAAAAGGGAAGTATTAGGGTGGGAGTGACCTGATTTTCCAGGTATCATCTGTCACAGCTTCCCTTGGCTGGGAAAGGGGATTCCCTGACCCCTTGCACTTTCCAGGTGAGGTGATGCCTCTCCCTGCTTCGGCTTACACTCGGTGGGCTGCACCCACTGTCCGACAAGCCCCAGTGACATGAACCCGGTACCTCAGTTGGAAATGCAGAAATCACCCGTCTTCTGTGTCACTCATGCTGGGAGCTGGAGGCTGGAGCTGTTCCTATTCAGCCATCTTGGAACTGCCCCCAGTTGCCTTATCTTAAGTAACCACTGATCTAATCTCACTTTAGATTAGATTTGCCTTTTCCTTTAACAGATATGTTACGTCTTGCTTTTTTCACTTACTATAATGTTTTGAGATGTATGCATGTTGTTTCACCCATGTTGTTGCAATAAAAGCTTTATTCCTTTTTATTGTTGACTAGTATTTCTTTGTATAGATATACCACAACTTCATTCTTTCACCTGTTTGGGTTATTTCTTATTTGCAGCTGTTATTAATAAAACCTCTTTGAATAAATCTTTACATGGACAGAGGTTTTTACTTCTCTTGGATAAATACTTAAGAATGGAACTGCTGATATGAATGCTAAGTGTGTGTTTAACTTAATAAGAAACTGCCAAATTGTATTTCCAAAGTGGTTGTATCATTTTATATTTCCACCAATAGTACATGCAAGTTCCAGTTGCTCAGTATCCTCACTAACATTCAGTACTACAAGGCTTCTCAATTTTATTAATTCTGGTGGGCAGACACATTGTAATATCACATTGCATTTCCCTGGTGAATAATGCATTTGAGCATCTTTCCATGTGCTTAATGGTGATTTACACATTTCTTTTTTTTTTCTTTTCTTTTTTTTTTTTTTTTTTTTTTGAGACGGAGTCTTGCTCTGTCACCCAGGCTGGAGTGCAGTGGCCAGATCTCAGCTTACTGTGAGCTCCGCCTCCCAGGTTTTCGTCATTCTCCTGCCTCAGCCTCCCGTGTAGCTGGGACTACAGGCGCCCGCCACCTCCCCCAGCTAGTTTTTTGTATTTTTTAGTAGAGGCGGGGTTTCACCGTGTTAGCCAGGATGGTCTCGATCTCCTGACCTCGTGATCCGCCCATCTCGGCCTCCCAAAGTGCTGGGATTACAGGCTTGAGCCACCGCGCCTGGCCTGATTTACACATTTCTTTAGTGAAGTATCTGATAAAATCTTTTGCCCATATTTAATTTCCTTGTCTGTCATATTATGAGAGTTGTTTTGTGTTTTGTAGCTGTCTTAGGATTTTCTGTATAAACAATGATGTTATCTGCAAGCAAAGATAGTTTTGCTTCTTCTCTTCCACTCTGGATGACTTTTATTTCTTTTTCTTGCCTTACTGTGCTAACACCCTCCAGTACAATGTTGAATTCGAGTGGTTAAGAGCAAACATCTTTGCCTTGTTCCAAATTTTGTACAGAAAACATTTCAATCTTTCACCATTAAGTAAAATATCGCTGCAGGGTTTTTGTAGAACCCCTTTGTCAGGTGGTGGGAGTTTCCTTCTATTCCTGGTTGACTGAGAATATCTCTCATGAAATATCATTGATGGGCTGGGCATGGTGGCTCACACCTGTAATCCCAGCACTTTGGGAAGCCAAGGCGGGCGGATCATGAGATCAGGAGTTCAAGACCAGCCTGGCCAATATGATGAAAGCCCATCTCTACTGAAAATACAAAAATTAGCCAGGCATAGTGGTGCACGCCTGTAGTCCCAGCTACTCTGGAGGCTGAGGCAGAAGAATCGCTTAAACCAGGCAGGCAGAGGTTGCAGTGAGCTGAGATTGCGCCACTGTATTCCAGCCTGGGAGACAAAGTGAGACTCTGTCTCAAAAAAAAAAAAAAAAAAAGAAATATCATTTATATTCATTACAGCTTCTAAATGGTGGTAGTTAGTAGGCAGACTCCTAGATCTTATTGTTTAATGAGTTAACAATGAGGCCTTTACATTAATATGTAATAATTTTTAAATGTTTGATACTATATTTCAATATAATTTATTTTCTCCTGTAATAAAGGAGGCCTATTCTAGAGACTATACTATGTCAAGTCATCAAGTCCATCAGAGTGGTGTGCAGGAATGGCACAATCAAGCACTTTTGTTTATCCAAATGACAATGGACTAGAACTCTTTGAGAAGCAGGGGCTCAGAATCAATTTCTGTTTACAAAATGGTATACATATATATATATCATTTTTGTGTGTGTATATTTATATGGCATATCATATATAATGGTATATATATGTGTATACCATATATATACACCATTGTTTGTTTTTTTATATATATACACACACACGCATATATATACCAATCAAACCAATATACATTTGGTTTTCTTTGCAATTCTACGTATTTTATCTTACACATTTAAAAATAGTATTTTGAGAAAGGGTGCCTAGGATTCAACAGATTACCAAAGGAGTTCATAGCACTACCAACTGCAAAAGTCCCCCTGTTTTAGAGGATGAGCTATAAGGGAGAGCCAAAAGGAGAGTGTGTAGGGAGAGGGTGGACTGAGAGACCCGAATAAGGTGGTTCAAGAAGAAAAGACAAATGCTGCCAAGTCCAGTGAGATTAGGAGTGAGAATTGACTGTTGCTTTTGTTTACCTGCTTACTGTTTTGTTTTATTGATTTGTTTTTGGGCCTGTGGCACAGAGGATCGGTTTACTGACCATTCTTAGTGTGAGGCACACAGTCACCATGGCGCCCTGCACGTTACTTCTGTTCCACTTGTTTATTCTCTATATCTTCACACTCTGCTCCTATCCACTGCATTTCCATGAGAATCTTTTTGTTTGCATATATATTTTCCTAAATATATTTCATTTTTTGGAATCATTTTAGATTTATGAACATAGAAAAATGGAGAATACAGTACAGAGAGTTCCCCTATACCCCACACACGGTTTCCCACATTATTAACATCTTACATTAGTATGGTGCATTTATTAGAATTCATGAACCGCTGGGCACGGTGGCTCACGCCTGTAATCCCACCACTTTGGGAGGCTGAGGCGGGTGGATCACAAGGACAGGAGTTCAAAACCAGCCTGGCCAACATGGTGAAACCCTGTCTCTACTAAAAATACAAAAAAAAAAAAAAATTAGCTGGGCATGGTGGCGGGCACCTATAATTCCAACTACTCGGTAGGTTGAGGCAGGAGAATCTCTTGAATCCAGGAGGCAGAAGTTGCAGTGAGCCGAGATTGCACCACTGCATTCCAGCCAGGCCAACAGTGCAAGACTCCGTCTCAAAAAAAAAAAAAAAAAAAAAAAAAAAGAGTATCTCTCCATTTAACTCCGATCCCCACTTTTATTTTATTATTTTTTTTTTTTGACACAGGGTTTCTCTCCTGTCTCCCAGGCTGGAATCCAATGGTCTGCTCTTGGCTCACTACAACCTCCAGGGTCAAGCAATCCTCTTGCCTCAGTCTCCTGAGTAGCTGGGATTATGCCACACCTGGCTAACTTTCATATTTTTAGTAGAGATGGGGTTTCACCATGTTGGCCAGGCGGGTCTCGGACTCCTGACCTCAAGTGATCTGCCTTCCTTAGCCTCCCAAAGTGTTGGGATTACAGGTGTGAGCTGCCGTGTTAAGCTTTAAGCAGATCCCTTTCCATGTCCCTTACTAGCACTTTAAAGTTTACTTCATGGAAATATTACATTTTTGTCTTAGAATATTTTATTCTTGTTTTAGTCCTATAAAGTTTTTGTTGCTATCATGAATAGTGTAAATTAACCTGCCATCATGCAATAAAATTAGATGTTAACAACCGAAAGATACCTTTTTAAAACTGAAAAATGTGCTAAACACAAAGGTTTTAAGTGATAATACAAAAACTCCATGCCAAAATCTATGAGATTTGCCTAAGCATTTTTCAGAAGGAAATTTATAGCTTTAAATAAATTTTTCAAAACCAAGAAATATTAAAATAAATTACTCATGTCTTTAAGTTCTTTTGAGTTGGGCTCTCTGGAAGTTGCAGTCAAAAGCATCCTCATGATACTAGGCCTCCAGTTTTTATAAAGGTAGTGAGCTCCCCCAGTCTTAATTTATGTTTAAAGTCTATGAATTAGCTGAGGGTGGTGGTGGTGCACACCTGTAATCCCAGCTACTTGGGAGGCTGAGGCAGGAAGATGGCTTGAGCCCAAGAGTTCAAGGTCATAGTGAGCCATAATCGCACCATTACACTCCAGCTTGGGTGACAGAGCAACACCCCATCTCTAAAGATAAGGTAAGAAAACAAGTCTATGGATCACTCTTATTCAACTACAGAGAATATCTGAATACTTGGCCCATGTAAAAGAATATGTACTGAATTCCCTCCTGCTCAACTTTTATCAAAAGCCCAATTGAAGGAAATATGCAAAGCTATATCTTGAAGAACATACAGTTACCCTATTAAGCTATCTCACTTTTATTCTCCGAATTATCACAAAGTTGCCTGTGGTATCTGTTGTTTTTTCTTTGTTCATATTACCTTTTTGATTTACATTGCACAGTTATACGTTTGGTTTACATAGACTAATGGTAGAAGAAACTACAGACAGAACCCACTATTGTGTGTATTCAGGATGTTGTTAAAGATGCCCAGGTGTCACCTGATGCCCATACATGAAAACCCACACAGATGTCTTATAGACCTAAATGACAGGAATAGTTTCCATTCTTCTAGGAGATTAAATTATCATTTAATGGAATGTGAAATTTTAACCTATCAAGTTTCTCTTTTTACTTTGACTGTTAAGCACCTCAAAAAAATTGCAGCCCAATTTTAATAGCCATCTAACACTTTATGACCTATAAATCTGCATGTGATCCTAGCTTTGAACCATTTGCTTTTAAAATTTCCGTTTAGTATAAGGTTAGAAATTTTGTAAGTCACTTTAATTTCTTTATGGAATAAAGTAGAAAAACATAGTGAATTAAAAATACAAAGAAAAATATTGATATTTTAGGGAGATCTCGACTTAGGTTGTAATGTTCACAAAATGCACCATTTCGTCTTCCAGTTTGGTGGGTTATATGTAACAGATAATTTTCATTCCATTTAGTGCTTCTCGGTTTTCAGAACAAGAATTTTTTTTAAGCTTGAAAAATACACTTTATTTATTTATTTTTTTTTAAAGACAGAATCTCTATCTGTTGCATAGGCTGGAGTGTAGTGGTGTAACCACAGCTAACTGCAACCTTTGCCTCCCTCCCAAACCATCCTCCCACCTCAGTCTCCCAAGTAGCTGCGACCACAGGCTCGTGCCACCATGCCCAGCTAATTTTTGTATTTTTTGTAGAGACGGGCTTTATGCCATTTTGCCCAGGCTAGTCTCAAGCTCCTGGGCTGAAGCGATCTTCCCGTCTCAGCCTCCCAAAGATTACAGGTGTGAGCCGCCACCCCTGGCCTGTACACATTTTCTTTGCCCTTTTTATGTTTTGCATATTTTCAAACACTTTTCTGTTCACAGATACTGAGTGTCTTAATATCAAGTGATTTACGGTGAAATTAAATTAGTGAATATATAAAGCCTGTAGAGTATTTGAATACTATTTTTCAGTAATATTTCATAGGGAAAGGGTAAACCAGTTTCATAAAGCTTTCAAATATACCATAATGCGCTCTCAATTCAAGTAGTAACAGCATGATCTTAGAATAAGTAAAATTATTATAGCCAAATATTTTTAAGACATGAGTTATGATACTTTATCTTTTTTCATTTTTAGTGGTGGTACTTTTGAGTAAATTAGTGAGTTTGTAGATTATTCTCAGAGGGGTGATTTCTGAAAGCATAATATTTTACAGTTTAAAAAATTAAACCATTTTGGCCAGGCGCGGTGGCTCATGCCTGTAATCCCAGCACACTGGGAGGCCGAGGTGGGTGGATCACCTGAGGTCGGAAGTTCAAGACCAGCCTGACCAACATGGAGAAATCCCATCTCTACTAAAAATACAAAATTAGCTGGGTGTAGTGGCGCATGCCTGTAATCGCAGTTACTCGGGAGGCTGAGACAAGAGAATTGCTTGAACCCAGGAGGCGGAGTTTACAGTGAGCTGAGATCGCACCATTGCACTCCAGCCTGGGCAACAAGAGCAAAGCTTTGTCTCAAAAAATAAAATAAATAAAAATAAAATAAGCCATTTTTCAGAACAATATAAATATTTTTATCTGCTCATTGTTTAATCTGGTTTGTGCTCAGATTTTCTCTTCATTGTAGATTAGACAATGGTTAAGCTACTAGATACGATCATTAGTAGTTAAGCTACTAGATACGATCATTCATAAGATAAACTGGCAAGGACAAGAATATTATCCACAAACAAGGCCCTATCTGATGAGTCTCAGGCTCTATGATGCTATCAACTGGGTGAACAATAAACATTTCAACATCAGGAGTTTCTTGCAATTTTTGTTAATCATTAGGTCAGGGGTAACTAAGGGGCAGCTGGGGAAAGACAGCTGCTCCCCACAGGACCCTCCCCCAACTTCACTGGACATCTCTTTTGCACATAGTAATCCTCCTTCTCAGGGTGCCAGAATGTTCTTCATCTTACTATGAACCAGACAATTTTGATAACTGCTGCTCTGAAGGGAATGGGATTCACCAAATCTGGTCAGAGAAGTCAAATTGGAATTAATCCTCCTAGACAGGCACTTAATGGTGTTAGAGCGAGATTTAAAGGCTTTAAAAGTGTCTTGTTTTAAAAAGTATTGGACTTTTAGTGTTTTGTTTTGTTTTTAAATCAGTGTGAAAGGGAGGTTACTTTCACTGCTCCATAACCACCAAAAGTCTTCAGTAGCATTTTGCTGTCTCTTCCTGACTTCCTGGGTCCAAAATACAGAAGCTAGCTCCTTTCCTCTTTTCTCCTTTCCTTTTTATTGGTCAATAAATCACAACCCTGGAGGAAACCTGGGTATTTCTTGGTTTAATAGATTCATAGTCGGGTAGAAGGAGTATTTTACAGGCAGAAAGAAAAACAGCAAAGGCACATTCAAAGGATGATCCGACGGGAAAACTGTGTGGGTGGTGTGGGAAATATTAAAAAGACATATTTAAAAACCCTCCTGGAAGGGCACACAGGAAACAAATGGGGGAACTGAGAGAAAAATGGAAAGCAGGATTTTTCACCATATACCTAGGTGTTTTTTTGAGCCATGTGAATGTAAAATCTACTCTAAAAAGAATTAAAATTATTTTTTAAAAATATTAAGATCCCAATTTGGAAGGCCTAAACACTAAGGAGTTATGATGTTTTCTTTTCAGCAACACTGAATGACATTATTTACGTGGCATTTAAGAAAAGTAGAGTCTGGCATCAGAGGACAGGGTAGAGGGTGGTGGGAGGATCTAGCACCTTTTTAGATACTTTGAAAGCAGAGGCTTAGGCCAGGCATGGTGGCTCACATCTGTAATCCCAGCACTTTGGGAGGCCAAGGCGGGTAGATCAGCTGAGGTCAGGAGTTCAAGACCAGCCTGGCCAACATGGTGAAACCACGTCTCTACTACAAATATAAACATTAGCTGGGCGTGGTGCCTCACACCTGTAATCTCAGCCACTCCAGAGGGCCGAAGCAGGAGAATCGCTTGAACCTGGGAGGTGGAAGTTGCAGTGAGCTGAGATCATGCCATTGCACTCCAGCCTGGTGACAGGAGCAAAACTCCATCTTTAAAAAAGAGAAAAAAGAGAAAAAAGAGAAAAAGAAAAAAAAAAAAAAAAGCAGAGGCTTAAACTTTTGTTTGTAGCTCTGGTTAGTGGTTTCCACCCAGTAGGCTCTCATAGCATATTCACTGCTACTGTGGTTATTATTGCTGCTAATGAAGATAATAGCATTGATGATGGTGAGGACCATGAGGATGCAATGATACCATTTGGTGCAGTAGGGATTCAGGAAGCTTTTGGAGTAGTACACACAGAGGCGATGTTTGATGCCGATGCCTCAAAATCCCATCTCCCCTCCTGACAACCACTGTTCTAGTTCAGAATGCTGATCTTGTTGCCGATTGTCACTTCTTTCCCATCCAAAGGATCCTTTACACAGTGAAGTCACCCATGTTCTCCAGAGATCTGTCTCCTTCCCAGAATCTCACATTGAGTCCAAAGGCTGTTCAGATCCAAATTTCTCACTAATTGCTTCCCTGTCTCAACTCGTTTCTTCCCTATATGATAGGCCAGCTCTGGAGCTCTGGCCCTCCACTCCAATGAGAAGCTTGTCTGGCCTTCAAAGGCAGTTGTTATAGGGATCCTTGTTCATCTTTTCTGCAATGTTTTTCATCTCAAAATTCTACTCAAACATCACCTTCACTCAAAAAACATTTAGGGCCAGGCGCACTGGCTCATGCCTGTAATCCTAGCATTTTTGGAGGCCAAGGTGGGGGATAACTCGAGGTCAGGAGTTTGAGACAAGTCTGTCCAACATAGTGAAACCCTGTCTTTACTAAAAACACAAAATTAGCCAGGCGTGGTGGTGGGCACCTGTAATCCCAGCTACTTGGGAGGCTGAGGCAGGAGAATCGCTTGAACTCAGGAGGCGGAGGTTGCAGTGAGCTGAGATTGCGTCACTGCACTCCAGCCTGGGCAACAAGAGCAAACTCTATCTGGAAAAAAAAAAAAAAAATCACACACCTTTTCAACAGTGAATAAAATAGAGTTTTTGCCATTGTGAAATGCACAAATGTTAGAACGATCTTCAGTGAACTATCTACTATGGTAAAAAAAAAAAAAAAAAGGTCTCAGTCTCGTATGGGGGAATAGAGGATAAAGCAGTCAAAAAAAAAAAAATGCAAAATCCTGTTATATTTAGAGCTTCCCAGTTTAAAAAGTACTTCTCATTTAACCCTCACAACAACTCTGTGGGGTGGACATTGTCTCTAGTTTTTTTTTTTGTTTGTTTTTTTGTTTTTTTGTTTTTTGAGACTGAGTTTCACTCTTTTTGCTCAAGCTAGAGTGCAATGGCACTATCTCGACTCACGGCAACCTCTGCCTCCCAGATTCAAGCGATTCTCCTGCCTCACCCTCCTGAGTAGCTGAGATTACAGGTGTCCACCACCACGTCCGGCTAATTTGTATTTTTAGTAGAGACGGGGTTTCACCATGTTGGCCAGGCTGGTCTTGAACTTCTGATCTCAGGTGACCCACCCGCCTCAGCCTTTCAAAGCTCTGGGATTACAGGCACGAGCCTCCACAGCCAGCCCTGTTCCAGTTCTTAGCCAAAAAAGTTGAGATTGACAGAATTAGAATATGGGTTCTGGAAGCGACAGACTGGGTTTTGATTTCTGGCTCTGCCACTCACTGGGTGAGTCCTTGAGCAAGTGACTTAATTAACTTAAGGTTCTGTTCCTTCATATGAAACAGGTTACTAACAGGATGTACCACACACAATTGCCATGAGAATGAAATGAAAAGTACATAAAAGCTTTCCCCGTGGAGTCTGCCAAATGATGATTACTTAACACCCGTGCTCTTTCCCTTTTTACTCCACAGGCTTTTCCTTGAAGCTGTCTCCAATTCACCCCTCTTGGTTTCAGCCACTCACATCCTGTCCCCTTCTTTCCAACTAGCTTTATGATTATTTTCTGAGCACCTGTGGATTTCTGCTTCTCTATCTCTATGAAGTTACCTAGTCTGTAATTTTTCAAAAATTATGTTCAAATCTGTTTTTATGGTGGTAAAATATAATATGTATAACATAACATTTACCATTTTAAGTGTACAATTCAGTGGCATTAAACACATTGACAACATTGTGCAACCATCACTGCTCCCTGTTTCCAAAACTTTTTCATTGCCCCGAACAGAAACTCTATACTCATTAAGCAACAATTCCCATTTCCCTTTCCCTCAACCCCTTAGTAATCTTTAGTCTAGGTTCTGTCTCTGAGCTTGCCTATTCTAAGTATCTCATAAAAGTGGAATCATATGTACCCAAAATAATTGATATTTTACAAAGTGGAATCATAAAATATTCCTTTCATGTCTGACTTCTTTTGTGTAGCTTGTTTTTAAGGCTCATCTATGTTGTCGTGTGTATCAGAATTCCAATCCTCTTTATGGCTGAGGAATATCCATTGTACGGATGGACCTCATTTTGCTTATCCAGTCATCTGCCAATAGGTACTTGGATTGGTTCAGCCTTTTAGCTATTGTGAATAATGCTAACATTAGTGTACAATTATGCATTTGAGTCCCTGTTTTCAATTCTTTTAAACACAGACCTAGGGGTGAAATTGCTTGTCATATAGTAACTCTAAGTTTAATATTTTGCGGAACTGCCAAAGTATTTTCCACAGGGGAGGCACCATTCATATTTCACCAGAAATACGTAAGAGTTCTAATTTCTCCACATCATCACCATTTGTTATTTTCTGATTCTGTTTTGTTTAGTTTGCTTTAGAATAGCCCATTCAACTGGGCATGACAGTAAGAGGAGCTTAAAAAAAAAAAAAAAAAAAAAGGTCCATTAGTCGTTTGGGAATAACTCAAGTGAGTTTTTCTCATTTGGGTTTTGATCTGCATTTCCCTAATGACTAATGATGTTGAGCATCTTTTCATGTGTTTATTGGCCTTTTGTATATCTTCTTTGGAGAAATGTCTATTCAAGTCCTTCATCTATATTTGAATTGAGGTTTTTTGTTGTTGAGGTATAGGAGTTCCTTATATATTCTGGATACTAATCCCTGATCAGATATGTGATTGGTAAATATTTTCTGCCATAATTTGTTTTCATTCTCTTTGTGGTATATTTTGATGCACAAAAGTTCTTAATTTCGATGAAGTCCAACATCTATTTTTTCTTTTGTTGCCTGTGCTTTTGTTGACATACGTAAGAAACCATTGTCAAATTCAAGGTCACGAAGATTTCCTCTACGTTTTCTTGTAAGAGTTTTATAGTTTGTCTTAAATTTAGGTCTTTGGTTCATTTTGAGTTAATTTCTATATATGGTATAATTAAGGGTCCAACTTCATTATGGATATCCCTGCATGTGGATATCCAGCTTTCCCAGAACCATTTGTTGAATAGGTGATCCTTTTCCCATTGAATGATCTTGTCTCTCCTGTCAAAAATTAATTGACTATACTGTCATGTTGCTTAACAACAGGGATACATCCTGAGAAATGTGTCATTAGGCAATTTCATCATTGTGAAAACATCATAGAGTGTACTTACACAAATCTGGATGGTATAGCCTCCTATACACCTAGCTTATATGGTATAGCTATTGTTCCTAGGCTACATATCTGCACAAATGTTACTCTACCGAATACTGTAGGCAACTGTAACACAGGTAAGCATTTGTGTATCTAAACATACCAACCAGGAATCTCTGATACAGGTTCTGTCTCTGAAGTTGCCTATGCTAAGTAGCTCATAAAAGTAGACTCATATATACAGGAAATATGGTAAAGGTACAATAAAAATACAGTATAAAAGATAAAAATGTTATACCTGTTTAGGGCACTTACCATGAATGGAACTTGCAGAATTGAAAATTGCTCCAGGTGAGTCAGCGAGTGAGTGGTGAGTGAATGTCAAGGCCTAGATATTACTTTATGCTACTGTAGATTTTATAAACACTGTACACTTAGGCTACACCTTATAAAATATATTTGTCTTCCTTCAATAAATTAACCTTAGCTTACTGTAACTTTTTTACTTTGTAAGCGTTTCAATTTTTTTAATGTTTTGACGCTTTTGTAATAACACTTAGCTTAAAACACATACTATACAAAAAGTTTCAAAAACAGTTGTGCAAAAAGTTTTTTTAATCCTTATCCTATAAACTTTTTTCAATTTTTAAAATTTTTTGTTTTCTTAACTTTTTAAACTTTAAAAACAACTAAGACAAAAATCCTTTCTTTATATGCTTATACTGTAAGCTTTTCTCTGTTTTGAAAATTTATTTTTTTAACTTTTTAAACTTTTTTTAAAAAAAACTAAGACACACACATATTAGCCTAGGCCTGTATACATAAGGTCAGGATCATCAATATCACTGTCTTCCCCTTCACATCCAGTCCTACCAGAAGGTCTTCAGGGGCAATGAAACACAAGGAGCTGTCATCTCCATGATAACAATACCTTCTTCTGGAATGCCTCTTGAAGGACCTGCCTGAGGGTGTTTTACAGTTTTGTTTTGTTTTTAATAAGTAGAAGGAGTAAACTCTAAAAGCATCATTGAAAAATAGAATCAATACATAAACCAGTTACATAGTTGTTTATTGTCAAGTACTATGTACTGTACATAATTGTATGTACTATACTTTTATGACTGGCAGCAGAACAGGTGTGTTTAT
The DNA here is from genome assembly GCF_047675955.1 of Chlorocebus sabaeus. Taxonomy (NCBI): domain Eukaryota; kingdom Metazoa; phylum Chordata; class Mammalia; order Primates; family Cercopithecidae; genus Chlorocebus; species Chlorocebus sabaeus. Next base: position 79,233,702 of record NC_132910.1, on the reverse strand, counting down.
ACCAGCATCACCACAAACATGTGAGTAATGTCATGACATTATGACATCACTAGGCAATAGGAATTCTTTAGTTCCATTATCTTTTTTTTTTTTTTTTTTTTTTTTTGAGATGGAGTTTTGCTCTTGTTGCCCAGGCTGGAGTGCAATTACGTGATATCAGCTCACTGCAACCTCTGCCTCCCGGGTTCAAGCAATTCTCCTGTCTCAGCCTCCTGAGTAGCTGGGATTACAAGTACCCGTCATTATGCTCAGCTAATTTTTGATATTTTTAGTAGAAAGGGGGTTTCACCCCTTAGCTAGGCTGGTCTCTAACTCCTGACCTCAGGTGATCTGCCCACCTCGGCCTTCCAAAGTGCTGGAATTACAGGCATGAGCCACCACCTCCCACCCAGTTCCATTATCTTACAGGACCACTATTGTACATACAGTCCATTGTTGACCAAAATGTCATCATACAATGCATGCCTGTATATGTGAGGATTTATTTCTAGACACACCATTCTATTCCATTGGTCTATATGTCTGTCTGCATGCCAGCACCACACTGTTTTGATTACTATAGTTTTGTAGTAAGTTTTGAAGTGTGGGTCTTCCAACTTTGTTCTTTTTCAAGACTGTTTTGGTTGTCATCATTTTTATGCAAGTGAACTTGAGTATGTGGTGGATACAATCAAGAGAAAAACAGGAAACTCAAAATTCAGGTTATCTCACAGTTCTCCTCCTCTGGCAAGATCCCATTTAATGTCTTTGGTCAGACTGGTCCACCCTGCACTCCTAGCAGTATATTGCAGCTTGTGGTCACATTACAGCTAAACGGACATGGCATATGGCACTGTAATTAAGGGATATATGAGAACTCCAACAGGGTACAATATTGGAAAGAGCACTGCACAAGGGGACCAGAATCAGAATTCTAGTCCTGCCTCGCATTTAAAAGCAGTGGGCCTTAATTCTCTTAGCTCTGTAAGGCTCAGTTTACTCATGCTTTCATTTTCATTGATCTGTAAAATGGGGATTATACTACCTGCCCTGTCTACCTCACAGAGATATCTTGAGGCTCAAGTGACATAAAGTGTGTGAACAGGTTTTCGTGTACTGTAAAGCACTCTAACACAGAAGCTATTATCACTCACACAACTATTGATCATCCGTCCCAAGAGCTATGAAGCATTTCGTCAGGTCCTTGATAACTGTTAAGTAGAATTTTCTGGTCATAAAAGTTCACAGATACTCCAAAGTTCATCAATAAGAGTTTGTCTGGTTTTAGTCGACAGCTTCTTAACCCATCACGCTTCATGTCAACAACCAAGAAGCAGCAATGCTCTATAACACACTGTTTTAATCCGTCTATTTCACACAGCCAAGGGTGAGGACCTTGTGAGAAGCCTGGAAGCCTGTGAGAGATGAAACTCACAGGCATCTGGGAAAGCCTCTCATTCAATCTTTCGAACCTGAAAGGAAATATACTATTGCTGATTCATTTATGAGATTGCCTTCGGCTGGTGAAATAGCAAGAGCTACTCACAAGAGGAGGGCTCTTAAAAAGACAAAATAAGAGAAAACAACAAAAGCCCTCCCCATTAGCTGTTGGTTTCCTTATAAGCAATTGCCAGGACTCTGGCAGCAGCCGTTTTGGGGCCCTCTTGACAGGATTCACACACAATCCACAGAAGGTAGAAAGAAATCTCTTCATCTCTGCATGTTAATTAAGGAGGACAGATGGCCCTGTGATTATTCAACCATATGTAGGTCAAGACTAAATGAATTAATAAGCAACTTAATTCTCAGCCGCCTCCAAGAGCTTATGAGGCATCTATGAACAAACAATTGCCATAGTATCCTGGGAAACAGGAGATGGGGGCAGGGAGAGAGATTAAATTTCTGTCATTGCACACTAAGTTCCACAGCCTAGGAAAGGACATCTTAATCCCTCTACCACGTATTGTCTTCCACACAATATTTGGGATAAGAAAATGAGTCCAAATTTATCTTAGTTATCCAGGTATATGTTGTATAACTGCAGCCCATAGGGTCTCTTTTTTAAAAAGTTACGCTTGATGGATTACTTTAGGACTGAAAAGCAAAGAAAGTAGAGCCTAGAGTCATAAAGAGAAATGTAAGAAAACGGGCAGCACATGCTGGGGCCAAAGCAGGGGTCAGAAAACAAGTTCTGAAAAGGCTTAGAGGAGCACGAAGCTGCTGTCGCTGGGACTGCCAGAGTTAGAGCTCGATCTGGACCTGAAGAGCCAATGGGGGAGAAAAGGGGATCATTGCTATATTGAGTGCAAAAGGTAGGAAACTGTGCAAGGCATGCAAGGGGCAGTAATCAAACCAGTGTGAGCAGAGGAGACAGATGATGCAAGGGAACTGAGGGAACAGCTGGCACAGGTGATCGGCAGCAAGGAGAGTCCTGGATGGCAGCAGTGCTGGCTGCTTTCAGGAGAAACCAGTCTGTCCTCCTCCCAGTGTTCCTGCCAGACTCCACACAATAGAAATTTAAAACCCTTCAGGCATTTGTATTGGAAAAAGTATTTCTTTCCTCCTCCCCACTGCTCCCAACTCTTTCCCATGTGTGAGTGATTGATGAGACTGGCAGAGGAACTGAGCCGCCCTGCTCAGCTCTTCTCTCCCTTCCTCTTACCGGCCGTAAATCCCTGTGGAACTGACTGATTTTCCCTCCTCTCTTCCTCCTCTTCTAAGTGTTAAGCTGGTTGCCTCTAAGGAGAGGCCTTCATTTGTCCAGCTGTCTCTGGATGGCAAGTTTAATTATCTGAGCAAAGGCATAGGTATTAAACCCAGGTGTCAAATCCAGCATTATTGGTAGTGATGGCTATTTTGCTCCCTTTCTGTCTGACTCCTAGGTATATCTGATTTGTTGCAGCACACTAAAGGGGGAACAAAGCGGGCATAATTTATTATCTCCTGCTTAAAAATCCCAATACCGGCCGGGCGCGGTGGCTCAAGCCTGTAATCCCAGCACTTTGGGAGGCCGAGACGGGCGGATCACGAGGTCAGGAGATCGAGACCAGCCTGGCTAACACGGTGAAACCCCGTCTCTACTAAAAAAATACAAAAAACTAGCCGGGCGAGGTGGCGGGCGCCTGTGGTCCCAGCTACTCGGGAGGCTGAGGGAGGAGAATGTCGTAAACCCGGGAGGCGGAGCTTGCAGTGAGCTGAGATCCGGCCACTGCACTCCAGCCTGGGCAACAGAGCCAGACTCCAACTCAAAAAAAAAAAATCCCAATACCCACAAGTCCAGAAGGGATATACACACATGCTGTACTATTTGTCTTTATAACAAAACCAAATGCTTGTGCACCACACATTGTCTTCTACATGGTATTTGGGCTGTTAAGACCAGTCAACAGCAACACATCTTAGTTTCTCAGCCTTGTGAAGTTTAGGAACTTTCTTAAAAAAAATTTTTTTTAAATATGCATATAACACAAAATTCAAAAGGTGATAGGGTAAAAATTCTCTCTCATATAACTCTTTCTACAGGCAGTCATTATTATCACTTTACTATTTATCCTTGTAAGGATATTCTTGTATACAGTATGAACATATTTGTGTATTTTTTTAACCAAAAGGTGGAAGACACAGTGCTGTGTGCCTTACCTGTTTTAGTTAATATATCTTACAGATCACTCCTTAAGGAATATTCCATTCTTCCTTATCAACTGTTGAGCTGTCATACTTAATAGAATTCAATTACATGACCATACAATAAAAATTAATCACTTTTATTGACAAATACTCAAGTTGCTTATAATCTTGTGCTATTTAAAGACTATATGAGTATTTACATCTTTGCACACAGGTGCAAAGATTTTATTTGCAGGGCAAATTCCTAGAAGTGGAATTGCCAGGTCAAATGGCAAATGCACTTAAAATTTTGAAAGCTATTGCTAAATTTTTAACCACAGAGGTTTTGTGCCAATTTATACTCCTACCAACATTGGCTACTGATTTTCAAACTATGGTTCTCTTGTGACTTTCTCTGATCCCTTCCTAAATACAAGAACTTTAGCAACAAATCTGAATTTTAAGGTAGCTCATGAAGGAATAGAAAGGTCAGGCAATGCCAGGTATTATTTTAACTGCATCTTTCCTGTTTAGCACACAGGAACTTTTGCAACTCCACAGCCTTCCCTAGCTTCCGTTCCAGCCGTGGCCACTAGCGTTTATCCGATGTCTCAATAGATACACACTGTAATCAGGGGTATTAGACAAAGATATTGCTAACTTAATGTCTTATTTCTCTCAGGGATTTAAAAGAATTAAAGGAAATAAGCACAGGTTGCAGTTGACCTGGTTAACTCTGGTATCACGTTGGATCTACTTAAAATAGGAGTCACGTGGAACACAAGGGAGGAGGTTCATAAAGCACATATTGTAATTTAGGGTACATAGAAAATCATTACACCCACTTAAAAGCAATCTTTTGAGTGACTTTAAACTATAAGAGCTATTTCCATTGCATGGTAGACTAAAACCAAGGCAAATGAAAGCAAATGTGCGCTTTCTTCTCACTTTTCCTTTATATACAGCCTCGCCAACCTTTCCGGATGTCCTCCAAATTAGGGTCCCATCCAGTATCATTTTGCCATGTAACAGAGCTTCTTCTCTTGGCTCACACTACATGTTCTAAAATTATCCTTTCTCTCCCAAATAAGTTCTTTCCCCTCTGTACCTAATTTTTTTTTTATCTACTCTCAGAAATATGGGCTCTGATGAATTAATTTTCACCTGAGTGGCTAATTTTTCCTTCCTAGAAGTACTTAAGATTTTTAATAGCAAGAGCAGGTTAGTGCCAGATAGCACTTTACATGTATTTTCATTTAATTTATTGAAGGAGAATAAGGGCCAGTGGGTTAATCTAACTTGCCCAGTCGTATAGCAAAAGCAGAGTTTGGATACAGGGCTACTCAACTCCAAAGCATGCCCTTTCCCCCTTTCGTCAGTGCATTTACACTTTTTTGCTTGAAAACCCCCTAAAATAATTTTCATAAACTATATATCCCTCACGAAGCTTTAAGTTGACATCTAAATTTTTTATAATTTTAAATAATTGCATAGGTCATAATTTCCAGCATATTATAAATTTCATTTTAAGTGAATCCAATGAAATCCAAATATAACATTTGGATCTATTTTAAAAAATATATGAGCAAGTTATTCTTTAACATTTAGAAAGCTTACATCTTTCCTTTTTCTCCTTGAGTTTGTATTTCTATCCGATTTTTTCCGGATTTTTGTCATAATGCTTTTATGTTTGAAAATATTATTGACCACCAGATACATATATGTATTACAACAAAAATAAGTACATAATTTAAAATTTTATTTAACTCTGACTATAAGTGGTTCTAGCTGATAAAAATTTTTCTTATTACAAATATTAATACATAATTGATCGAGACACCAAAAATAGATACACTTTCTGGTAATTATTAAACATAAGCAATAAATTTGTTATTATCACTTAAGATAATATTAGCTACTGTTACAGATAAAGTACAAAATCTTGTGGCTTAATATAATTAAAAGCTGTTTCTTGATTTAATATAGAGTTCCCAAAAGGACTAGGTGGTGATTCAGGGCCACTCCTCAGGGCTCTGTTGTTTTCAACATATGGCTTCCGTATAGCTGAAGAAGAAAGGAATGAGCATGAAGATGGCATGTGGCCAAGTCTAGTAGTGGAGCCCCTTACTTCGTCTGCTTTCCAATAACCAGAACCAATTATATTGGCAAACCTGAAAGAGCAGGAGGGCAGGAATGCAGTCTAGCATTCTAGAAATGCATTGGGTAAATAGCTCGACAATCTTGGCCACAGATTTACTGGAAATGCATGTCTTGAGAAAAATCATGATTCAACTTTTAAAATAAATCTAATGAAATAGAATGCTTTAGTCTACTAAAAACAAATTTAGCAGCTATTTTTAAAATAATATATTTTGTAAATTAAAAGTTAACAATTTTAAACATTTTATAAGATGAGGACTCATAGTAATTGTAACGCATATTTTATGATTTGATAAAAATGTGTTCTAATTCCCTCATTGAATAATACAGTGTACACTAGCCATAATATACAAAGCTTTACCCATAAATATTTATAAAGAAGAGAAATTTAGCAAGTCTTACGGGTTTATGATAGCTCAATGAATTATTATGAAGATTTCACCTATGTGTGGCCCATGACAGCTTGCATATCTACAGCAGTATTTGGGATGGGTCAGAACAATGCCTTTCTTTATTATAAAGTGGAGGAAAAAAAATTAGGAATTTGTGCACCTTTTCTCCTTCTCCTCTTCCTCCTTCTTTTTTGTAGAGGCTGGATTTCGCTATTTCCTCAGGCTGGTCTCGAACTCTTGACCTCAAGTGTTTCTCCCACTTTGGCCTATGAAAGTGCTGGGATTATAGGCATGAGCCACTGCACCTCCCAGGAATTTCTAAAGGTGGGGTTTTTTTGACAAACCAATGAAAGATTTTGATACCTTCCCTTGGCCCTTGAACTAGACTATATCCTCTGTTTCATTCACTAGGACTTTTAATGTAGCAGTACTAACAATGAAGCTTTGTTCATGACCAAGGTAACACAATAATTATCCTAAATCAATTGTGTAAAGCTTTAAAAAACCAAGCAAGTAGGTTCAGCTATAACCATATTTCAATCTCATATATAGTTCCATTCCCTGGATGATGGCTAGAAGGATTTCTAGTTATAGTCTGTTGTATCAGTCTTCACTCTTTTGGCTCTTATGTGTTTTACCTCTTCAGCAATTGTGATATTGTTTAAAACACCTTATGTATTTGAGTGTCACTTTTGCTGAGAAATTAAAAATAAATAAATATAAATATCTTACATATATTGTCCTTGTATAAGAATTTAGGTAAAATATTATGTTATATATACCAGATGTCATGATAGTTATTTTAGATGACAGGATTTCAGGATATTCCTTCCATCTTTCCTCCTCTTTTCTTTCACTCTTTCCTTTATTATTCTTTGTTGGAAATATAATGGTAACTAAGATAGACAATATTCCTGACCTCTTATTTATAGTTGAGAGAAGAAGGTAAAATACAGTTTTACTTGGGTAATAACTTCCATGATATTCTTTTTTATTCTGAAAATATCCTTATGATTATTTGAGCTATTACTATATCACTTTAGGCACTAGTGATTTAAATAACATGTTGTTATAATAACACTAGTGATTTAAATAACTAGTTCAGGCACTAGTGATTTAAATAACATGTTGAGGCCGGGTGTGGTTGCTCAGGCTTGTAATCCCAGCACTTTGGGAGGCTGAGGCAGGCAGATCACGTGAGATCAGGAGTTCAAGACCAGCCTGGCCAACATGACGACACCTGTCTCTACTAAAAGTACAAAAATTAGCCAGGTGTGGTAGCATGTGCCTGTAATCCTAGCTACTCAGGAGGCTGAGGCAGGAGAATCACTTGAAGCCGTGCGGCAGGAGGTTGCAGTGAGCCAAGATCACACCACTCCTCTCCAGCCTGGGTGACCGAGGAAGACTCCATCTCAAAAAAATTAAAATAAATAAATAAATAACATAGTTGAAATGGAAAAATATGACAAGTATGAAAAGTTTCAGGAATAGTCATTAGAGACTGGTTCTAGGAAATTGTGTCAATATGCTTTAAAGTGAATATAATGGTATCAAGTTCATTTCAATACATTCATGCGCCAAGTCAAAAATTGTATTGTATGTAATCCATAAACTTTAAGGTTTTGAAAATAAATTTTTATTCAATAGCTAAATATTACTTAGAATGAGAACCTCCATCTAGGCTTCCTAGAAACCTATACTGTAATCTTTAAAATAATTAAACAGGCCAGGCACACAGTGCTCATGCCTGTAATTCCAGCACTCTGGGAGGCTGAGGTGGGAGGATCGAGGTCAGGAGTTCGAGATCAGCCTGGCCAACCTGGCGAAACCCCATCTCTACAAAAATAGAAAAGTTAGCCGGGCGTGGTGGTGTGTGCCTGTAGTCCCAGCTACTCGGGAGGCTGAGGCATGAGAGTTGTTTGAACCTTGGAGGTGGAGGTTGCAGTGAGCTGAGATCTCACCATTGTGCTCCAGCCTGGGCGAAACAGTGAGACTCTGCCTCAAAAAAATAAAATAAAATAAAAATGTATTGTTTATTAAAATGCAGAACAACAATAAAGCTGGCTGAAGATCAAAATAATCTGGTGGTCCAAGAGGTTACCTGCCTCCCCTGCGGGCTCTGCCTGTGGCCTAGATAAACCAGCTTTTTGCCTTCAGTGGTGGGCAGACACCAGTGTCATTTGCTATTTCCACAATCCTCAATCGGAATGTCTACTGGAGACAGGTCTTAACACAAGTAGAGGAAAAAGCTGGTACAAATATACCTGTAATAAAACTGACTTAAAGAGCAAGTTATTCCCCTTCTTGGGAATAAAGACAACTTCTCTTGGTGGGAGATAAATTTTTGTTAAAGTTGTTATCTAAAAGTTATTAAAAATGTCCCAGAGCAGAAAAAAAGTAAATAGAAATATAGTTTGTAAGATGCAAGTCAAACTTGGAAGTGGTATTGGTGGGGGGTGGGGCAGTGACTGGAGTGTCACTGAGCCCAGGAGAGGTCACGGGAAGGCAAGTTCTCATATCCTGCTTAGGAACGAGATGTTGAGATGAGCAGAAGTAATCGACCATGGTGATTCTGGGAAAACATAAAAAGCAAAATTGTTAAAAAACAAAGCGAAAGAACTAAAACTGAAGGTGTGATTTCAGATTCATGGTGACTGCTTCATGGAAATCATGCTCTTGTCACTTGTTCAAGGTCAGTAGAAATAACGGCATCTAAGCAACTCTACTACTTCTCACATGGAGGTAAGTGAACCAACACAAGGGCAGAAAAGCGTTCATAAATCACTGTGTTAGGACAATGAAACAATTAGAATCAGACTTTTCCTTACTAATTACAATGTTTTAAGTAGATTAATTTCCCATGAAAATTCAAAATTATATTCACAGCCCACTGAAGAAAGTACCTTGCAATACCTGGAGATAATTTGTCCAGCGCTTAGCCCTAATGATGGCTCATGTTTACTAAGTGTTTACTGTACCACCAGGTACTGTGTTACATGCTGTGCATTTATTCTTCAGGACCCTATGAGGTAAGTGTAATTTTGTAGATAAAGGACTGTAACTTAGTGAGAGGGGCCAGGATTCAACTCATGTTTCTAACAAATAAGCTGTCTCTAGAGCAGCAGTTAACTAAATTTTGGCTCTCACAGATCTCTTCCCTTAAAGTCAATCCATTGACTCATTAAAATAAGTCTCACCTCAGATTATACTTAAAGGCATTCATCTGGAAACCAGAAAATGTTAACATTAAGCATTACAGTACTGTGATAACGTTTGTGTTACAATGAAAGTCTAACGAATCTTAAAACATATGGAGAAAGGTACTCAATTTTGTAGACTTGGAATACTATCTGGAAAAAAAACAAAACAATAGCAGTACATTCTGGTTTCTAGAATTTATTGAAGCTAATATGTGTAGTATATTGTTAGAAACCATTCTATTAACCAAATTATTTCTTAATTTGCAAGGAAAAAAACAGGCTTATTGTAAAGAACTCAGAAAACTGGCACGGAGTGTATTCCTTCCTAAGTCAGAAGTGATTCCTATTAATTAACCTTGTGGGATATTTCCTTCAAGTCGAACAGTTCAGAATCTTCAGTTGTCAATAATAACCCTAAATAAATTAATGCAAAATTTCTAAGCAAATTCTAAATAAAATGCTCAGTTTCATTTGTATTTTACCTTATCTAACTCTAGGAAAACATTTAAACACATGGATGATATTGTTTCCTAATCATAATTTCCTCCCAAAAGATTTACCATATATTGTAAATCATTTATCACATAATGTATGTTTTTAAATATTCCATTAGACCCTCCATTACTGCAGAGGATGTCTATCATCAAAAAAAATGCAGTCTTAACCACAACAATCCAATCTTGATTTATAATACTTAAGAATCATTACAGTTGAGTTCAAAAGTCAGCGGTTCTGTGTTCTATTTCACGCTGTTAAAGAACAATCTGGTTAAGATGAAGAGCCTAAGCTCTGAGGCCAGATTACTGGAGTTCAAACCCTAGCTCAGCCATTCAACTAGTTGTGTGATAACACTTTGTTCTAGTTACAAGAGTAACATCTAGTTTTAAGTTTCTCAAGTTTTAGGCAGGATCCATTCATTAACTTGCTCTGTGACTTAACTACACGGCTTAGGTTAGCCATGAGATATACCTTAAAATCTGCTTGCTTTGTTCACATCTCAAGAGAGTTAATAAAAAAAATAATGCTAATGAAGTACTTCAAACTCTTAAGTGAAATACCAAAATACCAAAGCAATAGGATTTCCATTTTTAATTATACACAAGTCTTAATGTTATCATATATATTTACTCATAACCAAATAACTAATGCAAATTTAATAATAACTAGGGCAATGCCTAACCACGTAATGAGTTGTGAGACACACATATGACTATCAGGAATGCAAGAGTAATTGATATAATTATATCACCACAAGATAGAGTAAGAGGTCTCAAAAACACACACATACTCACTTTCCTGTCAAAAGTCTACAGATATGACATTCCGTTCTGCCATCTCATGGTGCTATAATTAGATATTATTCTGTTGGATCAGCCTCCTATGCAAGAATAAAATAAAAATAATAAGCAGTTTCATAAAAGCCAAGAAATTAGTTGAAGGAAAAGATTAAGCACACAAAGGAAAGTGGTGACACTACTTTCTAAAATGGCAAAAAGCATGACAGAATGCCAGAGTGGAGTTCCAAACTAACGTAAGTTTAAAAAATAAAATCTAGCCAGGCACAGTGGCTCACGCCTGTAATCCCAGCACTTTGGGAGGCTGAGGTGGGTGGATCACCTGGGGTCGGGAGTTTGAGACCACCCTGACCAACATGGAGAAACCCCATCTCTATTAAAAATACAAAATTAGCCAGGCATGGTGGCACATGCCTGTAATCCCAGCTACTCAGGAGGCTGAAGCAGGATAATCGCTTGAACCCGGGAGACAGAGGTTACAGTGAGCCAAGATCATGCCATTGTACTCCAGCCTGGGCGACAAGAGCAAAACTCCGTCCCAAAAAAATAAAAACAAAAAATATATGTATTTTAAAACCAAAATAATACCGCTTTAAAAACATAACTCTCTTCCTAATTCCTTTAGTGCAGAGAATGTCAAAGACAGCTTCAACTAGTCTCTTAAAAGGAGGACAAGGAGTTTGAATAACATTTTTAGCATTGCCTTTTTTATGACATTGAAAATTGTGCAAAATCATAAAAAAGGACACTCTAAGTTCTGTAGGGACTTTCATAAATTTTAGGTAGGACCATTTAGATTTATAGTCAATGATTGTCTTTTCATTAAATAGTAGTGCTTTTATTTGCTTGAGCTTTACATTCAGAATTTCTTTAAGGGGTATAGTGTTTTAAAATTTTACCCAAAAAAGTACATGCCATGTCAAACATACATAAGTAAAATTAGAAAGCAAAGGGTTAATATTCTTGATAAGTAATAATGCTCCATAAATTTATCAGAAAGAGATAATCACTCCAAAAGGAAAACATAAGGGGTATTTTCAAGCAATCTACAAACAATATGGTTAATAAGCAATACAAATTATCACTTATTAGTGACCTGATTAAAATGGTGACATTAATAATGAGATTTAGTGGCCAGGCACAGTGGCTCACGCCTGTAATCCCAGCACTTTGGGAAGACAAGGTGAATCACCTGAGGTCAGGAGTTCGAGACCAGCCTAGCCAACATGGTGAAACCCCGTCTCTACTAAAAACACAAAATTAGCTGGGCATAGTGGTGCATTCCATGCAGCTACTTGGGAGGCTGAGGCAGGAGAATCGCTTGGATCTGGAAGGCAGAGGTTGCAGTGAGCCAAGATCGCGTCATTGCACTCCAGTCTGGGCAACAAGAGCAAAGCTCCGTCTCAAAAAAAAAAAAAAAGAGAGAGAGAGATTTAAATGATTTTTTGCTTATCAGTCTAAAGAGAAAGATTTATCATAATTGGTGTTGATAAGGATGTAGGGAAGCAGATGTCGTTGATGAAAGCGTAAACTGTGCAGCCTTCCTAGAGGGTCTTAAATGGAGACATGTTTTTACTTAGAATTCCAACTTCTAGGAGTTCTTGACAGTAACTCTTTTATACACAAAGATTTACCTGTAAGGATATTATTCATTGTTGCTTGTTTTTCTTTTACTTTTTTTTTGTTTTTTTGAGATGGAGTCTCACTCTGTTGCCCAGGCTGGAGTGTAATAATGGTGTGGACTCGGTTCACTGCAATCTCTGCCTCTTGGGTTCAAGTGATTCTCCTGTCTCAGCCTCCCGAGTAGCTGCCATTACAGACATGCGCCACCATGCCGGGCTAGTTTTTTGTATTTTTAGTAGAGATGGGGTTTCATCATGTTGGCCAGGCTGGTCTCGCACTCCTGACCTCAAGTGATCCACCCGCCTCAGTCTCCCAAAGTGCTGGGATTACAGGCGTGAGCCACCATGCTCGCCTATTAATTGTTGTTTGTAACAGCCAAAACCTAGCCACAGTCAAAGTTCAACAGCCAGCAGTTAGCTAAGTAAACTCTTGTATATTCACGTGCTGGAATACTATGTAACTAGTAAAAGCCATGAAATAGAAATATTAATGACATCACTGGCCAGGCACAGTGGCTCATGCCTGTAATTCAAGCACTTTAGGAGGCCGAGGAAGGTGGATCACCTGAGACCAGGAGTTCAAGATCAGCCTGGTCAACATGGTGAAACCCCGTCTCTACAATTAAAAAAAAGAAGTAATGAGAAATATTAATGACATCGGAAAACGTTCAACTCCATTAAGTGAAAAAAGCAGGTTATAACATTATATATAGCCTGATACCAATTTTGGTTTTTCTTCTATTTATAACAAGTACTTTATTTTCTTCTTTGTGCTTTTCTAAATTTCCCAACGTACATGTATTACTTTTATAATAAAAATATGATAAAACTACTAATTAAAACAAACCACAAAACTCTTGATTATTATATTTTCATTTATAATATACAATTTTCCAATCAAATTTACACTTGTATATTCAGTTGAGTAGAAATATCTGGTTAAATACAGGTTTCAGATGTGTGTGTTCAACACAAAAAGGACACTGAGAAAAATTTATAGATCATTTCAGGAGACTATTTAAAGCTAATAAGCATGGTTTGGAAATTTCTCACTGAAAAGCTGGAACTACATATCCCATTTAAGAAAAGACTTGAAGATCTATTATTCTAACCCATTGCTTGTTTTGCAGTCTCTTTACAATATATCTAAATAAATTTATTTTCTGAATATTCAAATTTGAGTATTTCAGCAATTTAAAGCATCAAAATGACCCTCCAAACAGTAAATATTATAAAATTGCCAATTATTACTTATGAGAAATAACTTACTGAAAACCTATTTACAAATTAACAGCCCATCCATCCAAAGATTATACGCATTTCAATATTATAATTTATAAGAACAAGACATCCAATCTGCTCAAAAAGAAAATACAAATTAATCTAGCATATTGAAACCACTTGCTTTTGCCAGTACAACAAAATATCTGTAAATTATGTAGTGCTCAATAAAAGTGGATGTAAGTTTATAATTGAAACTTCATTCACAAAAATTAATGGTCTTTTACCAGCAAAACTGAATATTACAGCTTTTCAACTATATTCTAAATAAAAATAATTCAAAATTCAAAAAATTCAGAATAAGTGCTTTATTTTTTTAATCTCACAAAAACTGAAACTATCATTTACATCAGTTGTAATAGCAATAAAAATTAGAAATCAATTTGCTATAACTCTTGAAAACATTTATAAAGACAAAACAAAATCAAACAAAAAATAAAAAGGTAAAACTAAGTATTCATTTTAAATTAAAGATAATCTGACTCCTTATGACCTACCCACTTGCAGATGTATAAATAGCAGATGCATTCAAAACAGTGCAAGATTTAATTAGTTCAGGACAATATTCCAACCAACCCCAATGTAGGTTTTAAATTACTTGTGCACGTTTATATAGAATCATAAAAATAAACCTCTAATATGTAATCAGCTTATGCCAATTCAGAAAACTCCACACCAATACAACAACTGTGGAAATCATGAGATATGACTGGGGGGAGAAAAGCAAAACCTAGCATCAAACTCACTGTAACTATAATCTTGCTATATATTCCTACTTTTGTTTAAAAAAAAAGTTTTCTTTAAACTATATGTCTCAAAGAAATACTAAATGTATAATTTCATATTCTTTTTTGAATTTAAAAAATATATACGTAATCCTCCTTTGTTTTTGGTAAGTTCAAATATGAATTGACAGTGGGGTAATTGGATTGTGGATTCTTTAAGAAAGCTCTATAGAATAGAAGAATACAACATACTATATCTTCTTTAAGAAGTATGAGCTGAAATGTTAGGCATTCCTTGTATTGTTTTTTAAATATATTTAAGGAATGCTGTTTTTGTAAAACCATGGCTTTGAAAAAGAAATCTGAGATCAAAATACATTACTAGAGGATCTCTATAAAAGGTCACCAAGACTATCCTTGTTTGTGAAATCAGGGAAAACATTTTTAGAATTTATCTTGTTAGAAAAAATGCTACCACTTTTCTTTCTTTTTCTTCTTTCTGGTTATCACAATTAAACATCAGAAGATTTTCCCTAAATAAATACTGATGTAAACGTTGACTTCAAGGACAAAGAACTTTCGTAAGAGTCTATTTCTCAGGCATTTCACCATTTCTTGAGACCACAGGCCACAGGCAGCACTGTTTAATGTGAATTGTCACTGGACTCCGGTGAAGTATTCCTTCTGGGATCGTTTATTGGGACCTGAAGCTGACTGGTAGATGTAGGTTTAGCAGCATTTGGTGGCTTTGTAGAGGAATTAGGTGGAAGTCTATGACGATTACTCTCCTCACCAGAAGTAGATGAATGTCTTTTTCTTCCAAATTCCTCACTAATAGGGGGCTGCAAATGATGAAAGACAACACCATTGACAATTTTACTGTTTTTCCTCCCTTCAGAACCTAAGGCTAGACTTTTCCCCCAAAAAAAGTAAGTTAAATGGACACTTCAGTAGATTTTTTTTTTGACGGAGTCTCGCTCTGTCGCCCAGGCTGGAGTGCAGTGGCACGATCTCCGCTCACTGCAACCTCCGCCTCCCGGGTTCACGCTGTTCACCCGCCCCACAGATTTTATTAGTATAACAAAAACTTAACAGCAACTTAAGATACTAAACTTAAATTTCCTTCCTAACTAAATCAGCCTACTAGTATTTGCTCATTCTTTTACTCAATATATGTTTGTGGTTTTTGTTTTTGTTTTGTTTTGTTTTTTGAGACCTAGTCTCACTCTGTAGCCCGAGTGTTTTTTTGTTTGTTTGTTTGTTTTGTGGTTTTTTTTTTTTTTTTTTTGAGACAGAGTCTCACTCTGTAGCCTAAGCTGATGTGCAGTGGCGTGATCTCGGCTCACTGCAACCTTCGCCTTTGGGGCTCAAGCGATTCTCCTGCCTCAGCCTCCCAGGTAGCTGGGACTAGAGGCGCCCGCCACCACACCCGGTTAATTTTTTTGTATTTTTAGTAGAGACGGGGTTTCACCATGTTGCCCTGGGTGATCTCAAACTCCTGAGGTCAGGTGATCCACCCGCCTCGGCCTCCCAAAGTGCTGGGATTACAGGCGTGAGCCACCATGCCCGGCCTCAATATGTGTTTATTAAGCTTCTCTCATGTTTTAGGCCTGAGCTATCTAATAGGGCACAAGTATAAGGTTGGGTTCCTTGCCTCCAAGAAAATGTTTCAGCGAGGCAATTTGCCTTCTTTATTCAATTTCGTCAGCTGTAAAAGATTTGTATCTCCAGTCTCTTTCTCAATCTCCTATTCCAGGCTTGCTTAAGTGAAAATGTTTAACAGATAAATGAAAGCAGTAGAGGAATAAAAAAGATGCCAAGTTAAATTGTCATTGCAAGTTTGAAGGTTTATCTAGAATTCCTATGATAAGGAGACTGGAGAGTATTATTGATGATACCAAATTTAAACATCTTCAAACGTTTAAGTACCCAGTGAAAAGGCATCCTGCATTCAAAAAAAGTCAGTTTTTTAGGCCTTTCCAGTTACCAAGATTTGGGAGCCCAGAACTGGACACCAATGAAATAATATTTTTATGTGGAGATAAATTAAGATAGCAACCTCCTTATCCAATCCTCCGTTGTACTTAAAGGAGGAGGCCTGAATTCTTGGCTTATGTTCAGATGGGACAAGAGTCTCAAATATAGAGCAAGGATGTCTTTGTGATAGAACTGGTTAGACCACTCTAGAAAAATAGCTCTTAATTCAAGAGACAGGCACTTTTATTAACCCTATCCCTGGGTCATCAAGTCCATTTACACAAAACTGCAAGACAAATTACAACACAAAGCAGAGATGATGAACCTAGCCTTCCTTTGACTTCTTTTCTATTTTTAAATTTAAAATTTTTCTTCTTCCTCTTTTTTTTTTTTTTTTTTAGACAGAGTCTCATTCTGTTGCCTAGGTTGGAGTGCAGTGGCACAATCTCGGCTCACTGCAACCTCCGCCTTCCAGGTTCAAGCAATTCTTGTGCCTCAGCCTCCCGAGTAGCAGGGATTACACACATGCACCATCACACCCAGTTAATTTTTGTATTTTTAGTAGAGACAGGGTTTTGCCATGTTGACCAGGCTGGTCTTGAACTACTGGCATCAGGTGATCCACCCGCCTCAGCCTCCCAAAGTGCTGGAATTACAGGTGTGAGTTACCATGCCCAGCCTTTCTCCTTAATTTTTTATTTATCTTCTTCCTCCTTTTCCTTTATCTTCTTAGATTCTTGACATTTTTTAATGGTTTTCTTTTCCTTTTGAAATCAAATTGATAAAGCCTACATAAGTTCAACCTTCAACCAAAGGTGATGAGAAGAACTCATGAGAGTGGACATCGTCATAAGATGGCAGCAAAAGGACCCTGTCTAGCTGACTCAACTAAAAGACACCACTCTTGTGCTTGCACACATGCACACAACATTCTCTCCTTAATTTTATTATGCAGGTACCCTAAATCCATATCAGCACATGTTACAGAACGTATATGGATAAAAGATCATTAAAAAGTGAAAAGTTTTCACATTGCTAGTGACAAATTAGCATATCAGATAAAAATTAATAAATTTAGAAAATGTTTAATTATAGAAGCATATGAAAATTAAATTGAATTAACAATTGCACTGTGGTTATGCAAGATGTTAACATTTGGGAAATCTGAGTGAACAGAGTATATGGGAATTCTCTGAACTATTTTTGTATCTATTTCAAAGTTTAATTTTAAAACTAAAAAGTTAAAAAATAAAAATTACAAAATTAAAGCTTAAAAAGTCACTGATAAGAGATTGAAATATATGAAGAATAAAAAGAATAGAGGAAACGACTTAAAACTTACATCAACACGGAAGTCTTCTAACCTCTTAAAACTACAGAGGTATTCCTGAAGTTTTGGGTCAATAGACTGTGCCGTAGATTGAGAATATTTCAAATAAGCCCAAAACTTTTCTAGTCCATACAGCTGACCTAATAACGAAGAAGAATATACATTATAAATTATATAAAATTTTAAAAATGATTCACATTAAATATAATCCTATCAGCAGTAAACAATTTATCTTCCAATATATGCTTACTGTAGATCTTGAGAATAAGACATGTAATGAATTAAGCAATAATGGCAGCTAATATTTATTGAGCATTTGCTATGTAACAAGTATTAAGTGCTTTATTTTGCATCAAACTAATTTGACCCATATACAACCCAAAAGATGGATGTTCTCATATATGTTACAGATGAGAAAACTGAGGATAGCAAGGATAGGCAATTTACCCACCGTCACAAAGATTCTAAATAGTGGAAAGGGAATTTGGACCTAGCAATCTGGCCCAGAGCCTGCACTCTTAACCACTGTGCTATTTCTGCCTTTTCAAGCTTACCTGCTGATGTTGCATAGAATTTTCATGTAATGGAACATCAGTGAGTAGCCATGTTTGTCAAAGGGATAATGACAAAATATACCTCCATAAAAGAAAGACTTGAGAGTAGTTACTTTCCAACACCTCCCAGGAAGGGCCTTCTTACTACCTGGTGCCCCATCCTTCATCAAGAAACATAATAATAGCATGAAGATCTTAAATGGTTTGCCTTGAAGAAAAAAACTATGAATTCCCTCCCTATTTACTGACAGACTCAGGTTTACAATTTCCAATTAGAGTATAAATTTTCTGATGTTATTGTTACCAGATTCGTAGTCTTTTTTGGTTTCTTCTTGGAAATCCTGAAAAATTTCTTGCCTGAATTTTTTTTCCAGTCCATAACTATAAAACCTGAACAGACATTCTAACCCATACCTATAAAGAGAAAATAAAAGGTTTATAATAAAATATAATCTCTCTATAGTAGTAACATCAATATAAGCAAACATGGCACAAATAATCCTAAATGAAAAATAACATCTTAGCATTCAGATTTTTTAATTTTTTTGAGACTGAGTCTCACTCTTACTGTCCAGGTTGGAGTACAATGGTGCGACCTCAGCTCACTGCAACCTCTGCCTCCCTGGTTCAAGCTATTCTCCTGCCTCAGCCTCCTGAGTAGCTGGGATTACAGGTGACCACCACCGTGCCCAGCTAATTTTTTGTATTTTTAGTAGAAAAGGGTTTTTACCATGTTGGCCAGGCTGGTCTCAAACTCCTGACCTCAGGTGATCCATTCGCCTCGGCCTCCCAAAGTGGGATTACAGGTGTGAGTCACTGCGTCCAGCCAGTATGCAGATTTTTAACTGAACTGATAATTAGTAATCCATAGCTGGCTTTGCTATTTTTGTTGACTCAGCCATAGCACATCATGAAGGTATACAGAGAACCTGCTGCATGAGAGGCAGCCCTTGGACAGTTCAGTATGACCTCTTTAGATGCACACAGTATCTCTCCCTGGTGTTTCTGAAGAACTGGCCAAAAGATTTAGTGATAAATTGGGGATGTGTCAGATTTTCCCGAAACCAAAATGTATACTGGTGTGTTTGTACACAGTATTAAATAAATACTCTTGAATGTAAGCTTTACTCTAGGAAGATAAAGACCATAGAGCTGTGCCCTAGATCCTAGGTGTGGTTGTCCCATTCAACTATAATGGTACAAACATAATTAAATGGTTAAGAGAGCCTCCCTGCTTTCATTATAAAGTACAATTAATAGTAGATACATTGCTAATAGAGCTAAAATCACTACAACCTTCAACCACAGGTGATGAGCAGAACCCACGGAAGTGAAACAATGCTGTAAGATGGCAACAAAAAGACCTTGTCTAGCTGACTCCACTAAAAGATACCACAATTAAAACACTCCTAAGTTAGAATCCTGAGTCTTTCTGGGTACCTCAGCAGAAAGGCTGCAACCTCTCCATTCTGCTAACATAATGTTAACAGGCTGTCAGTCACAGGAAGCAGGGTGTGTGATTGTGTGTCTCTTTTGTAACTAGCTTATTTACAAGACGAAGAGTGATGGTCTGGCAAGCCAATAAGAGAAATGCAGGACTGCCAACTACACACTTAAACACTAACCTGAGCCCTTGGCTCCCATAGCCTTAAGTGATGCTACTGGTTGAGCTTGCATGACTGAAGTCTAAGGAGATCAAAGACTAAAGGAGCCACAGTTCACAATGACAAACTTGCTTTGATGTTCCTCTTATGGGATCATACTATACCGACATCAGTTGTTCTCAGTCTTAGCTACATATTATAATCATCTGGGGAGCTTTTAAAAAATACTGATGCCCAGGCTCTGCTCCAAACCGATGGAATCAGGATCTTTTTTTTTTAATTTTTAAAATTTTTGTGGGTACACAGTGGGTGCATATATTTATGGGGCACATGACATGTTTTGATACAGGCATGCAATGTGAGATAAGCCTGTCATGGGGAATGGAGTATCCACCCCCTCAAGTATTTATCCTTTGAGTTACAAACAATTCAATTACACTCTTTAAGCCACTTTATTTATTCATTTTTTAAATTTTATTTATTTATTTATTCTTTTGAGACAGAGTTTTGCTCTTGTTGCCCACGCTGGAGTGCAGTGGTGCAATCTCGGCTCACTGCAACCTCCACCTACTGGGTTCAAGCAATTCTTCTGCCTCAGCCTCCCGAGTAGCTGGGATTACAGGCGCCTGCCACAATGTCTGGCTAATTTTTGATTTTTGGTAGAAACGGGGTTTCACCATGTTGGCCAGGCTGGTCTTCAACTCCTGATGTCACGTGATCCACCCACCTCGGCCTCCCAAAGTGCTGGGATTACAAGCATGAGCCACCATGCCAGGCTTCTTTCAGCCATTTTAAAATGCACAATTAAGCTACCACTGACTATAGTCACCCTATTATGCTATCAAAGAGTAGGTCTTATTCATTCTTTCCAATCATTTTTATTTTTTGTACCCAAAATCAGAATCTTTGAGGTGAAGCCTAGGTATCTCTCTCTATTTCTGGAGAAGTAAGTTTTTGGTTTTTATCAAGTAAATCATATTTCAGAGGAATACAGAAATTCTTAGATTATTGATAAAGGATTAATACTCAATACAACATTTATATTGAATAGGCAATATTTGGATTTTTACTCTTATTTCTTAGCAAACTATTCCAAAGACCAAAAGTATGACATTAATAACACAACCCAAACATGCAGCATAACTGCTGGAGTGAAGGACCGAGGCAAATGATTAGTGCTCTCAGTTGTCATTTACTCATTTACCACTTACTTCAAGACAGCTCAGAGGAGTAGAAGACCTAGAGGCTTAGAACCAGAAGGAACTATATTTGAATCATGGGCTTGTAATTATATCACTGAAAATTGAGTCAATTAGATCCTATTTTTCAAAAATAGGTATTTGTAAACCTTCTAGACCACAGCTAGCACATTGAAGACATGTAAGAAATGTTAGCTCTCCCCCTCCTTCCTGAAATCACATTATTACTACTTTCAACCAATGGACAGAATTAGTAACAATTCCATAATAACAATAATCATCTGGCCAGCCACCGTGGCTCATGCCTGTAATCCTAGCACTTTGGGAGGCCGAGGTGGGTGGATCACTTGAGGTCAGGTGTTCAAGACCAGCCTGGCCAATATGGTAAAACCCCATTTCTACTAAAAATACAAACATTAGCCTGGTGGGGTGGTGGGCACCTGTGATCCCAGCTACTTGGGAGGCTGAGGCAGAAGAATCGCCTGAACCCAGGAGGCAGAGGTTACAGTGAGCCGAGGTGGTGACACTGCACTCCAGCCTAGGCAACAGTGCTACTTTGTCTCAAAAAAGAAAAGAAAAGGAAAGGAAAGAAAAGAAGGAAAGAAAGAAAGAAAAAAGAAAAGAAAGGAAAAGAGAGAGAGAGGGAGGGAGGGAGAGAGGAGAGAAAGAGAGAGAGAAAGAGAAAGAAAGGAAGGAGAGGAGAGGAAGGAGAGGAGAGGAGAGGAGAGGAGAGGAGAGGAGAGGAGAGGAGGAAGGGAAGGAGGGAGGGAGGGAATCATCTATCAAGCACTTACTATACATAAGTTAAGGTGTTAGGCCCTTTAAATGCTTAGTGTAACCTTCACAATAACCCTGTGAGAGAGTATGTATCATAATTTAACCTTTTTTGTTGTTGTTGAGACAGGGTCTTGCTCTGTCACCCAGACTGAAGTGCAGTAGCGCAACCTCTGCTCACTGCAATCTCCTCCTCCCAGGCTCAAGCAGTTCTCATGTTTCAGCCTCCCAAGTAGCTATAAGCGCAGGCCACCACGCCAATCTAATTTTTCTATTTTTAGAAGAGATGAGGTTTTGCCATGTTGGCCAGGCTAGTCTCAAACTCCTGGCCTCAGTGATCTGCCTGCCTCGGCCTCCCAAAGTGCAAGGATTACAGGTGTGAGCCACCATGCCTGGCTTAACCTACTTTTTATAAAGAACATAAAGCCTGGTGGGATTACAATCTGTCATCTGTAAATTAATGGCTGGGACTCAAACATAGTCCTGATTTCAAGGACTTCAGGTGCTTAACCACTACTTCCTAAGAAGTAGCTAATACAGTCGAGTGGTAAATCCTGCAGAAACAGAACCAAAGGTAGGAAACTATGTTACAAAGGTATTAGAAACATATGCAGAATTATGTGTATAGAAACACAGAAGAAGAACTCCCAAACTAGACTTGGGTGGAAATGGAATCAGAGAAGTTATTAGAAAGTCTTAAGGAACAAACAGAAATTGCATAAATAGCAAAATATGCTGAGATCAATTAAAACAATGGCTTTCAAACTTTTCTGACTAGGTCCAACACTATAAAAAATATTTTACCTTATAACTAAATCAACATGTACATCTCTATATGTGTGTACATAAAAATATGTATGTTTTGCAAAACAGTTCTTAAATTTGTATGTATGTGGGTATGAATTAAATTTGTATGTATGAATTACTATGCTCAGTGCAGTCTGGTATTTTCTACTGCATTTTTAAAAGCACGTTAGAACCACTAAATTGATTTTTGATTGACGAATAGGTAGCAAACCATAGTTTGAAAAAGAACAATGAGATCAGGAATGGCAAATTTTGCCTTTTATGCCAACTCTGGTAAACTGGCAGTAGCTATTAAAGTCATAAGGAAGAGTATAAATCTGAAAAGTGTGGTAAGAAAGAACATAAAACATAACAGGGATTGATTAGAGATATCAGTAATAGAGGAAAAAGAGCTAAACATGCCATGGATCTGCTGTTCCTGATATAGATAACAGATAAAAATTAAACAGGCTTTGTTTTTACATAAGTCAACACAAAGAAATTTTTGTGTTTTTAATCAGAAAAATTTATTTGTAGCACCTTGCATTCTTCTCAAAGATCACAATATCTGATAAACAATATATTCTTATTTGAGATTTATAAGAGGAATCCATTTTCAGAACTTAAAGAAGGGTACATTTAGGTAAATATGATTGAATGAAAAATCATCTTTTTCCCTTCTCTCCATGTCTCGTTCCTTTCTCCTTTTGCCCATGAATAAATAGCCTTCTTGAGTCCATGCCATGTTCCTTCTTACCCTCTTGGTCTGCCCTCACTCAGCCCTACAGGCACTCTCAAGACTTTCCGTGAACATTTCTGAAGAAAGCAAGGTCTAAGCTGGGATAAAAAGAATAGGATTTAGAAAAGCACAGGGAGGATGAAGAGAAGTAGAAGCAAAGTTAAGAACATGCACAGCTGTCCAGAGGCTAGAGAGCTTGGTTCATTTGAAGAATATGTATCAGTACCACTGCTGCCCAGAGTACTAGAGGACTAGTGGGGAAAAAATTAGACAAGGTGAGTCAAGGGACGTATTGTGAGATGCCTTGCTTTTTTTTTCTTAAAGAATCTTAAGAACTGGGTTGGCTCTAAGTATATATCAATTGGGGTATGTATCTGTACATGCAAGGGAAGTCTGTAATGGTGGCAGCATGGGAGAGAAAAGTTTTGTAATTTCATTCAGCCCTTGTGCCAGCCTCTAAGATGGTTCCTAATGATCCCATCTCTTGGTATTAACCTTGTATAGTACCCTCCCATACTGTGCCAGGCCTGGTCTGTATCGACAATACAATATGGCAGAAATAATGGTATGCCACTTCCAAGTGCAGGTTGTATAAAATACTGAGGCTTCAATTTTGGAAGCCTTACTCACTCAGGGTAAAACCATATTGTAAAATGCCCTAGGGAAGGTCAATGTGGCAAGGAACTGAAGCCTCCTGCCAACAGCCATGTGAATGAACTTGAAAAAGAACCTCCAGCCCAGGCCAAGTCTTCAGACACTGCAGCTGCCTTCAACATCTTGGCTGCAAGCTCATGAGAAACCATGAGCCAGAACCATCCAGCTAAGCGGTTCCTGGAGTCTCAACTCTTTGAAGCTGTGAACTAGCAAATGTTTATTGTTTTAACCTATGGAGTTTTGGGGTAATTTGCAATGCAGAAATAGGAAACTAATACAGCCCTCCCTCTAGTTATATTGTGCTACTTTCACAGTTCAAAATCAGGTTACTTCAGTACTAGTTTTTAAAATTATTTTCTAAAAACTCCCTCTATCGGATCTACCTGGGGAAAGAAAAAAAGAAGAAGAAAAAATTAAAACTCCCTCAAAGTGTAAAAGAAAATATCTTACCTGTAATTTTCTTTTGCATCTTCCCAAGCAAGTTGTCTAAATTCCTCATACATTTTTTTATTGAAGTGATCTCTGAGGAAAAAGGACCAGAAACGAAAGAGGGTATTCATTTCTTGGGACTGACCAATTCCCAAGCGTTTTCTCTCTGAAAAAGTTACATAAAATATTATTTTATTAAACATACTTTTTAAAGACAAGAGAGCAGATGTTATATATAAAATGAAGAAAGCTCAACAGTATAATCCTCAAAGTGTATTTAGCTTTCTTCTAAATAGAGCGGGGATCTCCCACCCCCTGGTCACAGACTGGTACCCTATTGTGAACTGCAGATGTGAGGGATCTAGATTGGCCACTCCTTAAGGGAATCTAATACCTGATGATCTGAGGTGGAACAGTTTTATCTAAAACCATCCCCCACGGAAAGATTGTCTTCCATGAAACAGGTTGCTGATGCCAAAAGGATTGAGGACTGCTGAAATAGCTGACAAATGTTAAATCAATTTTCTGACTCATTGCTTAAATTATAAATATCTGCCAATAGCAACAAGAAGAGTATATTAAATTTTTTTTTCTTTTTTTGAAACGGAGTCTCACTCTGTCGCCCAGGCTAGAGTGCAATGGCACGATTTCGGTTCACTGCAACCTCTGCCTCCCAGGTCTCAGCAATTCTCCTGCCTCAACCTCCTGAGTAGCTGGGATTACAGTCGCCTGCCATCACATCTGGCTAACTTTTGTATTTTTAGTAGAGAAGGAGTTTCACTATGTTGGCCAGGCCAGTCTCAAACTCCTGACCTCAAGTGATCTCCCTGCTTTGGTCTCCCAAAGTGCTGAGATTACAGGCATGAACTACCATGCTCGGCTGAGTTTGTTAATTTTTATTTCCTAATGTGTCTAAGTTAAAAAGTACATAAATAAAGAATATATATAAACACATTTACTGAAAGTAAAACTATTTATAGTCTAACAATAAAAGAATATCTTAACTTGATATTAAAGGACAACATATTAAATTTTTTAAAATTATATTTTAATTTTAAATATCTTAAATAGATAGATAAAGGACAAGCATCTTACCACTTAGGCATCTTCGACGATATTTGTGGTACACTTGTTGGGTAAAGCCATTTTCCTTCAAAAGTTCATGAGAAGGATGCTGGAACTTTGGGAATGAATGAGGAGTACATCCATAACTTCCTGCTAGTGGTGTGCCTTCTGAAGGTGAAGCATTTGAAGTGCTGTTTGAGGAAGCGGAAAAAAGCCTTCAAAATGAAAAATCAAGAACCAAGTATATGAACAAATTTGTAGTATTTTTTTCATTATTGGGGGTCTAAGCAGTGGAAAAGACAGTAGTCTCTAAAACTCCCCTAAATGACATACAGATCTGCATATAGTGCTATTTATGTTCAATACAGTTTATGTAAATTCAGAAGCTGATAAAAAGCATAGTCATAAACTCTCAAGTTAACACAGTAAGTAGAAGCAGGTAACTGAATAGCTCATTCCTCCTCCAAATCATTATTAATTTAGTTTAGTTTATTATTATTATGGTACTGTAGAAATTTTCAACTTATCTTGAATAATTTAGATTAATGATGTAAATTGAATACATGGAGATTAGGGATAAAATCTGGCACAAAGATGGGCAATAATTTCATTATGTCAAAGACATACCTGCAATTTCCTTTTTTCTCTAAAAGCATCAAAAGTAAGACAGAACCACAATTCTCTAAATCAATTCCACTTTTGATCTATCCCCTAAATCTGTCTTTTCCTTCTCATCTGCACTCAAATTCAAATTTAGACCTAAATTAAAATTTAGACCTTCCTCTTCTTTCACTTGAATTATCCTGTCTGTTTTTCCAAGTGTCCCTTCTCTATCCTGCCACCAAAGTTATCTTCCTAAAACATTTATCTAAATCATTGGTTCTCAAAGTGGTCTGCAGCAGCATAAATCAAAATTTCATTCCTTTTTGTGGCTGAATATTTATATTCCATTGTATGTATTTATCTAGTCATTTGTTGTTGGATACTTGTTTATCCAGTCTTTTGTTGAGATTCCCACTTTTGGCTATCATGAATAATGCTGCTACAAACATGGACATCCAATATGTGTTTTCAATACTTTCGACATATAACTAAGAGTGGTATAGCTGGGTCATATGGTAATTCTATGTTTTAACATTTTGAGAAAATGCTAAACTGTTTTCTACAGCAGCTGAGGCATTTTATAGTCCCACCAGCAATGCATGTGGGTTCTAATTTCTCCACATCCTCACAAACATTTATTTTCAGGTTTTTTTGATTACACATATCTATATTAGTTAGCTCAAGCTGCCATAAAAAGATAGCACAGACTTGGTGGGTTAAACAATAGAAATTTATTTCTTTGCAGTTCCAGGGGATAGAAATCTAGGATCAGTATGACAATAGGGTTGGTTTCTGATGAGGCCTCTCTTTCTGACTTGCAGATAGCCATCTTCTCGCTGTATCTTCACATGGCCTGTCTTCTGTACAGGCAAAAAGAGAGATATTTCTGGTGTCTCTTCCTCTCCTTATAAAGACAACTTCTATCAGATTAGGACTCTACCCTTATGACCTCATTTAACCTTATCACCTCCTTAAAAGTCCTCTCTCCAAAAACAGTCACATCAGGGGTTAGGAATTCAACACAGGAATTTTGGGAGGCAGGAAGGAGACATAATTCAGTTCACAACACCATCCTAGTGGGTATAAAGTGGTATTTCATTTTGGCTTTTTGAATTTATGTTTCTCTAATGACTATGTTGAGCATCTTTCCATGGGCTTACTGCCCATTTGTATATTTTCTTTGGAAAATGTCTACTGAAGTCCTTCACACTTTTTTTTTCAAAGACAGGGTCTCCCTCTGTCACCCAGGTTGGAGTGCAGTGGTGTGAACATGTTTGACTGCAGCCTTGAACTCCTGGGCTCAAGCAATCCTACCATCTCAGCCTCCTGACCTACCATCTCAGCCTCCTGAGTAGCTGGAACCACAGGTGTATGCCACCATGCCAAGCTAATGTTTTGTTTTGTAGCGACAGGGTTTTGCCATGTTGCCCAGTCTGGTCTCAAACTCCTGTGCTCAAGCAATCCTCCTTCCTTGGCCTCCCAAAGTGCTAGGATAACAGATATAAGCCACTGTGTTTGGCCTTTTGCATATTTTAGAAAATAAGGGTTTTGTTGTTATTATTGTAAGAGTTCTTTATATATTCTAGATTTAAGTCCCTTATCAGATATATTATTTGCAAATAATTTCTCCCATTCAGTGGGTGGCCTTTCTTGTTGATAGTATCCTTTGATGTACATATGTTCATTTTTTTTTCATCATTTTGATGAAGTCCCTTTATCTATTTTTTTTCATTAGCAGGTAGCCATGTACATTTGTCTATTTTTTGCTGTTGCCTATGATTTTGGTGTCATATCCATAAACAATGAGGCCAAGGCTGGCGCGGTGGCTCACGTTTGTAATCCCAGCACTTTGGGAGGCTGAGGCAGGCAGATCATGAGGTCAGGAGATCGAGACCATCCTGGTTAACACGGTGAAACCCCGTCTATACTAAAAATACAAAAAATTAGCTGGGTGTGGTGGCAGGCGCCTGTAGTCCCAGCTACTCGGGAGGCTGAGGCAGGAGAATGGTGTGAACCTGGGAGGTGGAGCTTGCAGTGAGCAGAGATCACGCCACTGCACTCCAGCCTGGGCGACAGAGCAAGACTCCATCTCAAAAAAAATGAGGCCAAATCCAATGTCATGAAAGTTTTGCCCTACATTTTCTTTTAAGAGTCTTATCTCTTTAGTTTAGGTTTTTAATCCACGTTGAGCTAATTTTTTTTTTTTTTTTTTTTTTTTTTGAGATGAAGTCTCGCTCTGCCGCCCAGGCTGGAATGCAGTGGTGCAATCTCGGCTCATTGCAACCTCCACCTCCCAGGTCCAAGCGAATCTCCTGCCTCTGTCTCCTGAGTAGTTGGGATTACAGGCGCATGCCACTACACACAGCTAATTGTTGTATTTTTAGTAGAGACGGGGTTTCACCATGTTGGCCAGGCTGGTCTCGAACTCCTGACCTCAGGTGATCCACCCGTCTCTGCCTCCCAAAGTGCTGGGATTACAGGCATAAGCCACCGCACCAAGTCTAATTTTTTTTATATGGTAAATGTTAAGGGTCTACTTTCATTCTTTTATATATGGATACCCAGTTCTCCCAGCACCGTTAGTTGAAAAGATGATCCTTGTTCCATTAAATGGTCTCGGCACCTTTATCAGAAATAAATTGTCACATATGTGAGAATTTATTTCTGGGCTCTCTATTCTATTCCATTGGTCAATATGTCTGTTCTTATGCCAGTACCATATTGTTTTCTTTGTTTTCATTTGTTTCTTTTTAGAGATGAAAGTCTCACTATGTTGCCCAGGCTGGATTCAAACTCCTGGGCTCATGCAATCCTCCCATCTCAGCTTCCCGAATAGCTGGGACTACAGGTGCATGTTACCATGCCCAGTTTATACTATTTTAATTATTGCAGTTTTGTGGCAACTTTCAAAGTCAGGAGGTGTTAGTCTTCCAATTTTATTCTTCTTTTTAAAAATTGTTTTGGCTATTCAGGGCTACTTGCAATTACATACGAATTTGAGATGTGGCTCTTCCATTTCTGTAAAAAAGACTGTTGGAATATTGACAGAAATTAGTGCTGAAGACATAACTCATTTTGGGTAGTGCTATATTTGGATGTTTGTCCCCCACAAACCTCATGTTAAAATTTGATTCCAAAGTTGGAGGTGGAGGCCTTATCAGAGGTGACTGGATCATGGCGGCAGATCCCTCATGAGTAGATTAATGTCCTCCCTTGTTGGGGAAAGAGGGAAAGAGTTCTTACTCTACTAGTTCCCACAAGAGCTGGTTGTGAAACGAAGAGCCTAGGACCTTCCCCTTCTCTCTCTTGCCATGTGCTCTCCACACATGCAGGTCCCCTTCACTTTCTGCCATGAGTGGAAGCAGCCGAAGGCCTTCATCAGAAGCCAAGTAGATGCTGGCACCATGCTTCTTGCACAGCCTGCAGAACCATGAGCCAAATAAACTTCCTTACTTTATAAATTACCCAGCTTCATCTATTCCTTTATAGCAACATAAAGAAGGACTAAGACAGGTAATATTGATGTCTTAACAATGTTAAATCTTCTTCCCCATAAACATGGGCTGTCTTCCCATTTGTCTAGGTGTCCCACAATTTTTTCACTGAAAAATTAGAGTCTAAAAAACTCTAATTTTTTCTTAGAGTTTTCAGGGTACAAGTCTTTCAATTCCTTGGTTAGGTTTATTCCTAAATATTTCATCCTTTTTTTTTTTTTTTTTTTTGAGGCAGGGTCTCACTCTGTCACCCAGACTGCTGAAGTGCAGTGGCATGATCTCGGCTCACTGCAACCTCTACCTTCCAGGCCCAAGTGATCCTCCCACCTCGGCCTCCCAAGTAGCTGGGGCACAGGCGTGTACCATCATACCCAGCTAATTTTTGTATTTTTTGTAGAGACGTGGTCTCACCATGTTGCCCAGGCTGGTCTTGAACTCTTGGGCTCAAGCCATCCACCCACCTTAGCTTCCCAAAGTGTTGTGACTCCAGGCCTATTTAATTCTTTTAGATGCTAATGTGAATAGGATTGCTTTGTTAGTTTTCATTTCAGACTATTCATTTCTGATATATAGAAACACTGCTGATTTTTGTGTGCTGACTTTGTATCTTGCAACTTTGCTGATTTTATTAGCTTTAGTAATTTCCCGGTGGATTCTTTGGGATTTTCTACATGTAGAATCATGTTATCTGTAAATATAGTTTTACATCTTCCTTTCAAATACAATGTTGTTTTTTTCTTGTCACCTAGCTCTTGCTAGAACTTTCAGTACAACATTGAACAGTAGTGGAGAGCACAGGCATCCTCGTGTTGTTCCTGATCTTAGCGAGAAAACTTTCAGTCTTTCACCACTGACCATGATGTTAGCTATGGGTTTCTCATAAGCACTTTTTATCATGTTGAGGTATTTTCCCTCTGTTAGCTTTCTGAGAGTTTTCAATCATGAAAGGGCATTGAATTTCGTCAAATGCTTTTTCTGTGTCAATTGAGATGATCATGCATTTTTTTTTCTTTAGTTCTATTAATATCATGTATTACATTTATTGATTTTATGTCAAATCACTCTTGCATTACTAAGAAAATCCTACCTGGCCATGGTAAATAATCCTTTTACTATGCTGTTGGATTCGGTTTGCTAATATATTCTTGAGGACTTTCACGTCTATATTAAAAAGGGATTTTGACCTGTAATTTTCTTGTGATATCTTTATCCAGTTGCGGCATCAGGGTAATGCTGGCTTTGTAGAATGAATAAGAAAATGTTCCTTTGCTCACGCCTATAATCCCAGCACTTTGGGAGTGCGAGGTGGGTGGATATGAGGTTGGGAGTTCAAGATCAGCCTGGTCAACATGGGGAAACTCCATCTCTACTGAAAATACAACAAGTAGCCGGGCATGGTGGCAGGTGCCTGTAGTCCCAGCTACCCAGGAGGCTGAAGCATGAGAACTGCTTGAATTCAGGAAGCAGAGGTTGCAGTAAGCCGAGATTGTGCCACTGCACTCCAGCCTGGGAGACAGAGTGAGACTCCATCTCCAAAAAAAAAAAAAAAATTCCTTCATCTTCAATTTTTTTGGAAGAATTTGAGAAGGATTGGTGTTAATTTGTTTTTCTTTTTTATTTTTTTGAGACAGGGTCTTGCTCTGTCACCCAAGCTGGAGTGTAGTGGTATGGTCATGGCTCACTACAGCTTCAGTTTCCTGGGCTCAAGCAATCCTCCCACCTCAGCCTCCCAAATAGCTAAGACTACAGGCACGTACCACCATGCCTGGCTAATTTTTTGGATTTTTAGTAGAGACCTGGTCTCACCATGTTGCCCAGGCTGGGTGTTAATTTTTTGTTTTGTTTTTCTTTTTCTTTTTCATTTTTTTATTTTTTGACAGACTCTCACTGTGTTGCCCAGGCTGAAGTGTAGTGGCACGATCTTGGCTCACTGTAACCTCCGCTTCCCGGGCTCAAGTGATTTTCCTGCCTTAGCCTCCTGAGCAGCTGGGACAACAGGCACCCATCACCATGCCCAGCTCATTTTTGTGTTTTTAGTAGAGAAGGTGTTTCACCATATTGGCCAAGCTGGTCTCGAACTCCTGACCTTGTGATCCACCTGCCTCAGCCTCACAAAGTGCTAGGATTACAGGCGTGAGCCACTGCGCCTGGCCTAATTCTTTAAATATATGGTAGAACTCACTGGTGAAACCATTTGATTTAGCACTTTCCTGTGTTGGAAAGATTCTGGTTACTAATTCAATCTATTTGCTTGTTATAGGTCAATTGAGATTTTCTATTTCTTCTTGAATCAGTTTAAGTAGGTTTTAAGGAATTTGCAAATTTCTTCTGGATTATCTAATTCATTGACATAGAATTGTTCTTTTTTTTTTTTTTTTTTAAGACGGAGTCTCGCTCTGTCACACAAGCTGGAGTACAATGGCGAGATCTCAGCTCACTGCAACCTCCACCTCCTGGGTTCAAGCAATTCTCCTGCTTCAGCACACCACCACCCCCCCGCCAACCCCCATCCCCACTTCCCCCAAGGAGCTAGGATTACAGGCATGAACCCCCACGCCCGGCTAGTTTTTTTTGTATTTTTAGTAGAGACAGGGTTTCACCATGTTGGCCAAGCTGGTGTCAAACTCCTGACCTCAGGCAATCTGCCTGCCTCAGCCTCCCAAAGTGCTAGGATTACAGGCGTGAGCCACCATGCCCAGCCCACAGTATTCTCTTATCCTTTTTATCTCTGTAAGGTCAACCAGTAGTAATGTCCCCAGTTTTGTTTTGTTTTGTTTTTTTCCTGATTTTAGTTATTTGCATCTTCTCTTTTTCTTTGTCAGTCTAAAGTTTCATCAGTTTTGTTGATCTTTTCAAAGAATCAACTTTTAGTTTCCTTGATTTTCTCTATTATTGTGGGTTTAGTTTGCTCTTCTTTTTCTAGTTCCTTAAAGTATAAAGCTAGGTGGCCGATTTCTGATTTTTTCTTTTTTAAATGTAGGCATTTACAGCTATAAACTTCCCTGTCTCTATATGGAATCCGTAGTTTCATTCATGTAGTTATTTACTGACTGCAAAGTACTGAGAATTCTTTACATTAAAGAACTTATTGTCTAAAGAAAACACAGAGAAACAAATAATCCATGTAAAACGTTGAGCACAGTGCCTGGAACCATTTATTGAAAGCATATAAAAGTGGTAGCTATCATTAAATAAATTCTCCACAATGAATAAATATACCTTACTGGCATACTTACCACAGGGAGCTAGAAGGAAGCAAAGAGGCAGATCAAAATGAGGACTAACAAATAGAAATCTGAAAACAGTTTTCAAAAGATGGAACAATGAGAGAGAAAGGAAAGCAGAGAGAAAGAATTCCTCAATCAGAAGGAAAGAACGAAGATAAAATTAGTATCAAATACTTAGATTAGTAAAAGAAATGCAGATAACATCAAAGCTCTAACTATAATTACAGCACATGAATCTATATTACTATCAATAAGCCTAGGACTTACTTTAGCAACATTCAGTAGACTAGGAGCAAATATAATAGAAAGAAAGTTGGATTTATTCAGACTGGGATTTGATAAGATTTAAACAAAAAAAAAAAGTCTAGAAGTAATAATCAAGAATTCAATCAAAATGTGTAAGACACACAGAAAGAAAAAATAAAATTCAGAAGATAATGTAATAAATAGAACCAGACTTACAGATAACTCAGTTTTAGCATAATCACAAATGAAATTTAAAATAACCATGATTAATATGTTGAAGGATCTAATGTAAAAGATGAACATTCATGAAGAGATGGAGAATTTCAGCAGGAAAAAAAGAAAACTTTTTTTTTTTTTTTTTGAGATGGAGTCTTGCTCTGTTGCCCAGGTTGGAGTGCAGTGGCCCCATCCCAGCTCACTGCAATTTCTGCCTCCTGGGTTCAAGCAATTCTCCTGCCTCTGCCTCCTGAGTAGTTGGGATTACAGGTGAGTGCCACCACATCCGGCCAAGAAAACTCTTTCTTTGTTGTTTTTTGAGACAGAGTCTTGGTCTGTCGCCCGGCTGGAGTGCAGTGGCGCCATCTTGGCTCACTGCAACCTCCGCCTCCCGGGTTCACGCCATTCTCCTGCCTCACCCTCCCAAGTAGCTGGGACTATAGGCGCCCGCCACCACGCCCGTCTAATTTTTTATATTTTTAGTAGAGACGGGGTTTCACCGTGTTAGCCAGGATGCTCTTGATCTGCTGACCTCGTGATCTGCCTGCCTCGGCCTCCCAAATTGCTGGGATTACAGGCATGAGCCACCGTGACCAGCCAAGAAAACTATTTTTAAACATTCAAATGGAGCCGGGCACGGTGACTCACACTTGTAATCGCAGCATTTTCGGAGGCCAAGGCTGGGGAATCACCTGAGGTCAGGAGTTCAAGGCTAGCCTGGCCAACATGGTGAAACCCTGTCTCCAGTAAAATACAAAAATTAGCCGGGTATGGTGGCGGGCACCTGTAATCCCAGCTACTCAGGAGGCTGAGGCAGAAGAATCGCTTGAACCCAGGAGGTGGAGGTTGCAGTGAGTTGAGTTGCACTCCAGCCCGGGCAACATGAGCGAAACTCCATCTCAATAAATAAATAAATAGTCAAATAGTAATGCAAAATATACAAAACACAATTATCAGAAATGAATACTTCTTTGATGGACTTATTAGCACACTAGACCCAGCTAAGGAAAGAATCAGGAAACCTGAATATAAGTCAATCAAAATTATACAAAGTGAAACACAATTTAAAAGGAGTAGGAGGCCAAGCACAGTGGCTCACGCCTGTAATCCCAGCACTTTGGGAGGCCGAGGCAGGCAGATCTCTTGAGGTCAGGAATTCAAGACTAACTTGGCCAACATGGTGAAACCCTGTCTCTACTAAAAATACCAAAAAATTAGCTGGGCGTGGTGGCATGTGCCTGTAATCCCAGCTACTCAGGAGGCTGAGGCAGGAGAATCGTTTGAACCCGGGAGGCAGGGGTTGCAGTAAGCCAAGATCGCTCCATTGCACTCCAGCCTGGGCAACAACAAAAAAAATAAAAATAAAAATAAATAAAGGGAGTAGGAGAAAAAACACATCGGAGCATCCATCAGCTATGGGTATTATCAAATGGTCTAACATACATGTAATTTGAAACCCAAAAGAAGAAAAAACAAAGAAAACAGGGCAAAAAAATTTATGATAAGTCAAAAATTATTCTAACAATTAAAAAAGCCATAAATCTGAAACCATCAGAGAACCACAGCAGGATAAATACCTGATACATGTGTGTATGTGTTTGTGTGTGGGTATATTAATAATGGGCAAATAAATATCTATTACGAACCTACTAAAGAAATCTCCCAGATTCTCAATGGCATTTAGAAACTTTTTAATAGATATACATGAAGGATTTAATGTGCTAAACCATCTACTCAAACGATATGTGTGTATGCACATGTGCACATATATGTATGTGTACATACATGTACACATAACTGTCTAAAGAAAAATAATAACAAAGTATAGCACAAAGAATGGGGGATTGGGTGTGGTGACTCATAATTGTAATCCCGATACTTTGGGAGGCTAAGGCAGGAGAATTGCTAGAGCCCAGGAGTTCGAGACCAGCCTGAATTATATAGCAAGATCTTGTCGCAACAAATTTTTTTTTTTAATTAGCCAGCTATTGTGATGCACACTTATGGTCCCAGATACTTGAGGCTAAGGTGGGAGGACTGCTTAAGTTCAGAAGTTTGAGACTGCAGTAACCTGAGATTTTGCCACTGCACTCCATCCTGGGTGAAAGATCGAGTCTCTGTCTCTAATTAAAAAAAAAAAAAAAAAGAAAAAAAAAGAAGAAATGGGGAGAAATAATGAAAGTTAAATGTTGTAAGGTTCTTATACTATACATGAAGTGGGATAAGATTATTTGAAAGTAGACTGTGGTAAGTTAAAATGTATAAAGCTGGTCCTCAACTTAAAAGATGGTTTCACTTACGGTTTTTCAGGTTTATGATGGTACAAAAGCAATATGCATTCAGTAGAAACCATAGTTCAAGTACCATACAATCATTCTGTTCTTCGGTTTCAGTATTCAATAAATTACACAAGAGATTCAACATTTTATTATAAAATAGGCTTTGTGTTAGATTTTGCCCAACTATAGGTTAGTATAAGTGTTCTGGGTACATTTAAGGTAAGCTAGGCTAAGCCATGATGTTTGGTAGTTAGGTGTATTAAGTGTATTTTCAACTTATATTTTCAAGCTACGAGGGGTTTATCAGGATGTAACCACATCATGATTCAAGGAACAGCTGAATTATATAGGCATGTCTCAGAGATATTGCTGGTTCAATTCTAGACCACCACAATATAGCAAATGTTGCAAAAAAGCAAGTCACATGACTATTTTGGTTTCCCAGTAAATATAAAAGTTATGTTTACATTATACTGTACTCTACCAAGTATGCAATAGCATTATGACTAAAAAAAAGTACATACCTTAATTTTAAAATACTTTATTGAGACAATTATGTCACCAAAATGGCAGAGTAGAAGCAATCTGGCTTCACTCTCCCACAGAAAGCCAAAAACAAATATCTAGCACAAAGCTTATCATCAGCAATATCCCAGAACTCAAATCTGAAGCTGATACTATCCGTGAGCCACAGAGAACTGAAAAACTCCAAGCAAACAGTAAGAGAAATAGCCTTCTCTATGCATGATGCCCCTTCTGCAATCTGCCAGGCCCTGTGCATGAAAAATTCCTCCCAGACTCAGCTTCTTCATTGGAAAAAGTTAGATCGTGGAGGACAGCCAGCTTTCCCACCATCTTGGGCTCCCTTGCAGGAAAACTGTTCCTGCCTCAACCCATGAGAAGTATAATATCATGAGGGCCAGCAGGGAGAAAAAACCACGAAGGCAGCTATAGAAAAAGAGGGGAAACAGGAACAGAAACCCTAGCCCTGAAATTCTCCCCTTTATTTCAGCCAACAGAGATGCCATATCGGAGTGGCTGTTCAGCAGGACCACACTGTAGGAGGTATGATCCATGAGTTTTCTGGGTACAAACCCTTTGCCAGCCTTACCACACAGTTGGGGTAATCCCCTTTGCCACCCCCACCATCTGACAGGCAGTGCTCCAATGTTTGTGAGAGCCAAGGCAAACTTGGGCTTAAGGCGCCATCTAGTGCCCAAAGGAGGCAATGATCTACAACAGTATTAAGGGAATTCAGGCAACTGCAAAGAATCTCTAAGCAAATATACCTTAGAAAGACCAAAACAAGAAAGCAAAGACTGGAATAAATAATAAGTCCTTTAAAGCAAAACTATAGATGTACATCCACAAGAAACAACAGCAAACATGGAACTATGACCTCCCCAAATGCACAAAGAGTCAGGGACCAACCTAAACAAGAAAGCAATGTGTGAGGTCTCAGATCAAGAACAAAATAAGAGTTCTACAGACACTTAGCAAAATCCAAGATAACACAGAGAAGCAATTCAGAAATTTGTCAGAGAAATGTAACACAAAGAGATTGAAATTAAAAAAAAAAAAATCCTGGAACTCAGAAATAGGTTTTCTGAAAAATGGATTACAGGCTCTCACATTGCAAGAAACAATCAGTGAGCTCAAATACAGGTTATTGGAAAATACAGTCAGAGGAGAAAAAAAAAGGAATGAAGAATACCTGCAAGATATAAAGAATAATCTCAAAAGAACAAATGTAAGAGCCACTGGCATTCAATGAGGAGTTAAGAACAAGGAGTAGTAAGCTTATTCAAAGAAATAACAGAAAATATTCCAAATCTAAAGAAAGATATAAATATCTAGGTACAGAAGGTCAGAAAACACCAAATATATTTGTATTAGTCCATTTTCACTCTGCGATAAAGAATACCTGAAGCTGGGTAATTTATGAGGGACAGTGGTTTAATTGACTCACAGTTCCACATGGCTGGGGAGGCTTCAGGAAACTTACAATCATGGTGGGAGGGGAAGCAGGCACGTCTTACATTGCGGCAGGTAAGAAAGAGTATGTGTGAAGGAGGAACCGTGAAACACCTATAAAACCATCAGATCTTGTGAGAACTCACTCACTATCACAAGAACAGTATGGGATAATTGCCCCCATGATCCAATCACCTCCTATCAGGTCCCTCCCTTGACACATGGGGATTATGGGAATTACAATTCGAGATGAGACTTGGGTGGGAACACAGAGCCAAACAATATCAATATTCAATCCAAATAAGAGGATCCCAAGGCAAATAATAATCAAACCTGAAAATGTCAAGGACAAAGAGAAGATCCTTAAAACAGCAAGAGAAAAAAATAAAAATAAAAGAACATATAAAAGAGCTCTGATTTTTTGGCAAGAGACTTTTCAGCAGAAACCTAACAGGCCATGAGGGAGTCAAATGACACATTCAAAGTGCTACAGGATAAAAGGAAACAAAAAAACCTGCCAACCAACTATGCTGTACCCAGCAAAGTTTCCCTTCAAACGGGAAGGAGATATAAAGTCTTTCCTAGACAAAAGCTGAGGGAATTCATCACTACTAGACCCATCTTTCAAGAAATGCTAAAGGGAGTTTCTTTGATTTGAAAGAAAACAAAGTTTGATGTCCAAAACCAAAAATGTTTGAAGGTATAAAACTCACTGGTAGAAGTAGACAAATTCAGAATGCTCTAATGCAGTAATTGTTACATCTAATCCATTCATATCTCTAGTATGAAGACTAAAAGACAAATCTACTGAAAATATTAACAGCAACCTATTAAGATAAATAGATGTAAATTAAGACAACAAAATGTCAAAATGTGGGAGGATGGAATTAAAGTGTAGAATTTTTTAGTTTTTCCCTTGATTCTTTCCTTTTCTTTGTGATCAAAGATAAGCTGTCATATGTTTAAAATAACTTATAGCTACAGCTTTGGTAAGCCTCATGGTAACCACAAAGCAAAGACTTATAATAGATACGCTAAAAATAAAAAGCAATGAATTAAAACACACTCCCAGAGAAAAACCACTTAATCACAAAGGCAGTAAGAAGGAAGTAAGGGAGAAGTTACAAAACAACCAGAAACCAAGTAATGAAATACTGCATTGTAAGTCCTTATCTATCAATAATAACACTGAATGTAAATGAACTAAATTCTTCAATCAAAAGATATAAGCAAGGCTGCGTGAATTTTTTAAAACTTTTAAAACTTTTAGAAACAAGATCCAACTATATATTGCCTATAAGAAACTCACATCGCCTAAAAAGACACACATAGTCTGAAAGTGAACAATGGAAAAAGATAGTCCACACAAATGGAAGCAAAAAAAAAAAAAAAAAAAAGTAGCCATACTTACATCAAACAAAATAGACCAAGTCAAAGTCTGTAAAAAAAGGACAAAGAAGGTCACCGTATGATGATAAAGAAAGAGGTGAATTCAGCAAGAGGCTGTAACAGTTATAAATTATATGCACCCAATTCTGGAGCACACAGACATATTAAGTAAACATTAATACATCTAGAGGAGAGATAGACTATAATACAAATAATAGCAGGGGGCTTCAACATTCATCTCTCAATAATGGACAGAACATCCAGACAGAAAATCAACAAAGATACAATGAAGTTAAACTACACCTAGACCAACTGGACCTAATGACATTTACAGAACATTTCACCTTCTACTGCAGAATACACATTCTTCTCATTAGCACATGGAACATTCTCCAGGATAAAACATATGTTAGGCTATAAAACATGTCTCAACAAATTAAAAAAAGTCAAAATCATATCAAGTATCTTATCTGACTACAACAGAATAAAAATAGAAATCAATAACATGAAGAATTTTGGAAACTACACAAATGTGGAAATTAAACAACATGCTCCTGAATGATCAATAGATTAATATA
Organism: Chlorocebus sabaeus; assembly: GCF_047675955.1. Lineage (NCBI taxonomy): Eukaryota > Metazoa > Chordata > Mammalia > Primates > Cercopithecidae > Chlorocebus > Chlorocebus sabaeus. Next base: position 79,194,325 of record NC_132910.1, on the reverse strand, counting down.
GAAATTAAGAACAAAACTTCAAAATGTCTTCAAACAAATGAAAATGGAAACATAACTTTCCAAATACTATGAGATTGAGCATAGCAGTACTAAGAGAGAAGCTTATAGCAATAAATGCCTACATCAAAAAAGTAGGTTTCAAATAAGCAACCTAACGATGTACTTAAAAGAACTAGAAAAGAACAAAATCAAACCCTAAATTAGTAGAAAGAAATAATAAAGATCAAAGCAGAAATAAATAAAATTGAGACTAAAACAAGTACAAAAAAATCAATGAAATGAAAAGTTGGCTTTTTGAAAAGATAAACAAAATCAACAAACCTTCAGCTAGATGTATTAGGCTGTTCTCACATTACTATAAAGAAATACCCGGCCGGGCGTGGTGGCTCACGCCTGTAATCCCAGCACTTTGGGAGACCAAGGTGGGTAGATCGCCTGAGGTCAGGAGTTCGAGACCAGCCTGACCAACATGAAGAAACCTCGTCTCTACTAGAAATACAAAAATTACCCGGGAGTGGTGGTGTATGCCTGTAATCCCAGCTACTCAGGACGCTGAGGCAGGAGAATTGCTTGAACCCAGGAGGCGGAAGTTGCAGTGAGTGGAGATTGTGCCACTGCACTTGAGCCTGGGCAACAAGAGCGAAACTCTGCCTCAAAAAAAAAAAAAAAAAAAGAAGAAGAAGAAGAAAAGAAAAAAGAAATATCCTAGACTGGGTAAATTATAGAAGAAAGAGGTTTAATTGGCTCATGGTTCTGTAGGCAGTATAGCATGATGCTGGCTCAGCTTCTAGGGAGGCCTTAGGAAAACTTACAATCATGGTGGAAGGCAGGGGGAGCAGACTTCACATAGCTGGAGCAGGAGGAAGAGAGACAGTGGAGGTGCCACACACTTTTAAACAACCAGATCTCACAACTCACTATCATAATGACAACTCCAAGGCAGATGGTGTTAAACCATGAAAAACTGCCCCAATGATCCAATCACCTCCCACCAGGCCCCACCTCCAATATTGGGGATTACAACTGACCACGAGATTTCGGTGGGGAAACAGATCCAAACCATATAATTCCACCCTGCCCCCTGCCAAATCTCATGTCCTCCTCACATCGCAAAATCTAGTTATGCCTTCCCAACAATCCCCCAAAGTCTTAACTCATTCTAGCATTAACTCAAAAGTCCAAAGCCTCATTTGAGACAAGGCTAGTCCCTTCCACCTATGAGTCTGTAAAATCAAAAACAAGGTAGTTACTTCCAAGATACAATGGAGGTATAGGCCTTGGGTAAATACACAAAAGGAAGAAATAGCCCAAAAGAAAGGGGCTACAGGCTGCATGCAAGTCCAAAGCCCAGAAGGGCAGTCACTAAATCTGAAAGTTCCAAAATAATCTCCTTTGACTCCGTATGTCATATCCAGGATATGCTGGTGCAAGGGGTAGGTTCACAAAGCCTTGGGGAGCTCCATGCCTATGGCTTTCCAGGGTTTAGCCCACATGGCTGCTCTTAAGGGCTGGCATTGAGTGCCTGTGGCTTTCTGAGGCTGAGGGTGCAGGCTGCTAGTGGATCTACTATTCTGGGGTCCGGAGGACGGTGGCCCTCTTCTCAAAGCGTCACTAGGCAGTGCCCCAGTGGGGAGTCTGTATGAAGGATCCAACCCCACATTTCTTCTCTGCACTGTCCTTGTAGAGGATCTCCATGAGGGCTCTGCCCCTACAGCAGGCTTTAGTCTAGACATCCAGGATTTTCCATACATCCTCTGAAATATAGGCAGAGGCTCCCAAGCCTCAACCCTTGCATTCTGTGCACCACCTGCAGGCTTAACACCACATAGAAGCTGCCAAAGTTTATGGTTTGCACCCTCTGAAGCAGCAGCCCCAAGCTGTACCTGGACCCCTTTTAGCCATACTACAGCTAGAGCAGATGGAATGCAGGGAGCAGTTTCCCGAGGTTACGCAGGGCCCCATTCTGTCTTCTTAGGCCTCTGGTCCTGTGGCAGGAGAGCTCTAAAATGCCTTCAAGGTCTTTTTCTCATTGTCTTAGACATGAGCACTTGGCCTTTCCTCTAAGATCTGGAATAAGGCAAGGCTGTCCACTTTACCACTTTAATTGAACATAGTACTGTAAGTCCTAGCAAGAGCAATTAGGCAAGAGAAAGAGCATCCACATTGGAAAGGAAGAAGTCAAATTATCCCTGCCTGCAGATGATACGATATTATATTTAGAAAACTCTAAAGACTCTACCAAAAATTTGGATCAATTCAGTAAAGTTGCACAATACAAAATCAATATACAAAAATCAGTAGCATTTATATATGCCAACAGCAAACAAACTGAAAAAGAAATCAAGACAGCTACAAAAATACATAAAGTAGGTATAAGTGTAACCAAAGTGAAAGATCTCTACAAAGAAAACTAAAAAACACAGATGAAAGAAATTTAAGAGGTCACACGAAAAAAAGGGAATGATATCGCATGCTCATGGATTGGAAAAATCAACATTGTTAAAATGTCAATACTACGCAGTAACTTCTACAGATTTAATTCCATCCCTATCAAAATACCTAAAACATTCTTCACAGAAATAGAAAAAACAATCCTAAAATTTATATAGAACCATAAAAGGCCCTGAAAAATCAAAGTAATTCTGGGCAAAAAGAATAAAGCTGGAGGCATCACACTATCCAACTTCAAAATATAATACAAACCCGTAGTAACAAAGGTAGCAAGATACTGGTGTAAAAGCAGACACACGGACCAATGGAACAGAAAAGAAAATTTAGAAAAAAATCAACACATTATCAGTCAATTCATTTTTGGCAAAGGTACCAAGAACATACATTGAGGAAAGGACAGTCACTTCAATAAATGGTGCTAAGAAAATTAGATAAACATATGCAAAACTATGAAGCTAGACCTCTATCTCTACCATATACAAAAAGCCAATCAAAATGGACTAAAGACTTAAACTAGGACCCAAATCTATGAAATTACTAGAAGAAAATGTTGGGAAAACATTCCAGGCCATTGGTCTAGGCAAAGATGTTTTGTGTAAGACGCTAAAAGCACAAGCAACAAAAGCAACAATAGACTAATGAGATTATATCAAGCAAAACAGTTTCTGCATAGCATGAAGGAATCAACAAAGTGAAGAGACAACCTACAGAATGGGAGAAAATATTTGCAAACTATCCATCCAAAAAAGAAAGGACTAATAACTAGAATATACAAGGAACTCACACAACTCAGTAGCAAAACAAACAAACAAAACACAAATAATCCCATTTTAAAACTGACAAAAGATCTAATATACACTTCTCCAAAGAAGACATCAACTGGACAACAGGTATATTTTTAAATGCTCAACATTGTTAATTATCAAGAAGATGAAAATCAAAACTACAATGATAAAGCATCTCACCCCAGTTAAAATGGCTTTTATCAAGAAAACAAAAATTAATGGATGTTGCAAGGATGCAGAGAAAGGAGAATGCTTCAAAACACCATTGGTGGGAATGTAAATTAGTACAGGCACTACAGAAAACAGAATAGAAGTTCCTCAACAAAAACTAACAACAGAACTACCATATGATCCAGCAATCTCACTGCTGGGTATATAATCAAAATAGAGGAAATCAGTATATCAAAAAGACAGCTGCACTTCCATGTTTATTGCAGCACTATTCACTATAGCAAAGATATGTAATAAACCTAAGTGTCTATCAATGGATTAATGAAGAAAATTATATATATGGGTATTTATATATGTGTATGTATATGTATATGTGTGTATATATGTGTAAATATATGCACATACATACACATATGCACATACATAAACATACACACATATACAATGGAATACTATTCAGCCACAAAAAAGAATTCTGTCATTTGCAGCAACATGGATAGAACTGGAGGTCATTATGTTATATGAAATAAGCCAGGCACAGAAAGATAAGTACCACATGTTCTCACTAATTGTGGAAGATAAAAAAGTAGCTCTCATAGAGATAGAGAGTTGATTAGTGCTTACTAGGGACTAGAATGGGTAGGGGGAAGAGGGGTGAAAAGCAGTTGGTTAACAGGTACGAAAATACAGTTAGTACCAGAAATAAGATATAGTGTTTTATAGTACAGTAGAGTAACCATACTTAACAACAACATATTGTAGAGTACAAAATAGCTAGAAGATTGATACGCAAAAAGATCTTTAAAAGAAAAGGAAAAAAATAGAACAGAATAAAGAAAAATGTTTGAGGTGATTGATATCCCCATTACCCTGATTTGATCATTACACATTGTATGCATGTAACAAAATATCACATGCACCCCCAAAATATGTACAACTATTACGTATCAATTTTTTTAAAACTGTATTGCTAAAAATGCTAATGGTCATATGAACCTTCAGCAAGTCATACTCTTTTTGCTGGTGGAGGGTTTTGCCTCGATGCTGATGGCTGCTGACTGATCAGAGTGGTGGTTGCTGATGGTTGGAGTGGCTGTGGCAATTTCTTAAAAAAGACAACAATGAAGTTTGCTACACTGATTGGCTCTTCTGTTCCCAAAAGATTTCTCTGTAGTACAGATGCTGTCCTAATAGCATTTTACCCACAGTAGAACTTCTTTCAAAATTGGAGTCAGTGCTCTCAAACCCTGCCACTGCTTTATATAATATTCTAAATCTGTTGTTGTCATTTCAACAATGTTCAAAGAATCTTCACCAGTAGATTCCATCTCAAGAAACCACTCTCTGTGCTCATCCATAAGAAGCAATTCCTCATCCCTTCAAGTTTTATCATGAGATTGCATCAATTCAGTCACATCTTCAGGCTCCACTTCTAATTCTACTTCCCTTGCTATTTCCACCACATCTGTAGTTAAATCCTCCACTGAAGTCCGAGTCTCTCAAAGTCATCCATGAGGGCAGGAATCAACTTCTTTCAAAATCCTGTTAATGTTGATATTTTGACCTCCTCCTATGAATCACCAATGTTCTTAATGGCATGTAGAATGGTGAATACTCTCCAGAATGTTTTCAGTTTACTTTGCTCAGGTCCATCAGAGGAAAGACTAGCTGCAGCAGCTATAGCCTTATGAATAGACTATATATGAATATTCTAAATAATAAGACTAGAAAGTTAAAATGACTCCTTGGGATCCATGAACTGCAGAATAAATGTGTTAGCAGGTATGAAAAAAACATTAATCTCCTTGTGTATATTCATCAGAGTTCTTGGGTGATGAGGTACACTGTCAGTGAGCAGTAATATTTTGAAAGGAATCTTTTTTTCTGAATAGTAGGTCTTAACAGTGGGCTTAAAATATTTAGTAAACCACACTGTAAGTAGATGTGCTGCCATGTAGACTTTGTTTTTCTATTTATAGCGCATAAGCAGATGAGTAGATTTAGCATAATTCAAAAGAGCCCTGGCATTGCCTTCAACTTGAAGTCACCACCTGCATTAGCCCCTAACAAGAGAGTCAGCCCTGTCTCTTGAAGCTCTGAAGCCAAACATTGACTGCTCCTTCCTAACTATGAAAGTCCTAGATGGCTTATTCTCCCAATAGAAGGCTGTTTTGTCTACATTGAAAATCTACTGTTTAAGGTAGCCACACTTTTTTTTTTTTCAGATCTAGACCGGCAGAAATGTAGCCACTTTTATTGATTATCTTAGCTAAATCTTCCTTAAAACTCGCTGCACCTTCCTCATCAGCACTTGCTCCTTCACCTTGCACTTTTATATTATGGAGACAGCTTCTTAAACCTCATTAACCAACTTCTGCTAGCTTCAAACTTTTCTTCTGCACCTCCCTCGCCTCTTCATAGAATTGAAGAGAGTCAGGGCTTTGCTCTGCATTATTCTTTGGCTTAAGGGAATATTGGGGGTGGTCTGATCTTTTACTCAGACCACTCAAACTCTCTCGCTATCATCAATAAAACTATTTCACTTTCTTATCATTTGTGTATTTCACTGGAGTAGCACTTTTAATTTCCATCCAAAATTTTGCCTTCATATTTTGGCTGTTTGACACAAGACATCTAGCTTTCAGTCTATCTTGGGGCTTTCAACATGCCTTCCTCATTAAAAATGGCATTTCTAATTTTGAAGAATTTTGACTCTTAATTTCACTTGAACACTTAGAGGCTGCTGTAGGGTTATTAGTTGGTCTAATTTCAACATTGTTGTCTCTCAGGGTACAGGGACGCCCAAGAAGAGGGGGAGAGATGGAGAAATGGCCAGTCAGTGGAGCAGCCAGAAAACATACAACATTTATTGATTAAGTTCACCATCTTATCTTGGCGGGGTTCATGGTGTGCCAAAACAATTACAATAGTTAACATCAAAGATCACTAACCACAGATCACCATAAAATACAAAATAGTAGCTGGGCATGGTGGCTCATGCCTGTAATCCCAGCACTTTGGAAGGGCGAGGTAGGAGAATTGCTTGAGTCTAGGAGTTCAAGACCAGCCCAGACAGCAGAGTGAGACCCCATCTCTATAAAAAATAAAAAAATTAGCTGGACATGGTGGCATGCAACTATATCTCCAGTTACTCAGGAGGCTGAAATGGGAGTATCACTTGAGTCTGGGAGGTTACGGCTACAGTGAGTCATAATTGTGCCACAGAATTCCAGCCTGTGCAACACAGTGAAACTCTGTCTCAAAAAAAAAAAAAAAAAAAGGCCACGCGTAGTGGCTCACACCTGTAATCCCAACACTTTGGGAGGCCGAGGCGGGCGGATCACAAGATCAGGAGATCGAGACCATCCTGGCTAACACGGTGAAACTCCATCTCTACTAAAAAAATACAAAAAAAAAAAAAATTAGCCGGGCATGGTGGCGGGCACCTGTAGTCCCAGCTACTCAGGAGGATGAGGCAGGAGAATGACATGAACCCTGAAGGCAGAGCTTGCAGTGAGCCAAGATCACACCACTGCACTCCAGCCTGGGTGACAGAGCAAGGATCTGTCTCAAAAAAAAAAAAAAAAAGATAATAATAATAATAATAATAAAGTTTGAAATATTGCAAGAATTACCAAAAGGTGACACAGAGACATGAAGACATGAAGTGAGTACATCTGCTGGATAAAGGGCATTGATAAACTTGCTCGACACAGGGTTGCCACAAACCTTCAGTTTGTGAAAAACACAGTATCTATGAAGCACAGCAAAACAAGGTATACCTGTAAATCCTAGAGGATCAGTAAAAAATAAAAAGATATAACTAATCAGCCAATAGTAGAGATAAAATAGGGTCATTATAAAAACTCAATCCAAAAGAAAGCAAAAAAAGCAAAAAAAGAATGAAGAATAGATGAGGCAGCTGGGTACAGTGGTTCATGCCTATAATCCCAGCACTTTGGGAGGCCAAGACAGGTGGATCACCTGAGGTCAGAAGTTCGAGACCAGCCTGGCCAACATGGTGAAACCCCATCTCTACTAAAAATACAAAAATTAGCTGGGTGTGGTGGCAGGCACCTGTAATCCCAGCTACTCAGGAGGTTGAGGAAAGAGAATCACCTGAACCTGGGAGCTGGAGGTTGAAGTGAGCCAAGATCATGCCATTGCACTCCAGACTGGGCAACACAGTGAGACTCAGTCTCAAAAAAAGAAAAGAAAAGAAAAGAAAAAAAGAATAGATGAGACAAAGAAATGATAGATTTAAATCCAACCACATCAGTAACTACACTAAATGTGGATGGTCTAAACATACTGATTAACACCTTATCAGACTGGGTTATAAAAAGCAAAGAAAGACCCAAATATATGCTGCCTATGTGAAACCCACTTTAAAACAAAGAGATTGCTTAAAAGTAAAAAGGTAGAAAAAGATACACTGGCAAACACTCATCTAAAGAAAGCTGGCATAATTATACAAATATCAGACAAGGCTGACTTCAAAACAAGACATTACCAAGGTTAAAAAGAAACATTACTTGTGAGTATGCAAAATGATAGGGCCAATTTGGAAAACAGGTTGGCAGCTTCTTACAAAACTAAACATATTCTTATCATACAATCCAGCAATCATGCTTCTTAGTATTTATCCAAGGGATTTTAAAATATGTCCACACTAAAACCTTTACATAGATGTTTATAGCAGCTTTATTCATAATTCCCAAAACTTGGAAGCAACAAAGACAAGATGTCCTTCATTAGGTAAATTAAACATTTTTCACTGTTGCTGATCTCTAAATATACTGCTCCAATAAAAAGAAATACTCTGGGGAAAAAAACTGAAAAGTCACTTATAACTCCAGAATAACTATTAGTATACCACAGGTGTGCAGAACATACGCACTTTTTATCTTTTAGAGACAATATATCTAGTAAGAACAATGTAAAATAATCAAATGTGTATCACTAAATAGACAGATTTCAAGGTTTTGAGAGCATGATAAACTCCCTGGCATTTCTTTTCATGAAACTAACTAATCCTTTTCTAGTACTCAGTCAAAAACATATTTTCCCAAAGTTTTCAAGTGGAAAAACTATCCATTAATTATTCTGAAAATATCTAGTATAAACACAAAATGGTGTTTAAGAAACACAGGCTGGGTGAGGTGGCTCATGCCTATAATCCCAGCACTTTAGCTGGGCATGGTGGCTCACGCCTGTAATCCCAGCACTTTGGGAGCCTGAGGTGGGCGGATCACCAGGTCAGGAGATCAAGACCATCCTGGCTAACATAACCCCGTCTCTACTAAAAATACAAAAAATTAGCCGGGCGTGGTGGCACACACCTGTAGTCCCAGCTACTCGGGAGGCTGAGGCAGGAGAATTGCTTGAACCCAGGAGGCGGAGCTTGCAGTGAGCCAAGATTGTGTCACTGCACTCCAGCCTGGGTGACAGAGCGAGACTTCGTCTCAAAAAATAAAAATAAAAAAAATCCCAGCACTTTAGTGGTTGAGGTAGGAGGATTGCTTGAGGCCAGAAGTTTGAGACTATCCTAGGCAACAGGGCAACATTCTGTCTCTATTTTTATTTAAAAGAAAGAATCACAAAGCAATGAGCAATAAATCACCTCTGCAACCCCTCTGAAGGACAAAACATACCACAGTGCTTTGCATATCACTGGCACTCTAAAAGATTTGCTCTAGTCTTCCTTTTTTTAAAATTAATTTTCTTCTTTCTTATAAAAAAAAATTTCTGCTAAAAATCAGCTAATCTAAATGATTTACCAAAAATGGGGGAAAAAAGCAAAATAATAATGCTTTGTTTCCATAGTATTTATATAGTTTGAGTAGTGTGTTTAGCACATTAATGCCCTCAATAAATATCTACTAAGAACCTATTAAATGCCACTAAGACTCTGGGATTTTTCCAAAGATAGTAACTTTCATAGACCTACATAGTTTATAAATCTAAGAGTTCACATTTGTGAAAAATAATTTAAATGGGAAAAAAAACTGTCTTACTGGATTATTTCCTTAACATACTTGTAAAACTTATCTCTTCTTTGGCTTCTTTGTACCATTTTCATTGTTCTGTAATTTGCTAACATATTAATTTTTAAATATTTTGAAATATCTAATTAGTAACTGTTTTCAAAAAACTTCAAATCAAGAACAAAAAAGTAATGTTTGAGAAATATAGTACCTGACAGAGGATGTTCTTGGCCCATGGTCTCTGGAATCCATTACCCAACCAACATGACACTCTAGAGGGGGATTTGTGCTATGCCTTGTTTTTCTCTTTCTTGGACTCTAAAGAAAATAAAGTCAAGCATTGCAATTAGTTTCAATAGTGTGAACTTCACAAGTAAATTAAAACCCTCTGACTATAAATGAACTCAAACATTTTCATACTGTAGATAACACATTGTGAAATCATATGAAGTCACAAAACTCAAAAATCTCACACACAAGTTACAAAACTTAATAAGGTCCTTTGGTAGGTTTGTGACACAAGGATAAAATGAAGTGCAGCTTAGTGAGATTCTTCATTATACTTTCTGTTCGTCTTTAATTACACTATCCAATGGTAAAAAAGGTTTTTGTTTACTTTTAAATGGGGTCTCACTCTGTTGCCAAGGCTGGAGTGCAGTGGCATGATCATGGCTCACTGCAGCCCTGACCCCTACAGGCTCAAACAATCCTCCCACCTCAGCCTCTGAAGTAGCTGGGACTACAGGCACATGCCACCATGCCCAGCTAATTTTTGTATTTTTTTAGAGATGGGGTCCCACGGCATTGCCCAGGCTAGTCTCCAACTCCTGGGCACAAGCGATCCACCTGCCTTGGTCTCCCAAAGTGTTGGATTACAGGCATGAACCACCATGCCCAACCAAAAAATTTCTTAACCTGAGAAACTATCACTATGGTAAAGTACGATTTTTAAGTGAAATATTACAAGTTATAACACACACTTTTTAATGTGATGTTACAGAAATTACAACGTCTCATTCTGTAATGTTAAAGGATACAAAATGCAAGCCTTATATTCCTGGTTGTTTTGTATACCTTTACATCAATGGCTTTTGGTTCTTTAACAACAGGATAAAATCTTGGTGTTTTGTTAGGATCTTGTAACCTAGGTGTTCGAGGTGTTTTGGGTGTTCTTGTAGGATGAATTCTAGGAGATTCTGGAACTGCTGTAGGCAACGAACAAACCATTGCTGCCAAAGTTATTTCTGAAACATCAAATAGCTTCTGAGCTAATTCATCAGTCAAATCTGCAAAATAAAAAACTCTTAAAATTATTTAGATGCTAGGAAAATATTTTACTTTGAGAATAAGGATAATTCTGGAATTCTCTAAGCTCAAAAGATTTTTCACTGAAAACATTTCAAATATATAAAAACAAAAATAACAAATACTTTTTTGACCATTATCTAACTTTATAAAATTTTTATTTTTCTATATCTGTTTATGACTTTTTCTTTTAAAGAAAGAGTGAAGCTTCCTGTGTAACCTCCGCTAATCCCATTTCCCTCCTGCTTTCCTTTCTCAGAGATAACTAGCCTCTTAAATTTGGAATTTTGATCTATTATTACATATATGTAATATTATTTTGCATAATTAACTTTATATATGTAACATAATACTGTATCACTTTGTAAACTTTTCTCATGTTTTATTTACATAGCTCTAATTTTTTCATTTTCAGTGCTGAATAGTATGTGGTGTACAAATATATCACAATTTATCCATTCTCCTGCAGAGACACATTTATATTATTTCAAAGTTTTTTGTTTAATCAACAATGCTGTGATCAACATTGTTGAACATGTTTCTGTATAGGTATGAACATTTCTCTAGGGTTTATATCTGAGTGGAAATACTGAGTCAAAAGAGATGTGCATCTGGCCGGGCGCGGTGGCTCACGCCTGTAATTCCAGCACTTTGGGAGGCCGAGGCGGGGGGATAGCGAGGTCAGGAAATCGAGACCATCCTGGCTAACACGGTGAAACCCCGTCTCTACTAAAAATACGAAAAAATTATCTGGGCGTGGTGGCGGGCGCCTGTAGTCCCAGCTACTTGGGAGTCTGAGGCAGGAGAATGGCGTGAACCGGGGAGGCGGAGCTTGCAGTGAGCCGAGATGGCGCCACTGCACTCCAGCCTGGGCGACAGGACACCGTCTCAAAAAAAAAAAAAAAAAGAGATGTGCATCTTCTGATTTAATGACCACTGACCGCCAAACCACTTTCTATAATGATTTCACCAACTTACACTCTCACCAGCAACATGTGAGAATTCCAACAATTCAACATCCTGGTGAAGACTGGGTTTTGTTTAAACTCTTAACTATTCTTCCATCTCATGGGATTTAAAAGATATTTGCATTTCCTTAGTTATTGCTAGTGAAATTGTGCATGTTTTCATATATCTAGTTACCCTTCAGACTTCCTCTTTTGTGAGACTGCTATTCAAACCCTTCGACTATTTTTTTTTTATTCTGTTATTTTACTTGCTGATTTGCTCATGAAAATCTTATGGTAAGATACCAAATAAGCCAGCAGATAAATCAAGTAATAGCAACAAAAAAAAATAGTCTCTATTTCCGTGTGGTTTTTCTTCAGACTTATCTACTTCTTTTGATTCATATAACAACTTTTTGTTTTTTCACTCAACAAATATTAAGTGCCTGCTATCTGCCAAGCACTATTCTAGGCACGAGTTTGTAAAGTCAAAAGTGAACTTACACATTTGCCATTTCCTCTCCCAATCCATTTTCCTCACTGTTACCAGAATGATTATTCTGAGGAGAAAATTAGATCATTTCATATTTCTGTTTAACATTCTTCAGTATTTCCCATTTGCCTCTAGAATAAGCCTAGGCTCTTTACCCTGGCATATGAGATTTTGCTGATTTTGCCTCATCTGTTGTCATTTTCCACTTTGATCTTGGTGACACAAATAGCACCAAACTGTCAGTCCTGATCCTTGTTCTGTATCTTTTCATATGCTTTTTCTTCTGTCTGAAAGTCCCTTTCCTGAATCTTTTGTATACCCAATGCAACAGTTACCATAGCCTTCCTTTAATACCCAGCACAGATGTTACCTTTCTTGGGAATGTGAAGCATTCCTTGAACACCTTTGTGCTGTGTCTGTATTTTCTCCATTTATTGTTTCATTTATTAAATTAAAATTTATTTTCTTACATATCATCCCATAGATGCCAAGAGTAAGTCTCATTGCTTTCCAGAAAGCAACTACCACAATTGCATCGAATACTAGTGCCTACCATACATAATGTCTGGGAAAAAATATATCCTCATCAAAGGAATGCTAAACTTAACTGAATTGTGTTAATACTGTTTTCCTTATACCAAAAATATATACAATCTGGCCAGGTGCAGTGGCTCCCATCTGTAATCCCAGCACTTTGGGAGGCCAAGCCAGGTAGATCACCTGAGGTCAGGAGTTTGAGACCAGCCTGTCCAACATGGTGAAATCCCATCTCTACTAAAAATACAAAAATTAACCAGGCATGGTAGCAGGCGCCTGTAATCCCAGCTACTCAGGAGGCTGAGGCAGGAGAATTGCTTGAACCTGGCAGGCGGAGGTTGCAGTGAGCTGAGATTACACCATTGCACTCCGGCCTGGGGAACAAGAGCGAGACTTCATCTCAAAAAAAAAAAAAAAAAAAAAATATATATATATATATATATATGCATGTATATATATATAGAGAGAGAGAGAGATACAATCCTAGAGATAAAAACATGAACATATACTGAAAAATGTGTTAAATCCAGTACCTTTGTGAAAGACATTTTCAAAGATCTAGGAGCAGTAACAACCCAGAAAGAGTAAGCTTCCTATCACTTAGATTATGGTCTATAAATTCCATTTCCCACTAATTAGTTCTCCTCAAAGAAATAACATCTGGAGTACAGAATGTATAATCTGAGCCTGGAAAATCTTGAGCAATAAAGTAGCAGAAAAACAATAAAGTAGTTTTTAAAATACTAGCATAAATCAAAGGACAAAGGAGTAAATCTTAGAGGTTCACCAGTCAAAAATAAAACAATTTGACCACTAAAAACAATGACCAAAATGGATTAAACACATCGAATAAATAAGCTCCATGAGTTCATAATGATACTTTAAAACTCAATCACATTTAGAGTTTCCTAGGGCACCAACTCATTATTTTGAAAACCAATAAACTGAATAAAAAGAAAGAAGCAAGCATTTATCCTTCCTTGTCTGTAAAAGTTGAATTTCAGGGTAACCAAAGAGTTGATGAAAGAACATTCTTCATAAGAAAATTTTACGTAAGGATTGCAGAAGAAATGATGGAATTAGAAGATAACCATTTTGCAATTCTACTGACATAGAGGAAATCTAGGGAATATTCATCAATAGCTGCTAAAACCATTTGGTAAAAGATTGGAGCGAAACTTGTTAATGAAAGGATCAGGCTCGCAACACCTGAGTCAAATCATGAATCACAGCATCAGTAAAAGTGGGAGTGACAGACATACTATGGTGTTATAGGAAATAGACAAGTCTTCCTAAGAAATATTCTTGCTACTAGGAAAAAAACAATGCCAAAACTTGAATATACTCAATCCTCTATATCTAAATCCTTTGTACTTATACTTCATTAGTAATACATGGGATAAAGGATATACTAAATGATATGAAGAAGATACAGTCAGGTAAATATAGATCATAAGAAATCCTACCAGTTTCTTCAACAAATTAACCAGTTTCTTCAACAAATCATTGTCATGGAAAAACAAGGGAAGAGAAATAATTAGAGATTAAGATTGACTTAATGGTGTTATCAGTCAATTGCAATGTTTGCATCTTGTTTCGTCCTAGTTCAATCAAACAATTTGAAAAATATATTTAAGACAATTAGGGACAACTAAACATATACTGTGTAGTAGATTATATTAAAAATTATTGCTAATTTTGTTAGGTAAAATAATGGTGCTGTAAAAATTTACATACATACTTGTTTTGTGAGTCCTAGTCAGTTTGCAATATATAGTGAAGTATTTCCAGAAGAAATGATATGACTTTGAGATTCAATATAGAATACCAGAAATAGATTGGGAGGCAAGGTTAAAAAAGAATGTCAACCTATTAACAATTGTTGAAATTAGGTGAGATGGATACATAAGGATTTCGTTAAACAATTCTCCCTATTGTTATCTGTACCGGAACATTTCCAAAATCAAAAGCTAAGTTTTATTTGTTTTATACTTATTTTATTCCAGGTGCTCAGGGTGAATTTTGCCCACCAATAAGAGTAGGTACATTAATTTTGTAAGATTAACATCTATAGACTACGTTAGTTATCTCAAAAGAAACATTTTACAAAATTTTTATAGACTATCATACCAATTTATAATATTTTGACATAAAATTATCAAATATTAGTTCATTACAAGAACATAAAATATTCATAGTAAATATTAAAATATTATTATTGGAAATATATTAGGAAATGAACATATTAACATTTTTTGTCAACTACAAGCATAGCATAATATATGAATATCATCTATATATTATAACTTCCTTTTAATCAAAAGCATAGGCCATCTCTTGTACATGAATAGTCATAATAGCATTTTTCATAATAGCCAAAACTAGAAACAATCCAACTATCCATAAAATGTTGAACGGACAAAAAAATGTAGTATGCTCATTCTATGAAATAATACTTAGCAATAAAAGAAAGGTACTGATACATGCAATGACATAGATGAATCTCAAAAATATTGTGTTAAGTGAAGGATTCCAAGTATATAACTATGTATCATATGATTCCATTTATATAAAATTTCTGAAAAGTGCAAAACCATAGTGAAAGAAAGATAACTAGTTGCCTCAGGCTGAAGGTGAATGTTGGGATTAACTGCAAATGTGCATGAGAAACTCTTTAGTATGACGGAATTGTTCTAAAACCGGATTGTGGTGCTGGTATACAATTTTATACATTTACTGAAATTCAAATGATACACTTAAAAAGGGTTAAAGCAGTAATTTTCAAGGTATGGTCCCAAATAGAACTATTGGCATGACCTGGGAACTTGTTAGAAATGTATATTCTCATATCCCACCTACCTTACTGATTCAGAAAGTTGATACAGAGTCCTTTAATCTGTTTCAACGAGCTTCCCAGGTGAACCTTACACATGCTAAATGTAAAAACCACTGAACTTAGGGGTGTGCTAACTATTCTACTATCTAAGGTTTTCCAAATTTTATCACTACCAAATCAGATCATTGCACAGCTTCATACCTGAACCATATGAGCCTTGTTTACAGTCTCCACTGCCTTTATAAAAATAAAACTCAATATTATGCTGTTAGTGTTTAGTGAAGGTCAAAAATTAAAAATGCTACATGAGAACTGGCACTTCAGGTTTTTTATAAATAAAAATGCCTCTAAAGCAGAGCTCAGCAAACTTTTCCTACAAAGGTCAGATAGTAAATATTCTTTGCTTTTTAAGACGTAAGGTCTCTGTTGAAACAGCTCAGCTCTGCCTTTGTAGCATAAAAACAGCAAGAGGCCATATGTAAATGACCAGCGTTATCACATTGGCCCATAGCAGGCGAGTTTCAGTCAATAGGCCATAATTTGCCGGCCACTGAACTATAGCAGTCAGATAGATATGAATCCAAATCCTGGATTTATACTTTGCTAGCAAAAAAAAGAAAAAAAATCATAACTATATTTTGTGTATTCAATAAAGTACAGAAAAACACGAGCATATTAAAATATATATATATATGCAGTATAAAAGAGGATCCAATCACGCTTCTAGATGAGAAAAGGACGACAGCTGAGAATTTTTTTTTTTTTTTTTGAGACGGAGTCTAGCTCTGTCGCCCAGGCTGGAGTGCAGTGGCCGGATCTCAGCTCACTGCAAGCTCCGCCTCCCGGGTTTACGCCATTCTCCTGCCTCAGCCTCCCCAGTAGCTGGGACTACAGGCGCCTGCCACCTCACCCGGCTAGTTTTTTGTATTTTTTAGTAGAGACGGGGTTTCACCGTGTTAGCCAAGATGGTCTCGATCTCCTGACCTCGTGATCCGCCCGTCTCGGCCTCCCAAAGTGCTGGGATTACAGGGTTGAGCCACCGCGCCCGGCCCGACAGCTGAGATTTTAAAACATACACATACACACGCACGCGCGCGCACACACACACACACACACACACACTGGATGGATTAAAAATAGACTCTGTAGAAGAAAAGGCGAATAAACTTGAAGAGAGGAATAAAAGTTACTTAAAACAAAAACAGAGTAAAAGGTCTGAAAAACAACAACAAAACGGAGCATTAATGAAGTATGGGACAACTTCAAGTGCCCTAATATAAATTATACATGTAATTGGAGTCTTGAGAGAAAGAGAAAAAAGAACAGGAAAACATTATTAATCTTTTTCTTTTTTTTTTTTTTTTTAAGACAGAGTCTCACTGTCAACCAGGCTGGAATGCAGTGGTACAATCTTGGCTTACTGCAACCTCTACCTCCTGGATTCAAGTGATTGTCATGCCTCAGCCTTCCGAGTACCTGGGATTATAGGTGCACGCCACCACACCCAGCGAATTTTTGTATTTTTAGTAGAGATGGGGTTTCACCATGTTGGCCAGGCTGGTCTTGAACTCCTGACCTCAGGTGATCCATCTGCCTTGGCCTCCCAAAGTGCTGGGATTACAGGCATAAGCTCCCACACCCAGTCTATAAATTTTTTAATTAAAATTTTAAATTTAAAGGAACAGCTGAACACTTTCCAAATTTGATTAAGAATGTAAAAACACATATTTTAAAAACTCAGTGAGTTCAAGCACAAGAAACATGAAAAGTACACCAAAGCAATAGTAATTAAGGTGCTTAAAATGGGTGACAAAGATTAAAAGCAACCAGAATCAACAGAAACTGAACCGAAAACAGAACAGCAACCTCAACAACAGAAAAAAAAGAAACTGAAAAAAAAACAGCCAAACCTTAAGAATCCGTGGGACAACAAAAGGTCTAGGAGAGAAGAAGTGCAGGGCTAAAAATTTTTTTAAGGAAATAATAGTTGAAAACTTCCCAAATTTGTCTAAAGTCAAACCTACAGATTCAAGAAACAGACAATCCTATCCAGGATAAACCCAAAGAACTCCATACCAAGGCACATCACACTCTACTTGCTGTAAACTTAAGATGAAAAAAATAAAAATCTTGAAAGTAGCTAGAGATGCATTACTTGTAGGGAAACAATTTGAATGACTACAAAATTTTATACGAAAAACCACGGAGGACAGAAAGAAGTGGTACAACAGTTTTGAATCACTAACAGAAAAGAACTGTCAGTCCAGAATTCTTTATCCAGTGAAAATATCCTTGGCAATAAGGTGAAATAAAGACATTCTCAGAAGAAAGAAAACTATAAATCATAACCAACTGAAAGAACCACTAACCTGAGTATTTCAGAAGAAAATGATAACAGAAGGAAACCTGAAACATCACGAATAGAGGAACAGGAAGATAAATGGTAAAGGTCTGGATAAATATAATAGACTATTCTCCTTTTAAGTTATTTAAAACATGCTTGAAAGTAAAAAATAAAACATTGGTGGGCTTTTTAACATATGAAGATATATAAGACAATCATTACATAAAGAAATTTCAGCTGAGTGTGGTGATTCATGCCTATAATCCCAGCACTTTGGGAGACTGAGGTAGGAGAATCTCTTGAGGCCAGGAGTACCAGACCAATCTGGGCAACGCAGCGAGATCCTGTCTCCACACAAAAATAAAAAAATTAGTTAGGCTTTGTGGCATGCACCTGTAGTCCTACCTACTTGGGAGGCTGAGGTGGTAGGATTACTTGAACCCAGCAGTTTGAGGCTGCAGTGAGCCATGAGTGCACCACTGTACTCCAGCCTTGGCAACAGAGTGAGACCCTCTCTCTTGGGGTGGGGCCGGTGGGGAGAGAAAGGAAAAAAAAAAATCTCTATGGGGGTATGGGGGTTAGGTTTCTACATTCTTATTGAAATGGTAAAATATTGATTCGAAATAAACTGAAAAGTATGTGTTTAGAAATCCCTAGAGCAATCACTAAAAACAATTATACAAAAAAAAAGATATATATGTCCAAATCCACAGTACATAAATTAAAATGTAATAGAAAAAGTTACAAATAACACAAAGAATGCAGAAAATGGGCAATAGAAGCAAAAAAAAAAAAAAAAAAGAAAATGAATAATAAAAAGGTTGACCTAAATCCAAACATATCAATAATTATATTAGTCTAAACAAACCAATTAAAAGACATATTGTCAGACTGAATAAAAAACATGACCTAACTATATGCTATCTATAACAAACTGACTTCAAATATAATGATATAGGTAGGTTAAAAGTAAAAAGTCGGCAAAAGATACATCACATACCATGAGAGAAAAATGAAAGAAAGCTGGAATGGCTATATTACAATCAGACAAACTAAATTTCAAAGCAAACAAGGACAACATACATGAATGAAAGGGCCAATTCACCAAGATGACACAATATACCAATGGGTATAAGGTGAACTAACAAAAGAGCTAAATAAATGAAGCAAAACCCAATAAAACTGAAATAGGAAATAAACAAGTCTGCAATTATAGGTGGTGACTTCGACACTCCTCTCTAAGATAGAACCAGTAGACAAAAAAATCAGCAAAGATATAGAACTCATCAACACCATTAACCAACTGAACTAAACAGACAATATGGAACATTCTACTCAAAAATAGTATAATAAACATTCTTCTCAGATGTATATGGTACATTCACCAAGACAGACTATATTGTGGGTGATACAATTAGCAAATTAATTAAACAAATTTGAAATTAACAAATTAACTTTAAATTTTAAAATAATGTAAAGTATGTTCTCTGGCTATAATAGAATTAAACTATATATCAATAAGATTAATAACAGAGGGATAACTGAAAAAGTTCTAATCACTTGGAAATTACACCGAATACGCTCCTAAATAATACATAAAGAGGAAGTCTCAAAAGAATTTAGAAAATGTTTTGAAAGCATAAAAATTAATAAAATACAACATATCAAAATTTGTGGAATGCAGCTAAAGCAGTGCTTAAATAAAAATATATAGAATTAAGGGCTGTGCTCAGTGGCTCATGCCTGTAATCCTAGCACTTTGGGAAGCCGAAGTGGGTGGATCATTTGAGGCCAGGAGTTCGAGACCAGCCTGGCCAACGTGGTGAAACCCGGTCTCCACTAAAAATACAAAAATTAGCCGAGTGTGGTGGCACAGACCTGTAATCCCAGCTGCTCAGGAGGCTGAGGCAGGAGAATCGCTTGAACCCAGGAGGCAGAGGTTGCAGTGAGCGAGGTTGTACCACTGCACTCCAGCCTGGGCGACAGGGCGAGACTCCAAGACTCTGTCTTAAAAAAATATATAGATAAATATAGAGAGCGAGAGAGAGAATATTAAATGCTTACTTATATCCGAAAAGAAACTCTCAAATCAGTAATTTAAACTTCTCCCTTAAAAATTAGATTTCAAACAAATAGATTTCAGGAAGATATCCAAATTTTAAAAATTAAACAAAAACACTTCTAAATAGCTGATGTATCAAAAAATTAAAAAGAAATTAGAAAATATATAGAACTGAATGAAAATCAAAATGCAATAACACCTAAAATACTGCTTAGGGGGAAATTTGTAGTACTAAATGGTTATAATAGGAAAGAAAAATGGTGTCAAATAAATGATCTAAGCTTCCACTGAAACTAGAAAAGGAGGAACAAAATAAGAAAAAAGGAAATAATAAAGAGCAAAAATTAATAAAACTGGAATAAAAATAAAGTAAATCAATGAAAATAAAACTTAAAAAAATTAAACTGATGAACCTCTAGCTAGATCGATCAAGACAAAAAAGACACAAATTTATAAAGAGTAGGAATGAAAGAAGAGATATCTCTACAGAACCTATGAACAGTAAAAGGAGAAAAAGAGCATATCATAAATTCCAGGAAACGAACAAATCCAATAGGTACAAGAGCTCACCTGAGAAAAAAGACTTACTTAGTCTTATGTTTCTTAAAGAAATAAATGTGTAGTTTAAAACATTCCAATAGTTCCCGGCCCAGATGCCATCTGGGCCTGGATGGCACTGGGGAATGCTAGCAATGTGTAAGAAATAAACAGTTGTAGACAAACTCTTCCAAAATACAAAAGAAGGAACACTTACCAACTCATTTTATGACACTCATTTTATGACACCTCTAACACTAAAATCAGACAAATATAATCCAAGACAATGAAAAAAAAAACAATATTCCTCATGAATATAGTACAAAAGTCTTCAAAAAATATAAGCAACCTGAGTCTAACAATATATAAAAGGATAATATAATAACTAGGATTATATAAAAGGATAATATAATAACTAAATGAGGCTTATCCTGAGAATCCAAGACTAGTTCAACATTTGAAAACCAATCAATGTACTTTACAACACAGACTAATTAAGACAAGCCATATGACATGAGCCACCGCACCTGGCCCAAAAGATACTCTTAAAAAATGAAAATATAAGCCCCAGGTTCTGAGAAGACATGTGCAAATTACCTATGTACATCTGCAATAAAGGACTTGTATCCAGAGTAAAGAACTCTCAAAGCTCAGTAACAAAAACAACTCAATAAAAGAAATGTCCAAAGATTTGTGCAGGCACTTTGCCAAGCATGAACTGATGGCAAATCAGCACATAAAAAGATACGCAACAGTATCAGTCACAATGAGATACTACTATTAGATGGCAAAAAAAATTTTTTTTTAAACTAACAATACTAAATGCTGGTGATGATGTAGAGCAAATGGAACCTTCATATATTGTTAGTAAGAATATAAAATGGCACAGCCATTTTGGAAAAGTTGGACAGTTTCTTAAAAAGTTGTACTTACTGTATGATCCAACAGTGCCACTCAAAAGCATTTACCCAAGTGAAATGAAAACACATATTCACATAAAAACTTATAAACAAATACTCATAGCAGCTTAATTCATAATCACCAAAAACAGAAAAACAACCTATATGCCTTCAACTAATAAGTGGATAAACTGTTTACATCCATGCGATGGAATGCTACTTGTCAATAAAAAGGTAATACAAACAACACACAAAAGCATGAATAAATCTGAAAGGCACTATGCTAAATGAAAGGAGCCAGACTCAAAAGGCTATATTTTATATGATTCCACTTATATGATATTCTAGAAATGGCAAAACTAGAGGAATAGAAAATAGAAAACAAGCTGCCAAAAACTTGGCCTGGGTTGAATACAAAGAGTCATGGAAAAATCCTCAGGGAGTAATGGAAATGTTCAGTAACTTGACTAGGTGGTGTTTACATGACTGTATTCATCTGTCAAAGTTCCCAAAATGATGTACATAAATGGTGTGAAACTTACTGAATGTAAACTACATCTCAATTTTTCAAAAAATATGACCCACAAAGCTCAGGCAACAAAAGCAAAAATAAACAAATGGATTGCACCAAATGAAAAAGTTTCTTCTGCACAGCAAAGGAAACAGTCAACAGAGCAAAGAGACAACCTACAGAATAAGAAAAAATATTGGAAACCACATATCTGATTAGGAGTCATATCCAAAATATATAAGTAACTCAAACAACTCAATAGCAAGAATGCAAATAATCCAATTAAAACATGGTCAAAAGACCTGATTAGAGATCTCTCCAAAGAAGACATAACAAGGTCAACATGTATATGAAAAGGTGCACTCGTGTAGCCATTGCGGAAAACAGTATGGAGATTTGTAAAGAAATTAAAAGTAGAATTACCATATGACCCAACAATCCCTCTTCTGGGTATATACCCAAAGGAAATGAAATCATCACCATAGAAAGATATCTATCTGCACTCACATGTTCATTGCCACATTATTCACAATAGCCAAGATATAAGATATGGGAACAACTAAAGTATGTGTCCACTTATGATAAACAGAGAAATGGTGATGTGTGTGTATGTATATGTGTGTGTGTATATATATGTGTGAATATATATGCATATATGTGTATATATACGTATATGTGTGTGTATATATGTGTATACATGTGTATATGTGTGTGTGTGTATATATATGTGCATATATATAGAGAGAGAATAGAATATAATTAAACCTTTAAAAAAAGGAGATCCTGCCATTTGCTACAATATGGATGAAACTGGAGGACATTATGCTAAATAAAATAAGTCAAACACAGAAAGAAAAATACTTCATAATGTCACTTATACATAGAATCTTTAAAAAAAAGTATATAGACGTAGATAATAAAACAGTGGTTACCAAGGGTGGGATGAGGGAGAACGGGGAGATGTAGGTCAAAAAATACCAAGTTGCAGATATGTAGGATAAATAAGTCTAGAGATCTAATGTGCAACCTGAGGGCAACAGCTAATAAAATTATATTATACTTGGTATTTTTGCTAAGAGAGATTTTAGGTGCTCTTGCCACACAAAAAAGGTAACTATGTGAGATAATATGTTCATTTGCTTGACTATTGTAACCATTACACGATATATATATCAAAACATCATGTTGTACACCTTAAATATAATTTTTAAGAGGAAACAAAAAATATAACTGGATATTTGTAGGGTGGTCAGAATGAAAGGAGGGAGACAGGCTAGGAGTTTATTACAATTAACCAAGGAGAAAACGATGGTGACTTTTACAGGGTGATAGAGATGGAGAAAGTGAGAAGTGGTTAGATTCTAGATATATTTTAAATATATATAACTTTCCCATAAATAAGATATGGAATTTAAAAAACAAACAGATCAAAAATGACACAGAAATGTTTTGACCTGTGCAACTGGAAAAATGGAGGTAATATTTACAGAGATGTGGAAGTCTAGGAGGAAAAGTCCTTGGAGAGGGGTGGGAATTCAGAACTTAGATTTTGGACATACGAAATTTAACATGCTTATAAAATATACAAGTAGAACTGTTAACCATACAGTTGAATATTTGTCTGAAATACAGGGTGTAGGTCTGGTCTATACATATTAATTTGATACTCATTAGTATAATAATGCTCTTTAAAACCCATGAGACTTGATGCTATTCAAGGAGTTAATGAGGATTCAAAAGAGGAGAAATTTGAGGACTGGGTCCTAAAGCATCCAAATTTTAGAGGTTAGGGAAACAGCGAAGAACTAGCAAAAAAGACTCCATGAGGCAGAAGGAGAATAAGTGAATAAGTGTTCAGGAAGTAAAAATATGTTTCAGGACAGAGCGATTAATTTGATTTAATGCTGACATCAGGTAAGATAAGGACTGATTTGAGATATATATAGAGATTCCTGGTGATATTATCAGTAGCTGGTTTGGGATGTGGAGGACAGAGGCCTGTTTGGAGCAGGCATAGGGAATAAATAGGAACATAGATACTGAAGACAGTGAAAATAAACTCCTTCTTTATGCCTTAAATTCTATATTGTAATGGCAATACCAACTCTTTTCTATTAGGATCATTCTTTTATATGATTTCCCATCCTTTACTTTCTAATATTTCCATATGTTATGACATATAACTAGCATAGAGTGAATTTTTTAAGCCCAATTAATTTTAAGATTAAAATTATCTTTTAATTTGAACATTAATCTATTCAACATTTCCTGTCATAGCAATATATTGGGTCAAATTCTATCTTTTTTAAATTTTTGCTTTATTTTTATACTTTTCTGTTCATATATTTAAAAACTAGAGATTGCAGCACACAAATAAAAATTAATAGATTTATATATAAATTTTAAAATACAGTTGATACACACTCATACCAACCAACTAGACCAATACATAAATTCCAGACGCTAGCAAACACATATGCAGACCTTCCAGATGGGATTCCCCCACCCTCAGGAGTAAATTAATATATTAAATTTTTATATTAATAATTCTCCTTGCTTATATTCATGGCTCCTATGTGCTATGCATATATCCATGAATTTTATACTTTATGTAATAGCATTACATTGAATGAACTTCTTTGTTCTAGCTTATTTTATACATCCTATTTTTTTATTTTTTATTTTTGTTATTTTTTCCTATATTTTTAGATTAACACATTTCGTCACGTATAACGTTAGTTCTTTCATTTTCCACTGCTGCCTATTTTTCCTATGTATGAATACACCACATCTTATAATACATTCTACTATAACTGAGCATTTTTTAGTTTTCAATTGCTTTTTTCTATTATGAACAATGATACTGCAAATATTCTCTTGGTAAACATCTGCAACAGTATGCCCAGGCTGTTCTCAAACTCCTGGGCTCAAGTGATCCTCCTGCCTTGGCCTCCCAAAGTGCTGGGATTTTAGGCATGAGTCACAACGGCCTGCCACAGTATCTCTTGAAATGAAACTGCTAGGTTATAATATGGTGTATCACTATGGTTTTAATTGGAAAACCTCAATAAAAATAGCAGCTTTTCATATTTATTGGCCATTTGGTCTTCCCAAATATGAAACTGATGTTCATGTTTTATTTACTACTTTTTCTGTCAATGTTTGCCATTTTTCACATTAATTTTTAAGGTTTTAGATTTCTGCTATTAATTCTTTGTTAATGTCATGCAATGCCAAATTTATCTCTTTATTTGCTATTTGTATGCTTTCTATGATGTGCAAAGGAACATACATTCTCAATTTTAAAGTATTCAAATTTAACAAGACAAAAAATCCAGCAATTTAACTGAACATCCCTAGTGGGACACACAAAGAACCTTAAAGAAAGCTTTAAAGTATGAAGTTTTTAAAAGTCTAAAGTTTAAAGAACTCTAAAAGAAGTTTCCTTTCAGTATTTATAATATTGTTATTTAATGTTATTGTTATTCTGGAACTATTATATCATAGGATTAGCAAATAAATAATTATGTTACTGTGGTTAGGAAGAAAGATTTTTTATATGTAAGTAAAAAGCAATACAACTACAAAATCAAAGAAGTTAAAATTAAAACCTATAATCTTAAATTTAGACAGAAAATATCAAAATGAATACATAATATATTTTTCTCTTTAAAAAATTTCCTAGCTCTTTCTATTCAAAAGGCCTAGAAACAAGGACCAACTCAGCAGCAGGTCTGGTACTGACAAAGCTCAACCTTGTGTGGGGTGGGAAACATTAAAGTTAACAGTCCAACTCCATTATTACTGAGCAAGAAAATGAAAGGTGGCTTTAGAGCTAACAGTCAATAAACTGATAACTGGCACAGGTATCAATAATAATAATAACTATAATAGAGTGAAACCCATCTCATGTATTTATGAGTTCACAGTGATCATTTAAAAACAAACAAACAAAAACTTCATTAGTCACCAGCGAAGAATGTTAAGGAACCAGCTAGTACTTTGAAACTAGTAAACAAAAGGAAATAATTCAGCACTGACTCAGTTTCCTATAAGAACTCTATCTCAGAATAAATAAATATTCTGAGGAAAGTTCTCTTTATAAAAGTATTCTACCTATTAAGGTAAGATGTAATGATTAAAAATAGAATCATCACTATTTTGCAACCCCTAGTAAAATAAAAGCTTCACTCACTGATCATCAATGACCGCTAACATTACAAAAAGAGACAATACAGCATTATGTATCTCCTAATAGTATTCAATACTACATATGACATAGGCTTACAGAGATTTGAGTCTTAATCTAATCAAGCCTCTATGCTGAACTAACAGTCATAGATAACTCAGGACTAGAAAACAGGTTAAATGAGACCATGGGGATATAATCAGCAAAATTCAGAATGTGAGAAATTCTACAGGACAAACAACCCAGTTTCTTAAATGCCAAATTGCAAGGACCAATAAATTATAAGGCAAAAAACAGTAGAAACCTGTAGACTAAAAAAGACATATCAATCTATTGCAATCTATTTGAAGAAACTGGAAAAAAAAAAGTGATGAATGAGGAAATTTGAACACTAACTAGATATTTCACATTAAGGAATTACTGTTAATTTTAGAAATAATGTCCTGCTAATTTATGTGTTAAAAGATACAGCCCTTATCTTTTTAAAGACACACACAGAAATATTTAGGGATAAAAAAATATGAATCATATGATTGAGAATTTGTTTCAAAATAATCCAGAGGGAGGTATAGGAGTGACTGGAGTTGAGACAAAACAAAATTGGGTATAAGTGATTAAGTATAACAGGAAAATGGGAGTTTTATTATAAAATTCACTCTATCTTTGTATATGTGTGACTTTTTTTTTTTTTTTTTTTTTTTTTTTTTGAGACAGAGTCTTGCTCTGTCGCCCAGGCTGGAGTGCAGTGGCCGGATCTCAGCTCACTGCAAGCTCCGCCTCCCGGGTTCACGCCATTCTCCTGCCTCAGCCTCCCCAGTAGCTGGGACTACAGGCACTGCCACCTTGCCCGGCTAGTTTTTGTTTTGTTTTGTTTTGTTTTGTTTATATTTTTAGTAGAGACGGGGTTTCAGCATGTTAGCCAGGATGGTCTTGATCTTCTGACCTCGTGATCCGCCCGTCTTGGCCCCCCAAAGTGCTGGGATTACAGGCTTGAGCCACCGCGCCCGGCCATGTATGACTTTTTATAAATCTTTTTTTTTAACCACCTTCGGGAAAAGACTATAACGAAATCAGTTATACTTGTCTGAAATGTCAGATTCAATTTATGGATCTCCCAATGTATTTATTTACACTGTCACACACAGCTAAGACTTTAAAACAAAAGAATGACTCTATTGCATTCTTAGGATCAGTGAGTCAGTGAAAAATTTTATTTTTGGAAGAGAAACATTCCCAGCAATCTTAAAATCACATCAGATACATAAAGAACCAACAAATTCTGCCTACTTCTAAGTAAGCCTCTGGCTTTGAGCATAACCTGGTGTGATCATAGAAGTTCACAAAAGGATAAAAGTTGAGTTTTAAAATTCTAGCATTTTACCATTTACCTAATGATTTTCCACAAAGAAAGAAAAAAAAGGAGTAATTTTTCAAAACAATTCAGAACTGCTTTAATACTATTCAGACACTTACACAAAAGCAGATTTACATACCTTGCCTGGACTGTGAAGGTGCTACAGGAACTTCTTGGTTTGGCTCAAAAGGAAGTTCAGGTGTTAGGTTTTCAAACTGCTCTTTACTAATGAGATTTAGCTTCTTAAAGTTCTCAACTTCTTGCTGAAGTAGAATGGAGGAATCTAATTACTAAACTGGCTAACAGAGTAACCAACAGACAATAATTGATACCAACCTCAAAAAAATGAACTTCTAAAACAGGGATTAATCACAATGGAGTGAAAAAGATGTTCTAATAAAGAATCTAGCATTAAACTTAATAACGACATTCAGAATCTAAGAAGCATATAAAACCCTAAAATATTATGATGATTTTGTAATTAAAAAACATGAGCACACAAACTAATCATTAATTATTTGTTGAGCATGTACATACAAGACTACCAGGTATTACAGAAGTTACAAAGTAATCTAATACATGTTCCCTACCATTAAGGAATTTATATGTTAGATGAAAAGGAAGAAATGAACACATAAAAATGAATAATATTAGGCAGTGTGTGAAAAGCGATATTGGTATAAAAATTAAGATCATCAGGAAGCCATCACAGAAGAGATGGGACAAAAGCAGCTCTTGAAGGATGAGAATTTAGAGAAAGGGAGAAGCATTCTAAATAGGTAATGTGAGCAAAGATAAGACGCTTAGAAAAAGCAATGTGTTTATTAGAAAGTAATTACGTGAATGAGAATATCTGTGTAGAACCAGTGGCAAAGAGGCCTGATGCGGAAGTCGGAGAAAGCTACTAGAAGACCTTTAATACTGGGTCAAGAAGATTTCACTTTGTTTTATAATAATGGATGCATGTGATAAAGATAAATCTGGATGGCCCTGGATAGCTGCAGCGAAGAGACTCAGTAGGTTTGAGTTGTTAGCTCAAAGGAAGAATAGACCCCTCTCTGACTCTGTTGTTAGCTCAAAGGAAGAATAGACCCCCCTCTGACTCTGGGGTTCTGGAGGCTTCCCCTTTGTAACTATTATTACATAGTCACTTAGGTGTTTCCATCCCTGCCCTACAAATGTGTGGAGCGTTACAGAGGATAGAGGTCATTCTCTACTGGAAGTTCACTTTGCCACAGGTGCATAAAGACCCTCTATGTCTGGCCTAAACTGTGAGAGAAAAAAGGAGTTTGAGGGACTGCTTACACTCTACTATTTCTTCTAAGTTTTTCCCAATAAAACCCTATATCACATCTATGCCACAAGGTACTAATGGGTACATGAATCTTTACAGGCAACATCCAAAGAGGGTTTAAGCAAGTAAAAAACATAACAAAGAATTTGTCAGATTGAAGCAAATTTAAAATAGGAAGCAAATTAAATATCATTACAAGTAGTAGCTTGCTCTTAATAACAAAAGAATCTTTTCCTTCTGTCTTCAAAGATGAAGTCACTTGTCAGCTCAAACCGTTTATTAAATCCCAATGTTAGCCTTTTAGATTATGATCTTTTTATCACTAAAGTATCTTTAATTATGTCAAAATGTATATTTATCAACATTTCTTCCTCAAAAGTTTTCAATAAGCTCTTCAGGCTAAATCAGAATCATTGCTCACTCCTCTTGTCCCTTATCTTGCTACAGAGCTTGCTATTAGCAACTCCCAATTCTGTAAATAATTATTGTATGTTTACTACATGCCAGAGATAAATAACACAATTCTACCCTGATGGAAACACAAGTTGTATATGTTTTAGTTTAGTTTTTATTTTTAACTAATTCATTAATGTATTACACACACACACACATACATGAGAAGTGTACAAATCATAAGTATACATCTCAATGAATAATCAAAGGTAAACAGACTTAAGTAATCACCATTCAGGTAAAGCAATTACTAGCACCCTAGAAGCTTCCTTTTCATGTCCCTTCTGGTCAGGATCTCCTCTTTCTCCCCCCCAGATAGCTCATACACTGACTTCAATACAATAGGTGTTTTGCATGTTTCTGAACTTTATAAAAATTGAATTATACCGTATGGTTTCTTTCATGCAAAATTATGTTTAGGAGATTGATCCACGTACATGCGTGTAATCACAGTTTGTGGCTCTACAGCAGAGGTCAGCAAACTACAGGCCCAAAGGCTAAAGTCTGTTTTTATAAATGGCTGTTTTAGAACATAACCACACCCATTTGTTTACATATTGCCTATGACTACTTCATTGCTACAACTGCAGAGTTAGGTGGATAACGTATGACCACTGACAACGTATGACCCACAAAGTCTAAGGTAGTTACTTTACAGCTCTGTACAGAAAATGTCTGTCTACCCTTACTCTATTCTACCATATGAATACACTGCAATTTTTAAAGAAATCCATTCTGCTATTGATGAGCATTTGGGTCCTTTCTCAGATTACAGCTATTACAAATGAATTCCTATAAATACGTTTTTACAAAAACTTCTTTTGGTGAACAGGAACACAAATTTTTGTTGGATATTTACTTAGGAGTGGAATTGCTGAATTGAGCAGGTTTTTATTTAGCCTTAGTAGAAAATACCAGTTTTTCACAGTGGCTGTACCTATTTATTTCCCCATTAGCAGTATATTAAAGTTCCTGTTGATCTACTTCTGCACCAATGCTTGGTATTTTCAGTCTCAAAATTTAGCCATTTGAACAAGAATGAACCCTAATGTAAACTATAAACTTTTAGTGAGAATGATACATCTAGGTAGGTTCATCAATTGCAACAAATGTACCACTGTGGTAGGGGAGGTTGACAATACCGGAGGCTATGCTTGTGTGGGGGAAGAAGATCTATGGAAGATCTATCTTCTGCTCAATTTTGCAATGAATATAAAACTGTTCTAAGAAATGTGTGATTCCATCATGTAACATTCTCAAAATGACAAAATTATAGAGATGAAGAACAGATTCGTGGTTTCCAGGGGTTAGGGATAGTGGAGGTGAGGCAAGTGAGTGAGACTCTAAAGACTCTAAACTTTAGAGAGCACAGGGAGAATTTTGTGATATTAATACAGTTCAGTGTCTTGACTGTGCTGGTAGTTATATGAATCTACAGGTGATAAAATGGCACAAAACTATACACATACATTTGTGATAAGAAATGTCTGGTTTTAATATTATTTTCTGGTTTTAATATTATACAATGTATTTCCTTTTTTCTCCCCCCCTACAGACAGGGTCTTGCTCTGTTTCCCAGACTGGAACACAGTGGTACGACCACAGCTCACTGTAGCCTTGAACTCCTGCGCCCAGTTGATCTTTCTGCCTCAACCTGTAGCTGGCACTACAGGTGCATGCCACCATGACAGGCTATTTTTTTTCTTTTAATTTTTTTTTTAAGAGATGGAGTCTCACTATGTTGCCCACACTGGTCTCGAACTCCTGGCCTCAAGCAATCCACCTGCCTCAGCCTCCAGAACAGCTGGAATTACAGGCATGAGCCACCTTGCCCAGCATTGTGCTATAGTTATATAAGATGTATATATAGTTATACAAGATGTGATATTTGAAGGGAAGTGAGGGTATACAGTACCTCTGTGTACAATTTTTGCAACTTCCTGTGCATCTATAAATATCTCAAAATAAAAATTCAGAAAAAGATTTTAATGTAGTCATCCTGGTAGGTATACGTGTTATCTCACTGTAGCTTTAATTTGCATCTCTCTGATTACTAATGAGGCTGAAAACCTTGAGTATATTTGCTGATTTGGATAGCTTCCTTTGTTGAGGTGACTATTCAATACTATTGCTCATTTTTCTATAGGGTTGTCTTTCTCTTATTGATTTGTAAGAGTTCTTTATAAAATGTTGTAAATACCTTTTGACACTTTTTAACTTGCCTTTTTATTCTCTTATAGTATCTTGATGAAAAGAAGTCCTTTAATGTAGTACAATTTATCAATCACTTCCTTCACTGTGTTTCCTGTTCAATAAATCTTCCCCAATCAAATATTACTGAGTTATTATTTCTGTAAGTTTTATTATTTTGTGTTTCACATTCAGAACTAATCCAATTGGAATTGACTTTTCTAAACTGCATCCACATTTTCTATAACCTTACTGATTTTTTGGTTCTGATTGCTCCATCTTACACTTTTCTTTATAAAATCTCCCACTATGATTATGAATGCACCTATTTGCCTGTAAATTTTATGTATTTTGAAGCTACATTATTAGAGGCACACAAATTTAGAACTATCATATCTTCTGAGGCAATGAGACTTGTCATGATTATAAAACATCCATCTTTATATCTTGAATAAGTTTTGCCTTAAAAACCTACTTTGCCTGTTACAGTAAATAGAGTTACACCAGCTTTGTTGTGTTTATTGCCAATATTTATTTAAATATACACACATATTTACCCTTCCCATTGCTCTTCATTTCTTCGTGCATCTCCAAGCTTCTTTCTGGAATCATTTTCCTCTGCCTGAAAAATTCCCTTTAGTATTTTCTTTAAAGCAGATCTGCTGAAAATAAATTTTCATAGTTTTCATGTCTCTGATAATATCTCTATTTTACCTTCATTTTTATACAGGTTTATTTAGAGCTTTATTTTACACCTCATAAATTCACCTATTTAAGCATACAATTCAATTATTTGTTTACCTTTATTCTTGAACACTACTTTCCCTTACAGGCACTGTAACTACATCATCCCTTTGTTCCCTCACCTCCATTATTTCTATTGAGAAGTTAGCTGTAAGTCTTACTATTAATGCTTGTAAAGTAATCTGTCCTTTTTATCCAGCTTTTATTTGTTTTCAGCTGTTTTATATGGATGGTCTCGATGAGGTTTTCTTTGTATTTATCTTCTTTGAAGTTTTTAGGACTAGAATCTGTCCTTTGGTGTCTTTCATCAGTTTTGGAAAATTCTTACCCATAATCTCTTCAAATATTACTTATGCTTTATTCTCTCTCCTCCCCCTTTGGAGGATTCAAAGATATGTGTTGGACTATGTCTCTTACACCCTTTTCTGTATTTTCCATCTTTTTGCTCAATGCTTCACTCTGGATTTTTCTTTTGATCCATCCTCTAGTTTAATAATTATCTTTTCACTGTCCTGATCTACTATTAAGCCTACCCATTACTTATCATATTTTGCAGTTCTAAAATTTCCACTTGATTATTTTTTAAAGTTTCTGGCTCTATACTGAAATTCTCCATCTTATCTTTTATTTTTTAACTTACTAAAAATGAAGTCTGCTTGATAACTCTATTTTCTGGATCACTAGGGGTCTATTTCCTGTTGTTTCTTTTGTTTTTTTCTATCATATCATATTGTCTTCTGATATTCCTGGTTATTTTTTGATGACCAGACATTACTAAAAGTTTGAGGCCTAGGATGGAACTGGCAGATGCGTCTGAGGGAAATGAAGACCCAAATGTTAGCCTTATTTCTCTAGGTTTCCTTCTCTTTCCAGACCTTTTTTAAATTTTTTATTTTAAGCTTCAAGCCTTTTATTCCATTTTGGTAGGTTTGTATAAAAATACTCTCTTTAGGAAAATAAACAGCAGCTGCCCTCACTATGGAGGCTTGGATTCCCTGGAGCTGAAGGTTTCTCAAAGCTGAGATCCGCAGATCAGCTCATCACAGAAACCATGGGCGCCTCCTGAGCTGTGCGGTTCAGGAGGGGGCGGCAAAATGGCCTGCTCGAATCACCTGCTGCTGCTGGCAGTGGGGCTGGAGAGTTAGTGCTCTAGGTGGGTAAAGTGGCACCTTCTGTCAGGGGGTAGGGTTGGGTGGATCACAGGAAGAGGGTAATGGAGAGTGTGGCAGTGATCTGGAAGGGGTTAGGGCTCCAGAGGACCTCTAAGGATCTACAAAGTCTCTGGGCTGCCAGGATTCCTCCGGCACAAATGGGAAACATTTTGTCTCTGATTTAGTGCAAATTGTGCTAGAGAGGCCAGCTCCTGAGAAACAGTGGGCAGCTTTGGTGGCCCCAAGCTGGCTCTACTGTGAAGCACAATATGGTCAGTCTCATTAGAGGGATGGAGAAGAAGCTGCTGGAGTTGGGTGTGGGATACTGTCCAGGTCAGCTGGACCGGTGCGGGAAGGGGAGGAGACGTTGCTTAGGGTGGCACCTGCAGCGAGTAAGGCTCGGGTGCCTCACAAAGCGAGAACAGGTGGAGAGCCAAGGGGGTCAGAGGGTCTCCGCTGCTGCTGCTACTCCTTTGCCACGAGCTGAGGCACAGGGCTCAGGAGTGCTGGCATAGGTGAAGACCAGGTTGGGGGTGAAAGGAGTTAGGGAGGGTGTGGTCATAAGCATGCGGGTGTGCAGTGCCTCAGGTTCAAGTACAGGCCCTGGGGAAAGGGAGATACAAGGTACAGGGCGGCAGGGGGCTGGCGGGCTGCTGGTGCTGCTGGTACCGCCTGTGTCCCCCTCCTTGGCTCCTTCGGGGATTTTGCAGATGAGTCAGTGGGCTTCCAGCACCAGCTCCAGGCGCTCCCTCTGCTTCTGCAGCTCCTCAATCTCTCTCGGGAGCGCGGATTTCTCATCTTCCAGTTTGTCAGTCTCCACCTGCAGGAAGTCGGTCATTTCCTTCCTCCGGTTCCCGCACTTGGCCGCAGCCAGCTTGTTCCGCTCCCGCCTTACTCGGCGGCGCTCCTCTTCCTCCAGGTTGATCTGTTCACAAGGCCTTAGACGTACCCCTGGAGGCGGCCCTGGGGCCCGGATGACTCCTGGCTGGGGTTGTGGGAGTAGTTCAGAGGCCTGGGGTAACTGCTGGGCCCCAGGAAATGAGGCTGTACCATCCACTGCAGCTCCTGGCTGTCACTCATGTTGTTGACGCTTGGCACGAGGTGGAACTTCTGCTGGGCTGCCCTACGCTGCCACCAGGGGCTGCGCGGGGCCGCGGTACCTGCCGCCGTTCCCGGAAAGCTTGGACCAGGTTCCCCGAAGTCTCGGAACAGGCCCGGGGCTGGCGGCTCCACGGGGTCCACGGCTGCTGGGTTCTGACTCTCTTTCCAGATTTTGACCACATGATGTTTTACTGTCTTGGCCCTCTACTGTGCCTTCACACAGATTTTTTAAACCTACTTTTTCAGCTGTTCTCAGCAATAGGGTTGATCTGAATTAGCCAGTCTACCACAACTGGATGCACAACCAAAGCCTAATTTTTTTTTTGTTACTGTTATTTTTAATAAATTTATACCTTGCCTTGTTCAAAAAGGGACAAAGAGATTTAATGATCTAATGGATATAAAGAAAATTTGTAGGCTGGGCACAGTGGCTCACACCTGTAATCCCAGCACTTTGCGAGGCTGAGGCAGGTGGATTACCTGAAGTCAAGAGTTCCAGAGCAGCCTGGCCAACACAGTGAAACCTCATCTCTATTAAAAATATAAAAATTAGCTGCGCATGGTGCCAGGTGCCTGTAGTTTACCCAGCTACTAGGGAGGCTGAGGCAGGAGAACTGCTTGAACCCAGAAGGCGAAGGTTGCAGTGAGCCGAGATCACACCATTACACTCCAACCTGGGTGACAGGGCAAAAACTCCATCTCAAAAAAAAAAAAAAAAATTTGTAAACAGATTACAATTTAGTATAAGTCAAAAACAAACATACATATGTGGTACAAAGGTAGAATAGGAGAGTAATTTTTCTGGGATTGAGCATAAAATTTATCAAATAAAAATTTCCTGGAAGAGTAATATCTGAACTGGGGTTTATTTAGCTAAAAGATAACGAGTTTGGCAAGTAAACAATGTGAAAAGCCACTGCAGGCAGAGGAAACAGCACATGCAACTTGGTATGTATAGATATAAATTTTAAAGCAAGAGCAACAGGACAATGAAAATATGTAAAAGCCAAATCAAGAATTCATGAATTCTTGCTTGCCAAATAAGAACTTTATCCTGAAGGGGGTGAGGAACCACTGAATAGCATTAAGAAAAACAGAGAGATAATCATATTTATATTTTATGATGATGAAGGATTTTAGAAGGATGAAGGATTTTCCTTGGAATCATTTACTTTGAAAATAATGTAAGCCTGAAACTATCAATGGCCATTGTTGCGCCCACTCAGAGAAAGCATAAATGAAAATGAAGCTAACACAGAGGAAAGTACACCAAAGATAGGGGTAAAGAAAAGCAAAGTCATTCTTTGGTGTCTTATACAAAGCTTTGCCTAAAATCAAGAACTGCTTCTTGGACTTGTAGTAAATTATCTTATTTGCTAGGAAAAAAAAAAATGAAATGAGAAATAAGGAGGAAAGACTACTCTGACAAGAGTTAAGCTAGAAAGACAATGAACTAAAGCCAAAAACCTCCTATAAAACTTCTATAGAGAGATGACGCATGGCAGTAGGAATGAATATGAAAGGACTGATAGGACCTAGTGACAAATTACATGTTAGAAGTTAGGATAAATGGATGGGGACTCCTAAGGCATCCAAGCAAAATAAAAAATATAGGTTAGGGGTAGGTTTTCTTTCATTTTTTTAAATGAGAGACACAATATAAAAAAGATGCCTATGAAACATAAGACAAATAACTGGAGAATTTAGTAGGCTACTGGTAATATAGTTCTAGAGTCCCAAAAAGACACAAGGGAGTCATTAGCATACAGTTGATAAATAAAAACCCAAAACTTAAGAATAGAGTCTATTATTTCTGGACAAGCTATCAAAGCAATGAGAGAAGTAGGCCAGGGATAAACCAGGGAAGACCACATTTTAAAAGGCAAACTGGTCAGGCACCGTGGCTCATGCTTGTAATCCCAGCACTTTGGGAGGCCAAGGCAGATGGATCACGAGGTCAGGAGTTCAAGGTCAGCCTGGCCAATATGGTGAAACCCCATCTCTACTAAAAATACAAAAATTAGCCAGGCGTGGTGGCACACACTTGTAGTCCCAGCTACTCAGGAGGCTGAGGCAGAAGACTCACTTGAACCCAGGAAGCGGAAGTTGCAATGAGCCAAGATTGTGCCACTGCACTCCAGCCTGGGCGACAGAGACTCTGTCTCAAAATTAATAAATAAATAAATAAATGGCAAACCAAGGCCAGGTGTGATGGTTCATGCCTGTAATCCCAACACTTTAGGTGTTCAAGGCAGGCAGATCAGCTGAGGTCAGGAGTTCAAGACCAGCCTGGCCAACATAGTGAAACTCTGTGTCAACTAAAAATACAAAAATGAGCTGGGTGTGCTGGCGGGCACCTGTAATCCCAGTTACTCAAGAGGCTGAGGCAGGAGAATCGGCGCTTAACCCAGGAGGTGGAGGTTGCAGTGAGCCAAGGTCGCACCACTGCACTCCAGCCTGGGTGACAAAACTCTATCTCAAAAAAAAAAAAAAAAAAAAGGCAAACCAAAATTGTAAACTTAAAACTGTAAAATAATACATTCTGTTGTGTATGCTTTATCACAATTAAAAAACAAAAGTAAAAAAGAAAGAAGAAAACCACTTTGTTGTGCCATAAAATATACATGTGCTGAACAGATGAGGACATGCTGGTTATAAGCAGGAGCCATCTTGAGAGAGCTCTAACCTGACTAGGTTTGAGATATTCTGAACATCAAAATGAATGAGGACAAGAACGGATAGAAATCCATGTTGGAGTCCATATTAGCACTAAAAAGGGAGAAAATTAAAATATAAAAATAAAAAATGAAGTGGAGAGGAAAGTTATTCTTTATAGAAGAATACTGACAGACGTACAGGGAATAACAAATTTAAAAATCACCATCTTGGCCAGGCACAGTGGCTCATACCTGTAATCTCAGCACTTTGGGAGGCCGAGGCAGGCGGATCACGAGGTCAGGAGATCGAGACCATCCTGGCTAACATGGTGAAACCTCGTCTCTTGAAAATACAAAAATTAGCTGGGCGTGGTGGTACGCCCTGTAGTCTCAGCTACTCGGGAGGCTGAGGCAGGAGAATCGCTTGAACCCGGGAGGTGGAGGTTTCAGTGAGCCGAGATTGTGCCACTGCACTCCAGCCTGGGCATAGAGCGAGAGTCCACCTCAAAAAAAAAAAAAAAAAACAAACCATCTTATAATAAGCATAATAGCTGATTCAAGCAAAAATCATTAGTGGAAGCTAAAATATTGAATAAAGACTGTCGGGGAACACAGTTTTAAAATATCACTCCAAGGATCATTTATTAATTACAAAGAAGAAAAGGTACATTTATAGTGAGCAAATCTGGTAGATACCATCATAACCAAATGACCAAATCACCAATTCTAACCACATCAAATTTTGTAACTGACATCACATGTCTCTGGAGAGCATATACTGAACAGGGCACATTCCCTATATAATGTTCTTGTCAAAAATACTTAACCTGGCTGGGCGCGGTGGCTCTTGTCAAAAATACTTAACCTGGCTGGGCGTGGTGGCTCACGCCTGTAATCCCAGCACTTCGGGAGGCCAAGGTGGGCAGATCACTTGAGGTCTGGAGTTCAACACCAGCCTGGCCAACATGGTGAAACCCTGTCTCTACTGAAAATACAGAAAATTAGCCGGATGTGGTGGTGCATGCCTGTAATTCCAGCTACTCGGAAGGTTGAGGCCAGAGAATCACTTGAACTCAGGAGGCAGAGGCTGCAGTGAGCCAAGATCGTGTCACTGCACTCCAGCCTGGGTGACAGAGCGAGATTCCATCTCAAAAAAAAAAAAAAAAACTTAACCTGAAGCTAATCATATAAACATATCGGGCAAATCCAAACTGAAGGACAAAACAACTGGCCTGAACTCTTGAAAAACATCAATGTCATTAACAGCCAAAAAGAAAAAAAAAAAGCAGGCCGGGCGCAGTGGCTCACACCTGTAATCCCAGCACTTCGGGAGGCCGAGGTGGGCGGATCACAAGGCCAGGAGTTCGAGACCAGCCTGGCCAATATGGTGAAACCCCATCTCTACTAAAAATACAAAAATTAGCCGGGAGTGGTGGCGGACACCTGTAGTCCCAGCTACTTGGGAGGCGGAGGCAGGAGAATTGCTTGAACTGGGAGGCAGAGGTTGTAGCAAGCCGAGATCAGGCCACTGCACTCTAGCCTGGGAGACAGAGCGAGACTCCACCTCAAAAAAAAAAAAAAAAAAAAAAAAGCAGCATAACTGTTCTAAATGAAAGAACATTAAAATTATATGACTCTCAATGCAGTGTGTGATTCCTGGCTGGAACTGACTTAGAAAAAAATAAAAGAAATTAAAAAGGACAGCTGAGATAACTGGAGAAATGTAAATATAAACTGCATATTCAATAATAGCATTCTATCAATGTTAAACTTCTTGAGTTTTTGATAATTGTGGTTATGTAGGAGAGTATACTTGTTTTTAAGAGATACTTGCTGATGTATTTTAGGATAAGTTGACATAATGTCTACAAGTAACTCTCAAATGATTCAGGAAAAAAATGTACATATATGCACCTATATATATTATACATAGAAAAAAAGGCAATATGGTAAGATGTTTGCCGAATCTAGGTGAACAATATACTGGCATTCCTCATATTATGTATGTAACTTTTCTGGAGGTTTGAAATATTTCAAAATGAAGACTTGGAGGGAATAAAATATAGATGCATAGTACTGATACGCAAAAATATTCATAACATTAAGTGAGAAAATTACATTGTCTTTCAAAGTATACATTTCTCTGCAACTCATATTGGTCTGACTAGAAAGAGGAAGTTTAAGCAACAAGGATTTCCCTTCAGCCAAATTGCTTGAAAGAACGCTTGGTGCTTTGACTTTCTCACTTCCTATTCATGTCAATGTGAATTACAGTCTGATGGCAGGTCCAAGGTGGTCAGCAGTAAGGGATTTTTGTTTTTTTATTTTATATTTATTTATTTATTTATTTTTTCCTAGACAGAGTCTTGCTGTCTTGCCCAGGCTGGAGTGCAGTGGTGTGATCTTGGCTCACTGCAACTTCCACCTCCCGGGTTCAAAGAATTTTCCCTGCCTTAAAATAAGAAGTCAGTGGGGGAAAAAAGATGAAAGTTGGTTGAGTGCAGTGGCTCACATCTATAATTCCAGCTATTCAGGAGGCTGATGTGGAAGGATTACTTGAGGCCAGGAATTCAAGACCAGCATGAGCAACACAGCGAGACATTATCTCCACAAAAAAAGTAAAAAATTAGTCAGGTGTGGTAACACATGCCTGTAGTTCCAACTACCGGGGAGGCTGAGACAGAAGGCTCCCTTGAGCCCAAGAGTTTGAGGCTGCAGTAAGCTATGATCTCACCACTGCATTCCAGCCTGGGCACAACAGGGTGAGACCCTGTTTGAAAAAAAAAAAATTAAAGCTATAGTTGAGATAGAATGTGTCCCTTTATGGGTCATAATCTCAGACACTGTTTATTTTCTTGGCTTCTTCAATAAAACTATATATAATAACCACACTTATTTTTTTGTTGTTTTGTTTTGTTTTGAGATGGAGTCTTGCTCTGTCGCCCAGGCTGGAGTGCAGTGGCACGATTTTGGCTCACTGCAACCTCCGCCTCTTGGGTTCAAGTGATTCTCCTGCCTCAGCCTCCTGAATAGCTGGGACTACAGGTGTGTGCCACAGTGCCTGGCTAATTTTTGTATTTTTAGTAGAGACAGGGTTTCACCATGTTGGCCAGGATGGTCTCGAACTCCTGACCTAATGATCCGCCTGCCTCGGCCTCCCAAAGTGCTGGGATTACAGGCGTGAGCCAACGCGCCCGGCCCACACCTATTTTTTTCCCCTCCAAATTACCACTAGTGGACTTCCTGTCTCAATTGTTCCCTCTCCTTTTCTTTAATAACTTAAAACGTTCAATCACTTTTCCTGCTTTAAGTCTCCCTTCTTTACTAAATACTCCAAAATCTACATTTCTGGCCTTCTTATCATCTCTAGGATTTAGAGAGAGGGTAAAAGATATTTCACATGAATAGACACCATGATATCAACTCAACATTTCCAAATCTGATCTCAAGATCATTCTCTCCTAGGTTTTCCTTGTTAATGTCCCTACTTCTTTCACAAGGTATTATGAACTGTTTCTTTAAAATCTCTTCCAATTTTGGCACTTTTTCATTCTCACGTAAGTTGTTAATGAATGTGGAGAAAATAAACAATATTCCTTTTGTTTAGCACTTCATTTCACCCTTGGATTATTATAAGTGGGTTTTTAACTCAACTTCTGTCCTCCTCTATTCTGATCTAGGTTAATGCCTCACATATATAAACCTATTAAACCACTATTTTGATCATTCCACTTTCTTTATAAAAACTACAATTGCTCTTTATTATAAATTCCTATGTAACTTTCAAGATACTTTGCAATCTGGTCCCTCCTCACCTACCCGAACAATCTTCAGAGTACTGTAGTGCTAACATTTAACTTACAGAAATTCAATTATACTTGTTTAGCAATAATAATACACTTTTTAAATGTGCTAGCAATGCCACTTGCTATTCTACTCAATGAATGTATGCACTGATATAATCAAACCCAACTGTTAATGCACAGAAAGAAAAACCTAACGAAAGGATGAATACATTTCGAAAATGTCCTGACCACTGAAAAGTGCCCAAACAAGTATAGTTTTACCATATCCTTTCATGTTCAAAAAATGCTGAAAAGCATAGGGAAATAACAACTAAAAGTAGATATAATTATTTTAAATATTAGCCTCAGGCCGGGGCAGTGGCTCACGCCTATAATTCCACCACTTTGGGAGGCCACGACAGGTGGATTACTTGAGGTCAGGAGTTTGAGACCAGCCGGGCCAACATGGTGAAACCCCATCTCTACTAAAAATTCAAAAATTAGCCAGGCATTGTCGTGACCACCTATAATCCCAGCTACTCAGGAGGCTGCGGGCAGGAGAATTGCTTGAACCTAGAGGGTGGAGGTTGCAATGAGCCGAGACCCCGCCACTGTGCTCCAGCCTGGGCGACAGAATGAGACTCCATCTCAAAAATAAATAAATAAAATAAAATAATAAAATTGAAAATAAATAAGTTTCTAAAGAGAAAGATGACTATGGACAGGAAGACCCACCAAATTAGAATCTTTATAAATATGCTCAAGTACTTCAAAATTCAAGCACTTCAATATTTTACTTTATAAATATGATCCTGCTACATTACTACATATATATTTGGAAATTTTTTTTTTTTTTTTGAGGCAGAGTTTTGCTCTTGTTGCCCAGGCTGGACTGGAGTTCAGTGGTGCAATCTCGGCTCACTTCAACCTCCACCTCCCAGGTTCAAGAGATTCTCCTGCCTCAGCCTCCCAAGTAGCTCCCACAGGCGCCCACCACCATGCCCAGCTAATTGTTTTATATTTTTAGTAGAGAGGGATTTCACCATGTTGGCCAGGCTGGTCTCAAACTCCTGCCCTTAGGTGATCTATCCGCCTCAGCCTCCCAAAGTGCTGGGATTACAGGCATGTGCAACTGCCCAGCCTTAGATGCATATTAAAGTGTAAGGTTATGCATAAAGTGATATGTATTTTACTGGTGATTTAAGAGAATTAGGAATATTTTGATCATTCTCAATTTTCAACTTAAAAGGGCTCTAAAACCTATTCCCAAATAATATTGAACTCTGTTAGATAATTCACATACTTAGCTCTCATTAGACAATGTCAAGAAACCTTTTGTTACTCAGGAGCCAATTTCGAAAAAA
Source organism: Chlorocebus sabaeus (assembly GCF_047675955.1). NCBI lineage: Eukaryota > Metazoa > Chordata > Mammalia > Primates > Cercopithecidae > Chlorocebus > Chlorocebus sabaeus. The sequence continues at coordinate 79,152,178 of NC_132910.1, read as the reverse complement.
AGTTGTAAACTCTGTATTTTTTTTCATAAATTATATCAACAGGCTATTAATAAATACATTTGTGCTTATATATTACTGCATTCTATCAATGAAGGAGTGACTAGAAACTTTATAGATTGTATTATAATTACTGGCCATAACTCTTTTTTCTTTTTTTACTACTGGCCATAATTCTATATTTGATGAAGACACTTCAGAAACTCATTTGTTTTCCATTTATTGACTTTATAAGTTTTAAATTTTGAATTCTGGGTCACAAAAAGTACTCTTCAATCCACTTTATTTGAAACACAAGATTTTCTTCAGCCACTGTTCTAGCAATAACCATATACAGATTTCAACATTGAAGAGGCAATCTACCCACTTAGAGCACCCCACACTACTTTCTGTCCTCAACTTCTCTTTTTTACTGTTCCCTTTCATAAATCAAGTCCACCAGCTACCTTCTCTAGCTAGACTACTTATTCTCTGGTTTGATTTTGTACATATATCCAAACATTGTCTAATAATCAAGGCAAAACTCTTGCATGCATCAAGGGCAGGAATTTTTGAAAGAATGTATAAAAGAGCAAATTTTTCAATTGCTGTCTTAGCAGTGAGAAAAAGGGAAAGACTCTGCCACAGAAATCTGAGCAAAGAAACCAGGCAGTCTTAAAAAAAGGGCAAGAAAGAAGCCAGCCAGTTGTTTGGGGCTAACTAGTTCACGCCTCAAACCAAATATACAAAAGAGGTCTCTCATCCCAGCTCAACAAAGAGGAGAATCATAAAGAATCTGGGGACTGGAAACTCCATTACTCCTCAACACTGTTCACAAATTGCCTATCACTATGCTTAGCACCTAACAGCTACTCAAATATCTGTTAAATGAATAAATGGATGGATGAATGAATGAGTGAACAAATGGGATAGACACTGTAGTCAAGGTGAATGTGTTCCAGTGGAAGTTATCCTCTGTGTCCTTCATTTTTGGTCAGGAATACTAAGCATAATAGTGGGTCCTAGATCAGATGTTTTATAATACAGACTATTCATTATTTAGGACCTAGTTTTAAGTTCTAGGCTTCTCTAGGATGCTTCCCTTGATTATGCCAACCTAAAACTCTCAAAATTCTTTCATCCAGCTATTTGTAAATAACTGTTTTACTTTGAAATATCTTGTATAAAACCTATGTGTACGGTATAAAAATTAATACAATGAATACTACATGCTACTACCATCTATGTTAATAGGACACTGCCAATATCCTAGAAGTCCCTTGTTTGCCCTTGCCCAATCCCATTCCCCTCCTTCTCTTCAGAAAAACCACTATATTGACCTTAGCAAAGACCAATTTCCTAACTGTTCTTTCATTTATTACCTTTGAAAGTTTCCCTATGCAATATATTTCATTTCCCCAGTTTTGGAACTGTATATTAATAAAATCATATTTTCTGCATATATTATATGGCTACCATCCATCAAACTTAAAACTTCTTTACTTTGGAATTTTTCTAACATATAAAAAAATAGAATAGTATAACAAAGTCCTATATACACATCACATAGTTTCAACAACTATCACCATTTTACCATTCTCTTATTTGATCTATATTGGCATTGTTTTTAAAATCATCTTCATTTCTATACCAATTATTTCACTGTTAAATACCATACCATTGTATACAAAATACATATAATACCATTTTAGACATAATGAAGCTATTAGATTTAACAATATGTATGTGTCTCATAGTCCACAGATTCAAAAGTTTCTCTATATGTATACGTATAGACATAACTAGAAATGGAATTGATGCATACTAGAAATATGCATGCATACATATGTACATGTGGAAATGGAACTGATGCTTCTTAGGATACATAAACAATCAACTTTAATAAGTAATACTCAAGTTGGTTGTAACAACTTAATGTAATACCAACAGTGATGTGTGAATTCATGTTGCACCACTTCTTTACCAAGACTTAATACTGTCAGACCTTTTAATTTTATGATGTAATGTGTATGGTCTTCTGCTTTTGGCTATGATGGAGTAACCAATACCAGCCTGTGCCTCCTAATGTAAATAACCATAAAACTTATATGAATATGAAACAACTATTTTTAGGGATTGAACAAAAGTAGTGTAAGACTGTGATCTCTGAGAGAAGAGCTCACAAAATGGGCTCCACAATCACCCCAGCTCTCTTTCTGGGTACAATTTCCTAACCATGGCACAGCAAGCTTCAGCCCAAGCAAAGTATAACTATCCTGCTGAGCTGAGAAGGTAGTGCTTTAGAGTTCAGTACAGTTTAAGCAGTGGAACCTGTGGAATAGAGCACTGGAGACAATCTATGCAGGGAAGAGTCGGGCAATAAGTCCATGTGAGGGTCAGGCTGCTGTGTGTACTTGGCTGGAGGCAGAGCACATGTGTTCAGGATAAGACTACCTAAGACATATCCTAAAGTGACTACTATGTGGTTAAGCTGAACAGATACACTAAAGGTCCAGTAGTGCTGGGGGATGGTGAGCATACAAGCCCAGTTAAGAATGGATACCCTTTGTAAGCCACTCGTTAACACTCTGGGCATTCATCTGTGATACAGTTTTGAAATGAAGCCATGCTACAGAATAAGGTCCACACTCAAGTACAGAGAATAAGACCTGCTCTAGACTCACTAGCAAAGCCTAATATAAAACCTGACAAGATCTAGAGGAGACACAGAATGTGGAGGTTAAGTTCTGTCAAGTTAAAGAGGCTTTCCACAGATCTAACCTAACAAAGAGTAAAATAAGCCTACACAATTGCAAGTGTAGCCTACAACACCCAATAAAACAAAAAAACTCAACAGCCTTCAGAGGAAGATGACATCTATAATCTCTACAGCATATGTATAATGCACAATATAGAATTTTTAAAAATACTAGCAGTGAAAATAAATAAGAAAATGTAACACATAGTCAAGGTAAAAAAGCAGTCAGTAGATCGCTCAAATGTTATCACAAGATTTCAGATGTCAAATGTCAGATTTTAAGACAAGGACTTCAAAGCAACTATTATAAATATATTTGAAGAAACAGAAGAAAAACATGGTCTTAATAAGTGAACAGATACAAAATCACAGCCGAAAAAATGCAAACTATAAAAAATGGAAATTCCAGAACTGAAAAATATATACTTGGACGGGTCTAAAAATAGAATGAAAATGGTAAACAAATATTAGTGAAGTTTAAGACAGACTGATAAACACAGTACAATCTATAGAACACAAATATTTCAGGAAACAGAAAGAACCAGGCATGGCGGCTCACGCCTGAAATCCCAGCTACTCGGGAGGCTGACGTGCGAAGATCACTTGAGCTCAGGATTTCACAAGAAGTCTGGGTAGTATCTCAAAAAAAGAAAACAAAAAAACAGAAAGAACCTCAAGGACCTGTGAAACATTATCAAATAGCGTAACATACCTGTAAGTGAATTCCCAAAGTAAAAAATGAATAAGGAACAGAAAAAATATTTGAAGAATTAATGACTGAAATGTCCCCAAATTTGATGAAAAACATCAAATTACTAATTCAAAAGTTTCACCTAACCTCAAATTGGATATATTCAAAGAAAACCAAACCAAGACACATCACAGTAAAACTGCTAAAAATCAATGGTAAAGTAAAAGTCTTGAAAGCCAGAGAGGAAAACAACACATTACACACAAGGGAAAAAGAATACAAATAATGGCTGACTTCTGTGGTTCTCAACTGGGTTTTGATTTTGTCCACACCTCCACCATACATTTTTTATTGTCATGGGATTGGGGTGGGGGGATGCTACTGGCATCTTGTGGGTAGAGACTAGAGATAATGCTAACCATCCTATGACATATAAGACAACTTCTACAACAAAGAATCACCTACTTCGAAATGTTAATAGTACTGAGGTTGAGAAACCACCACGCACAGCTAATTTTTATATTTTTAGTAGAGATGGGGTTTCACCATGTTGGCCAGGATGGTCTCAATCTCTTGATCTTGTGATCCGCCTGCCTCAGCCTCCCAAAGTGCTGGGATTACAGGCATAAGCCACTGTGCCTGGCCTCTGAAATCAGGTCTCTTGATTCACTTGACTGTCCAGCAGAAAGAACTTTAGTTCAAAACCATTTCTAAAGAGTGACTACAGTTAACTTGAGAGCTCACGTTGTCCATGAAAGGAAAGCGATCTGAGAAGTCTTTCAGAGTAAGGTTTAGGAAGAGTGTAAAAGAATTTTGCATTTTGAAATATACAACATAATCCAGGCACAGTGGCTCATGCCTGTAATCCCAGCACGTCGGTAGGCCGAGGCGGGCAGATCACCTGAGGCTGGGAATTTGAGACCAGCCTGAGAAACATGAAGAAACCCCGTCTCTACTAAAAATACAAAATTAGCCAGGCGTGGTGGCGCATGTCTGTAATCCCAGCTACTCGGGGGGCTGAGGCAGAAGAGTAGCTTGAACCCGGGAGGAGGAGGTTGCAGTGAGCCGAGATTGCGCCATTGAACTCCAGCCTGGGCAACAAGAGCGAAACTCCATCTCAAAAAATAATAATAATAAATTTAAAAAAGAAATATACAACCTAAGAGGACTAATAATGGAACTGTGGCACCTGGAAGAACTCCACAGACTATACTTTAATGGTACAGTTTCTATGTAAAGGCTGCCTAAGCTTCCATATTCTTTAAATTCTTGGTCTTCCCTCCATTTGTAGCATTGTTTCTGGTCCCACATAACCATCTGGTCTTTGTTCTTTCTTCATATACGCCCAGTTTTTTACAGTTTTCAAATTCTTTACAACCCCATGAGGTGGAGAGGGTAAAAATGACTCCTGCCTGAGATTCACAGAAGTTAGGTTTCGGTCCAGAACTGCACTCCCAATGGAATTTGCACATAGTTGACTGCTAGTCAAGAACAAGCTTAGCCAGACAGGTTCTCAACTTGGTGTACTTCTCTAATAAGGAGAAAAGTTCACCTCAAGTGATGGTAAGGAGACAGGAAGTTTACATGACTCTCCTCTTGACAAGTCAGTATGAAGCTATTGTTTCTGTCTGCCAGCCATCTCCTGATAAATGTGTACAGCATTTCCACCTTTATACCAAATACTCTGCCACAACTGAAGTTCCTTTCACTCTCTGAAATAAATACAGGTAAGGACTTGCCTCATTTCTAAGGGGGATGCTGCATAAGACAGTGAAGTAATCAGCAAAGTCAAAGTGAATGAAAGCCATCCGGTCTTCCAAGGCTCAAGGACCCCAGTAATTCCAGAATGCTGTCCGGGTCAAGGCAGAAGAAAGCCACTAAAGGTGGGCTTTTTTGTTGACAGTGTAACCTCTCAACAATGTGCTTGCTGATGGTCTCAATCGCCTCACTACTGGAAATGTTCTCTCAAATACCACAAAGCTAAGTACATCCAAGAAAAATTCTGGGAACTGATGTTTAGGCCACCAGTGAGGAGTATAAGTTCACCTGATAATATATAAGTAGTACTGGACAAAACTGGTATATTTCACTACTGTAAAAGCAATGAGCCTAAAGATTAGATTAAGTGATTGGCAGATGTGATTCAGAAGTTTCAAATTTGAAGGTTCTTCCTAAAATGTTGGAGATAAACACATTAGTATATTTAAGTTTCTACACAAGCAACTTGGGCAGAGGATAGAATACTGAGCAACTTGTAATGGGTTTCTCTCTCTCTTATTCTGTAAATACAAATTAAACATTTCTAGTTAGGGGAAGGTATCATGAGATAGTGGACCAGGAAATACCTGAGCTCATAAGCCCAGATGCTAGCCAATGATACCAATAATAAGATGTAAAGGCCTACCAGCGTATTTTTGGGATGGACATCTGATCTCTACATCCTATGTTAACAAAGCCTTCAATACTGTACAGATTTATACCACTCAAGCAGACCACTGGAAAGGAAGACAAATAGGTGGGCACAAAAAAGCAGAGACAACTGACCAACTGCGGTGGCTCATGCCTATAATCCCAGCACTTTGGGAGGCTGAGGCAGGTGGATCACAAGGTCAGGAGTTCAAGACCAGCCTGGCCAAGACAGTGAAACTCCATCTCTACTAAAAATACAAAAATTAGCCGGGCATGGTGGTGCATGTCTGTAATCCCTTGGGAGGCTGAGGCAGGAGAATCACTTGAACCCGGGAGGCGGAGGTTGCAGTGAGCCAAGATCACGCCACTGCATTCTAGACTGGGTGACAGAGCAAGACTGTCTCAAAAAAAAAAAAAAAAAAAAAAAAACAGAGACAATCAACCTACCTTGACTTTAGACCAAGGAACAACAACGTGGCACCTTCAAGAAGTAAATAAATCAGCTTTGGCTTGCCTCTTTTGTAGTACCCATCCCCCTTTAATTCTAGCCTTTTAGTATTGTTATGAAATATGCCTCCTAGAAGAATACACAAAATATATATGTGCAACTTATAATGCATTCATGTAACAACTACGAGAAATACAACTGTTAGTATTTTAGAAACTTCTGAGTATCCTACACCTCCCCCCAGCCCCCACAATGAACAAATTCTGACTTATGTAATAATTATTCCAGGTTTTTCTTTATGCAACTATCTATATACGTAAGTATACCTAAAAAATCATGTTTCATTTAACCTGTTCTTGAGTTTTGTGGAGTCATATTGTGTATGAACCCTCATTTCTTTCATTCAGCATTGTTTTCTTTATGTATTCATAAAGATGTGTATGGCAATCTTTTTTTCTCTACTATATAGCTACTTTTCACTACTATGATGACATAGTCAAGTACTGATAAATACTTCAAATATTTTCAATTTGTGACTATAATGAATTATTCTGCTATATTATTACACATTGCTCCTGGTGAACACATCTAAACTCCTCTAGGGTAGTGCCATCCAATACAAACACAATGTGATCTTAAATTTTCCATAACTACAAAAAATATAAAAAGAGGTACATTTTAAATATTTAATCTATTTTGACATGCAATAATTATTAAAATTTGAGATATTTTATATTCCTTTTTGTTACTAAGTCTTCAAAATTCAATATTTTACAGTTAAAACACATTCTATTTTGACTAGCCACATTTCAAGGGCTCAATGTCTTTGTTAACCAATGTTAACCAATTGTTTAATCAATGTTAACCAATGTTAACATATGGTTAATGTCTACTATATTTAAACAATGCAACTCGAGAATATATTCCTGAGTGGAAATGGTGGATCATAGCATATGGTTGACCATTTTTTATTCCCAGACAGATTGAGGTTCTTGCTCCAAATACTCCCAAACTCTATTTACCATCTGATGTCTTAACACTGCTAATGTAAGTTTTATGAACTATTTCATTGAAATATTTTTATCTCCTTGACTAATAATGTTGAACATCTTCTTGTGTTCTGTCATTTAGACTGCTTCTTTTGTAAAAAGTTTGTTCATGTCTTATAAGCGGTATACTGAATCTTTTCTTCTTTTTTTTTTTTCTTTTTTTTTTGAGACAGTCTCACTCTGTCGCCCAGGCTGGAGTGCAAAGGCACGATCTTATACTGATTTTGTTGTAACAGTTACACAGTTACAAGCATTTAGTAAATCTACTTTATGGATTTTTTTCTTCCTTTTAAGAGATAATGCCTCACTATATTACCCAGGCTGAAGTGCAGTGGCCATTCACAGGTGCAATCATTGCACACTACAGCACTGAACTTTTGGGTTCAAGGGATCCTCCTGCCTTAGCCTCTAGAATAGCTGGGACTACAGGTGCATACCACTATGCCTGACTTACAGACATTCTTTAATGCCTAGACCGTTAGTGGTTTGGGGACTTCTTATGCTTCTTAAAAAAACTGATATATGTATATTAGTCGTACATACTTCTGGGGTACATGTGCTATTTTGATACCTGTATACAATGTGTAATGATCACATCAGGGTAATGGGGATATCAATCACCTCAAATATTTTTCTTTATTCTCTTCTATTTTTTTCTTTTTTATTCAAGTGATCACAATCTTCAATCTGTTAATGTGAATTTCCTTTACTAACTTTTCTAATGTACAATTAATTCATGATCTTGAATGAACACAACTTGGTTATCTATTTTCTTAAAAACTGCTAAATTTGGTTTACTAAAATATTGTTTAGACTTTTTAAAAATTATTATTATTAATTTTATTTTTTTGAGACAGGGTCTCACTCTGTTGCCTGGGCTGGAGTGAAGTAGCGTGATCTCAGTTCAATGCAACTGCCTCCCAGGTTCAAGCGATTCTCGTGCCTCAGCCTCCCAAGTAGCTGGGACTACAGGTGCCCACCACCATGCCCAGCTAATTTTGTATTTTTAGTAGAGACAGGATTTCACATTGGCCAGGCTAGTCTCGAACTCCTGACCTCAGGTTATCCACTTGGCTTGGCCTCACAAAGGGTTGGGATTACAGGCATGAGCCACCATGCCCAGCTATTTAGCCTTTTTATACCTAGGTAATGCCTGACTCTCATTCATATTCTCATGAATTCTAATTTCTTATGTATAGTTCAGGTACCAATGATAGGTTCTTCTCATAAGTATTATCCCCCACCACTACCATTTCCACAAATATTTGACTTATTATTAGCTCTATTCACTGGAAATATTTGTGCATTCCTGAAATCATTCATTCTAAAGAGATATGTTAATAAAATATCTGTATTTGAAATTATTATAGAGTTTGAAGATGTTTTAAATTGTCATAGCACTATCTGGACTTTCTTTTCCACTCAATTTTGAAGTTATATACTTTTCTAGAAATCTGTCTTTATAAAAATGTTCAAATTTATTGCTCTAAAATTATATTTTAAAATTTCTGTATGATTAGTAACTATATCCCCTATTGCATTCCATGTAAAATATCTATTTTCTTTTTTGTTATCATAAGCTTAATTCTAGCCTTTTTGAAAAATTAAGTCCTGAAATGACTAAGTCATAAATTAGGTCCTCTATTATGTGTTAGATGTAATTAATTAAATTCTGCTATTTATTTCCTTCCATATTTTTTATGGGGGTTTATATTGTTAATTCTTTTCCTAACTTCTTGAGATCAATGCTATAGCAGATTCTGTTATGTTGTTCAATCCTCATATTCCCCAGAAGAGAAGATTATGCATATTCACCACTGTCACCTGCCTTTTAAGAATATATATTACAGGCCGGGCGTGGTGGCTCAAGCCTGTAATCCCAGCACTTTGGGAGGCCGAGACGGGCGGATCACGAGGTCAGGAGATCGAGACCATCCTGGCTAACACGGTAAAACCCCATCTCTACTAAAAAATACAAAAAACTAGCTGGACAAGGTGGTGGGTGCCTGTAGTCCCAGCTATTTGGGAGGCTGAGGCAGGAGAATGGCGTAAACCAGGGAGGCGGAGCTTGCAGTGAGCTGAGATCTGGCCACTGCACTCCAGCCTGGGCGACAGAGCGAGACTCCTGTCTCAAAAAAAAAAAAAAATATACACACACACACACACACACACACACATATATATATATATATATATATATATTCCAAAATTAGCCAGGTTTGGTGGTGCATGCCTGTAGTTCCAGCTACTTGGGAGGCTGAAGCACAGGAATTACTTGAGACCAGGAGGTGGAGGTTGCAGTGAGCTGAGATTCATGCCACTGCACTCCATTCTGGGTGAGACAGCAAAACTCTGTCACCACCCGCCCTAAAAAAAATATACACACACACACACACACACACACACACACACACACATACACATATATATATAAACACGCACATTTGTGTATATAGTGTGTGTATATATATTCCCCATCCAAGTACAAAGAAATGATAAATGTTCGAGGTGACATATATAAATTACCCTAATTTGATAATTACACATAGTATGCATGTATCAAAATATCACACGTATCCCATAAATATATACAATTATTATGTATCACTAAAAAATAAATTTCAAATGGAATGAAAAAATATATGTTCCCCAGCCTATAGGCTTGGCCATATAGTCAATGGAATATAAAAAATGCACAGAAAGCACATACAAGCAGCAACGTCAAATATAACTAAGATTTGGCTCTGCCTCTTGTTCTTCCCCTCTGCCACATGAATAAGCATGTATTGTACAGGAACTGCTGTTCTGGAATTAATCCCCAAATGAGAAGACAATTGGAGAAGAACCAAACATACAGAGCTGCAATAGCTGACCCACAGCCAATGTCAGGTAACATGAATGAGAAGCTTTTGCTCTATCTTTGAGAATTGGGGGAGTTTTTTGTTTGTTTGTTTCTTTTTTATTTTTTTTTTGAGATGGAGTCTCGCTCTGTCGCCCAAGTTGAAGTGCAGTGGCACAATCTCTGCTCACTGCAACCTGTTGGGGGAGTTTTTTTTTAATAAAGCCAAGATAATATTGGTAATTGGCCTATTAATTTCAAGTGTTTTCCCTAATATTTGCATTTAAGCCTATTGCCTTAGCTGCACTTTTTAACTTCAGTTATCATTCAATTCAAATTTTCTAATTTCTACTAATTTCTTCTTTGAATGCTGAGTTATTTAAAACCATACCATTTTCAGGAATACGGGAATTTATTTCATTTAGTTTTATTATTATTAATCACTAGCTTGACCAAGTGCAGTGTGGCATGCCTGTAATCCCAACACTTTGGGAGGCCAAGGTCATAGAATCTCTTGAGGCCAGGAGTTCAAGACCAGCCAGGCAACATAGTGAGACCTCACCTCTACAAAAGTATTTAAAAATTAACAAATAAAATCACCAGTTTAATTCCACTAATAATGTGCTTTGTGTAATATAAAAGCTTTGGAATTCACTTTATAAACCAGCGGAGGTCTAAGTACCATGTATATACTAAAAAAGAACATATGCTCTGCAGTTCTTAGGCAAAACATTGTTTCTGAAATTACTTTTTATTGTCTGATTATGCCTTGTTTATATAGAGAGTAAATCACTCATTACAACAGTGGATTTGTTTTACCAATTTTTGTTTCATATATTTGAAGCTTTGATATTAAATATATTGAATTTGAGGTTATCTCCTCTGATAAACTTCACTTTTTATCATTATATGACACTTGCACACTAGTAATGCTTATCTCTAAGCCAACTTTGTAAGTCTATTCCATCTACTATTAATATGCATGTATGTTTTGGTTTTTGGTTCGTTTTTTTTTTTTTTTGATATGGAGTCTAGCTCTGTCTCCCAGACTGGAGTGTAATGGTGCGATCTCAGCTCACTGCAACCTCCACCTCCCGGGCTCAAGCAATTCTCCTACCTCAGCCTCCCGAGTAGCTGGGATTACAGGCATGCATCACCACACCCAGCTAATTTTTGTATTTTTAGGAGAGATGGGGTTTCGCCATGTTGGCCAGACTGGTCTCGAACTCCTGACCTCAGGTGATCCTCCCATCTCAGCCTCCCAGAGTGCTGGGATTACAGGTCTGAGCCTATGTGTATTAAGTTTTCTTTGGTTATTTTTTTTTAATTTGGTATGTAGTTGGATTTTTTAAATAATTTTTAATTATGTTAAAAAACACATCACAAAATTTACCATCTTAACCATTTTAAAGTGTGCAATTCAGTAATGTTAAATATATTCACACTGCTGTGCAACAGATCTCCAAAACTTTCCTCTAGCAAAAATAAAACGCTATACCCATTAAGCAACACTTTCCCAGTTTCTCTCCTGCCCTCAGCTCCTGGCAACTACCTTCTTACTTTGTTTCTATAAACTTCACCACTTTAGTTAGGTATCTCCTATAAGTGGAAACATACTTTGATTGAGTCTTTTTGTGACTGAAGCATAAAGTCCTCAAGGTTCATCCGTGTTGCAGCAAGATTTCCATCCTTTCTAAGGTGGAATAATAATCCATTGTATGTATATGCTACATTTTGCTTATCCATTCCTCCACTGAAAGACATTTGACTTACTTCCACCTCTGGGTATTGTGAATAATGCTGCTCTGAACATGGACATGCAAATACCTCTTAAAGATCCTACCTTCATTCTTTTGGATATATGCCTAGAATAAATATTGCTAGATAACATGATATTTCTATCCTTAATTTTTTGAGAAACTGCCATCCTGTATTCCATAAGGGCTGCACCATTTTACACTCCCACTGAGAGTTCACAAGGGTTCTAATTTTTCCAAATCCCTGTGAACAACTGTTATTTTCTGTGTGGTTTTTTAAATGGTAAACATCCTAATCAGTGTGAGGTGATAATCCTGTGATTTTTTTTTATTTGCATTTCTATTCTGAGTAGTGATTTTGAGCATCTTTTCAAATGTTTGTTAGCCTTTTTTTTTTTTTTTTTTTTTGAGATGAAGTCTCAGTCACCCAGGCTGGAGTGCAGTGGTGCGATCTCAGCTCACCACAACCCCCACCTCCAGGGTTCAAGCGATTCCCCTGCCTCAGCCTCCTGAATGGCTAGGATTACAGGCGTGCACCACCAACCCTAACTTTTTTGTATTTTCAGTAGAGATGGAGTTCCACCATGTTGGCCAGACTGGTCTTAAACTCCTGACCTCAAGTGACTGACCCACCTCGGCCTCCTAAAGTGCTGGGATTACAGGCGTGAGCCATTGCGCCCAGCCTTATTAGCCATTTTCATATCACCCTTAGAGAACTGTCTATACAAGTCTTCTGTCCATTTTTAAAATTAAGTTATATTTTTTGTTGATTTGTAGTTCTTTATATACTCAGGATACTAATCCCTTATCAGATATATGATTTGCAAATATTTTCTCCCATTCCATAGGTTGCCTACTGTTAACTGTGTCCTTTCATACACATACATTTTTAATTTTCAAGAATTCCATTTGTCTACTTTTGTTCTATAACATGTGATTTTAGTGTGATACCCAAGAAACCACTGCCAAATCCAAGATCATGAAGGCTTTCCCCTAAGGCCTTCTTCTAAATGTTCAATAATTTTAGGTAATATGCTTAAGTGTTTAATCCAGGTTAACTCACCTTTGTTTATGGTATACGGTAAAGATATACGGTAAAGATCTAACTTCCTTCCTTTACATGTGGATACCCAATTTTCCCAATATCATTTGTCAAAGAGATTATCCTTTCTCCATCGAGTGGTCTTGATACACTTGTCAAAAAAATCATTTACCCGGACAGGTTCAGTAGCTCACACCTGTAATCCCAATACTTTGCAAGGCCAAGGCGGAAGGATTGCTTAAGGCCAGGAGTTTGACACCAGGTATAACAAGACCCTGCCTCCACAAAAAAAAGCTGTTATAAAAAACAACAAATAAATGGAAAGTCATCTCATGTTCATGGATGACTTAATATTGTTAACATGTCAGTACTACCCAAAGTATCTGCAGCTTCAGTGCAATGCCTATGAAAATCCCAATGGCATTTTTTGCACAGTTAGAAAAATTCACCCAAAAAATTCACATGGAATCTCATGGGACCTTGAATAGCCAAAACATTCTTGAAAAAGAAGAGATTTGGAAGCTTTAGAGTTCCTGATTGTTACAGTAATCAAAACATTGTGGTACTGTCATAAAGACAGACATACAGACCAATTGAATAGACAGTCCAGAAATAAACCCTTATGTATATGGTTAAATGATTTTTTTTTCTTTGAGACGGAGTTTCACTTTTGTTGCCCAGGCTGGAGTGCAGTGGTGCGATCTCAGCTCAATGCAACCTCCGCCTCCTAGGTTCAAGCAATTCTCCTGCCTCAGCCTCTCGAGTAGCTGGGACTACAGGCCTGCACCGCCACGCCCGGCCATTGTTTGTATTTTTAGTAGAGATGGGGTTTCACCATGTTGGCCAGGCTGGTCTCAAACTTCTGACCTCAAGTAATCCACCCGTCTCAGCCTCCCAAAGTGCTAGGATTACAGGCGTGGGCCACCGTGCCCAGCCCGATTTTTTTTTTTAATTAATTTTTTTTATTCACTCGAGTATACAATTCAATTGTTTTTCATATATTCAGAGTTTCACAACCATTACCACAATCAACTACAGAACATTTTTATCACCTCCAAAAGAAACCTGATAACCATTAACAGTCACTCCACATTTCCTCCTAGCCACTCACCAGTACTGGTCTGTAGCCTGTTAGGAACCATGGTGAGTGGTGGGCGGGCAAGCGAGTAAAGCTTCATCTCTATTTACAGCTGCTACCTATCACTGTCATTACTGCCTGAGCGCCACCATCTGCCAGATCAGTGGCAGCATTAGATTCTCAGAGGAGCATGAACCCCTTTGTGAACTGCAGATGCGAGGAATCTAGGTTGTGTGATCCTCATGAGAATCGAATGCCTGATGATCTGTCATTGTCTCCCATCACCCCCAGATGGGACTATCTAGTTGCAGAAAACAAGCTTACGGCTCCTGCTGATTCTACATGATAAGTTGCACAATTATTTCATTATATATTATAACATAATAACAGAAATAAAGTGCACAATAAATGTAATGTGCTTAAATCATTCCAAAACCATGCCCCCCAGTCCATGGAAAAATTGTCTTCCATAAAATTAGTCCCCAGTATCAAAAAGGTTGGGGACTGCTGCTCCGTAAAATGTAGTCTTTTATGATGGCTCCTTTCACATACTGTCTTCATAATGCTTTCATATTGTATCATGTATTAGTCCTTCATTTCTCTTTCTCTGAAGCAGGTTAGAGAAAAAAGATCTTAAGACAAAACTAAAATAATAATTAAAATAAAAATTTAAAAATCGGCCAGGCACAGTGGCTCACCCCTGTAATCTCAGCACTAAGGAAGGCAGATCATTTGAGGTCAGGAGTTCAAGACCAGCCTGGCCAACATGGCAAAACTCTGTCTCTACTAAAAAATACAAAAATTAGCCAGACGTGCCTATAATCCCAGCTACTTGGGAGGCTGAGGCAGGAGAATCACTTGAACCCGAGAGGCAGAGATTGCAGTGAGTCAAGATCACGCCACTGCACTCCAGCCTGGGCGACAGAGTGAGACTCTGTCTCAAAAAATAATAATAATAATCAAAAAAAATTAAGTACTTCATTTCCTTTGATTGCCACTCTATTGTATGGATATACCACATTCATCCAAACATCAGTTAATAAAAATCTGAGTTCTGTTCATTTTTTGAAATGCTGAAATGAACATTCATGTACAAGAACATGACATCTATCTGCATAAATGTCTTTGTTTCTTTGGATTACATACATAAAAGTGGAATTGCTGGGTCACATAGTAACCCTATGTTCAGCCTTTTGAAAACTGCTAGACTGTATTCCAAAGCAGATGCACCATTTTACATTCCCACCAGTGTGGTATGAGGGTTCCAACTTCTCCCTATCCTCACACTTGGCAGTGTATCTGTCTTCTTTATTATAGTTATCCTGTTGGGCATAACATGGTATAATTACGATTTTATTTCAATTCCCCTGGTGGCTAATGATGTTAAGAAACTTTTCAAGTGTCTATTGGCCCCATGTATCTCTTCTTTGAAGAAATGTCTACTCAAATTCTTTGCCTATTTTAATTTATTTATTAGTTTTTAGAGACAAGGTCTTGCTTGATTGCTCAGGCTGGAGTGCAGTGGCACGATCATAGCTCACTGTAACCTCAGACTCCTGGGCGCACACAATCCTCCTGCCTCAGCCTGTGGAGTAGCTGGGACTACAGGCACACACCACCACATCTGCCTAGTTTATATCTTTATTTTTTTTTAGAGACAGGGTCTCACTAAGTTGCCCAGGCTGGCCTTGAGCTCCTGTTTTCCCTTTTTAAAATCAGGTTATTCATCTTATCGATTTGTAAGAGCTCTTTGTATATTACAAATATTCTTCAACACATACAGACGGGCAAAAACTTTTTTCAAAGAAAAATTTTTGGAAGAAAATAAGTTCTTTGCCCCTCCCTCCTTTAATTTGCAAATATTTTCTCCTAATCTGTTATCTTTTTTTTAGGTATTCTTAGAAGTTTTAGGTTCACAGGAAAACCAAGCAGAAAGTACAGAGTATACCATAGACCTCCCGCACCCAAACACATACAACCTCCCCCACTATCATCCTGCACTAGAGTGATACATTAGTTACAATAGATGAACACACTTACGGTATGATCAAAATTGTCCTGCACATTTTCTATGGGTTTTGAGAAGTGTACAATGGCATGTATCCATCATTAGAATATCATAGAAAATAGTAGCACTGCCCTAAAAAACCTGTGCTCTGTCCATTCATCTCTTCCAACCCTTGGCAATCACTGATCTTTTTACTGTTACTATAGTTTTGCCCTTTCCAGAATGCCACCTAGTTGGAATCATACAGTATGTAGTCTTTTCAAATAGGCTTTTTTCACCCAATATAAACTAAGTCTTGGTATGAATCCATGTCTTTTCACAGCTTGATAGCTCATTCATTTTTGAGCTCTGAGTAAGTCCACTGTAGGAAGGTACCACAGCTCGTTTATCCATCCACCTACTGAAAGACACCTTGGTGTTTTCCAAGTTTTGACAATTTATGGATAAAGCTGCTATAAACATCCATGTTCAGGTTATTGTGTGGCTATACATTTCAACTCATTTGAGTAAATCTGCTAGATCCTTTGGTAAGAGTATGTTTAGTTCAGTTTTGTATAAAATTGTCAAACTACCTTCCAAAGAGGCTGTACTGTTTTGCATTGCCGCCAGGAATGAATGAGATTTCCTAATGCTCCACATCCCTGCAAGCATTTGGTGTTATTGTTTTGGATGTTGGTGCTCCTAATGAGTCTACGGTAGCATCCCATTGTTGTTTTTACTTGCAACTCCCTAATATTTGATATCGAGCATCTTTTCATATGCATTTGCTGTTTATCTTCTTTGGTGAAGTGTCAGCTCAGTTCTTTCAATAGTTTTTTCTTTTTTTCTTCAATAAACTGATCTATCAACCATTTTTTCGTGAACCATTTTTAAATTGGGTTCTGTTTTCTCAGTTTTAATAGTTATTTGTATATTTTGGATAATAGCCCTCTATCAGATTTGTCATTTGCAAATATTTTCTAGCAGTCAATGGCTTCTCTCCTTTTTTAAAAAAATTTTTTTTGTAGAGACAGTCTCACTATATTGCCCAGGCTGGTCTCAAACTCCTGGTCTCAAACTCCTGGTCTCAAGCAATCCTCCCACTTCAGCCTCCCAAAGTACTGAGACTATAGGCACGAGCCACTCACTGCACCTGGCCTTCCTCATTCTCTTGACAGTATCTTTCACTGGGCAGAAGTTTTTAATTTTGAAGAATTCTAGCTTATTTCTTTCATGGATTGTTTTGGTGTTGTATCTAAAAAGTCATGATAAGCCCAAGGTCATCTAGATTTTCTCTTAGATCATCTTCTAGGACTTTTACGGTTTTGTCTTTTACATTTTGGACTACAGTCCTTCCACTTTCTCCACCCTTTCTGAAGGGTGAAGATTCATTTTTTTTCACATGAATGCTCAGCTGTTCTAGCACTATTTGTTGAAAAGACTTTTCTCTTTTGTATTGCCTTTGCTCCTTTGTCAAACATCAGTTGACTGCATCTGTGTGGGTCTATTTCTGCAGTTTCCATTCTGTTCTATTGATTTAGTTGTCTATTCTTTCACCAATACTGTACTGTCTTCATTACTGTAGCTTTACAGTAAATCTTGAAGTCAGGTAGTATCAGTCTTCCAATTTTCAATGTTGTATTAGCTATTCTGGGTTTTTTAGGTGTTTTTTTGCCTCTGGAGATATCCACAAAATCATTTGCTGAGATTTTGATTGGGTATACTAAATGCATCTCAATTTAACAAGACCATAAACTGCACAGAATCTATAGTTATGTTGGAAAGAATTGACACATTATTGAGTCTTCCTATCTATAATATGAACATGGAATATTTCTCAATTTACTTATTCCTTTTTTTTTTTTTTTCCCCGAGACGGAGTCTTGCTCTGTGGCCAAGGCTGGAGTGTGTGACCTCAGCTCACTGCACCCTCCGCCTTCTGGGTTCAATCAGTTCTCCTGCCTCAGCCTCTCGAGTAGCTGGGACTATAGGCACGCGCCACCACACCTGGCTTTTTTTTTTTTTTTTTTTTTTTTTTTTTTTTTTTTTGAGAGGGAGTCTCGCTCTGTCACCCAGGCTAGAGTGCAGTGCAGCGGTGCGATCTTGGCTCACTGCAAGCCCCACCTCCCAGGTTCACGTGATTCTCCTGCCTCAGCCTCCCGAGTAGCTGGGACTACAGGCGCCACAACCACGCCCAGCTAGTTTTTTTGTATTTTAGTAGAGACGGGGTTTTACCGTATTAGCCAGGGTGGTCTCAATCTCCTGACCTCGCGATCCGCCTGCCCGCCTCGGCCTCCCAGTGCTGGGATTACAGGCGTGAACCACCGCACCTGCCCCCTTTCTTTCTTTCATCAGGGTTTTGTAGTAATCCTCATATAGATCCTGTACATATTTTGTCAGATTTATACTATTTCATGTATTAGGGTGCAAATGTAAATTGTATTGTGGTTTTTTGTACAAATAGCCCCAGGCTTATGATAGTTTGACTTACGATTTTGCCTTTACAATGTTGTGAAAGCAAGAGGCACTTAGAAGAAGAAACTGTATTTCAAAATTTTAATTCTCCCAGGCCAGCAATATGTGGTATACTTTCTTGCAATGCAGGGCAGCAGCAGTGAGCCATTCTGTTTTTCACTTTCAGTACAGTAATCAATACATTATATAAGATATTAATACTTTATTATAAAATATGCCTTGTGTTTAAATGATTTTGCCCAACTAAGGCTAACATTAAGAGCTCTGAGCAGGTTTAAGGTAGACTAGGCTAAGCTATGATGTGTGGTAGGTTAGGTGTACTAAATACATTTCAGTTTAACAGTATATTTTCAATTTATGATGAGTTTATAAGGATGTAACCCCAACATAATTTGAGGAACATCTGTACTGGCTTTTCACTCTCTGTATGGTATCCTTTGAGATTCAAAATTTTTAAATTTTGATGGTGTCCAACTTACCTGTTTTTATCATTTGTCGCTTGTGCTATTAGTATCATATGAAAAACCACCGTCAGATCCAAGGTCATGAAGATTTTACACATCTTATCCTAAGAGTTTTATCCTTTTTCCTCTTAAATTTATGAATTTAATTCATTTCAAGTTAATTTTGATATGTGATGTAAGATAGGGAGGGACCCAACTTCCTTCTTTTGTATGTAGATATCAAGTTGACAGAGTCCCAGTTGTTGAAACAACTATTCTTTCCATACTGAATGGTCTAGGCACATTTATTGAAAAGTTAGTTGAAAATAGACATGTTTATTTCTGGGCTCTCAATTTTATTCCATTGATCTATATGTTCATCCTTATGATAGTACCACTATCTTGATTACTGTAGCTTTGTAGTGAGTTTAGAAATCGTAAAATGAGTCCTTCAATTTTGTTTTTGTTGTTTGTTTGTTTTGAGACAGAATTTTCACTCTTGTTGCCCAGGATGGAGTGCAATGGCACAATTTCGGCTCACTGCAACCTCCACCTCCCAGGTTCAAGCAATTCCCCTGTCTCAGCCTCCCAAGTAGCTGGGATTATAGGCATGCACCACCATGCCCGGCTGATTTTGTAATTTTAGTAGAGACAGGGTTTCACCATGTTGGTCAGGCTGGTCTCCAACTCCTGACCTCAGGTAATCCACCCACCTCAGCCTCCTGAAGTGCTGGGATTACAGACGTGAGCCACCGCACCCGGCCATAATTTTGTTATTTTTTAAGAGTGTTTTGACTACTATGGATTCCTGAAATTTCCATATGAACTTAGTTCACCTTGTTAATTAAATGGTATCCTTCAAACTGCAATTTGCAAACTTTAATAACTTTAATCAGTACCTTTTTTCCAGATATGAAGTTACATTTAAATACTAGATTCATTTGCTGCTCTCTCTCCCAGTTTGTGTTAATGTTATAGTAAATCTATCAGACATAATAATTGCTTTATACAGTTAATATTCACTTAGGTTTATTCATGTATTTATTACTTGTTTTGCTCTGCAGTCCTTTCTGTGTTTCTGACATGTAAAATCACTTTTATTCTACCCTTTGGGACTTTCTTTCATGAGGCTCTGCTGGTGGCAATTTCTCATATTCTACACTCTTACTGAAAGATATTTTTGCAAGGCCTACAACTATAAGTTGATAGTTATTTTCCCTTGCAAATTAAAGCTATCATTCTATTGTCTATTGGCTGTCACTGTTGGGAAACTAGCTATCAGCTGTCTAATGATTCTTCTTTCTTGAAAGTAATATGTCTTGGGCCGGGCGCGGTGGCTCACGCCTGTAATCCCAGCACTTTGGGAGGCCGAGACTGGCGGATCATGAGGTCAGGAGATCGAGACCATCCTGGCTAACATGGTGAAACCCCGTCTCTACTAAAAATACAAAAAATTAGCTGGGCGTGGTGGTGGGCGCCTGTAGTCCCAGCTACACGGGAGGCTGAGGCAGAAGAATGGCATGAACCCGGGAAGCAGAGTTTGCAGTGAGCCGAGATCGTACCACTGTACTCCAGCCTAGGCAACAGAGCAAGACTCCGTCTAAAAAAAAATAAAAAAGAAAGTAATCTGTCTTTTTTTTCTGGCTAAACTCTGACACCTCTCCTTAGTTCTGCAGAGGTCCTAATTGCCTCTTATAATAATGACTTGGCCCCATTCTCTCTACCCTTTCACTCTGGAACTCTGACTAAATGTGTATTTTAGACCTTCTCCATTATCCTATATTCCAAGTTTCTTGCTTACCTTTTTTTTTAAAAATAAAAATAAAAAGCTTTATAACAAAATCTAGATGTTAAATTACAAAATTTGATTTAAAACTTATCAACTGATAGGAAAGACTGTGTAGAAAATCATTCTGTACCCTCTTTTCATATATTCTATTTCTTTGCTACTCTGGAAATTTCTGAATAAATTCTTGTGAACAGTCTTCCAAATGACTAATTCTCCAATTCTGTCTAATCTGTTGTTAATCCCTTCAATTGATTTAGCTCTTAATTTTAATCATAATTGTTTTTACTTCCAGAAGTTCTATGGTTATTCTTTAGGATTTCTTCTTTTCTACACATATTTTTATTTTCTTAAACATAGTAAGCCTAGCTACTGCGTATTTTGTTTAATAATCTGACTATCTAAATTATTTTAAGGGGCCAGTCATGGTGGTTCACACCTGTAATCCCAGCACTTTGGGAAGCCGAGGTAAGCAGATCACTTGAGGTCAGGAGTTCGACACCAACCTGGCCAAAATGGTGAAACCCTGTCTCTACAAAAAATATAAAAATTTAGCTGGATGTGATGGCACACGCCTGTAATCCCAGCTAGTTGGGAGGCTGAGGCAGGAGAATCACTTGAACCTAGCAGGCAGAGGTTGCAGTGAGCTAAGATGGTATCACTGCACTCCAGCCTGGGCGATGGAGCGAGACTCCATTTCAAAAAAAAACTATTTTAAGGTATGTTTCTGCTGCCTGTTACTTTCTGCTCATTCTCACATGCAAGATCTCACTTTCTTGTTAGATTATTCACTTTATGTGCTGCTAACTTTCCTTGCAATATAATGTGAATAAAGGAGGTCTAAGATAAAGGTGAATATTTTCACACACACAAAAATATCTTTATTTTCATATGCTAGGTGTCTGGGAAACAAAAAGACCGCAATCACATTAAATTTACAACTAGTGCTTCCTTTAGTCACCCACAGAGTATGAACTTGGGTTTCATGAATACAACTTCTAGCCCAATTTTTTTCCTCCCTATTCTGCTCAGCACAACCAGAAAACATTCTTTTTTTTTTTTTTTTTTTTTTTTTTTTGAGACAAGAGTCTTGTTCTGTCACCAGGCTGGAATGCATTGACGTGATCTCCGCTCACTGCAACCTCTGCCTCCCAGGTTCAGGTGATTCTCCTGTCTTCAGCCTCCCGAGTAGCTGGGACTACAGGCACGTGCCACCATGCCCAGCTAATTTTTGTATTTTTAGTAGAGGTGGGGTTTCACCATATTGGCCAGGGTGATCTCGATCTCCTGACCTTGTGATCCACCCACATTGGCTTCCCAAAGTGCTGGGATTACAGGTGTGAGTCACTGCACCAGTCAGAAAAATATTCTTTATAGAGTCCCTTAGGGGAGTAGGTAGGAAGCAAGTTTAGTTCTTTCACTGTAAGTGTATTCTTTGGGGTACCTTTTTTTCCCATAGATTTTTGGGGAACAGGTGGTATTTGGTTACATGAGTAAGTTCTTCAGTGGTGATCTGTGAGACTTTGGTGCACTTTTGGGTACCAATTAAATGGGAAAAGGAATCCTATGGGAATCCACAATTTTGGCTGGTCCCTGAGTTTATGGTTTTTACCCCTGTTTGGGTAGCTTCTACAAAGGGTCCTAAGGGTAAAAGTAAGTTTCAGTACTTCACTTCTGTATAGTTTTATCCTGATAATAATGTACCTAGCATATCTTCAAATATTTTAAGCAGATATTTTCTTACCTATAAGCCTATTCATTTTAGTAGTCTTCAGCAGTAAATATATGCCAAAAACAGAATAAAGCCTTTACTCACTCTTTGGTCCAGTTCAACATAGCTTCTGGATCCACTAAAACTCTTATTGCAGAGGTCGAAAATCAGTACTAAACTGCCCTATCAATTTGGCATACTTTTCATTTCTATCTAATTCAACCTGTAAAGTTGCTGACACACCTATTATTCTTAGGGCCAGCTTTTGACTTTCACAACAACACACTTTCCTACACAACTGCTATATAATCATTCCTCATGGCTCAGATGAGATGGGTCTTCTCACTTCTATATTTCCTCTGCCACCTGTTTGTCTCAGCCTACCAATTCATCTTCTATATGGATAGCCTCTTAACTGGATTTCTTCTGCCCATTTTTGTCCCTGTACAATCCATTCTGTGCCAAAACAACCAGAGTGATTTATTAAAAATAAAAATTAGATGTTACACTGCCTTTGCAAAACCTAAAGTACTGCATTTGAACTTTAGATAAATTCCACATTATTTAACATGGCACATAAATGATATGACTCCTGCCTATTCATCTATAATTAACCTTTTATATAATACCGTAGGCAAATTGACCTTTTTTCCATTTCCTCAAATACGCCAAATTCTTTCCTGCCACATATCCTTGACATTTACTGTTCCCTCTTCCTGGAATACCGTTTCCCTACTCTTTGCTTGGTTACATGTCCTACTTCCACTTCAGATTTCACTATTACTGACTTTCTCAGAGGCCTTCCCTGACTACTCAAAGAAACAGCATCCTGTTTTTTTCTTTTAGAATATTTATTATAATTTGTGATTAAGTACTTCTTGTGGGTTTATGTCTGTTCCCCCAATTATCTGTAGGTTCTAGGTATGTAGAAACCCTATTTGTTATCTTCTCACTCTGTGCCCAGTTTCTAGCAGTGCTTGGCACACAGTAAGCATTCAATGAGCATATGTTAAATGACTGATTTCTCTCCCTTTAAGCAGACCCACAGGAAAAGTATAAGTCTAATGAGGAACTACATGTAGACCACAGAATCAGAACCAAAGAGAATGAGTTAAATGACAGGAATGTAAGAATCAAGTCAAAGTAAGATATATTTGCAATTATAATGGTTAAAGTTATATAGCCAAGATTACTTTCTGTTAATAGTTAATGAATAAGATCAGCACATGCCTCAAGAACTCAATACATGGCATTTAATTATTGTTGTCTATAATTTAAGGAAATAATCACCTACAAATGGCATGTTTCTCAAGTTGGCTTACAAATTTGTTACTACTTGGAAGACTGAAAACATTTTCCCACAGAACCAATATTACACACAATGGTTGGGTTCCTTTGGTTAGTGCATAATGTTTACTCTATAATTTATTTACCCACTTTAACAAACATGAATTGAATATTTATTTGTGCCAGAAACCATTCTAGCACTAGAGATACAATAGTAATGAACAAAATAGACAAAAAATCCTATTGTCATTGGTATTACATCCATGGTTTTTCTCCAAGAGAATAAAAGTAAGTAAAATATACAGAATTATAGATAATGATACATGCTATGGTGAAAAACAAAGCTGGGTAAAGGGATTGAGAATGGGGGAAGAATAATTTTAACTGATTATTAGTAGAATGTACTAGAATCTCTGTTCTAAAAGGATTTAAGATAGGTATTACTTACAGAAACTAAGTATTACAAATAAAATAGCAATGCTTACACTAGGAAAGCCTTTCAACTGAGAAGCATTATAAAAACACACTTCCTTTCCCATAGCAGTAGGATAGGCAGAGAACTACTCAGGCTCTAAGTCACATAACAAGCTATCATAGCCTGAGGCAGGTTCTCCAAGAAGGCAGTGGTTACAGAAGGCTAAAAGCAGTACTGGGGATTCCAGGAAGAAAAGAAATGAGGAGCCAAGAAGGCTAGGACACTTCTTGCTGATGATATGAAGCCCCATCAACAGGCAGTCCCCTCTACCCAGCCACTAGTTGGCTAGCTTTTCTTCCTACAACTTTTTAACTATTTCCAACCAAGATCAGTTTCCTATTTGGCATATAATGTTTCCCTTATTATACCCTATCCTGAAAACAAATATTTAACTATTGGGACTTTTCTGATAAACTTAATGGCAGAAAAAGATCCCTTTTTATCCCCATATCTGTGCCATTATAATTCATATTGAAGGAATGCAGATACCTAGTAAACTATTCTGGGTCTCTATTTTACCTTAATAACTAGGATAGAGACCAGGATCTGAGGTGAAATGCAAGAAGATAAAACAAATTAGAACAAGGTTGTAAAAAGTAACCCTAGCACCACAGTAATGACTAGACCAAGAGAGACAATCATCCAGTTTAGTCATTTATAGTTTGTCCACAACCATTTCCACTATCTTAGATCATTCACCATAGACTAAGTGGGGAAAACAGAAAGGGGGAAGAAGAGTGCTCTCTAAAGCCACTGGCTCATACAGCTGT
The DNA here is from genome assembly GCF_047675955.1 of Chlorocebus sabaeus. NCBI lineage: Eukaryota > Metazoa > Chordata > Mammalia > Primates > Cercopithecidae > Chlorocebus > Chlorocebus sabaeus. The sequence continues at coordinate 79,127,197 of NC_132910.1, read as the reverse complement.
GGTGATAGCCAGGTAAGTAATGAGTATATAATTCAAGCCTGTCCCCACAGTAAGTTGTTTTTATTTCATATGAGAAAGCGTGTTCTTAGTATTTTCACCTATTAAAAAAAAAAAAAAAAAAAAAAAAAAAGCAAGGGTTTAAGTCAGTGAGTGCTAATTTTCTTTTGTAATTACAGTATTCATCACGCTGTTACTTTCATAAAATAAAATGATTCCTCAGGTAGTAATTATCAGGTATATTTCCAGGAATTTTAAGTTAAATACAATGTATTTATATTCAACATTTCATAAAATAGAGCCTCAAGTTTAAGAAAATATAAACAGCAACATACAATCAAAACAAAGCATCAGTAGAAAGATGTTGGCCAGAAACAATTACCTTTATGGCTGTATGTTTGTTTTCATCTTCTTCCATCCATAGATCCTGTTCATAATAATATAAGCCATCATTGATAACTTTAGCAAGTTCAGATGTGATTTTTGCCCGAGACATGTGGTTGCCTGTTCGATCTCCTCCGGGATGTTTTTTCACATAAGGTGGTGTCTGAGTTACAATCAAAATCTTGTTTAAGTCTTGGTCATCAATTTCATAATCTGAATCATTATCAGACCAATCAGTAAATGTGTTTTTTCGTCCTATTTGTTCAATCTCTTCATCAAACAAAAAATCAAGTTCTTCTTGTTCTGGTTCTTCTGAAGAACATAGCTGATTTAATGACCCTTCAGGGACAGACACTGATTCCTGAAGGAAGAAATTGGTAATTTATATAAAAAACTTTCTATCACTTTTAAATTAAATGTCATAAAACAGTGTTGCAAGTAAGTAATATCAAGCTTTTATGCTCAATTTCTAGTTTAACAGCCAAACTGTAAAAGAAAATCAAGTTAGTATTATTTTGGCCCAGTAAATTTAAGACTAAAGAAAAACACAAAGTTGAATAAAGAAAGGATTACATTAAAGACTCTTTTAGAGTTGGAATAGTCTTAATCATCAATTACATTGCAATGACTCATCTTACTGATGAAAACAAACGTCCAGAGATATGGAAGTATTTGCCTATGATTTCATAATTATAAACAGAACCAATTATCTGGGTGTGGTTGTAGATTCCTATAATCCCAGCTACTCAGGAGGCTAAGGCAGGAGAATCATTTGAACCTGGGAGGCAGGAAGGTTGCAGTGAGCCCAGATCGCACCATTGCACGCGAGCCTGGGCGATAAGAGTGAAACTCTGTCTCAAAAGATAAATAAACAGACAGACAGATAGATAGAATCAAGGTCTTCTGATTTTCAGAGTCAATGGTCTTCCCTATTCCAAACCTTTTTACCTCACAATGATAATAACATAGTTTCCTAGCTAATCCCTCTACTCTATCCTCATCCCCATTCTACATGGCCCAATTTTCATGTCAAATTCACACTAATATTCAGCAAATGTTAAAATGTCTACTCCTCAGGCCGGGTGCCGTGGCTCACACCTGTAATCCCAGCATTTTGGGAGGCCAAGGACGGTAGATCACAAGGTCAGGAGTTCAAGACCAGCCTGGCCAACATGGTGAAACCCTGTCTCTACTAAAAATACAAAAATTAGCCAGGCGTGATGGCACGCACCTGTAGTCCCAGATACTCGGAAGGCTGAGGCAGGAGAATTGCATGAACCTGGGAGCCAGAGGTTGCAGTGAGTCAAGATCATGCCACTGGACTCCAGCCTGGGCGACAGAGCAAGACCTTGTCTCAAAAAAAAAAAAAAAAAGAAATTGTCCACCCCTATATAGAACTTAAAACAGCTAGGCCAGGTGCAGTGGCTCACACCTGTAATCCCAACATTTTGGGAGGCCAAGGTGGGCAGATTACCTGAGGCCAGGAGTTCGAGACAAGCCTGGCCAACATGGCGAGACCCCCGTCTCTACTAAAAATGCAAAAATTACCCAGGTATGGTGGCGTGCACCTGTAGTCCTAGCTACTCAGGAGGCTGAGACAGGCTGAGACAGGAGAATCACTTGAACCCCAGAAGCAGAGGCTGCAGTGAGCTGAGATCGTGCCACTGTACTCCAGCCTGGGTGACAGAGCAACACTCCAGCTCAAAAAAAAAACTTAAAACAGTTGTTGGTTTACATGAAAAGTCTAAGCTTTTAGATCCTAGATCTTCTAATATATAAACTAGTCTAAAACTCCCAACAGCAGGAAGTAGTTTCTCCTTGGTGTTACCTTCATTGGTCATCCTCTGGTCTATTTTACCCTTCAGTTCATGCTAACTTCCTATGTCTAGGAAAAAGACAATTCCTCCCTTTCAAAACTCCCAATAACGTAGATCCATATTCATTTAGTCAGTTGATAATTATCTGAGTGCTCCCTCTGAGCCAGGCACTGTTCTAGACAGGGACAGACAGCAATAAATTTAACAACAACTATGCCCTGATGGAGCTAACAGTCTAGTAAACAGAAGGCTGCCCAAGATGTTTTTACTAAAAAAAGACAAGTTGTAAAACATTGTGAATATATATTTTTTAAAAATTGATGATATATTTTAAACTATATACATTGCTTTTCACATTTGCAAGTACATAATAAAAGTCTAAGACAATAAACACCAAACTGTCAAATTTGTTTTTGTAATTTCTAAGGAAAAGACCATTATTAAGAGATTAGGAGTTGAAGATGACTTAAGTTTGCATACTTATTTGCAGTAGTAATACACAGTGCAAAGAATAAAAGCAATAAATCCACATCAATACTGAAAACACGTATTACTATTGGAAGATCGAAGACTTTATGACTTTCTGGAAAGCAGAAAATAAATGGGATTGTATTGATAATAAACAAGAGTAGAGAAAACAGCAGCCTAGAACTCATACAAAGGTTAAAAGGGAAGCAAAAGCCATTGATACCGCCGGGGTTCTAGAAAGTTTTGAGATGGCAGTTAGAAGGAGTAGGAATGGACTACTGGATGGTAATCAAAATAGGTATGTGGAAAACCAACTACAGAATACAGCTAGAACAGTCAATCCAATCCCTTTATCTCAGAATATAAAACTATATAAAGATCGCTCCCAACTAAAAGCCCGAGAATTACTTCCTAAACAAAATAAGATTTCACAAGAGAGGGCTCATGTTTTGGGTACTGGGGCTGAACAGAAGTTGAACACATCCTAGTATTATTTTGAACCTCTAAAATAGAGTTGGGGAAGGAAAAGAAAAGGTAATTTCACCAATGAATGAGATACACTAAGAAATTCTACGTCTCAGAGAAAACTACTTTTTTTTTTTTTTTTTTTTTTTTTTTAGCAATTTTGGAGAAAAAGAGCCAGCCTCTCTATTCTCTGCCTAGGTGTCCAAGTCCATAGGACGTTTTCACTTACCAAGAGTGTGCAATCAGCTGAGCGCAGTGGCTCACGCTTGTAATCCCAGAAGTTTGGGAGGCCAAGGCAGGTGGATTGCCTGAGGTCAGGAGTTTGAGACCAGCCTGACCAATATGGTGAAACCCCGTCTCTACTAAAAATACACAAAAAAATTAGTTGGGCGCGGTGGCAGGTGCCTGTAATCCCAGCTACTCGGGAGGCTGAGGTAGGAGAATCGCTTGAACCCAGGAGGTGGAGATTACAGTGAGCCGAGATCATGCCACCATTGCACTCCAGCCTGGGCAAACAAGAGCAAAAATCTGTCTCAAAAAAAAAGCTAAAAATAGAGTGTGCAATCATACCTCACATTAAACAAAACAGTCCTGGATGAGCAGATTACACCAAAAAAGAAAACCATACCAATTTACTGATATTAACATGAACCATCAACCAAAAATCGCCAGATATTAAGAAAGCCTTCAAAAAGCAACCAAAACAATGATGCAAATAATGAAAGTATCAGAAGAGAACTTTTTTTAAACATCCAACACCCAGTAGTTAGATGATCAATCATAGAGGTCCAACATCAGATGAAAACAGATACCAGAAAGTGGAAATAAGAGAAACATTAGCTTCCCCAAAATGAAGGACATGAATATTCAGCACAATGAATAAAAATACACCTGACTGAGCTGGGTGCGGTGGCTCACGCCTGTAGACCCAGCACTTTGGGAGGTCGAGACGGGCGGATCACGAGGTCAGGAGATCAAGACCATCCTGGCTAACACGATGAAACCCCGTCTCTACTAAAAATACAAAGAAAAAAAATTAGCCGGGCATGGTGGCGGGCGCCTGTAGTCCCAGCTCCTCGGTAGGCTGAGGCAGGAGAATGGTGTGAACCCAGGAGGTGGAGGTTGCAGTGAGCCAAGATCGCGCCACTGCACTCCAGTCTAGGTGACACAGCGAGACTCCATCTCAAAAAAATAAAAAATAAAAAAAAAGACCTGACTGGGCACGGTGGCTCATGCCTATAATCCCAACACTTTGAAAGACTGAGGTGGGTGGATCACTAGAGCCCAGGAGTTCAAGACTAGCCTGGGCAGCATGGAGAAACCCTGTCTCTACAAAAAATATATATACATACACGAAAATTAGCCAGACCTGTTGGTTTGTGCCTGTAGTCCCAGCTACTTGAGAGGCTAAGGCAGGGGAATCGCTTGAGCCCAGGAGGCAGAGGCTGCAGTGAGCAGAGATCACGCCACTGCACACCAGTCTGGGCAAAGGGAGTGAAACCTTCTGCCAAAAAAAAAAAAAAAAAAAAAAGATTTTCTATTTAAAATTAGACCTACACCAAAGCATATCATCTTGAAATGTCAAGAGTGGGGATGAAGAAATGATCTTAAAAATCTCAAGCAAGGCCAGGTGAGGTGGTTCACACCTGTAATCCCAATACTTTGGGAAGCCGAGGCCAGCGGATCACCTGGGGTCAGGAGTTCGAGAACAGCCTGGCCAACATGGTGAAACCACGTCTCTACTAAAAATACAAAAATTAGGCCGGGTGCGGTGGACCACACCTGCAATCCCAGCACTTTGGGCGGCTGAGGCGGGTGGATCACCTGAGGTCTGAAGTTCGAGACCAGCTTGGCCAACATAAGGAAACCCCGTCTCTACTAAAAACACAAAAATTAGCTGGGCCTGGTGGCGCGTGCCTATAATCCCAGCTACTCTGGAGGCTGAGGCAGGAGAATCACTTGAACCTTGGATGGGGAGGTTGTAGAGAGCTGAGATCGCGCCACTGCACTCCAGCTTGGGGAAGAGTGAGACTCTGTCTGAAAAAGAAAAAAATAGATAAATACAAAAATTAGCGGGGTGTGATAGCAGGTGCCTGTAATCCCAGCTACTCACAAGTCTCAGGCAGGAGAATCTCTTGAACCCGGGAGGTGAAGGTTGCAGTAAGCCAAGATCACACCACTGCACTCCACTCCAGCCTGGGCAACAAGAGCAAGACTCCGTCTTTAAAAAAAAGAAAAAAAAAGAAAAAAAAAAATCTCAGGCCAGGCACAGCGGCTCATGCCTATAATCCCAGCACTTTGGGAGGCTGAGGCAGGCAGATCAGGAGGTCAGGAGATCGAGAACATCCTGTCTAACACAGTGAAACCCCATCTCTATTAAAAATACAAAAAATTAGCTGGGTATAGTGACACACGCCTATAGTCCCAGATACTCAAGAGGCTGAGACAGGAGAATCACTTGAGCCCGGAAGGCAGAGGTTGCAGTGAGCCAAGACTGCGCCACTGCACTCCAGCCTGGGCGACACAGCGAGATTCCATCTCAAAAAAAAAAAATCTCAAGAAGAAAAAAAAAAAAAAACACTTGATACAAAGAATGCGAAGGGACTGACTTTTATAAGATGACAAAAGAAACCAAGATGACAAAAGAAAAATGCTTTTAGAATTCCAAAGAAAAATGATGTCCAACCAAGATTTCTATACCCACTCTAGAATGTTTTTAAAAGATCACTTTTTAAAAACTATATTAAAAATAATGTCAATAACTGAGCTACCCCAACAGTTATCTCTGAAATATCTAGGTCCCCAGAACCTAAAGCCATGTTTCCTCCAGGCCAGATCCTCAGTCTGTAGCATCAAAATACCATACATTTCAGATATACTGGCATTCTTTGGCCATAAAACTATGCAGTTCTCCTTACACTTTTAAAACCAGCTACCAGAAACAATTTGCTGGTCCTCCACATCACAATCCTCTCAATACCTTCCATCCTCTTTAGAGAGCTTACTTTCAATATTTGAATCTTTTGAGTGGCATTCTTCCCAAGTTTATTTTTAGTGAACTTTTACTTTGAAATAATTATACATTCACATACAGTTGTAAGAAATAATAGAGATCTCATGTATCCTGGTTTCCCCCAATGTTAACATCTTACAAAAATATACTACAACATTCCAAACAAGGTATTGACTTTGATATAAATCAGTCTTAGCTTATACTTCCCCAATTTTACTTGCACTCATTTTTTACTTAGATCAAAGCAATCCTATCACATATGTAAGTTCGTGTATCTGCCACCAGCGAAAAATGCAGAGCAGTACCACCACAAGGATCTCCTATTGCTCTTTTTATAAATATAACCATCTCACTCCCTTATGTACCCCCCACCAAAAATTCAATTTTCTTTTCCTTTTGTGCATTATATCACCAAAACATATATAAAGCTGATGTATAAATCACCAACACTTATATAAACCTTATAAATAATTAACATGGGTATAACTTCAAAATTTATATATTTTCTGGCCAGGCTGCAGAGGCTCACGCCTGTAAGCCCAGCACTCTGGGAGGCCAAGGCAGGCGAATTATTTGAGGACAGGAGTTTGAGGCCAGCCTGGGCAATATGGTGTAATCCCGTCTGCACCAGAAACACACAAAAAAATAGTTGGGCATGGTAGAGTGAGCCTGTAATCCCAGTAATTCAGGAGGCTGAGGCACAAGACTGTCTTGAACCCAGGAGGCAAAGGCTGCAGTGAGCCAACTTCGCAGCACAGCACTGCAGCCTGGGCGACAGAGCGAGACTCTGTCTCCAAAAAAAAAAGTCATATTTTTTTCAACTTTATAAAAAACTGAAATATTATTCAAGTTAAAATTAGTCACAAGTAGAAAAACCAAGACAAAATTCTTTCTTTTTTTTGAGATAGGACCTCACTTTGTTGCCCTCCCTGGAGTGCAGTGGTATGATCATGGCTCACTGCAGTCTTGACCTCCTGAGCTCAAGTGTTCCTCCTGTCTCAGCCTCCTAAGTAGCTGAGACCACAGGCACATTCCACCAAAAAATTGGCATTTAGCTAATTTTTTGAATTATTTGTAGAGACAGGGTCACCCTATGTTGCCCAGGTGGCCCCGAACTTCTAGGCTCAAGCAATCTTCCTGCCTCGGTCTCTCAAAGTGCTGTGATTACAGGAATGGGACACTGTGCCCAGGCTCCAAAATTCTTAAATCATGTTCAGAAATAAAAAATACACTTTAAGGCCGGGCGTGGTGGGTCACGCCTCTAATCCCAGCACTCTGGGAGGCTGAGGCAGGTGGATCACGAGGTCAGGAGTTCAAGACCAGCCTGACCAACATGGTGAAACCCCGTCTCTACTAAAGATACAAAAATTAGCCAGGCGTGGTGGCTCATGCCTATAATCCCAGCTACTCAGGAGGCTGGGGCAGGAGAATCGCTTGAACCCGGGAGGCAGAGGGGGCAGTGAGCCGAGATCCCACCACTGCACTCCAGCCTGGGTGATAGGGCGAAACTCCATCTCAAAAAAAAAAAAAAAAAAAATACACTTTGAAACTTGATACAACTTATTTTCCTCATAGAATAACCCATAAGTGTCTACTGAAGGCCAACAATCACAAATTTAAAACTTTGCTAAACTTTTCCAAATTTTACATATGCACCTAACAAACATAAAATGCACTGACCTTATACTCCACCCAGGGTATGTCACACTTCACTCAGTCTGTAACAACTTACCTTCAATTTCACTGGTGCTGGCTGATGTCTCTTTTTAACTTCTATCCAAGGTTCTGAGTCCAAGTCAGGCAAACTGGTGGACAAACCTCTAGACATTGCTTGAAGAATACTTGTTTCGCTATTTTTCTTTGGGCTCAATGGGCTTCCAATTCTTGGAGAATTTGGGGCAGACTCTAAAATTTTAAGTTAGTTCTATAGTTAAAATGATAATGGCTTTTCTTACTTATAAAATACACTTCATTTTTTCCTTAAATGGGGCTTGATATTTTTTCACAAAAGCATGATCAGTCTCAACTGTAAGGTTTCCAGTGATTTTCAAACCTGAAGATTTACTAAAAAGTGAAACCATTGAATAATTAAAGGAATGTCACCAACTCTTACATAGACCACTACATTCACGCAAACTTCTCAAGAATATCAATGTGATTCACTTCCTAATTATGACAGTACAACTATTAGGAAGTCAAGTTCTCTGAAAAATCTCAGATTAAAATCTATAAATTATAAGGAAATTATGGAATCTCAATTGCTATTAAGCCATAGTTAAGCTAAATGCACATCTTATTCAAGATAAAATTAGTCTCTTGTTCTACTAGGGTCTAAACTAAAGCCGTTATTATTCCTAGTTTTCACATTTCCTTGGCTCAACAAGGTTTGCCTACTGCAATAAATGCAGTGTAGTCATTTACTACTTTGGCTCATACTGAAATACTTTAAAGAGTAAAATGTCGACCAGCCTGACCAACATGGAGAAACCCTATCTCTACGAAATATAGAAAATCAGCCGGGCGTGGTGGCGCATGCCTGTAATCCCAGCTACTCAGGAGGCTGACGCAGGAGAATCGCATGAACCTGCGAGGCGGAAGTTGCAGTGAGCTGAGATGGCGCTATTGCAATCCAGCCTGGGCAACAAAAGCCAAATTCCATCTCGAAAAAAAAAAAAGAGTAAATGTCACATCACTACATCCTTAATGCACACAGCCCTGGCATTAAAAGCATTTAAAAGCTGTTGGAATTTAAAATGTCTTTCTATACAGTACACTTCTGTAGGTTTATTTTTAATCAAAATTATAAAACTCAAATTGTAGCCGGGCACGGTGGCTCACGCTTGTAATTCCAGCAGTTTGGGAGGCTGAGGCAGGTGGATCACAAGGTCAGGAGTTCAAGACCAGCCTGGCCAATATGGTGAAACCCCGTCTCTACTAAAAATACAAAAAAATTAGCCAGGCCTGGTGGTGGGTGCCTGTAATTCCCGCTACTCAGGAGGATGAGGCAGAAAATTGCTTAAATCCACAAGGTGGAGGTTGCAGTGAGCTGAGATCCACACTCCAGCCTGGGCGACAAAGCGACACTCTGTCTCAGAAAAAAAAAAAAAAATCAAATGGCTTCTTTTATAAATATTTTTTCAAAAGTCAGAGTATTTAAGTATTTTAAGCCACATTCAGGTTCAGGTCTGAAGATGCAATATGAACTTGCTTTGGACACAAGGTGCCTTTAAAAAATGTAATCTCTACCATTAGGTTGTAAGTCTCAAATATACACAATAAAATTTATTTTTCAAAAATGTATACCATAAAATTCTTAACATCATTAACTTCTCTAAGTCAATTCATTGACAATATGGAGAAGTTAAATGTTAGATGCAGAAAGCTGATATAAATTAACACCAGCAATCTTTTTTTTAATATTTACTAAATGAAAGGCACATTTCAAGAATGGATTTAAGAAGAGTATTTCAAGATTTTACATTCATCTACATGCTAGACATAGATAAGAGTAAAAGCTTTAAAATCTTCCCCCTTGGACACATGGACTCAACCAGGACTCAACTACTAGATTACTGTATTATTTATAGAAGACTATATATTTGTTTCATAACAGGAAAAGCTCTAGAACTGTGCTGTGCAACAGAGTAGGCACAGTTGGGCGTGGTGGCTCACCCCTGTAATCCCAGCACTTTGGGAGGCCAAGGCGGGTAGATCACCTAAGGTCAGGAGTTGGAGTCCAGCCTGTCTGACATGGCAAAACCCCATCTCTACTAAAAATACAAAAACTAGCCAGGCGTGGTGGTGGGTGCCTATAATCCCAACTACTTGGGAGGCAGGAGAATCCCTTGAACCAAGGAGGCAGAGGTTGCAGTGAGCCGAGATCGCGACATTCTACTCCAACCTAGGAGACAGAGCAAGACTCCATCTCAAAAATAAATGGATCTATTAAGTTACATTAAAATATTTATTTAAAATATTAAAATTAATTTCAACTGTTTTATAATTTTAAGAATACTAAAATTTTTAGTTATATATATGGCTCACATTTTCATTGGACACTGGTGCTCTATAACTTTATTAACAACACATGTATCACCAATTCATTCACAAAAAAAGTACAAGTGAAATACATGCTTTGGATGAACATTAATAGTCTAGTTATAGGAATGGGAAAAATATTAACTCCAGAGAACACTTTTTTTTTTCCTTTCTCATGAACCATACAAGAGACTTAATTTTTTTTTTTTAAGAGACAGAGGCCAGGGCGCGGTGACTCACGCCTATAATCCCAGCACTTTGGGAGGCCAAGGCGGGCGGATCATCTGAGGTCAGGAGTTCAAGGCTAGCCTGGCCAACATGGTGAAACCCCGTCTCTCTAAAAAAATAAAAATAAAAAATAAAAAAATTAGCTAGGCGTGGTGGCAGGCGCCTGTAATCTCAGCTACTCGGGAGGATGAGGCAGGAGAATCACTTGAACCTGGGAGGCAGAGGTTGCAGTGAGCCGAGATCACGCCACTGCACTCCAGCCTCGGGGACAAGAACAAGACTTCGTCTCAAAAAAAAAAAAAGAGAGAGAGACAGGGCCCCTTACAGCAGTACAGTGCCATGGTAATGCTCACTATAGCCTCCAACTCCTGGGCTCAAGCAATCCTCCCAACCCAGCCTGCTGAATAACAAGGACTACAGGTACACACCACCATGCCCAGCCAATTTAAAAATATATATATTTTGTAGACTGGGTCTCACTTTGTTACCCAGGCTAGTCTTGAACTGGTCTCAAGCGATCCTCTCACCTCAATCTCTAAAGCGCTGAGATGATAGGCATGAGCTACTGCACCTGGCCCAGAGAACTCTTATTTCTAATACTATGAATTATCAATGTTCATACTAAATAAAGCCTTAAAAGTAGACGAAGACCTGGGCATGGTGGCTCATGCCTATAATCCCAGAACTTTGGGAGGCCAAGGCAGGTGGATCACCTGAGGTCAGGAGTTCTCGAGACTAGCCTAACCAACATGGTGAAACTCCGTCTCTACTAAAAATACAAAAAAATAGCCAGGCGTGGCAGCACACACCTGTAGTCCCAGCTACTCAGGAGGCCGAGGCAGGAGAATTGCTTAAACCTGGGAGGCGGAGGCTGCAGTGAGCAGAGATCATGCCATTGCATTCCAGCCTGGGCAACAGAGCAAGACACCATCTCTAACAAAAAATATATATATATACACACACATATATATATATATGAGTTTTTGGTATGTCACCCAGTCTGGCCTCGAACTCCTGGGCTCAAGCATCCTCCCAACTTTGCCTCCCGAGTAGCTGGGACTACGGGTGTATGCCACAACACTCAGCTGTTTCTTATAAAATGATCTCTAAATGTTATTTAAGCTTGAATTATGCTTCTACTGGGAAGTAAAGCATTTCAATATATTCACAACACATATGCTTAGAAATGAAATGACATTAAAACACTAAAGAATTTGGGTAAGATGAGAAAACATGCAATTCTTAGAATAAGACTTGTAAAGGTGTTAACCTCATAATAATTAATTTATACATATGCTCTGTGCGGTCTTCTGCATCTTTTTTTTAGATAATGAAGATTTCAAACTATACATCTGAACAGATTAAGGGTAACAGTAAACCCCTAATCTTCCAAGACAAAATGAGTTTAAATGACTTAGATTACCTGATATTAAACTTACTTAAAAACAAAAAACAAATTAGATACATATATTGAATACTTGTTATAATTTGTAAGAACACAGAAAATTTATCTTTGCTGCTTTTATTAACTGAAAATTATCAGTGGCTGGGCATGGTGGCTCATGCCTGTAATCCCAACACTTTAGGAGGCTGAGGTGGGCTGATCACAAGGTTAGGAGTTCAAGACAAGCCTGACCAACATGGTGAAATCCCGTCTCTACTAAAAATACAAAAATTAGCAAAGCATGGTGGCGCGCACCTGTAATCCCAGCTACTCAGGAGGCTGAGGCAAGAGCCTTCTGCTTGAACCCAAAAGGCAGAAGCTGCAGTGAGCCATGATTGCGCCACTGCACTCCAGCCCCTGCACGACAGAGCAAGACTCTGTCTCAACAAAAAAAAAAAAAAAAAAAAAAGGAAAGAAAATTATCAACTAAACTCTCCAAAGATAAATCACCATATACATTTCATCTCTGGTATGTTTTTTTTCTACCTTGGGAGGATCACATTTCTGGGTAATTAAACAGGTTTCCTGAAAAAGGGATTACATATTTTAAGTGTGGCACTTTTTAAAATTCTCATTGAGTGGTGTTAAGAGTCAAAGGAAAAAAAAAAAAAAAAGAAAGAAAAACACTACATTACAGTGCACTTGTGAAGATTATTAAAATTTAAAAAAAGAAAAAAAAAAAAAACATTGTCAGGTACCTGACCTTTCAATTTTGATGAATGAAATCCTTTCATTTAAAAGTTAATAGTACAATACTAACAATATCCATAAAACTGCAAAACCTGTTTCAGAAGTAATCTTACCATTCCCATAATCAATGTTTTGTGGTGCATAAAGGTAGACTTCTGCTCAGTTCAACCCCTATTAGAAAATTCAACCTCCAGATAGGAAAAAAAAAATAGAAATTTTAATCTCTTTGATGAAGAAGACCAATTATGTTAGAATATTTTACTATACAAATCCCTCCCAAATCATAAAGAGTTATGTCGTTCAAATTTTTAAGGTCTTCAAATTTGAGATTAAAATGACATATAGTTTCACTACTTTTCTCTACCCATAGATACATATAAACACAGTCTATGCTTCTTATCCCTATTTCCACTTCAAATTTTTGGTGACATACTACTCCCCATTGACTTAAAGAAACTAGGCTTTCTTATCACTAGGAAATTATTAAGGTGAGAAATTTGGGAATTCATGGAAAGAGGCGATTTACATATTTATTCCTATGACCTAATGTGAATCAGTATAATTCTAAGAACCCTCCATCTTTCTATATTTCTTCATTAATCATCTAGTTGCTGATATGTAATCTAAAGAACCTAAAATGTATGACATTTGAATATATACTGGCTTGTTTCAGACAATATGTATGTGCATGCATCTGAGTGTATATAAAAAACACAAAAATGTACAAGACATTATGATTTTATTCTTATAATTTTATTAGTATGCATAAATGGTTGATGGACAGTCATTACCAACTTGACTGACCTATCTTACCTACCCTATAGAGAAAGTATATGTTATTTCATCTAACTTACCCAATGCCTGTTCACAAGTTGGCTAAAACTATCATCTTGGACCCAAGTTGATACAATAAATAAATCTAACTTATTTAATCACTCACTATATCTTAACAAAAAATAAATTAAAAATCACTAGCTAAAATAATGTCACTTTTCTTCAGCTTTTAAAATGCCTGTCCAAGTTGCTTACTGGAATTAGAAGCAGAAGCCTGACAAAGAAACATAAGATAAAAATACTGTGAGACTGCCCATCATCGATGCTTTGTTGATGGGACGTTCTCTCATATTGATGTATCAAAAATACATTTTGAAGAGTAAAGAAAGAAATACCCTCATCCAGTTCTTAAATTCCTTACCCCTTAAGTGTCCACATTAATAAGTCTTATGTCCAAGTGAAACATCATGACAATATCTGAGTTTTGCAATGTACACTACACTGAAAGGCAAATCAAATAACAAAGTACTTAAGAATCTGGGAAATGCTACTCAATCCCCTTTTTCTGCTTTATTAATCTGGACACAAGTACATAACCCTGGAAACAGAAAACATACTCTTGCAGTATTTCCAGAATAATAATAATTAACTTTCCCACCATGAATAAAAGCAGCCCATGCAGCCCAGGCCAATCACACAGAAATAGGCAGCTCCTATAAAAAGAGTAGCAGTCCTCTGGTCTGTCTCTCATTATCGCAAAGGTGGTTATCTCCACTGCAGTGTTGGCCCAACTTCCTCCACCAGGAGGTGGGAATAGACATTCTTGAACAGAAGACAGTCTGATCGCTTTCATTTTTGCAGCAGGATTTGTTCCAGTATTTATAATGGCATTTCAGTGAGTCACCTATTCCACTGCATATTCCGATCAAATGACATCCAAGAGCTTCAGAAGATCATCACCCTGACTGAAAAAAGTTTAAGCACACATTTTTTCCCAAGAGGGAATGTCTTAAAAATGATCCAGGAAAAAATTATTAACATTAAAGCTGTTGGAAATTCTAAACACAACCAAATTAAAGAGAATCCCAATTCTGATTTAGAATGTAGGTCATCTTATCTTTCCAAGACAAGATTAAAGCACATTGGTAACAAAATTAAAGGAAGACTACCCCACTCTTGAGTATAAGACCTTTCTAGAATAATCCAATCATACTATTCCAATTTTACAGGGGAAAACAGGATATATATCTACAGTTATTTAGTAAAAATAAAAGGAAGAAACTCCATACATGACAAAGTACACATGTAATTTAAGAACAAGAAACATAAGACAGCTTTCCTCATAATTCTTAAATCCTTAATTTATACCTCTGTGAGTGAGGCAATATGAATACAAAATGGGACATCAAAAGTCCTTCAGTTAGCTTTAATTTTCCTATCAAATCTAAATAAACTATAAATAAGTAAGTAAGTAAACTGGACCAAATAACCCACTGTTACATCGTTTGCTCTAGAAGAAAAGATGTTACCTGTATGTGAGCAAAAGGCTTGGCCTGGTACAAACTCTGGACAATCAATCAGTTGAGAGAAGTCTGTTGGTGGCACATTGCGTGAAGGAGGGCCTGGAATTGGCCATTTTTCTGGTTCTATCTTTTTTCTCATTTTCTCATCCACAATTTCTACTTCTGTGCTATCCTTCAGTGCCTATTAACAGAAATTGAGCTATTAAAATTATGAGCTATTTCACTGCCTATGCTATACTTCTAAGAACCTAAAAATTTGAAAATCTGAAATTAGCAAACTAATTTGCAGTTAACGATTCTAAACAATCCATAACTACATAGAACACAACAAGTTTTAAAATCATTTGTGCCTGTAAAGTAACAAATATCCTGGATCTCCCACTTAAATTTAACTTCAGATGATAAATTTTTCACAATTAGAATAGTCATTTAAGGAATACTGAATCAGCTAGAAGCAAATTGACTTTTGCTATTTTCTTCTCTCTCTCATATTTCCTTGTCTTCCATTAAAATATCACCAAATAAAATTTAGGCATTTTATTATTGTAATAATTACCACAATTTATTGAATAATAAGTACTACATGTACTCATGATTCCTCACAATACCTCACAAAGAAGGTATCACCCCTACATATAGATGAGGAAACTGAGGCTCAAAGAAATAAACTTAATCGAAGATCATAGATCTAGTATGAGACAACACCAGGACTCAAACCATTATCTATCTGCAACTAAAAGTCTTAGGCGTTAGGCTATGATGCCTCCCCAATATGTACTATAATTTAAGGATAAAACAAAACTAGGCCAAAATCTCTTCAAGATACAAACTAAAGCCTTACTGATTTAACTTCTCACTGAAGTACAGGAGTTTTTAGAAATTAGGATAAATACAAAATGTATAATATAAAAACAATACAAAGTTATATGTACATTAACTTATAAAAATTAAAGCCCACTACATTTTAGTTAGAGAACATGCTGTATATAATTAAGAACATTAACCGGGCGAGGTGCTCACGCCTGTAATCCCAATGCTTTGGGAGGCCGGGGCAGGTGGATCATGAAGTCAGGAGATCGAGACCATCTTGGCCAATATGGTGAAACCCCATCTCTACTAAAAATACAAAAATTAGCTGGGCATGGTGGCACGTGCCTGTAATCCCAGCTACATGGGAGGCAGAGGCAGGATAATCACTTGAACCAGGGAGTCAGAGGTTGCAGTGAGCCGAGCTCACGCCACTGGACTCCAGCCCAGAGACAGAGCAAGACTCCATCTCAAAAAAAACAAAAAAATATAATATTATCCATTCAGAAATGAACAGATTTTGAAAAAAGAACATACTCTTGCTCTTAATATTAGTATGGTACTTAACTCTCAAGTTATATTTTCCATAACTGGGTATTTCTTTTTTATTATTATTTTTATTTTTTGAAACAGTCTCGCTCTGTCACCCAGGCTGAAGTACAGTGGTGTGAACTCGGCTCACCGCAACCTCCACCTCACAGGTTCAAGCAATTCTCTGCCTCAGCCTCCCAAGTAGCTGGGATCACAGGCGCCATACCCAGCTAGTTTTTTGGACTTTTAGTAGAGACGGGGTTTCAACAAGTTGGCCAGGCTGGTCTTGAACTCCTGACCTCGTGATCCACCTGCCTCGGCCTCCCAAAGTGCTGGGATTACAGGGGTGAGTCACCGTGCCCAGCCATAGCTGGGCATTTCTTTAAATTACAATTAGGACTTATTTTAAATGAAACTCCTTTGAGAAGGGAGTCTGAAATATAAAATGGAGAAAGATAGGAAAGAATCCTATGGTGAAAGCTTTAAATGAGTAAAATCAGTATATTTTTCCCAACATATATTTTCCTCCTTTTGTCCACTGAAAGACCTAGAAGCAATGACGCCCCAGTAGCAAACAGTATGCCCAGCATCCAGACCATGCAACGACATGGATGAATGTCAAACACTACCAATGAAAAGAACCCAGAGACAGAAGTCAATTTATACAAATGCCAAGAACAGACTAATCTAATCTATGATATGAAAATCAGAAAAGTTGTTGGAGAGGCTGTGTGAAACTGACTAGAAAGAGCCATGAAGGAAGTTTTTAGAATAATGAAAGTATTCTACATCTTGTTTGGGGTAATGCTTATGTTTAATTTTCAAAACTCACAGTGAACACCTAAGATCGCTATATTTTACCATATGTTATCTATCCCTGAATGTTAAAAAAAAAAAAAAAAATTCCTCGAATCTTTCCCATATGTTTAAATTTTCCAAAGTAAAGTTGTGGAAAAAGACTGCCAATAGTGTTGTTTTCTAGTGAAGCAAGTCAAATTCCTAATAGTGGTAGTTTTGATTGGTTCGATACTTTAAAAAAACGTTTAGCAGCATCTACACAGAAAAATTAACTGTTGCTGGGCATGGTGGCTCAAGCCTGTAATCCCAGCACTTTGGGAGGCCGAGGCAGCTGGATCACCTGAGATCAGGAGTTCGAGACCAGCCTGGCCAACATGGTGAAACCCTGTCTCTACTAAAAATACAAAAACTTAGCCAAGCTTGGTGGTGGGTGCCTGTAATCTCAGCTACTCGGGAGGCTGAGGCAGGAGAATCGCTTGAACCTGGGAGGTGGAAGATGCAGTGAGCTAAGATCAGGTCAGTATAACTCTAGCCTGGGCCACAGAGTGAGATCAGGTCAATATAACTCCAGCCTGGGCCACAGAGTGAGATCAGTCTCAAAAAAAAAAAAAAAAAAAAAAAGAAAAGAAAAGAAAGAGAAGAAAAAAAGAAAAGATTAACTGCTTTATTCGTACAATGGAAAAACTACCAAAAAACAGAAAGTAAACAACTGCTATACACCAATATGAATAAATCTCACAGAAATAACTTCAGAAATAAAATCAGATATAAAAGTCATAACACCCTTTATGTGAAATTCAAAAAACAGGAGAGAGGCCTCTTAAAAGGGAGAGCAGTGGTACTGACTAGGAGGGTACAGAAGGCGGCTTGCTTGGGTCTTGAAAATGTTCTATATCTTAATCTGGATGGCAGTTACCTGACCGTATACATAGGAAAAAATATCATCTCTAATCTTATGAGTTACAATATGTAATGTATAAAGGCCAGGCATGGTGGCTCACGCCTGTAATTCCAGCACTTCGGGAGGCTGAGGCAGGTGGATCATGAGGTCGGGAGTTCGAAACTAGCCTGACCAATATGGTGAAACCCCGTATCTACTAAAAATACAAAAATTAGCCAGGTGTGGTGGCGAATACCTATAATCTCAGCTACTCAGGAGGCTGAGGCAGGAGAATCACCTGAAGCCAGGAGGCAGAAGTTGCAGTGAGCCAAGATCGCCCGACTGCACTACAACCCAGTCATCAGAGCGAGACTCCGTCTCGAAAAAAATAAATAAAATAATAATAATGTATAAATTAGGCCTCAATTTAAAATAAAATATTTAAGGAAAAACTTGTGGGATGAAAAAGCTCAAAGTTCTTTATGTACAGCTACTAAAGCCTCTTCCAACACATGCTTTTTATAAAAAATAAAAAAGAGGAGGCCGGGCACGGTGTCTCACACCTGTAATCCCAGCACTTTGGGAGGCCGAGGCAGGCAGATCATTTGAGGTCAGGAGTTCCAGACCAGCCTGGAAAACATGGCAAAAACCCGTCTCTACTAAAATGCAAAAATTAGCTGAGCGTGGTGGCAGGGGCTTGTAATCCCAGCTTCTCAGGAGGCTGAGGCAGAAGAACTGCTTGAACCCGGGAGGCAGAGGTTGTAGTGAGCCAAGATTGTGCCACTGCACTCCAACCTGGGTGACAGAGTGAGACTCTGTCTCAAAAAATAAAAAAAAAGAGGAAGGGGCATAACAAACATTGTATATAGTAAGGTATCATAGTATTCTCTTATATAAACCAACTATCTCAGGAGGAAGACTCAAGAAAGAAGTAACACTGACCACTACCAAGGCAGGTAACTCATTCACTGTTGGTGAAAAATGGGAAAAAAATGTTTTACCATATACCCTTTTTTTCCTTGGACAATCACTGGAAGATAACCATATAACCTTCTGAGTTTTGAATTTTGTGTAATTTATTTCCTATTTAAAAATAATAAATTTAAAAGGGAAGTGAAGAACACAGAAAGTGAAACATTCATCACTCAGGCCTTAAAAGGATCATACAGAAACTACACCATGCACAAAATTAAGGTAAAGACGAGAAGAAACAGAGTTACACATATTTTTATTAAAAACCAGGCCTTGGTAATCCTGAACTCCTAAACAATGAGTTACTGGGTACATAAATATTTTCCAGTATCTGAGGTTTTATCTGACTTAGCTATTAATTTTGATCCTTTTCTTAATGATACACACCTACTATTATGAATAACTACCAATGCTGGAATACATAGATGTTGCATTCTCACTGCCTGGTAGTAAAGGAAGACTTGAATGTGCAAAGACCTGGAGATAAAAAGAAAAGAGCACAAGTTCTGAGGAACCACAAGTTCAGACAATTTAGAAAACAAGGTTTGAGATGAAAGTAGCAGGTACAGTTCTGAGGCTGATATTATATTAATTATTCCTCTCAATCCTCATACTCTATTATAGCTTAAGTATTATTTCCTAAATTTTAACAAGAAAATTGAAGCATGAAGATGTTATGTCAATTACTTAGTTATACAACTGGTAAGCTATAGAACCAGGATCAATTTGTTCTAATAAATGGAAGACACAAAAAGCTTTCAATTACAGGGAAGACATCAAGAATGCAGTAAGCTAAAAAATAAATGAGTGGAGAAGAATCAGATTCAACCAGTTTGGTTTGCGTATGCATATTTAACCAGGGCAGATACAGGTACCAGCTAAAGTATTTTGCTTCTCTCGAGTTTTTTTCAAGAAAGGAAAACCTTCAGCATATTCAAATACATACAGGAAGAAGACGGTAGAAATGAAATGCATGAAGATAAAGGAGTTAACAACAGAAAGACATCATTTAAGACTAACAATAATAGCAAATGTTTACTTATTTAGAGCTTACTACCTTTGGCAGATACTTTCATTAATACAATTCATCCTCACAACAACCCTAGGAAGTATATATTATTGTCTCAGGACACTGACCATAGTCACAGAACTATAAGGGACATATTCATAGGTCCATGACCTTAGTATCTTTACACTGCAATGCATAATGAAGCCTCAGTTTCTTAACAGAAAAAGAACACCTTTCCTACTATTACAAATGGTAGGTGCATAATGAATGTTAAATGAATGCAGACTTAAGTTCTTCTAAATTGCTATGTTTACATGTTTCTGCTTTTCAATAGTGGTATTTTTTACTGTATCATTAGCTACTGTATCAGTGCTAACATAACAGCAGCTCAAAAGTTTCCTTTTAAAAATCCTTCCTAACTGTTGTAGGTTGTAAAAACAAAACGTCAATGATCTTAAAATTGTGCTTGAGGATTTAATGGGACTACAAACAGACCAAAAAGGCATACAATAATAAAATTACAACTATATTCGTACAGAAGTAGACAGGGAAAAAATGGCAACAACTTCATAAAAAATGGCAGCTGAGTTGGACCTTTGCTATAGCACAATGGCAGCAGTTAATAAACTCATTCTAATGCCGGGGACAGTAGCTCACGCCTGTAATCTCAGCACTTTGGGAAGCTGAAACAGGAAGATCACTTAAGGCCAGGAGTTGGAGACCAGCCTGGCCAACATGGTGAAACTCCATCTCTACTAAAAAATGAAAATAAATAAATAAATAAACAAACTCATTCTACTATGAATCATAATATTTGCTCTAAGAACAAATTTGGAAAAAAAAAACTAATTTTCTCTGTTAATTACAATATATAGAAACCTTACATACCTATCTATAAACAAATGCAATAATGACATTGCTGACAGTAATTATTTTCATGAAACCAAGAACCATTAATTATACACCAACAAATCATTATTTTATGTTGTTTTTAAAACATGGATTTTACTATAGTAAAATCAATTCTCCTGTCTCAGCCTCCCGAATAGCTGGGATTACAGGCACATCACCACATCTGGCTAATTTTTGTATTTTAGTAGAGACAGAGTTTGACCATGTTGACCAAGCTGGTGTCAAACTCCTGACCTCAAGTGGTCCACCCGTCTTGGCCTCCAAAAGTGCTGGGATTACAGGTGTGAGCCACCGCGCCCAGCCCCATAGTTGATTTTTAAAATAGGAAGCACAAATGTGTTCAAAAACTTGCTATTCAAAGAAGCCTGTTAAGAAATGAGGGTGGGCACAATGGCTCATTCCTGTAATCCCAGCACTTTGGGAGGTTAAGGCAGGTGGATCACCTGAGGTCAGGAGTTCGAGACCAGCCTGCAACATGGTGAAACCCTGTCTCTACTAAAAAATACAAAAATTAGCCGGGCATGGTGGCAGGTGCCTGTAATCCCAGCTCCTCAGGAGGCTGAGGCAGGAGACTCGCTTGAGCCCGGGAAACGGTGGTTGCAGTGAGCCAAGATCACACCATTACACTCCAGCCTGGGTGACAGAGCAAGACTGTCTCAAAAAAGAAAAAAAAGAAAAGAAAATGAAAAGACAAAAACTAGGAAAAAAAATTTGCAAAATACATATAATGGACTTGTATCCAGAATAAAGAACTCATACAATTATCTTTTAAAAAACACTTCAATAATAATGAACAAAAAATCTGAACAGACATTTCCACTAATAAGGTATGCAGATAAAAAAGCACATGAAAATATGCTGACAGCTTTAATCACTAGGGAAATGCAAATTAAAACCACAATGAGTCCAGGCACAGTGGCTCATGCCTGTAATCCCAACACTTTGGGAGGCTGAGGCGGGCAGATCACAAGGTCAAGAGATCAAGACCATCCTGGCCAACATGGTGAAACCCTCATCCCTACTAAAAACACAAAAGTCAGATGGGCGTGGTGGTGTGTGCCTGTAGTCCCAGCTGCTTGGGAGGCTGAGGCAGGAGGATCACTTGAACCCAGGAGACAGAGGTTGCAGTGAGCCAAGATCACACCACAGAACTCCAGCCTGGGCAACAGAGAGAGACTGTCTCAAAAAACAAACAAAAAAACACAATGAGAGGCCAGGTACAGTAGCTCACACCTGTAATCCCAGCACTTTGGGAGGCCAAGGCAGATGGGTTGCCTGAAGGTCAGGAGTTTGAGACCAACCTGGCCAACATGGTGAAACCTCATCTCTCTTAAAAATATAAAAAATTAGCTCAGCGTGGTGGCAGGTGCCTATAATCCCAGATACTTGGGAGGCTGAGGCAGGAGAACTGCTTGAACCCAGGAGGCAGAGGTTGCAGTGAGCCAAGATCATGGCATTGCACTCCACTCCAGCCTGGGCAACAAGAGCAAAACTGAAACTTTGTCCAAAAAATAAACAAACAAAAAAAGCCCACGATGAGAAACCACTACATATCTATTATTCAAAAAACTGACAATATAAGCCATGAGGAACAAGTCCCACACATAATGGTAGGAATGCAAAATGGTAAAGTCACTTTAAACAATAGGTTGGCATTTTCTTATAAAGATAAGCATATACTTACTATACTTTCCAGCAATCACAATACTATTTATCCAACAGAAATATATATATCCCTATAAAGATCTTCATGCTTTACTCATACTCTCCAAAACCATAAACAATCTGAATGTCCACCAACATGTGAATGGATGAACTGTGGTATATCCACACCATGGAATACTAGTCAGTAATATGAAAGAACAAACTACTGCTACATGCAACATAGGTGAATCTCAAAAGCACTATACTAAGTGAAAAATCAGAAACAAAAGGCTACAACTTCTAAAATTTTATGATAGTCTGGAAAATGCAAAACTATAGAACTATAGGGATAAAAAGTAGACTAGTGGTCAGGCGTGGTGGCTCACATCTATAACCCCAACACTTTGGGAAGCCAAGGCAGGTGGATCACCTGAGGTCAGAGAAGTTCAAGAGCAGCCTGGCCAACATGGGGAAACCCTGTCTCTACTAAAAATACAAAAATTAGCTGGGTATGGTGGCACACTCCAGTTATCCCAGCTACTTGGGAGGCTGAGGCAGGAAAATCACTTGAACCTGGGAGGTGGAAGTTGCAGTGACCCAAGATTGTGCCACTGCATTCCATACTGGGCAACACAATAGGACCCTGTCTCAAAAAAAAAAAAAAAGCAGATTAGTGATTGTGGTTACCAAGGGCTGTGTGTAGGGAAAGAAACTGGCTAGAAAAAAAAAAAAAAGATGTTGAAAGTATTTCTAGAAACAGGCCAGATGAGAGATTTTTTTTTTCCCCAAAGTGCTGGGATTACAGGCATGAGCCACCATGCCCAGCCAGAAGGACTATTTTAAATTAGCCTTTCAATAAGTGGGAACGGCTGGGCATGATGGCTCACACCTGCAATCCCAGTATTTTGGGAGACGGAGGTGGGTGGATCATGAGGTCAGGAGTTTGAGACCAGCCTGGCCAAGATAGTGAAGCCAAGTCTAAAATACAAAAAGTAGCCAGGCATGATGGTGCGTGCCTGTAGTCCCAGCTACTCAGGAGGCTGAGGCAGCAAAATCGCTTGAACCCGGGAGGTGGAGGTTGTGGTGAGCTGAGATCGTGCCACTGCACTCCAGCCTGGGCAACAGAGTGAGACTGTCTGAAAAATATATATATATTATATATTTATATACATAATAATAAATATATATTATATACTTTTATACATAATAATAAATATATATTATATATTTTATACATAATAAATATATATTTATATAAAATAATAAATATATATTATATATTTATATAAAATAATAAATATATATTATATATTTATATAATAATAATATATTATATATATAAATAGATAATATCTATATTATATATCTATATATAAATATATATGGGAACACATGCTTTTTTACAGTAACCTAAAGAAATTTTTGTTTGATTGTGTTGTTGCACTCTATTGCCCAGGCGTGAGCCACCACGCCCAGCCCTGAAGAAGTTTTAAGGACCAAGAATGTTCAAAAGGGTTAAAGTTTGAAGGATCAGGTTTAAAATAGGTTGACTAATTGAGGGGGAGGGGAAGGAGAAAATATGTAGTAACAACATTAGCAATACTTTCAGGGTTTTCCAAGGTTAGACATTTATGAAGGTTTTACAAAACAGAAAAACGTCATGGAACGCTGTCTGAGCCTCAAGCAACTACAGATTGTCTGTTTTTAATATTCTGTTTTTTAGAGAAGTTTTAGGTACAAAGGAAATTTGAGTGGAAAGTACAAACTGTTCTTCAAATGAGCAATTACCTCTAAGATGAGATTAAGGTTTGTAGTGAGAGCCTGAACACGCTGAAAACCAGCAATCAGGGAAATAGGCAAGAAACCTTGTTCATCCATCTTTCCCCGAAGAAAGAAGTCTCGTTCCAAATTTTCTACACTGAAGTAATATTCACTGAAAAGAGAAATTAGAATTTCATCCATTTATTCAGTAGAAAAAAAATATTTCTATTGCTCGCACACTAACTGTGAAAAACAATCATTAACATGAAAATATTATAATTTGGCTAACAATATGTATAGGTCTAATACAACATAGATAGGGTAAAGATATAAGATAGCAAAAAACCCTACTGAATTAATTTCTCTTATACTTAAAATACTGATTTTCCAAAAAATTAATAACTTCTATTTAGATCAGCTTCACTAAATATAAAGAATTAAGCTGCTCATTTTACTTTAAGATAGTTCAATAATTGATTTTAACGAGTTAATTAGATGAAAATCTCTACAAAGCCACTTCTACTTGTTTCATTTAAGTATTAGATAACAAAGCTAATCACGTTAGCATAATGCCTGCCAATTTTTTCCCAGTCACTGAGAAGAATGGTATATTGGAAGTATCCTTTGCCAAATTCGCATACAGAAAAGTAGTTCGTTTTGTTTTCTAAATTGACAAAGTACTGACATGTTTAACACTTCTGAAGCCTAGTAACCAGCACAATGCTTAGTTAAAAACTTAGTGAACATGGCCAGGCGGGGTAGCTCATGACTGTAATCCCAGCACTTGGGGAGGCTGAGACGGGCAGATCACCTGAGGTCGGGAGTTCAAGACCAGCCTGACCAACATGGAGAAAACCTGTCTCCACTAAAAATACCAAATTAGCCAGGTGTGGTAGCACATGCCTGTAATCCCAGCTACTTAGGAGGCTGAGGCGGGAGAATCCCTTGAACCCAGGAGGCAAATGTTGCAGTGAGCCAAGATCGCGCCATTGCACTCAAGCCTGGGCAACAAGAGCAAAACTCCGTCTCAAAAAAAAAAACTTAGTGAACACACAGGCATATGTGCACATATATATTTTGAATGATTCAAGTCCTCCATACTTCTTTCTTTGATAGACGGACTATAAGACATTAAGGGTGGCCCGGTGAGGTGGCTCATGCCTGTAATCCCAGCACCTTCAGAGGCCAAGGCAGGTGGATCGCTTGAGGTCAGGAGTTTAAGACCAGCCTAACCAATATGGGGAAACCCCATCTCTACTAAAATACAAAAACTAGCTGGCCATGGTGGCAGGTGCCTGTAATCCCAGCTACTCAGGAGGCTGAGGCAGGAGAACTGATTGCACCTGGGAGGCAGAGGTTGCAGTGAACAGGGAGCGTGCCACTATACTCCAGCCCGGGCGACAGAGCAAGACTGTCTAAAAATAATAATAAAAGACATTAGCTGGCCGTGGTGGCTCACACCTATAATCCCAGCACTTTGGGAGGCTGAGGCGGGCGGATCACAAGGTCAGGAGATCAAGACCATCCTTGGCTAACACAGTGAAACTCCGTCTCTACTAAAAATACAAAACACTAGCCGGGCGTGGTGGTGGGAGCCTGTAGTCCCAGCTACTCGGGAGGCTGAGGCAGGAGAATGGCGTGAACCTGGGAGGCAGAGCTTGCAGTGAGCCGAGATTACACCACTGCACTCTAGCCTGGGCAACAGAGCCAGACTCCATCTCAAAAAACAAAAAAAAAAAACAGAAAAGACATTAAGGTATAACAGAATACAGCTAAAGAAGGAATATCCTTGATACCATGAGGCACATGGAGGCAAAAATATAGAAAATGATTAGATGTCTTCTCTTGAAAAACACAAACTGGCAGGGTGTGGTGGCTCAAGCCTGTAATCCCAGCACTTTGGGAGGCCGAGATGGGCGGATCACGAGGTCAGGAGATCGAGAACATCCTGGCTAACACAGTGAATCCCTGTCTCTACTAAAAAATACAAAAAAACTAGCCGGGCGAGGTGGCGGGTGCCTGTTGTCACAGCTACTCGGGAGGCTGAGGCAGGAGAATGGCATAAACCAGGGAGGCAGAGCTTGCAGTGAGCCGAGATCCGGCCACTGCACTCCAGCCTGGGCGACAGAGTGAGACTCCATCTCAAAAAAAAAAGAGAAAGAAAAACACAAAACCACTTAACCTTTCTGAAAGAAGTATAAATGGATGAACATCAATGATGATGGGGCCTACAGTTTAATAATCCCACACTATTTCCAAATCACAGAGAAAGTTTTCAAACATGGTATACAAGTTATGGGAAAACAAACCAGCTCACATTTTGGGGTATAAAACTCAGTGACTAAAGATGCCCTTGAAGTATACGGACCAAATTCTCTCTTTGAAAAAAAGGCATCATAACTGAAAACTGGTTTTCAGCTATCTTTTACACAAGGGGAAGAAAATAAATCAACTTATTTTAAGAATGTAAATATCCAAATTTTCCTTTAATAGTTTGACATTTATCCAATTGTCAGAGCGCAAAACTCTCTCAAAGACTACTGAAATACTACTGACATCTCAGTAACACTAGTAAATCACTTACTCTTTTTTTTGAGATGGAGTTTCACTCTTATTGCCCAGGCTGGAGTGCAATGGCATGATCTCAACTCACTACAGCCCCCACCTCACAGGTTCAAGCAATTCTCCTGCTTCACTCTCCTGAGTAGCTGGGACTACAGGCGTGTGTCACCTTGCCCGGCTAATTTTTGTATTCTTAGTAGAGACGGGGTTTCACTATGTTGGCTGGCCTGGTCTCGAACTCCTGACCTCAGATGATCCACTCGTCTTGACCTCCCAAAGTGCTGGGATTACAGGAGTGAGCCACCTCGTCCTGGCCTCATTTACTCTTTTTAAACACTGAAGGAAAAAATCTAAGTCTTAAAGAAATGAATATTCTGATGGTTGTTACGCCTCAAAAGCCTTATTCATAATATCTGGCATGTGGTAGATACATAATACATGTGTTAAAATTCTAAAATTTCATGCAGGGCACGGTGGCTCATGCCTGTCATTTCTACATGTTGGGAGGCCATGGCAGGCGGATCACCTGAGGTCAAGAATCCGAGACCAGCCTGACCAACATAGTGAAACCCCAACTTTACTAAACATACAAAATTAGTCGGGCATGGTGTTGCATGCCTGTAATCCCAGCTACTTGGGAGGCTGAGGCAGGAGAATCGCTTGGACCTTGGAGGCGGAGGTTGCAGTGAGCCGAGATTGCACCATTGCATTCCAGCCTGGTTGACAACAGCAAAACTCCATCTCAAAAGAAAAAAAAAAATTCGAAAATTTCAGACATTAAGACATTTGATTTAGTCACAAGTTACAACTGGTCTTAGCTGTGAGATGTGAACTTCCCTAAATCAATAATAAACTGTCCCGGCTAGGCACAGTGGCTCACGCCTATAATCCCAGAACTTTGGGAGGCTGAGGTGGGTGGATCACTTTGAGCTCAGGCATCCGAGACCAGCCGGGGGAACATGGCAAAACCCTGTCTATAATAAAAATACAAAAATTAGCTGGGCACAGTGTCACGCGCCCGTAATCCCAGCTATTCGAGAGGCTAAGGCAGGAGAATTGCTTGAACCCAGGAGGCGGAGGTTGAGGTGATCTGAGATTGCACTGCTGTACTCCATCCTGGGTGACAGAGTGAGACAATGCCTCAAAAAAAAAAAAAAGAAAAAAGAAAAAAGGAAAAAAACCTCTAAAGAGCTGCAAATCTGTCATCTCTCAGTGCCAAAAGAGATTATCACAGCTAGAAATAATCAAGATCTTTACATTTTAATGCTGATATCACAAACAATTAATATAAATGTTAAAATGTTAAAATATAAAACTTAAAATGTTAAAAACAAGTAGGCCAGGCACGGTGGCTCATGCCTGTAATCCCAGCACTTTGGGAGGCCGAGGAGGGCAGATCACAAGGTCAGGAGTTCGAGACCAGCCTGACCAGAATGATGAAACCCCGTCTCTACTAAAAATACAAAAATTAGCTGGGCGTGGTGGCATATGCCTGTAATCACAGCTACTGGGAGGCTGAGGCAGGATAATCACTTGAACCCGGGAGGCGGACGTTGCAGTGAGCCGAGATCGTGCCATTGCACTCCAGCCTGCACAACAAGAGCAAAACTTCGTCTCAAAAAAAAGTTTAAAAAAAAGACCTTCAACCTGACACCTTCAACCATTTTGAATACTTTTAGGCCTCATACTTTACAATTCATTTTGCATCATTTTTCCACAGGTGTCAGGAAAACTTTTGGTGACTTCTCATAAAGAAAATCAAAATCTTAATCAATCAGCCTATCTATATATTAGAAACCAAATAATACAAGGTAAAAAGCACGACTCCTTCAAAGCCAGATCTCCACTAATCAAATAATGGTAATAATAACAAGCCACACTAAACCTAGTGCTCTACTAACATTTGCCAAAATCCCTACTGCTAGATCAACCAAAAAAAGAGGCATGACCAATGCCATATCTGACATTTTGCTCAGTGTCCTAGGGACATCATCAAGTCCTACCTTAGAGGTTCTGGATTCTACACTGCATGATCAGAAATTTTGTCAACACTGAAGTAGCTCTGCTCCTCCCTCACTTGTATGAGCACTGGAGGCCGATTATCCTGACGTGGAGTTGCATGTCCACTGTCAGGTCTCAGAAGGGGCTTGGCAGCAAAAGTTACAAAAAAGACAGTAATAGTGGT
Organism: Chlorocebus sabaeus; assembly: GCF_047675955.1. Lineage (NCBI taxonomy): Eukaryota > Metazoa > Chordata > Mammalia > Primates > Cercopithecidae > Chlorocebus > Chlorocebus sabaeus. Next base: position 79,098,295 of record NC_132910.1, on the reverse strand, counting down.
ATGAAGTTGACAGCCACATGTCAAGCACTTTCTGCCCATAAAAAGGCCCTTTTCTTCAGTGTTTGCATCAACTGTAACAAAAGAAGCAAGAACAAAATAAACAAGTTGCTCCACACTGTAAGCAAATTGGATCCACCATGAAGGCAACCCAGGAAGGTGCCTGGCTGATGATGATAAAGAAATTTTCTAGTAACAGAGTAGAGTCTATTTTATTTTGGAAAAATAGATGATTCTAAAATGCTTATGCCCTTTCAAAAATAGCCCTTTTCCTTCACCTTGTAAGGAGAGAAAAATTTCAAGTTTTAACAAATTGGTTGTGCAAACTGCTTGGCAACATTTTTCTCTTGCCTATAAATAAGCAAAATATCCTATACAATACTAATATGCATAGGGTTTGTTTTTCCTTTCAAAAAATAGAGCTGATATTCTCCTGACTTCACATTCAGTACCCAAAAAGCAACTACTATGAGAACTAGAGTAAGAAGTCTGAACTAACATATAAGGTAGTCCCCATTTAATTACATGTCACAAAGAAAAACTCAGAAGATAAAAAAAAAAATTTAGAATTCAGAAGTCAATTGCTAAGAAGAAAATTAAAAGATACTACCATTCTTTGTTATTTACATTCATTTGCAAATTCTAATATAAACACCTACTGGCAAATAATAAGCCAAATTTTACTTCTTCAATTTCAAGTATATATAGAGAAGCTTTACAGTCTTATATTTATTCATATTATGCAATAACATTTTACCTAATCTCCTTTAAGGAGAAAAATATCTAAATAGTATAGAAGCCAGGAGACATATAAACAACATAAACCAAATACAAAATTTTTCAAATACCTATTTTAATCATATTCCCTAAAAATATATAACCAAAATAATTGTTAACATTTTCCAACCTTTACTAATAAGTAGCTTTAAAAATGTTATAACAGGCCAGGCATGGTGGCTCACACCTATAATCCCAGCACTTTGAGAGGCCAAGGTGGGCAGATCAGCTGAGGCCGGGAGTTCAATACCAGCCTGGCCAACATGGCGAAACTACAAAAATTAGCCAGGTGTGGTGGCATGTGCCTGTAATCCCAACTACCCAGGAGGCTGAGGCACGATAATCACTTGAACCCGGGAGGCAGAGGCTGCAGTGAGCCAAGATCGTACCACTACACTCCAGCCTGGGCAACAGAGAGAGACTCTTTCAGGAAAAAAAAAAAAAAAAAAAAAAAAAAAGTTATAACATATTCATTATCAGTAACATTAAAGTTTGATATTGCCACAGATTTTGCTATCCCATCTGCTTACATCAAACATCCACTTACATTTGACGCTTAATATACTCTTTAAGCAATGCTTCTTCCACAGGATACACCTGTACACCTGTACCATCATCATAGTAATACATCATACTGGTATTAAGTTCTGTTTGAAATGGTTGATCAGTCCTTTCACCATGTTCTTGATAACCATATGAATAATCAAAGTTCACTTGATGTGAATAAAGAAAAAGAAAGGTAATCACATATTAGAAAAAAAAATAGTTACTATAGATAAAGTGAAGAACTTCAAAGGTTAACAAACATAAAATCATCTATTACCAAACAAAGAAAATTAGTTAAAACATAATAGAGGATAGTTGCTCTATTTTTTTCAAAGTTTATCTAATTTAACAAAACAAAAATTATGTCATACATCGAGGATTTCCTCTGCCTCGTCCTCTTCCCCGTCCTCGGCCTCTTCCTCGACCTCTAAAGGAACCTCGGATATTACCACCCTCACTTCTCACACTGGAAACTTCATCTTGATCATCTCTTTTTTCTCTCTCTCGCCTCCAACCTTTTAAAAATAAAAATATTTTTATATACTTCGATTTGCCAAGTAAAATAACATGATTGTCTTTATGAAAACATAGTAGCCACCTTCTTCCACTTTGTCACTAATTAACAGTAGCCAGGCATTTTTCAGATGGATACAAACTGAAGAGATCCAACAAGAATTTATCAAAAATATCTCTAGCATAAAACAGAGCCTAAAAAGTATTGGCATATGAAGAATACATTCTAACAAGTAAAATCACATATTAGAAAGATAAAGAGATAATTTTATGAAGATTGTGCTGATAAAGATTCAAGAAATTCTAAGACTACTAATTTGTACTATATAAAACTCCTAAAAAACACTTCTCACAAAATATTTAAGGATGGTTCTATTTAAGTAAATGACATTCCTTATAAAGTAAAAAGGAAGCCGGGCGCGGTGGCTCACGCCTGTAATCCCAGCACTTTGGGAGGCCGAGGCGGGCGGATCACAAGGTCAGGAGATCGAGACCACGGTGAAACCCCGTCGCTACTAAAAATACAAAAAACTAGCCGGGCGAGGTGGCGGGCGCCTGTAGTCCAGCTACTCAGGAGGCTGAGGCAGGAGAATGGCGTGAACCCGGGAAGGCGGAGCTTGCAGTGAGCCGAGATCGCGGCCACTGCACTCCAGCCTGGGCGACAGAGCAAGACTCCGTCTCAAAAAAAAAAAAAAATAAAGTAAAAAGGAAATGAAAACACAAAACAAATTGAGAAAAGATATCTGAAGCGAAATACAGAAATTCTATCTAGAGTACATGTAAGAACCATACCACTCTCTCTCATGCAACACACACACACACACACACACACACACACACACACACAACCACTCAATGGGGAAAATATCTAAAATACAAGCAGGGCAAAAAAATGCAAGTGGACAATAAATACTGAAAATGCTGCCTACCAATGAGTCAATAATCATACAAGTCCGGGCACAGTGGCTCAGGCCAGTAATCCCAGCACTCTGGGAGGCCGAGGTGGGTGGATCAACTGAGGTCAGGAGCTGCAGACCAGCCTGGCCGACATAGTGAAATACCGCCTCTACTAAAAATACAAAACTTAGCCAGGCGCCGCAGCACACACCTGTAATCCCAGCTACTCAAGAGGCTGAGGGAGGAGAATCACTTGAACTCGGGAGGCAGGGGTTGCAGTGAGCCAAGATTGCACCACTGCACTCCAGCCTGGGCTACAGAGCAAGAGTCCCTCTCAAAAAAAAAAAAAAAAAGAAAAGAAATCATAAAAAGAGGCCCGGTGTGGTGGCTCATGCTTGTAATACCAGCACTTTGGTAGGCTGAGACGGGCAAACTGCTTGAACTCAGGAGTTCAAGACCAGCTTGGGAAACATGGAAAATCCTGTCTCTACTAAAAATACAAAAAATTAGCCGGAGGCCGGGCGCCGTGGCTCAAGCCTGTAATCCCAGCACTTTGAGAGGCCGAGACGGGCGGATCACGAGGTCAGAAGATCGAGACCATCCTGGCTAACACGGTGAAACCCCGTCTCTACTAAAACTACAAAAAAACTAGCCGGGCGAGGTGGCGGGCGCCTGTAGTCCCAGCTACTCGGGAGGCTGAGGCAGGAGAATGGCATGAACCCGGGAGGCGGAGCTTGCAGTGAGCTGAGATCCAGCCACTGCACTCCAGCCTGGGCGACAGAGCGAGACTCCGTCTCAAAAAAAAAAAAAAAAAAAAAAAATTAGCCGGGCGTGGTGGTGGAGTGCCAGTAATCCCAGCTACTTGGTAGGCTGAGGCAGAAAAACTGTTTGAACCTGGGAGGTGGAGGGTGCAGTGAGCCAACACCCTGCCACTGCACTCCAGCCTGGGCAACAGAACAAGACTCCATCTTAGAATAAAAAAAAAGAAAAAAGAAAACAGTGCTCAGCCTTACTGACTATAAGAAATGCTAATTAAGACAATGAAAGGTTCTTTACCCCAGTACAACAAATATTTTAATGTCTCTAATATGAAACGTGGACAAAGTTTAAAAAGGTTTAACATTAGCCAGGTATGGTGGCTCACACCTGTAATCTCAGCACTTTGGGAGGCTGAGGGGGGCCAATCACTTGAGGTCAGGAGTTTGAGACCAGCCTTGCCAACATGGCGAAACCCCATCTCTACTAAAACTACAAAAATTAGGCCGGGCGTGGTGGCTCACGCCTGTAATCCCAGCACTTTGGGAGGCCGAGACAGGCGGATCACGAGGTCAGGAGATCAAGACCATCCTGGCTAACACGGTGAAACCCCGTGTCTACTAAAAAATACAAAAAACTAGCCGGGCGAGGTGGTGGGCACCTGTAGTCCCAGCTACTTGGGAGGCTGAGGCAGGAGAATGGCGTGAACCCGGGAAGGCGGAGCTTGCAGTGAGCTGAGATCCGGCCACTGCACTCCAGCCTGGGCGACAGAGCGAGACTCCGCCTCAAAAAAAAAAAAAAAATTAGCCAGGCATGGTGGTGGCACCTGTAATCCCAGCTACTTGGGAGGCTGAGGCAGGAGAATCACTTGAACCTGGGAGGCAGAGGTTACAGTGAGCCGAGATCTCGCCGCTTCACTCTAGCCTAGGTAACAGAGTGAGACTCTGTCTCAAAAAAACAGGTAGAACATTTGTATATTGCTAATAAGGTTGAAAACAGGTATATCTACTTTGAAAATCAACTTGGAATAATCTAATTAATGTGAAGATATGCAAATCCTAGAGAAAAGGTTTTACAACCTTAGCACTTTAGACTTTGGTGTGGGGGCCTGTTCTGTGGACTACAGGATGTTTAGCATTATCCATGACCACCACCTACTAGATGCCAGTAGCACCCACTCACTCCCTCAGTTGTGACAACCCGTAACAAATATCTCCAATGTCAAATGACTCTATGGGGAAAAAAAAAATCACCCTCACTGAGAACATTACCTTAGATTCCATAGTTCCATCCTCAATGCTTAGACCTAAAACAGTCTTTTTCAAACATTTCTCTTTTTTTAAAAATAGAGATGAGGTCTCACTACGTTGCCCAGGCTTGTCTTGAACTCCTGAGCTCAAGCGATCCACCCACCTCCCCCTCCCAAAGTGTTGGGATTACAGGAGTGCACCACCGTGCCCAGCCACTTTTTCAAACATTTCTGCCTTAATCTGTAAGTAAGCCTTATGTATGTCACACACAAGTACACTTACAAGAAAATTTATAATTTAAACACATATCATTTTAAAATTTACTATGTGAAGCACTCTAGGTTTTTAAAAACCTTATCATGAACCAATATACTGATTTCATAACCCACTCACAGACTATAGTCTGCAGTCTGAAAAAATTACCCTAGAGAACCTCTTGTACTTGAGTGCTGGAAAACATGCATATTAAAATGTTTACGGTAGCACTTTAATATCAAAAAAACAAGAAACAATCCAAATACCCACCACCATTAGTACAGATTTTATCAAATAGTGAAACAGCCTTTCAGCAGGAGGAGAAAAGAAGACTTACAGTAATACAACCAACACACATTAATCTAAAGAAAAGTAGGCTGGATTTAAAAAAAAAAAAAAAATTCCTGCCAAAGAATGTTGATAAAGTCACATTGCACGGCGATTTCAAAACATGCAACAAACCAATGCACTTAAGCTCATTTTTTCCGAAACAATGGGATGAAACTGCAGAATGCACGACGGGAAGTTTAAAAGTAATAGTAATATATATTTCTTAAACAGGGTGAGTTTCCACTGTTCATCATCATCATCATTATTATTATTATTGATTTTACAGATGGGGTCTCACTCTGTCACCCAGACTGCAGTGGCATGATCATAGCTCACTGCAGCCTCGAACTCTTGGGCTCTCAAGCAATCCTCCTTACCTCAGCCTACCAAGTAACTGGGACTACAGGTGAATGCCACCATAGTCAGCTCATTATATGGTTGTTCTGTATAACTTTATATCTATTTTCTTGTATATTCAATATTTTTCTTTTTTTTTTTTTTTTTTTTTTTGAGACGGAGTCTCGCTCTGTCCCCCAGGCTGGAGTGCAGGGGCCGGATCTCAGCTCACTGCAAGCTCCGCCTCCCGGGTTCACGCCATTCTCCTGCCTCAGCCTCCCGAGTAGCTGGGACTACAGGCGCCCGCCACCTCACCCGGCTAGTTTTTTGTATTTTTTAGTAGACACGGGGTTTCACCGTGTTAGCCAGGATGGTCTCGATCTCCTGACCTCGTGATCCGCCCGTCTCGGCCTCCCAAAGTGCTGGGATTACAGGCTTGAGCCACCGCGCCCAGCCGTATATTCAATATTTAATAAGAAAAAAATTAATGAAATTAGGAGTATCCATTACTTTTAGAATAAAAACTTAAAATGACATTTTGAAAAACAGTAGGAAAAAAGTCCATTTTGCTATAGACAAGTTTTATACATACATACATATATATATGCACCCCTACACATGCATGATCACTGTGCATTACAGCCCCAAATTCCCAGGCTCAAGCAATCCTCCCACCTCAGCTTCCCAAGTAGCTGGGACTACAGGCTTGCACCATTGCATTTAGTTAAAGTTTTATAATTTAGAAGTCATATTTTGTGGACAATTGAGAAAAATTAATTGTTGACTAGATTTTAGATGGTACTAGGAAACTAGTGTGATTTTCTTAGATGATGCATTTTCTTAGGACATTAGTGATAAAGCGTCAACAGCTCCAAGTTACTTTCAAGGGATTCAGCAAACAAATGAATTAAATACAGAGAAATTATTAATCTAGATGGTGACTAGACAGGTATTCACTGTACAATTCTTTCAATTTTTTGTATGTTTAAAGTTTTTAATAATACATTAGAAATTTTTTTTAATCAAAATATATTTACCTCCACACAGGTATATTTAAAATTTTTGAATGGCTATATTGTCTGTAAAATTTCCTTAGGCCTTTCTATCCATTCACAGGACATGACTTATCAGATTTCAGCAGAAAACTATAAAAACAAATGCTCATCCTATTGTTTCCACATATCCTCCTATCCTCTGCTTTCTGAAAATCTGAGCAAACTCCGTGAAAAAATGTATCTGGGTTGGATGTGTTGGATCGCACCTGTAATCCCAGCACTTTGGGAGGCCGAGGGAGGCAGATCACCTGAGGTCAGGAGTTCGTGACCAGCCTGGCCCAACATGGTGAAACCCTGTCTCTACTAAAACTACAAAAAGTAGCCGGACACGGTGGTCCATACCTATAATCCCAGCTACTTGGGAGGCTGAGGCAGGAGAATCCAGCCTGGGCAATACTGTGAGACTCTGTCTCAAAAAAAAAAGTATCTGGCCAGTATATTTAATGAAAGTAAAACCATTCAGTAAAAACTAATGGGCCGGGGTGCAGTGGCTCACACCTGTAATCCCAGCACTTTGGGAGGCAGTGAGCCAAGATCGCGCCACTGCACTCCAGCCTGGGCGACAGTGAGGCTTTGTCTCAAAAAAAAAAAAAAAACCCAAAGACTAATGGGATACTTTTTATGGAATGATCAGCCTAACACCTGAGCTAACTCGATATTAACACAACTGAAAGTGAAATACACACAGTAGTATTCCAAGCAAAAAAAAAAGCCTGAACCTAATCAACCTAGCTCTTTCTTATTGCCAGTTTTAAAAGGAACAGGCAGGCCGGGTACAGTGGCTCTCACACCTCTAATCCCAGCACTTTGGGAGGCTGATGCTGGAAGATCGCTTGGGCCCAAGAGTTTGAGACCAGCCTGGGCAACATGGGGAAACCCCATCTCTACAAAAAATACAAAATTAGCCAGGTACGGTTGTGCATGCCTGTAGTCCCAGCTACTGAGGAGGCTGAGACAGGAGAATTGCTTGAGCCTAGGAAGTGAAGGTTGCAGTGAGCCGAGATCATGCCATTGCACTTAGCCTGGGAGACAGAGTGAGACTCTGTCTCAAACAAACAAAAAAAAGGAACATGCAAATGCCAAAGAATACCATGACAAAGCGGCCGGCACAGTGGCTCACGCCTGTAATCCCAGCGCTTTGGGAGGCCAAGGAGGGCGGATCATGAGGTCAGAAGATCAAGACCATCCTGGCTAACATGGTGAAACTCCGTCTCTACTAAAAAATACAAAAAAAATTAGCCAGGTGTGCTGGCGAGCGCCTGTAGTCACAGCTACTTGGGAGACTGCGGCGTGATGTGGAGCTTGCAGTGAGCCAAGGTGGCGCCACTGCACTCCAGCCTGGGTGACAGGGCAACACTCGGTCTCAAAAAGGAAAAAAAGAATACCATGACAAAGCAATCAGTCAAATCCAAAATACAGGAATTCCACTAGACATGGGACTTAACACATAGCAAAAAGAAAAAAAGTTGCTGATGAAAATGTAAAATGCTACAAAGTAGCCGTTTCTTATAATGTTAAATACACAGCTACTATATGACCAATCAATTCACTCACAGGCATTTGAGAAATACATACATTCCACACAAAGACTTGTAAACAACTATTCATCAGCGTTATTCAAAGTCCAAAAACTATAAACAAGCCCCTTATCCATCAACAGATAAAAAGACAAAGGGCTATATGCATTCAACAGAATATTATTTGGCAATAAAGAGGGAGAAGCTGAGTGCAGTGGCTTAACTTTGTAATCCCAACACTTCGGGAGGCCGAGGCAGGAGAATCGCTTGAGACAAGGAGTTCAAGACCAGCCTGGGCAACACAGCAAGACTGTCTCTAAAGAAAACTTTTTATTTAATTAGCCGGGCATAGTGGCATGCACCTGTCATCCTAGCTACTCAGGAAGCTGAGGTGGGAGGATCACTTGAGCCCAAGAGTTCGAGACTGCAGTGAGCTATGACTGTCCCACTGCTCTCCAGCCTGGGCAACAGAATGAGACCCCATCACTTATTTTAAAAAAAAAAAAAAAAAAAGAGGAAGCTAAAGCTTGTTTGAAAAGTCTAATGAGAAAATTATTATCTCCACAGTCTCAAAGCCTCTCTCCACAAATTACATAGTAATTACAAAGGGAGAAAAGAGTATTTTTATAATTAAACAAAAAACTGAAGAAAATTTAAAAATTTTTAGTCTAGAGTACACTACCTAAACCAAGTTATCAAAGTTAATAATCAGTGTTGTGGTCGGTCGCAGTGGCTCAAGCCTATAATCCCAGCACTTTGGGATGTTGAGGTGGGTGGATCATCTGAGATCAAGAGTTAGAGCCCAGCCTGGCCAATACGGTGAAACCCCATCTCTACTAAAAATAAAAAAATCGGCCGGGCACAGTGGCTCAAGCCTGTAATCCCAGCACTTTGGGAGGCCGAGACAGGCGGATCACGAGGTCAGGAGATCAAGACCATCCTGGTTAACACGGTGAAACCAAGTTTCTATTAAAAAATACAAAAAACTAGCCGGGCGAGGTGGCGGGCGCCTGTAGTCCCAGCTACTCAGGAGGCTGAGGCAGAAGAATGGCGTAAACCCAGGAGGCAGAGCTTGCAGTGAGCTGAGATCCGGCCCCTGCACTCCAGCCCAGGCGACAGAGCAAGACGCCGTCTCAAAAAAAAAAAAAAAAAATTAAAAATTAAAATTAAAAAATTAGCCGAGTGGGGCCGGGCACGGTGGCTCAAGCCTGTAATCCCAGCACTTTGGGAGGCTGAGACGGGTGGATCACGAGGTCAGGAGATCGAGACCATCCTGGCTAACTCGGTGAAACCCCGTCTCTACCAAAAAAATACGAAAAACTAGCCGGGCAAGGTGGCAGGCGCCTGTAGTCCCAGCTACTCGGGAGGCTGAGGCAGGAGAATGGCGTAAACCCGGGAGGCGGAGCTTGCAGTGAGCTGAGATCCGGTCACTGCACTCCAGCCTGGGCGACAAAGCAAGACTCTGTCTCAAAAAAAAAAAAAAAAAAAAAAAAAAAAAAAAAAAAAAAAAAAAAAAAATTAGCCGAGTGTGGTGGCATGAGCCTGTAGTCCCAGCTACTTGGGAGGCTGAGACAGAAGAATTGCTTGAAACTGGGAGGCAGAGGTTGCAGTGAGCCCAGATCACATGCCACTGCACTCCAGCCTGGGCAACAGAATGAGACTCCATCTCAAACAAAAAACATAAATAATAATAATAATAACCAATGTTGTAATCAAACTAACAATCAAATAAAGTTACAGGAGCAATCAAAATTAATATTAATCAATGTTGTAATCAAATAACCAAATAAAGTTATAGGGGTAATCAAAGTTAATATCTTCAATAATGGAACAAACCAAGGTCATACTGCCAGGCAACTCACTAAGAAGAAAATATTATTTTTTTACACAGTACTCCTGGCCAAAAATTCACAACCCCAATCCAATCACATGGAAACATCAGAAAACCCACCCAAAGTAAAGGATATCTACAATACAATTATCCTACAATCTTCAAAAAAATCAACGTCATGAAAGATAAAAGCAAAAGAACTGTTACAGATTAATGGAGCCTAAAGAGAAAAAAAAAAATTAAATGAGTGATCCCAGAATGGATCCTTGGAGCAGGGGAGGGAACGACTATAAAGGACTTTATTGAGAAAAATCTGCCTGTGGACAATCACATTGTATTAATGTTAAGTTTCATTGTTGTTAATTGCATTACGGTTATATTGTTCTTATGAAATATACTCTGAAGGTATTTAGGGTTAAAGGGACATGATGTCTTCAACTTATTCTCAAATGGTTTATACATGTGGTTACTAAAATAACAAGCATTAAGACTAAGTCTTTCCTTAGTCATTTTTGTCTTAGAATGGTAACTTACTTCGTGTATCATTTCTCCTATTGTTATGTGTTGGTTTATTTGCTTCAGGTTGACATCTTGAGCTGTTCCGGGATCCAGGTCTTTCTTGACTCTCTGATCTTACATCATCTAAGTGGAGTGGTACCCACTTGTGTTTATTAGCTTGAAGAAAACAAAATAAAATCATTTAAGGACAAATGCACAATTTTCACTAAACCCTTGCAATTTGAAAGCACTCTGAACTTTAATCAAATAAGTGAAACAATGTATATTTTAAGATTATTTGTAAAGAGGCCAGACACAGTGACTCATGCCTGTAATCCCAGCACTTTGGGAGGCCGAGGTGGGTGGATGACTTGAGGCCAGGAGTTCAAGAACAGCCTGACCAACATGGAGAAATCCTGTCTCTACTAAAAAGTACAAAAATTAGCCAGGTGTGGTGGCACACGACAGTAATCCCAGCTACTCAGGAGGCTGAGGCACAAGAATAGCTTGAGCCTGGGAAGCGGAGCTTGCAGTGAGCCAAGATCATGCCAAAAGGCCGGGCGTGGTGGCTCACACCTGTAATCCTAGCACTTTGGGAGGCCGAGGCAGGCAGATTACCTGAGGTCAGGAGTTCAAAACCAGCCTGGCCAACATGGTGAAACCCCATCTCTACTAAAAATACAAAAATTAGCCGGGCCTGGTGGCACATGCCTGTAGTCCCAGCTACTTGGGAAGCTGAGACAGGAGAATTCCTTGAACCTGGGAGGCAGAGGTTGCAGAGAGCCAAGATCGTGCCACTGCACAAGACAAGACTCTGTCTCTAAACAAACAAACAAAAAAGTACATATACATACTATTCTGTTTAGTACCTTATGCTTTAAAAAAAAAAAAAGTTTAATTTAAAATTCTTAGGCTTTAGAATGGGATATATCTGATAAAACACTATAATGTATACTTTGGAAAGTTAGGCTTTAGGTTTGAAGCACTTTTAGCTCCAGATCACTGCCTAAAATATTAATTTACCCAGGATTTTTACTAATGAATGAGGTTTCTCAAAATATAAGAGGGAAAATGGATAAGTATAAAATTTGTTTAACTTGACAGAACTTTTTACAGCTATTGTGCATCTTCCTAAGGACAAAAAAACACAAGCAATTTGACTTTTCTTGATGACTAAATGACAATGTAACTATTTATGATTATTCTATAGTGAAATTCTGAAGATCATCTATTCATGAATGCCATACCTCGGGTTTCAAAATGTTCAGTATTCTGCCCAATCTATATTTTCTACTAAAATAAAGACTCATGGGAATGAAAAAACTGCCAAGGTAATTTAAAAAGAAATATTAGTGTGCAACTACAATATTGATATCCTATAAATCCTGCAAACTATGGATCAAATGAGGAAAAGTGAATATAAATGCATCTAAAAAGGCTTTTAATCTTATACTATAAATTTATGTCAATGAGATTCCTTGACACAAAGAAACCCTTCTTCTGAAGTCAAAAATCTGTACTCTAGATCAATTAATAGCTTGATTATATGAATTGTTCTAACTACAAAACACCTGGGTTTTAGTGTTGACTGACCAGTTTTAATTGAAGCAATTAATAAAGACAAATTTTAGATCAGGATAACAAATCTGTCATCTGTATGGATTCTAGACAGTCAAGAACACTACTTATGTATGTAGAAAGCAGGAAATAGTTAAGCGACGAAGTAGTTAAGAAATGGGGAGGCCAGGCATGGTGGCGCACACTTCTAATCCCGGCACTTTGGGAGGTTGAGGCAGGTGGATCACTTGAGCCCAGGAGTTTAAGACCAGCCTAGCCAACATCGGGAAACCTTGTCTCTACAAAAAAATACAAAAATTAGCCAGGCGTGGTGGCACATGCCTGTAGTCCCAGCTACTCAGGAGGCTGAGGTGGGAGGAACACTTGAGCCCAGGTCATCGAGGCTGCAGTGGGCCATGAGCATGCCACTGAACTCCAGCCTGGGTGACACAGCAAGACCCTGTCTCAAAATTTTAAAAACATTTTTAAATTTAAAACTTAAAAAAAAGAAATAGGGATAAATTTTTCTAACAACCACTTGTTTGTCTTCTTGTCACTGTTTCTGAGCAATCAGCCTTTATTTATGGTATCAAGTAACCATCATGCTTATCCTGAACTAAGGATTAGTTGTTTATTAGAAAAACAAACTATTCGGCCAGGCACGGTGGCTCACGCCTGTAATCCTAACACTTTGGGAAGCCGAGGCAGGTGGATTGCCTGAGGAGTTCAAGGCCAGCCTGGGCAACACAGTGAAACCCTGTCTCTACTAAAATACAGAAAGTTAGCCGGGCGTGGCAGCGTGTGCCTGTAATCCCAGCTACTCAGGAGGCTGAGGCAGAAGAATTGCTAGAACCCGGGAGGAGGAGCTTGCAGTGAGCTGAGATCCGGCCACTGCACTCCAGCCTGGGTGACAGAGCGAGACTCCATCTCAAAAAAAAAAAAAAAAAAAAAAGAATCCTAACTCCAAGGCCCTGTATACCATGGACCTTGCCTATCTATGTCTCTAACCTCATCTCCTGCTACTCTCCCAGAAGATCACCTTGCTTCAGTCACCGACAACTTAACAGTTTAAAGCCCTTTTCTGCCTAGAAGCGCGTGAAGACACTTTGACCAAGACTCTGACCACTGAATGAGTATATGCTTTTACAAAGCAGGTAAATCATAAACTGTCCCTAGACACATGAAAAGTTCAGAGAAGAAAATGGAAAAGGACATGAAGACAATATTTTTATTCCTTCAAAGTGTAATTTTGACAGGGGAATGCTATGAGGGAAAAGGCTGACTAAAAATTTTTTTTTTTTTTGAGACAGTGTCTTGCACTGTTGCCCAGGCTGGATTGCAATGGCGCAACCTTGGCTCACTGCAACCTCCACCTCCTGGGTTCAAGCAATTCTCCTGCCTCAGCCTCCCGAGTAGCTGGGACTACAAGCGTGCACCACCGTGTTCGGCTAATTTTTTTTGTATTTTTAGTGGAGACAGGGTTTCACCATGTTGGCCAGGCTGGTCTCAAACTCCTGATCTCAAGTGATCCGCCCGCCTCGGCCTCCCAGAGTGCTAGGATTACAGGTGTGAGCCACTGCGCCTGGCCTATTCTCACTTTTCTCTTAGGAAAAAAATGTATCTAATTTTCACAGTACTCCCTAAATATAGGGAGCAGTTCCAATGCAGATGTAAAAGAACAATAATTGTCACACAACTTTCCAAGAATGTATCTACAACTGTACCTCTAAGTGGAACTCCATTCCATTTTCTTGCATAGAATACAAGTTGCATACAAAAAGGAAAGTCTAATAGTTCAGAAATGTTACAAAAGCAAATGAGTTACCACTGCAGATTGTTTATCCTGAAGAAATACAAACTATACATTTTTGACTATCAGAGATAAGTTAATGAAATACAATTCCTCATTACAACTTTCTTCAAAAACTAAAATCAAAATAAAGATATGGACAAACTGACCTCTCTTTCGTTGATTACTTGACTGAGCCTCATCCTCACTGACATTTTCACCAGGACCATTTAACTTTGTTTCCCGATTTTCTTTGCTCTCACTGTTACTTCTCTTTTCAACCTTCTCTTCTTTTTCTTTTCTATTTTGTGGCTTTTTATTTCCTTGGCTGAGGACGCTCTGAAACTGCAAAAAGGTTTTCAGAATGAAATGATTTCCATTAACATTTTCACTAACACACCCAAAAATTTGTGGTAATATACCTAACTTAAAATTGCAAAACAAATGACAAAAACTGTTATCAAAAGCAAAAAATTACTTCTCAAAAGACAGTTAAAAGTAAAGCTGCAGACTAGGAGAAAGTATTTAAGTATTTGAGAAAGAACTTTTATCTAAAATACAGAATGAACTTTCAAAACTCAGTAACAAGAAATCAATTCCACTTTTTTTTGGTGGGGGGGAAGGAGTCTCAATCTGTTGCCCAGGCTGGAGTGCAGTGGCACGATCTCAGCTCACTGCAGCCTCCACCACCTGGGTTCAAGCAATGATCCTGCTTCAGCCTCCCTAGTAGCTGGTATTACAGGCACATGTCACCACACCTGGCTAGTTTTGTTTTTTTTTTTAAGTAAAGACAGGGTTTCGCCCTGTTGGTCAGGCTGGTCTCAAACTCCTGACCCCAATGATTCACCCTCCTCAGCCTCCCAAAGTGCTGCAATTACAGGCATGAGCCACTGCACCCAGCCTTCCATTTTTTTAAATGGGCAGATTGATCAGATACTTCATCAAAAAGATATACCGATGGCAAATCTATGAAAAGATTATTGCATTCATTCGTCAGAAAAATGTAAATTAAAACTGCAATGGGAGACCACTCCACATTTATTAGAATGGCTAAAATTTTTTTGAAACTTGACTAAACTATGGGCGAGTAAAGATGGGTGCGGTGGCTCACACCTGTAATCCTAGCACTTTGGGAAGCCAGGGCAGGTAGATTAGTTGAGCTCAGGAATTTGAGACCAGACTGGGCACATGGCAAAACCTTATCTCTACAAAAATACAAAAAACTTAGCCAGGCATGGTGGTGCATGCCTATAGTCCCAGCTACTTATGGAGCTAAGGTGGGGGATCACTTGAGCCCAGGAGGTCAAGGCTACAGTGAGCTGAGATCACGCCAATGCACTCCAGCCTGGGTGACAAAGTGAGATCGGGTCTCACAAAAAAAAAAAAAAAGAGAGGGCGTGAAAATGTGGAGTAACTGGAATTCACGTACACTGCTGACAGAAGTGCAAATTCGGCAATTTCTTAAAAAGCTAAAACAGGTAACTACTATATGATCCAGCCTAGTGACATACCCAAGAAAAAATGAAAAATGTTCTACACAAACGTTCATATAGCAGCTTTATCTGTATCAACCAAAACCCAAAATTAATCCAAATGTCCATTAACAATAGGTGAATGGACAAACTGTGTTACATCCATACTACTCAGCAAGAAAAAGGAATGAACTGCTGACACACAAGTAAAATCTCAAAATAATCACGCTGAGTAGAAGCCAGGAAAAAAAAAGAAAAAAGAGTACCTACTGAATGCTTCCATATATACAAAATTCTAGAAAATGCAAATCTCGCATATAAGGTTACCTCTTTTTTTTTTTTTTTTTTTTTTTTTTTGAGACGGAGTCTTGCTCTGTATCCCGGGCTGGACTGCAGTGGCCGGATCTCAGCTCACTGCAAGCTCCGCCTCCCGGGTTTACGCCATTCTCCTGCCTCAGCCTCCCGAGTAGCTGGGACTACAGGCGCCCGCCACCTCGCCCGGCTAGTTTTTTGTATTTTTAGTAGAGACGGGGTTTCACCGTGTTAGCCAGGATGGTCTCGATCTCCTGACCTCGTGATCCACCCGTCTCGGCCTCCCAAAGTGCTGGGATTACAGGCTTGAGCCACCGTGCCCGGCCAGGTTACCTCTTAAGAATACAACCAGAGGAGGCCAGGCACGGTGGCTCACACCTGTAATCCCAGCACTTTGGGAGGCCAAGGTGGGTGGATCACCCACGGTCAGAAGTTGGAGACCAACATGGTGAAACCCAGTCTCTACTAAAAATACAAAAATTAGCCGGATGTGGTGGTGCGTGCCTGTAATACTAGCTACTCAGGAGGCTGAGGCAGGAGAATCACTTAAACCAGGGAGGCAGAGGTTGCAGTGAGCTGAAATCCCACCACTGCACTCCAGCCTGGGTGACAGAGCAAGACTCCGTCTCAAAAAAAGAATACAATCAGATGAGGGAAATGTGATGAATTAAACTAGGTTATCTGAAATGTGGGTAAACTATCAAAAGGATAGCTGCCATGTTTTCAGCACCTCTTTATCAATGTATGTAATTTTATACAAATATAAAAATTTGATTACAATTTATAATATGTCTTCATTATTAAAGAAATAATAGGCAAGGCATGGTGGCTAACGCCTATAATCCCAGCACTTTGGGAGGCTGAGGCGAGCCAATTGCTTGAGCTCAGGAGTTCGATATCAGCCTGGACAACATGGCCAAACCCCCATCTCTACAAAAAGTTTAAAACCTGCCAGTGTGGTGGCGCACACCTGTAGTCCCAGCTACTTGGGAGGCAAAGGTGGAGGATCACCTGAGCCTGGAAGGCCAAGGCTGCAGTGAGCTGTGATCACATCACTGCACTCCAGCCTGGGTAATGGAATGAGACCCTGTCTCAAACAAACAAAAAAAAAAAAGAAAGAAAGAAATAATAGGTTAGGTTAAGCTTACCATGAGTAAACCTTAAGACAAGTTCATTACTAATGCTACTGGCAGCATCAAAGAATAACTGCAAATTAAACTAACAAAATGTAATCTTCTTGATGAATCAAGTTTTTAAATCTGTTACTCAGCCAGGTTCGTAGCTCATACTATAATCTCAACACTTTGGGAGGCTGAGGCAGGAGGATCACTTGAGCTCAGGAGTTGGAGACCAGCAAAATCCTGTCTCTATGAAAAATACAAAAATTAGCTGTGCACAGTGGTGCGTGCCTGTAGTCCCAGCTACTCTGGAGGTCAAGGTAGGAAGATCACCTGAGCCTAGGAGTTTGAGGCTACAATGAGCTGTGATCACACTACTGCACTCCAGCCTGGTGACAGAGCAAGACCCTATCTTAAACAAATAAAAAAAAATCTGTCCCCCAGTATGACAATTCTTTACATTTTAAATAAAATAAAATTCTGCATGTTGAAATGGATATATTTTCCTTTCTTTAAAGAAAAACTTTAAAATAATACTCACTCCAGTGTTCACTAATTCACTTGGTGTTGGCCAATTCTCCATATCGCTGAAATCACTAGCCTAAGAAGTAACAAATAAGAGTTAGGTCTGCAAATTAGTTTTAGAAATTTTAAGCAGAAAAAAACATTTTCTAAAAGTGAAAGAAGTTTTAATAATCATTCACATTCAGTTATATGCAGGCATCTGCCAAATTAATCTAAAAGTTTCTGCAAACAATAGAACATTTGCAATAAGAATGGCTTAATCTTATGATAAAACTTTCACCACTATTTAATGACATTAACTAAATTGAGTTATACATGATAGCAAAGGCATATATAGAGATTTGGATAAAGGTTATGATTCTCCATAATATTAACTTTAATCTAATACCAACAGTACAATTAGAAGAAAAATACACTTACAATAACCTAAGAGTTCTTAGCCTCAATTTTCAAAAATCAGTACAGTTAAGAACTATTTCCTATGAAAACATACCTTGTTGGATTTCTTTGTCTTGAGTTTTCCTGCTTTTATAATTTTGAGGGAACCGAACTCTAAAGAAAATATATAGAATTGTTTTTACAACTACTTCATTCAATAAATTTAACAAAATAACTATTATGGCAATTTCAGTAAATCAGTATAATCATCATTTCCAACAAAATCCAAAGTTCTAAGACTCAAATTCCTAGCAAAAAATCAACTCCATTTGACACATAGATTCAAGGTGGTCTTCAGTCTCCAAATCAAGAAGAAAGAAATATTAACAGTGTGTTACACTGAACGAACAGAACAATCCTTTCATTAATAGAATACAGGCTAGGCCTGGTGGCTCACACCTGTAATCCCAGCACTTCGGGAGGCCAAAGCGGGTGGATCACTGGAGGTCCAAGAGTTTGAGACCAGCCTGGCCAACATGGTGAAACCCCATCTCTACTAAAAATAGAAAAATTAGCCAGGTGTGGTGGCATATGCCCATAGTCCCAGCTACTCAGAAGGGTGAGGCAGGAGAATCGCTTGAACCCGGGAGGTGGATGTTGCAGTGAGCCGAGATCAAACCACTGCACTCCAGCTGGGGTGACAGAGCTAGATTGTCAAAAAAAAAAGAATATAACAGGAGAAAATTACAAATATAACTTTTTTTTTTGAGACAGAGTCTCTTATTTCTCTCATGCTGTTGGTAAGAGTATGACGTAGTATTTCTTTCTTTCCTTTTTTTTTTTTTGTTGAGACAGAGTCTTCTCACTCTGTCACCCAGGCTGGAGTGCAGTGGCACAGTCTTGGCTCACTGCAACCTCCCCTTCCTGGGTTCAAGTCCTTCTCCTGCCTCAGCCTCCCAAGCAGCTGGGGTTACAGGCGCCTGCCACCATGCCTGGCTAACTTTTTTGGATTTTTAGGAGAGACAGGGTTTCACCATGTTAGCCAGGCTGGTCTAAAACTCCTGACCTCAAGTAATCCGCCCACCCTGGCCTCCCAAAGTGCCGAGATTACAGGTATGAGCCACGGCGCCCAGCCAAGGTAGTATATCTTTCAAGGGTAATCTGTCACTAAAATGTATATAACCTTTTAATAAAAGAATTCCATTTTCGGGAAATTATCTGGGAATCAAGAAAAGGTACCAAGATGTTTATATAGGATGTTCAGTGCAACTTTGTTGATAATCCTATTTAGCCTCTACGTATTAATACACAAAATACTATATAACTTTTAGAAATCAGACAAAGCTGTGTATGTATTGACATGGAAAGAAGCCCACCAGGTTTTAAATATAATTTTACATACACAGGCCAGGCTCAGTGGCTCACGCCTGTAATCCCAACAGTTTTGGGAGGCCAAGGCAGGCAGATCTCTTGAGGCCAGGAGTTCAAGACCAGCTTGGTCAAAATGACGAAACCCCATCTCTACTAAAAAAACAAAAATTAACCAGGTGTGGTGGCGCACGCCTGTAATTCCAGCTACTTGGGAGGCTGAGGCAGGAGAATCACTTGAATCCAGGGGTGAAAGTTGTAGTGAGCCAAGACTGCACCACTGCACTCCGGCCTGGGCAACAGAGTGAGACTCTGATACAAAAAAAAAAAAAAAATTATATATACATACAGATTACAGGTAAAAGAAGCCTAAGAAAGGAAATTTTTCATTTTCTCATTGTTTTAACATGGAGGAAATCACACTGCATGTCATTAGAGAACACCTAAGACTGAAATAGCAAGCCAATTTAGGAAATTGTTTTAAATTAAAAAATTTTTCACATTAAAAAATATGTATATCTTTTTTTTTTTTTTTTTGAGACAGAGTCTCATTCTGTCACCCAGGCTGGAGTATAGTGGTGCAATCTTGGCTCACTGCAACCTCTGCCTCCCAGGTTCAAGCGATTCTCCTGCCTCAGCCTCCTGAGTAGCTGGGATGATAGGCGTATGCCACCACGCCCGACTAATCTTTCATATTTTTAGTAGAGATGGGGCTTCACTGTGTTAGCCAGGATAATCTGGATCTCTGATCTTGTGATCCGCCTGCCTCAGCCTCCCAAAGTGCTGGGATTACAGGCGTGAGCCACCGCACCCGGCCTAAAACATGTATATTCATACAGATGAAATCTGTTTTTTGTTTCTAAGTAAGAAACAAGCCAGGCACAGGGGCTGTGCCTGGAGGCTGAGGCATGAGAATCTCTTGAACTCAGGAGGCAGAGGTTGCAGTGAGCCGAGATCGTGCCACTGCACTCCAGCCTGAGGAAGAGAGCGAGACTCCATCTCAAAAAAATAAATAAATAAAATAAAATAAAAACAAATAAACAATAAAATGTTATTTTTAAATACTGGGACCTACAAGGAAATAACTATAAACAGATAAGGAAAACAATATACTTTTAAGGGCTAGGATACTTTAAACAAAAGCTACAACATAACAGAGCCTATTTCACTCAGTTTAATTCTTATGACCATAACCTTTTGGCAAAATTTTAATTAAGAAAATGCACTGATGATATCAATATTTCACATTTTATCATATTTAAGGGCAAATGTAGTAAAAATTAGTGCTTTTAAAGATGTTAAAGAAGGCCCGGGCGCAGTGGCTCACACCTGTACTTCCAGCACTTTAGGAGGCCAAGGCAGGCGGATCACCTGAGGTCAGGAGTTCAAGACCAGCCTGGCCAACATGGTGAAATCCCGTCTCTAGTAAAAATATAAAAACTAGCCAGGCGTGGTGGTGGACGCCTGTAATCCCTGCTACTCGGGAGGCTGAGGCAGGAGAATTGCTTGAACCCAGGAGACGGAGGTTGTAGTGAGCTGACACAGTGACACTGCACTCCAGACTTGTGAAACAGTGAGATTCTGTCTCAAAAAAAAAAAAAAAAATGTGAAAGAAGACAATTCTCAAATTCTAATAGTGGGAGTATCAATTTGTACAGTTACTTTAAAAAGCAACTTGTAAAGGCCAGCACGGTGGCTCATGCCTGTAATCCTAGCACAAATAAAAAATAAAAATAAAAATTTAAAAATTTAAAAAATAAATAAATAAAAAGCAACTTGTAAACTAAAAAAAAATGCTCTATAACCTAACAATTCTACTTCTCAGCATCTACCCTAGAGAAAGGCACACATGGATATAAGATGAATAAAAATGTTCGGTTTCCTCACCTAAATACAAAAATGAAAAAAAATTAAGATGATCAATAGGTAAATATCTAAATTAACTATGTCAGCTATATTTAGGACCATTCCTTAGCTTTTTTTTTTTTTTAAATTGAGATGGGGTTTCACTATGTTGCCCAGGCTGGTCTCAAATTCCTGACCTCAAACCCTGGTCACCTCGGTCTCCCAAAGTGTTAGGATTACAGGTGTGAGCCACCACAGCCGGCCATCCTCAGCCTTTTTTTTTTTTGAGATGGAATTTCACTCGCCAGGCTGAAATGCAATGGCACCATCTTGGCTCAGCGCAACCTCTGCCTCCCGGGTTTTTAAGCAATTCTCCAGCCTCAGCCTCCCAAGTAGCTGGGACTACAAGTGCTGGCCACCACCCTCGGCTGATTTTTGTATATTTAGTAGAGACGGGGTTTCACCATGTTGGCCAGTCTGGTCTAGAACTTCTGACCTCAGGTGATCCGCCTGCTTCAGCCACCCAAAGTGCTCAGATTAAGGGCATGAGCCACCGCGCCCGACCAGTCCTCAGCAATTTTTAAAAGGAGTTTAGATTTAGTAAATTCTTTTGAGACCGAGTCTTGCTCTGTCACCCAGGTTGGAGTGCAGAGGTGCCATCTTGGCTCACTGCAAGCTCCACCTCCCGGGTTCACTCCATTCTCCTGCCTCAGCCTCCTGAATAGCTGGGACTACAGGCGCCCGCCACCATGCCCAGCTAACTTTTTTTGTATTTTTAGTAGAGACGGGGTTTCACCGTGTTAGCCAGGATGGTCTCGATCTCCTGACTTCATGATCCACCGACCTCAGCCTCTACCTCCCAAAGTGCTGGGATTACGGGCGTGAGCCACTGCGCCCAGCCTCAGTGAATTCTTAAGGTGACATGAAAGTTTTTTATTTTTGTAAAGAGAATATATTTATGCAGTTTTTTCTATATAACTTACTTAAAATGGTATTTCATGGCCGTGGGATTACACGCCTGTAATCCCAGCACTTTGGGAGGCCGAGGCAGGCGGATCACAAGGTCAGGAGATCAAGACTATCCTGGGTAACACAGTGAAACCCTGTCTCTACTAAAAATACAAAAAAATTAGCCAGGCGTGATGGTAGGTGCCTGTTGTCCCAGCTACTCGGGAGCCTGAGGCAGTAGAACAGCGTGAACCAAGGAGGCGGAGCTTGCAGTGAGCCGAGATCGTGCCACTGCACTCCAGCCTGGGTTACACTCCAGCCTGCACTGGCCTGTAGTGAGACTCCGTCCCCCTCAAAAAAAAAAAAAAAAAAAAAAAAAAGGTATTTAATTAGGGTAACAACAGTAAGCTTACTTGAGGTTTCTAAGAACCAAACAGGAGAAAATAAGGTTGAAGAACCAAATAGTAGGAGAAAAGAGGGTTGATGATGAACATAGGGTTCAAGAAAAGCAAGAACTTTTTGAAAAAAATCAGTATTTTTTTACACATCATAATTTTATGAGTAAAAGAATGGAAATTATACTAGAATGCTGATGTTTAACAGGCAAAAAACAACCATAACTACAAGTAAGGGATTAATAAACCCATATTGTGATTTTAATAAAGAATCTGCACCCTTTCCGTCTAGTGGCAGCCATCATGTAAGCCAAGATGGGTGCATACAAGTAAATCCAGGAGCTATGGAGAAAAGCAGTCTAATGTCATGCGCTTTCTTCTAAGAGGAGGTTGCTGGCAGTACTGCCAGCTCTGCTCTCCACAGCGCTCACCATTCCACTCGGCCTGATAAAGCGCGCCAACTGGGCTACAAGGCCAAGCAAGTTTACGTTATATATAGGATTCATGTTCGCCATGGTGGCTGAAAACACCCAGTTCCCAAGGGTGCAACTTACAGCAAGCCTGTCCATCATGGTGTTAACCAGCTAAAGGTTTGCTCAAAGTCTTCAGTCCATTGCAAAGGAGCGAGCTGGATGCCCCTGTGGGGCTCTAAGAGTCCTGAATTCTTACTGGGTTGGTGAAGATTCCATATACAAGTTTTTTGAGGTTATCCCCATTGATCCATTCCATAAAGCTATCAGAAGAAATCCTGACACCCAGTGGATCACCAAACCAGTCCACAAGCATAGAGAGATGCATGGGCTGCCATCTGCAGGCCGAAAGAGCCATGGCCTTGGAAAGGGCCATAAGTGCCACCACACTACTGCTGGTTCTCACCAGGCAGCTTGGAGAAGGCGCAATACTCTCCAGCTCCACCATTATGGTCAATGTAAGTAAAGTTTGTAAAATTCATACCTAATAAAAATTTAGGACGCTCATGTCTGCTAATAGGTGTTATTTATCTGTTGAAACTAGTCTGCAGGCTGTTTCATGAATGCTTTGTCAAATTAAAAAAAGTTGGCCGGGCGTGGTGGCTCACGCCTGTAATCCCAGCACTTTGGGAGGCTGAGGTGGGTGGATCACAAAGTCAGGAGATCGAGACCATCCTGGCTAACACGGTGAAACCCTGTCTCTATCAAAAATACAAAAAAATTAGCCGGGCATGGTGGCGGGCGCCGGTAGTCCCAGCTACTTAGGAGGCTGAGGCAGGAGAATGGCGTGAACCCGGGAGGCGGAGCTTGCAGTAAGCCGAGATGGCGCCACTGCACTCCAGTCCAGGAGACACAGCAAGACTCCGTCTCAAAAAAAAAAAAAAAAAAAAGAAAAGAAAAGTTACAGTGCAATACTGTTCGAAGAGAATAAGTTATGGTGTATCTTCTTTCTAATAAGATAAACTTTTTTGGCTTTGCTTTATCTTGTTAGGGTGTTATATATCTGTATAAAACATACTGTATGATATAATAGGTTTAAAATAAATTATTTGAAAGAGGGAAAAAAAAAGAAATCTGCAAGGCCAGGCTCACACCTGTAATAGCAGCACTTTGGGAGGCTGAGGCAGGGAATCCTTTGAGGCCAAGAGTTCAAGACTAGGCCTGGGCAATATAGGGAGACCCTGTCTCTAAAAATAATAAATATAGCTTGAGTTCAAGAGTTCTGAGACCAGCCTAGGCAACATAGCAAGATACTGTCACTATTTTTAAATTTAAAAAATAAAAATAAAATAATTTGCCAGACATGGTAGCACACGCCTGTAGTCCTAGCTACTTGAGAGGCTGAGGCAGAAGGACCCCTTGGTCCCAGGAGTTATAGGCTGCAGTGAGCTATGACTGTACCACTGTACTCCTACTCTAGCCTAGGTGACAAAGTGAGACCCAGTCTCTTTAAAAAAAAAAAAAAAAAAGCTGCGCACAGTGGCTCACGCCTATAATCCCAGCACTTTGGGAGGCCAGAGTGGGTCAATCATCTGAGGTCCAAAATTCAAGATCAGCCTGGCCAACATGGTGAAACTCCATCTCTACTAAAAATACAAAAATTATGCAGGCATGGCGGCAAGCGCCTGTAATCCCAGCTACTCAGAAGGCTGAAGCAGGAGAATCGCTTGAACACGCGAGGTGGAGGTTGCAGTGAGCCGAGACTGCGCCATTGCACTCCAGCTTGGGCGACAAGAGCGAGGCTCCATCTCAAAAAAAAAAAAGGAGGTATCCAAAATGAAACTAATGCCAAGTCAGGACACAGATGGCAGAAGTTCCTTCTGGTCTCATGACTAAATTTCAAGATAGCAGGCCTCTTGGGTGGGCAGCAACTTTGGCTGAAGAGTGCCTTATCTGGATTTCTGGAAACAGCAACACATGATCAAAATCATCCTAAAAGTGGAAGAAAGTATCTCACGAGGGCCGAGGCATCAAGAATCTGGTTCACTTAGATCTGCAGGTTTTAATGTAGAGAAGATTCATAATTTCTGTCCTGAAATACTCTCCCATGTGTTTCCTATGTTTCTAACTGTAGTAGGAAACTTCCTGGCAAAATTTTGTGGATGGAATTCCTTTACCTCATTAACAGAGTGACAGTAAATCCAAGTTTGAGCAGGATAGACCTGATTTAAGTCTATTATTTCAATACAATTATCTCTCTCAAAGAGTATCCTGTTTTGTAGAATTATACAATTTATATTGTATAAATTATACAATCACTAATAGATAACTAATAGATTTAGAGGTACCCACTGTGAACTTTAAACAACCTCTGGTCCTATTTATTTACTTCTTAAGTTGCAAATTTGCTTAAGAAAATAGAAAGTCCAAGACCAAGCATGGTGGCTCACCCCTGTAATCCCAGCACTTTGGGAGGCCAAGGCGGGCAGATCTACTGAGGTCAGGAGTTCGAGACCAGCCTGGCCAACGTGGTGAAACCCCATCTCTACTAAAAATACAAAAAAAAAAAGAATTAACTGGGCATGGTTGCGCGCACCTGTAGTCCCAGCTACTCAGGAGGCTGAGGCAGGAGAACTGCTCAAACCTGGGACCAGGTGGGGGGTTGCAGTGAGCCAAGATTGCGCCATTGCACTCCAGCCTGAGTGACAGAGCAAGACTCTGTCTCAAAAAAAAAAAAAAAAAAGGAAAGAAAA
Source organism: Chlorocebus sabaeus (assembly GCF_047675955.1). NCBI lineage: Eukaryota > Metazoa > Chordata > Mammalia > Primates > Cercopithecidae > Chlorocebus > Chlorocebus sabaeus. Next base: position 79,072,867 of record NC_132910.1, on the reverse strand, counting down.
TAGAAAGCCCGGCCGGGCGCGGTGGCTCACACCTGTATCCCAGCACTTTGGAAGGCGGAGGTGGGAGGATCACCTGAGGTCGGGAGGTCAAGACAGCCTGACCAACACGGAAAAACCCCATCTCTACTAAAAATATAAAAATCAGCCAGGCATGGTGCCGCATGCCTGTAATCCCAGCTACTCGGCTGGCTTAGGCAGGAGAATCACTGGAACCCAGGAGGTGGAGGTTGCGGTGAGCCGAGATCACACTATTACACTCCAGCCTGGGCAACAAGAATGAAACTCCGTCTCAAAAAAAAAAAAAAAGGCCAGGCGCGGTGGCTCATGCCTGTAATCCCAGCACTTTGGGAGGCTGAGGCGGGTGGATCACGAGGTCAGGAGATTGAGACCATCCTGGCTAAAACGGTGAAACCCTGTCTCTACTAAAAATACAAAAAATTAGCCAGGCATGGTGGCGGGCGCCTGTAGTCCCAGCTACTCGGGAGGCTGAGGCAGGAGAATGGCGCGAACCCAGGAGGCGGAGCTTGCAGTGAGCAAAGATCGTGCCACTGCACTCCAGCCTGGGCTACAGAGCAAGACTCCGTCTCAAAAAAAAAAAAAAAAAAAAGAGAAAATAGTAAATAGAAAGTTGCCAGGCAGGGTGGCTTACACCTGTAGCCCCAGCACTTTGCAGGGGCTGAGGCAAGAGGATATCTTGACCCCAAGAGCTCAATATCAGCCTGGGCAACAAAGGGGGATCCTGTCTATACAAAAAAAAAAAAATTAAAAATCATTAGCCGGGCATAGCTAATTCCATGCATGCCTGTCATCCCAACTACTTGGAATGCCAAGGCAGGGGAATTGCTTGAGTCCAGGAGGCCAAGGCTGCAGTGAGCTACGATCTCACCACTGCAATAGAGCAAGATTGACGATCTACCTACCTATTTAAATAAATTAAAGTAAAATGTATTAAGTAAATTAAATAATATTAAATAAATAAATAAATGGAAGCCAAGGCAGCCAGGTTATAAGTGGCACTCTGGTATTATGAACCAGAGATGAGCCCATCCATGTTATTCATTTATAATGCCCAGAAATCTTGCCAGAAGTCAACTAGCTAGTTAGTAACAAATACCTGCACTAGAACCCAAGTCTCTCAAAACAGTACATTTCTACACCACAATCTCTTTTATCTAAGTTACCTAAGTTATGCAAATAGAGTGTGGTCCTATTTCTTTTACTTCTGAAGTTGTAAATTTGCTGAAGAAAATAGAAAGCCTGATTACGTCTGTAATCCCTGCACTTTGGGAAGCAGGATTGCTTGAGGTCAGCAGTTCAAGACCAGCCTGGGCAACACAGAGAGATCCCATCTGAGGAAGGAAGGAAGGAAGGAAGGGAGGGAGGGAGGGAGGTGCAGAGTCAGTGTTGGGAAGAGACCATGGTTACTACACTATTACTACACTATTCCAGGTCTGAAAGATGGTCTTCCTGCCAGTGTGGAATGGATTCCATCCAAAGACAGAAAAGAGTTGCCTACACAAGACAACTTTCTACACAAGACAAAATTTCAGCAAAACTGAAATTCCCGTGAACCATACCATAAAACTAGTATCACAGTGTTCTTAATCTCCAGTGAAGACTGGAGAATGAAAGCATCAATAGGTTAACTGTTAAATATTTTTCACAGGTCATTTGCAATTAAAGTTCCCAAGGCTTACCTTGACAGTTTTTAAAGTTCTATTATTATTATTATTATTTTAAATGTGATCTTGCTATATTGCCCAGGCTAGAATGCAGTGGCTATTCACAGGCACTATGATAGGACACTACAGCCTCAAACTCCTGGGCAAAACCGATTTTTCCGGCCTCAGCCTCCCAAGGAGCTAAAACTACAGGCACACACTACCATGCATGGCTTCAAAGTTTTAAAATCTGTAATACTGGTTTTATGATCAACAAAGGGTTCCTACTTGGTAATTCACTGAATATACAATTGTCTGTAAGTCTAGAAGTAGAGAGGTGAAACAGCAAATAAGATGATTCACTAGGGTTTTCTTTCTTTGCTAAATTTTAAAGTGCTTGCCACTGGGTTTTAAAAAAGAAAAAAAAGAAAAACTTTATGAGGTCTTTTTTTTTTTTTTTTTTTTTTTTTTTTTTTTTTTTTTTTGAGACGGAGTCTTGCTCTGTCACCCGGGCTGGAGTGCAGAGGCCGGATCTCAGCTCACTGCAAGCTCCGCCTCCCGGGTTTACGCCATTCTCCTGCCTCAGCCTCCCGAGTAGCTGGGACTACAGGCGCCCGCCACCTCGCCCGGCTAGTTTTTTGTGTTTTTAGTAGAGACGGGGTTTCACTGTGTTAGCCAGGATGGTCTCGATCTCCTGACCTCGTGATCCGCCCGTCTCGGCCTCCCAAAGTGCTGGGATTAAAGGCTTGAGCCACCGCGCCCGGCTATGAGGTCTTTACTAACAGTGTTCTCTTCAGTTAGTAACAGGAGTAAACAAACAGCTCTTTACAGCGAGGAAGGAATTATGCCAATATTAAATCCGGAGCAAACTGCTAAGCTTTTTTCTGCAAGTGTCAAAAGTTACCAACAATTAATTAGGAGTATTTCTATGCAAAGGCAAGAGAATCAATTAACTCAACACTTATCTCCCTCTGTTGGAGAGTTCCTCTGAAGAAATGTTAACATAACAAAACGGTGCTTGTAACAATCTCCTTTTCTTTTCTTTTCTTTTTTTTTTTTGAGAGGGAGTCTTGCTCTGTCACCCAGGATGGAATGCAGTGGCTCAGTCTTGGCTCACTGCAACCTCCGCCTCCCAGGTTCGAGTGATTCTCCTGCCTCAGCCTCCTGAGTAGCTGGTATTACAGGCACGCACCACCACATCAGGCTAATTTTTGTATTTTTAGTAGAGACGGGGTTTCGCCATGCTGGCCAGGCTGATCTCGAACTCCTCACCTCAGGTGATCCACCCGCCTCGGCCTCCCAAAGTGCTGGGATTACAGGCGTGTGCCACCGCGCACCGCCAATTGCCTTACATTTACACCACATCTTCATCGCATTTGATCCTCACAAGTCAGTAAACATGCCCTAATATTTCCTATTCTACTAACCTTTAATTTTAAATAAGAATGAAAACTTGGGCCGGGCGCGGTGGCTCAAGCCTGTAATCCCAGCACTTTGGGAGGCCGAGACGGGCGGATCACAAGGTCAGGAGATCGAGACCATCCTGGCGAACACCGTGAAACCCCGTCTCTACTAAAAAATATAAAAAACTAGCCGGGCGAGGTGGCGGGCGCCTGTAGTCCCAGCTACTCGGGAGGCTGAGGCAGGAGAATGGCGTAAACCCGGGAGGCGGAGCTTGCAGTGAGCTGAGATTCGGCCACTGCACTCCAGCCTCGGCCACAGAGCGAGACTCCGTCTCAAAAAAAAAAAAAAAAAAAAAAGAATGAAAACTTGCAACTAAACAGCTGTCATTTGCATATAAAAAGTTCAACTCATTTACAACTTAACTGAGAAAGTAGAATATACAGGGTTTTTTGGGGGGTTTTTGGTGTTTTTTTTGAGACAGAGTTTCGCTCCTGTTGCCCAGGCTGGAATGCAGTGGCTCGATCTCAGCTCACCGCAACCTCCGCCTCCCGGGTTCAAGCGATTCTCCTGCCTCAGCCTCCCGAGTAGCTGGGATTACAGGCATGCGCCACCACGCCCGGTTAATTTGTATTTTTAGAAGAGACAAGGTTTCTCCGTGTTCGTCAGGCTGGCCTCAAACTCCGGAGCTCAGGTGATCCACCCGCCTCAGATTTCCAAAGTGCTGGCATTACAGGCCACCGCGCCCGGTCAGATACTGCTTTTTGTCATGGTTTTTATTTCCATTTTCACTTTTTTTTTTTTTTTTTTTTTTTTTTTTTTTGAGAGGTAGTCTCACTCCGTTGCCCAGGCTGGAGTGCAGTGGAGCGATCTCGGCTCACTGCAACCTCCAGCTCCCGGGTTCAAGCAATTCTCCCTGCCTCAGCCTCCCGAGTAGCTGAGATTACAAGGGCCCGCCACCACGCCTGGCTAATTTTTGTATTTCTAGCAGAGACGGGGTTTCGCCATGTTGGCGAGGCTGGTCTCGAACTCCTGACCTCAGGTGATCCACCCGCCTCCGCATCCCAAAGTGCTGGGATTACAGGCGTGAGCCACAGCGCTGACCCATTTTAACTTTCTTAAGCTGCAGTTGCTACAATCAAAATAAAGTACCAAGGGCCATACTGCATTGGTCAGCATTCAAATACAGTGGCATAATCTTATCTCTTCTAAAGGGAAGGAGAGCTGACAATGTTAGAAAACCATTTACATAACGTGCAATCCACGCTCGCATGTCAACCATCCTATTTAATTATTTTCCAGCACACTCACAACTTAAAGCACTTTAAAAACCACATTTAAAGTCTCATTTTTAATATAACTGCTTAGCAGTGTTTCGAAAACCTTGAGATTTTCATCTTATTTCACACTAAAAGACTACAATCGCGCTTCCACTTACGAATAAATCCCCTTGCTCTGACTTGCTTCAATCCTTTAAAAAAAAAAAAAAAAAACACCAAAACTTTCCCATACGAAGCACTGCAATATCTAAAGTTAGCTACTTTCCCAAGTCACTAACACGTGGGGACAAAACACAATCGCAACCGCGCCAGCAGAGCTGCGCCGCCAAGCTACCCCCTCCTTGCCCCCATCAGGCAAGGAGAACCTGAGGTCCCACCTCTTCCTGCCGCTCCCTTCCCAGATGCCCATGTATGTAAATAGGCAGCGTGAATGACACCTTGGAACAAATTACATCCGACTGACAGGGAAGGGAGGCCTGCAGTTACCCGGGCCCGGCGCCCGCTATCGCCGCCACGCGCCGGCAAGTCCCGCAAGTCGCCCCTGCCCGCACCCTGCCAGTGCCCAACGCACAGCAACCACAGACCTGCCTCCAGGGTTTCCAGCGGGGGCGGCGGTGGACCTGTCGTGTCTGGGGACAGGTGCTGGGGAGGCTTTTTGGTCCAGGGATTTCCCTTAGGCGGCAGCGGCGGCGGCTGCCGCTTTTCCGCAGGGCCAGCTGCCGCCTCTTCCCGGGCGTCCTCGGCCGGCGGATCCCGCAGCAACGGCGGCAACGGCGACGGCGGCGGCGGTGGCGGCTCCCCGCCGAAGGGGCCACCTGGCCCACGCGCCTTGTGCGCCAGGTGCAGCGCCAGGGGCCTCACGGGGACAGCCGCCTGGGGCACGCTGCGTCCCAGCACCAGCGCCGGCGACGGCTCTCCCCGCGCCCCCGCGCTAGTGGCGGCCGCGGCCCTGTCCTCCCTCGCCGCCTCTTTGCCCTCACGTTCGGGCGGGGGCGGCTGCTCGGCCGGCCGGTTCGCCGCGGCCAACAGCGACTCCCTCTCAGCAGTCACCGCGGACGGATCCTCCCGAGAATGGGCGGCGGGCACCGGGGCGCGAGCAGACATCGTCCCTCTGCTCCAGCCGCCCCGGCCGGGGTGGCCCCGAGGCCAGGGAGCCCGACTGCCCGTCTCTCCGCCCGGACACCGAACGGCTCCAGCTGGGGGCAGAGAACCTGAGAGCCCGGCGGCCGTGGCCGCCACTGCCGCCGCCCGCCGAGGCCGCGCAGCGCCCGGCGTGACGCCCCTCCCCGCACCGAACGGAGCGCCAACCGCCCGCCGGCCCCGTCCTCTCCGCGACGCACGCCCGGAGCCCGCCACCACGCGCCGGGAGCCGCAGCCGGGAGCCGCGAGCTCTCACCTGGCGCAGGGCAGCTGCGGAGGCGCAGCACGCAGGGGCCTAGGAGCTTTACCCGAGTTGGGGAGGCGCGAGCAGCCAGAGCCGGTAACTGCCCGCGGAGGCGTGGAGACGGCGAGGAGGGGCGGCCCGAGAGCACGGGGCGGGGCCTCCCTGAGGAGCGTGACGTGGCTACTCACCGGCTCCTTCCCTCGCTGGGCCACTTGCGGGAGCTGACGGATTCGACCGCCCGGGTGCCGCCCGGCCCGAAGGCCTGCCCCGCCCCGGAGGCCCTCCGAGTGCTAGGGAGGACTTAGGGGACGACTCCCGGCTCACGGTCTGAGGCCGCCCCTACTGCGGACTCAGGGGCGGGGCGCGCACCAGGCCTCTGTGGCTCGCGGCCTGCCCCCGCGGCGACGGTGGCCAAGGGCCTGGGCGGGCCGCGCACATGGCGCCGGGAGGACTGGGCGCTTGATTTGCCCTTAGGCCCTAAAGCTGGGTCGCGGCTAGGCTAAGGGAGGGGACGCGGTGTCGACCCCCGGCCTGGGGCGGCTCCCAAGTGAAGTGGGCTCCCAGGCCCAGCCGCTTGGCCCCCTGGCGCCCGGCGCCTCCCCCCGGTGAAAGTTGCCTCCTGGCGCCTCCGGGCACGGCGATCACCTGTAATGTTGAGCCACGTCCGAGTTGAAAGCGGCGTTACCTCCTGGTAACTGTTTAGGAAACCTTTGCCAGGGCGTTCGGTTTAGTGCGCCTCCGCGCCCGGATTCCCACCCACCAACTAAGAGTTTTACAAGGGTTCCTGAGTAAATTAAATAGTATTTCGCCGGCTTTTAGATTTTTTTTTGTTGTTTTTTCTTTAATTTGGGGAAACAGCACTTAATTATAAATTAACCATATTCCCAATAGGCTTTTTCTTCCTGGTATGGATGTTAAAATGGTACAAAGACGTTGCGATAATAAATCGGATACTAGCTTTCTACTTGGCACTCACATTCACTTAGAGATGATACTCGTTTCATATGCGTGTATTTTTGAGTCATTGTTTGTGTTCTGGTGCAAGGTGGCTGAGAGCAGGTTCCGCCGCTGATGTTTCTTTTTCCGAGCCCCACAACCCCATAGCCTTGTTAAATAAGTTATCCGTGCTTGCCTTTTGTATGGGCTTGCAACCCCCACCCCATGTCCAGTAGGTCTGGCTTCAATTACATTCAACCCGACGTTAATACTTGTTGCTTACTCAAAAGCTGTACTCGGCATAAATGATTTTCCTAAGGCTAATAACCTATTTATACATAACAGCTATAAACAATGAGGGTTTTCTTGTTTTCCATGTCAGTGATCTCCAGTTTACCTGACCCTAAGTAACCTAGAGAACCTTGTTGCAATTAAACGGGGATTGTACTTCCACCTATATTCCTAGCCATCTTTACTAGCTCTGTTATGTTATTAGTGGCCATGTGGTTTTTTTGTTGTTGTTGTTGTTTTGAGACGGAGTCTTGCTCTGTCGCCCAGGCTGGAGTGCAGTGGCCGGATCTCAGCTCACTGCAAGCTCCGCCTCTCGGGTTCATGCCATTCTCCTGCCTCAGCCTCCCGAGTAGCTGGGACTACAGGCGCCCGCCACCACGCCTGGCTAATTTTTTGTATTTTTTAGTAGAGACAGGGTTTCACCGTGTTAGCCAGGATGGTCTCGATCTCCTGACCTCGTGATCCGCCCGTCTCGGCCTCCCAAAGTGCTGGGATTAGAGGCTTGAGCCACCGCACCCGGACTATCGCTTTGTATTTTTTATTGGTGGTGGTGGTGGTGGTTGTTTGAGACAGAGTCTCTCTCTGTTGGCCCAGGCTGGAGTACAGTGGCGTGATCTCGGCTAACTGCAACCTCTGCCTCCGAGGCTCAAGAGATTCTCCTGCCTCAGCCTCCTGAGTAGCTGGGATTACAGGCACGCCACTACCACCCAGCTAATTTTTGTATATTTAGTAGAGACGGGGTTTCATCATGTTGGCCAGGCTGGTCTTAAACTCCTGACCTTAAATGATCCACCCACCTCAGCTTCTCAAAGTGCTGGGATTACAGGCGTGAAGCACGGCGTCCGGAGTTCTTTTTTTTTTTTTTTTTTTTTTTTTTTTGGAGGTAATCTCTCTGTGCCCAGGCTAGAGTGCAGTGGTGCAGTCAGGGCTCACTGCAACCTCTGCCTCTCGGGTTCAAGCGATTCTCATGCCTCAGCCTCTGGAGTAGCTGAGATTACAGACTCCCACCACCACACCTGGCTAATTTTTGTATTTTTGGTAGAGATAGTGTTTCACCATGTTGGCCAGGCTGGTCTTGAACTCCCGGCCTCAGGTCATACCCCCCCGCCCACCTTGGCTTCTCAAAGTGCTGGGATTACAGGCGTGAACCACCATGCCCAGTCTCACACCTCTGTAAAGGGTCCTTTTAATAATAAACTTAAAATTACAAATTTTGAGCGTTCCGTCTGATTTTAGTTTCATCTGACTGACCTAATTTGCTGTTATTAACCTCTATCTTGTTACTTCATTCTGCCTCTGCAGCTACGTGCCAGACTCTTCCTCTGCTTCTTAGTTCAAAATCAAGGATAAAAGACTGCTTGACCCTAGTTATTTTTTCCAGCCAGATTATACAAGTCATTAGCCAATCTGTGGATTTTCTGCCCTTGGGTAGGGTATTCACCTGGTCTGGAAGAACAAATTATTTGGTTCAAAACACTGCCATCGGCCAGGCGCAGTGGCTCAAGCCTATAATCCCAGCACTTTGGGGGGCCGAGGCTGGCGGATCACGAGGTCAGGAGTTTGAGACTAGCCTGGCTGACACGGTGACACCCTGTCTCTACTAAAAATACAAAAATTTAACCGGGCATGGTATTGTGAGCCTGTAGTCCCAGCTACTCAGTAGGCTGAGGCAGAAGAATTGTTTGAACCTGGGAGTCAGAGGTTGCAGTGAGGTGGCACCACTCCACTCCAGCCTGGGCTACAGAGTGAGAGTCCATCTCAAAAACAAAAAAACACTGCCCTCTGGGTTGGCGTGGTGGCTCACGCCTGTAATCCCAGCACTTTGGTAGGCCAAGGCAGGCGGATCACTTGTGGTCAAGAGTTCGAGACCAGCCTGGCCAACATGGTGAAACCCCATTTCTACTAAAAATACAAAACTTAGCCGGGCATGGTGACGGGTGCCTGTAATCACAGCTACTCGGGAGGCTGAGGCAGGAAAATCTCTTGAACCCAGTGAGCTGAGATCGTGCCACTGCATTCCAGCCACTCCAGCCTGGGAGACAGAGAGAGACTCACTCTTAAAAAAAAAAAAAAAAAAAAAAAGCTGCCGTCAAGGCAATGGGGGTGAGAGAAGAGCCAATTTACAGTAAGCATGTGTGAGAGGTAGCATCCTTTAACCAGATTTTTTAACCCTGTTCTCTATCTCAGTGAATAGCACCATAAAACCTAGTCCATAAAACCTAAGAGTCATCCTTTCACCCCCGTCCCTCAAGCTCCATGGCTAGTTTATTCATTTGCAAATATTTCTTAAGCATCAGCCAGGCAATGTTCTAGGCACTCAGCAAGACCAATTGATTGTACCTCCTAAATCTATCAAATCCTTCTGCTGCTTTCTCCACTACTATTGCCCTACTCCAAGCTGCCGTCCTCCTTCCCTAATAGTATTATAGGCAGGCATTGTGGCGTGTGCCTGTAACCCCAGTTACTCAGGAGGCTGAGGCCGGAGAATCACTTGAACCTGGGAGGCAGAGGATGCAGTGAGCCGAGATCATGCCACTGCACTCCAGCCTGGGCGACAGAACTAGACTCCCATCTCAAAAAAAGAAAAGAAAAGAAAAAAAAAAGCCGGGCATAGTGATGCTGACCCATGTAGTCCCAGCTACTCGGGAGGCTGAGGCGGAAGGATCTCCTGAGATGGGGAAGCTGCAGGATGCAGCTAGCCAAGATCGCGCAACTGTACTTATAGCCTGAACGAAAGAGTGAGATCCTGTCACACAAAAAAATTAATAAAAGAGGAATAAAAGCATTTTTAGAAAATGTTGCTCTTTTTTTAACTGACCTATATCATACAAATATGTAAAAACACAGTGTTTGCTGTGCAAACATAGGCGCTTTTTTTGGGGGGGAGGGGTGTTGGTTTTGTTTTTGTTGTTGTTTTGTATTTGTTTTGTGTGTGTGTGTGTGTGTGTTTGTTTTGGTTTTTGGTTTTGATTTTGGTTTTGGTTTTGTTTTTTGAGACAGAGTCTTGCCCTGTTGCCCAGGCTGGAGGGCAGTGGCACGATATTGGCTCACTGCAACTTCCTCCCGGGTTAGGCATTTCTCCTACCTCAGTCTCCCGAGCAGCTTAGACTACTGGCGCATGCCACCATGCCTGGCTAATTTTTGTATTTTTAGTACAGACGGGGTTTTGCCATGTTGGCCAGGCTGGTCTGAAACTCCTGACCTCAAGTGATCTGCCTGCCTCAGCCTCCCAAACTGCTGGCATTACAGGTGTGAGCCACCGCCTCCGGCCAAGCAGTTTCAACTCAAATCCAGGCTACTTTCCAGCCAGATTGCTGTTCTTAAGCCCCTTCTAAGTAAGCATTTTGAAGCTCTCTTTACTTTTAGGTAGGTTTTGTTTTCGTTTTTGTTTTCTTTTTGAGACAGAGTCTCGCTCTGTCGCCCAAGCTGGAGTGCAGTGGTGCGATCTCGGCTCACTGGAACCTCTGCCTCCCAGGTCAAGTGATTCTCCTGCGAGTAGCTGGGACCAGAGGCGCGTGCCACCGCGCCCGGCTAATTTTTTGTATTTTTAGTAGAGATGGGGTTTCACCATGTTAGCCAGGATGGTCTGGATCTCCTGACGTCGTGATCCACCCGCCTCAGCCTCCCAAAGTACTGGGATTACAGGTGTGAACTACCGTGCCCGGGCGTTTAGATAGGCTTTAAGGGGCCAGTTTAACAGAAATAGGGACTAAAAAGTTTATGTGTCTTGGCTAGAAACTCTCAGACTAATAATTGAGTTATGATACATATTAAAATCTATCTGCCTTTCCTGACACACCAATCTTTTTTTTATAACAACTTGGAATACACAAATAACAGTAATATTTAATATTTTTGAAAAAGTACTCCAATGATATTCAGTAAGCTCAAGGAAGCATATCTTTTTCTGTTTTCCAGCTTTCAAAGAAGTGTTCAAACAATAAGGTGTAGGAGAAGGGGTCAGTTAGTTTTTCAAATATTTCTTGTTATCTAGTTATATTAATATTAGTACAGTCTTGTGAATACTGGTACAACATAAATGTGCTTTTCTGTTTGTTTGTTTGGTTGGGGTTTTTTTTGGTTTTTTTTTTGAGACGGAGTCTCACCCTGTCACCCACACTGGAGTGTAGTGGCAAGATCTCAGCTAACTACAACCTCTGCGTCCCAGGTTCAAGCAATTCTCCTGCCTCAGCCTCCTGATTAGCTGTGATTACAGGTGCCTGCCACCGCACCCAGCTAATTTTTTAATTTTAGTAGAGAAGGGGTTTCACCGTCTTGGCCAGGCTGCTCTCAAACTCCTGACCTCAAGTGATCCACTCGCCTCGGCTTCCCAAAGTGGTAGGATTACAGGCATGAGCCACGCACCCAGCCATAAATATCTTTCTTTTTTGTTGATTTTTTATTTTTAGCTGGAGTCCAGGCTGTAGTGCCGCAGCACAATTTCGGCTCACTGCAACCTCCACCTCCTAAGTTCAAGAAATTCTCCTTCCTAGGGCCGGGCGCGGTGGCTCAAGCCTGTAATCCCAGCACTTTGGGAGGCCGAGACGGGCGGATCACGAGGTCAGGAGTTCGAGACCATCCTGGCTAACACGGTGAAACCCCGTCTCTACTAAAAAATACAAAAAACTAGCCGGGCGAGGTGGCGGGCGCCTGTAGTCCCGGCTACTCGGGAGGCTGAGCCAGGAGAATGGCGTAAAAACCCGGGAGGCGGAGCTTGCAGTGAGCTGAGATCTGACCACTGCACTCCAGCCTGGGCGACACAGCGAGACTCTGTCTCAAAAAAAAAAAAAAAAGAAATTCTCCTTCCTCAGCCTCTGGAGTAGCTGGGACTACAGGCGTGTGCTGCCATACCCAGCTAATTTTTTGTATTTTCAGTAGAGACAGGGTTTCACCGTGTTGCCCAGGCTGGTGTCCAACTCCTGAGCTCAGGTGATCTGCCCACATTGGCCTCCCAAAGTGCTGGAATTACAGGCGTAAGCCACCTTGCCTGGCCTGTTTTTTGTTGTTTTTTTTTTTTGTTTTTTTTTTTTAGAAAGAGTCTCACTCTGTTGCCTAGGCTAGAGTGTAGTGGTACGGTTTTGGCTCACTACAGCCTCTGCCTCGTGGGTTCAAGCGAGTCTCCTGGCATGCGCCACCATGCCTAATTTTTCTTTTTTTGAGACGTAGTCTCACTCTGTTGCCCAGCCTGGAGTGCGGTGGCGGGATCTCAGCTCACTGCAAGCTCCACCTCCCAGGTTCAAGCAATTCTCCTGCCTCAGCCTCCCTAGTAGCTGGGACTACAGGCATGCACCACCACGCCCAGCTAATTTTAGTAGAGACAAAGTTTCACCATGTTGACCAGGCTGGTCTTGAACTCCTCACCTCAAGTGATCCACCCTCCTGGGCCACCCAAAGTGCTGAGATTACTGGTGTGAGCCGCTGCGCCTGTCCCTAATTCTTGTGTTTTTAATAGAGACAGGGTTTCACCATGTTTACCAGGCTGGTCCTGAACTCCTGACCTCAGGTGACCTGCCAGCCTCAGCCTCCTAAGGTGCTGGGATTACAGGTGAGAGCCACCACGCCGGGCCTCATTTTAATTTTTTCTTTTTTTTTTTTTTGAGACGGAGTCTTGCTCTGTCACCCAGGCTGGAGTGCAGTGGCCTGAACTCAGCTCACTGCAAGCTCCGCCTCCCGGGTCACAACATTCTCCTGCCTCAGCCTCCCGCGTAGCTGAGACTACAAGCGCCCACCACCACGCCTGGCTAATTTTTTGTATTTTTTTTTTTTTTTTTAGTAGAGACGGGTTTCAGCATGCTAGCCAGGCTGGTCTTGATCTCCTGACCTCGTGATCCGCCCACCTCGGGCTCCCAAAGTGCTGGGATTACAGGCATGAGCCACCGCGCCTGGCCTCCTTCTTTTTTTTTTTTTTTTTTTTAAAAGACAGGGTCTCACTATGTAGGCTAGGTTGGTCATGAACTGCTGAACTCAAGTGATCATCCTGCCTTAGCTTTCCTAGTAGCTGGAACTACAGGTGTACATCACCATGCCTGGCTAGAAAAAATAAACTGAAAAACAAAAAGAAGAAAGATGGGCGTGGTGGCTCACACCTATAATCCCAGCACTTTGGGAGGCCAAAGCAGGTGGATCACGAGGTCAGGAGTTCAAGACCAGCCTGACCAACATAGTGAAACCCCGTCTCTACTAAAAATACAAAAAATTAGCCGGGCGTGGTGGCGTATGCCTGTAATTCCAGTTACTCAGCGGCTGAGGCAGGAGAATCCCTTGAACCTGGGAAGCAGAGGTCACAGTGAGCCGAGATCGTGCCACTGCATCCAGCCTGGGTGACAGAGCGAGACCCTGTCTCAAACAAAATAAAAAAGAAAAAAAGAAACTCTGTAGAGAAATTAAGCAAAAGTTTTTAATCAGCTTCTCAGTACTTATCACGGCTTGTTTTAATCAATTTATAAATATTCACTGACTGATTACTATGATCCAGTAACTGATCTGGTGAACTAGTCACTTCAGGAACTTACACAGAGAGGCAAAATGCATAGTGCAATGACTTTCACATCTAATGACTTAATATGTATAATTGAACCAAAAGTTTCAGAAAACAGTACTTATCCTTACTACATGAAGACATTCTTTTTTTTTTTTTTTTTCCGAGACGGAGTCTTACTGTGTCACCCAGGCTGGAGTGCAGTGGTGCAATCTCGGCTCACTGCAACCTCCACCTCCCGGGTTCAAGCGATTCTCCTGCTTCAGCCTCCTGAATAGCTGGGATTACAGGCGCCTGCCACCATGCCCAGCTTCTTTTTGTATTTTTAGTAGTTTCACCAGGTTGTAGTAGTAGTTTAGTAGTAGTTTCACCATGTTGGCCAGACTGGTTTCAAACTCATGACCTCAGGTGATCCACCTGCCTGGGCCTCCCAAAGTGTTGGGATTACAGGCGTGAGCCACTGTGCCCGGCTATGAAGACATTCTTACATGGTCTATTCAGTTCCATTTCACTTTTTAATTAATTATTATTATTATTATTTTTTTGAGACAGAGTCTCACTGCATTGCCCAGGCTGGAGTGCAGTGGTGCCATCTCAGCTCACTGCAAACTCTGCCTCCCGGGTTCAAGCGAGACCCTGTCTCAAAAAAAAAAAAAAAAAAAAAAGAAAATGGCCAGGTGTGGTGGCTCAAGCCTGTAATCCAAGCACTTTGGGAGACCAAGGTGGGTGGATCACTTGAGGTCTGGAGTTCGAGACCAGCCCGGCCAACATGGCAAACCCCGTCTCTACTAAAAACACAAAAATTAGCCAGGCATGGTGGTGGTGCCTGTAATCCAAGCTACTGGGGAGGCTGAGGCAGGAAAATTGCTTGAACCCAGGAGGCGGAGGTTGCTGTGAGCCAAGATCATGCCACCGCACTCCAGCTTGGGTGAAGAAGCAAGACTCTGTCTCAAAAAAAAGAAAAAAAAAGCATGAGTAAAGATGAGGTGAGAGAGAGAGCCTAAGGCAGAGCCTGCAGGGGCTTCTGGATTATGACAGATTTGAATTCTATCAGAGCAATGGGGAAACACTGAAAAGATGTAAGAGTTAATACCCCTGTTGCTGTAATATGGAAAATGAAGTGGAATGGGCAGTGACAAAATGCAGAATATGAAAAACATGAAGTTGTTGTTGTTGTATTCCAGGAACGATATGATGATGGTCTGGACTTAAGAAGTGGCAGTGCATAGGGCAGTGGAATGATTTGAGATACATTTTGGGAATTATCTCATTAACTGGAATTGCTAATCTAATGGATATAATAAATGAAATAAAGAGATCAAGTTCTAAATTTCTGACTAAACCTGGGCATAGTGACAGCTGCCTGTAGTCCCAGCTACTTGAGAGGCTGAGGCAGGAGAATCATTTGAGCTCAGGAGTTTGAGACCAGACTGGGCAACATAGCAAGACCCTATCTCAGCTCATCTTCTTAGTATTCTTAGAATTTAATTAAGTAGGAGAAAAAGTTGAGAATTAACTGTAGATAGTGTATTCTGAGTGTAAAATCTGAGAGAATCAAAATGCTTCATATGTTATATGAAAACCATAGGCTCGGCCAGGCGCGGTGGCTCACGCCTGTAATCCCAGCACTTTGGGAGGCTGAGGCGAATGGATCACCTGAGGTCAGGAGTTCCCAACCAGCCTGACCAACATGGTGAAACCCCATCTCTACTAAAATAGAAAAAATTAGCCAGACATGGTGGCAGGCGCCTGTGATCTCAGCTACTCAGGAGGCTGAGGCAGGATAATTGCTTGTACCCAGGAGGTGGAGGTTGCAGTGAGCCGAGATTGCGCGATTGCACTCCAATCTGGGCGACCAGAGCGAAACTCTCCCTCAAAAAATAAAAAGAAAATCACAGGCTGGGCATGGTAGCTCAAGCCTGTAATCCCAGCACTTTGGGAGACAAATGTTGGTGGACTGATTGAAGCCCAGGAGACTTGAGCCCAGGAGTTCAAGACTAGACTGGGTAACGTGATGAAACTCTGTCTCAAAAAAAAAAAAAAAAAGTAGCCAGTGAGGACTAAGCTCTCATTTTTTTTATCTTGCCCAAATTCCTATTTAATGGGTCTGGGGATTCATGCCCTACAAACCATAAATTCTCATCAGATGGGTTTTATTTAACCTTATATATTGTGACTTACTTTCCAATCTGACTCTGGCATAACAAAGAAGAAAGTCAAAATATTTTACCTCAAAACATGTTTCTTTGCCATATTTTGTTTTATTTTATTTATTTATTTATTTATTTATGAGACGGAGTCTCGCCCTATCACCCAGGCTGGAGTGCAGTGGCACAATTTCAGCTCAATGCAACCTCCACCTCTCAAGTTCAAGCGATTCTTTTCCCTCAGCCTCCTGAGTACTTGGGATTACAAGTGCACAACACCACGCCTGGCTAGTTTTTGTATTTTTAGTTGAGATGGGGTTTCACTGTGTTAGCCAGGCTGGCTTCAATCTCAGTGACCCCAGGTGATCCGCCCGCCTGGGCTTCCCAAAGTGCTGGAATTATAGGCTTGAGCCACTGCGACCGGCCTTTTTTTTTTTTTTTCTTTGCCATATTTTGAAATGGCCCTGCAAAGCTGTCCTTTGTGTGTGGGGGGGTGGTGAATTTGCATCTGTAAAGAATCTATATTAACATAGCTAGATCTTTTCTTCCAGGCCCTCTCAATCCTAAAGCGATTAACTAATAGTGTAGCACCTTTTAAAGATCTGAATAGGAAACATTTGTCATCTATTGTCTCTAAGCTAGCCACTATACGACCTCAAAAGAACCTTGGTCTCCGTAATCTTTTAACTTCAACATTTTGTTTCTTTCGAAAGGAAAATGCCTTTCTTTCCCAGGTTTTGTTTTTGTTTTTGTTTTTGTTTTTCCAGACAGAGTTTCCCTCTTGTTGCCCAGGCTGAATGGTGCGGTCTTGGCTCATCGCAACTTATACCTCCCGGGTTCAAGGGATCCTCCTGCCTCAGCCTCCCAAGCAGCTGGGATTACAGGCACTCGCTACCACGCCCGGCTAATTTTTGTATTTTTAGCAGAGATGGGGTTTCACCATGTTGGCCAGGTTAGTCTCGAACTCCTGACCTCAGGTGATCTGCCCTCTCCGGCTTCCCAAAGTGCTGGTATTACAGGCATGAGCCACTATGCCCGGCTACTTTCCCAGGTCTTTAAACAAACTCAACCAATTGTCAACCAGAAAAGGTTTAAATTTACCTATAGCCTGGAAGCCCCCCACCCACTCCGCTTTGAGTTATCCTGCCTTTCTGGGCAAAACCAACGTATTTCTTAAATGGGTTTGATGTCTCATGCCTCCCTAAAATGCATAAAACAACGCTGCACCCCTACCACCTTGGGCACATGTTCTCAAGACCTCCTAAGGGTTGTGTCACAGGCCATGGTCACTCATATTTGGCTCAGAATAAATCTCTTCAAATATTTTACAGACTTTGACACTTTCCTGGATACCTGGTATTGTGGCATGCCTGTAGTCTCAGCCACAAGGGAGGCTGAGGTGGGAGGATCACTTGAGTCTGGGAGATTGAGGCTGCAGTTAGCTGCGATCATACCACTGCACTGTAGCCTGGGTAACAAAGTGAAACCCTGTCTCAAAAAAGAAAAAGAAGAAAGAAACAAAATCATGTTTAACCTCATTAGAAAGCAGGGAAATGGGGCTGGGCGCGGTGGCTCACGCCTGTAATTCCAGCACTTTGGGAGACTGAGATGGGCAGATGACAGGTCAGAGAGTTCGAGACCAGCCCAACCAACGTGGTGAAACCCCGTCTCTACTGACAATACAAAAATTAGCTGGGCATGATGGCTTGTGCCCATAATCCCAGCTATTTGGGAGGCTGAGGTAGGAGAATCGCTTGAACCCGGGAGGGGGAGGTTGCAGTGAGCCAAGATCGCACCACTGCACTCCAGCCTGGGCGACAGAGCAAGAAAGCAGGGAAATGTAAGTTAAAATCACAAAGAGAAAACACTACAACCTGGCCAGGCACAGTGTCTCACGCCTGTAAACCCAGCACTTTGGGAGGCCGAGGCGAGCAAATTACAAGGTCAGGAGTTTGAGACCAGCCTGACCAATGTGGTGAAACCCCGTCTCTACTAAAAATACAAAAATTAGCCGGGCATGGTGGCACACACCTGTAATCTCAGCTACTCAGGAGGCTGAGGCAGGAGAATTGCTTGAACCCGGGAGGTGGAAGTTGCAGTGAGCCGAGATCCAGCCACTGCACTCCAGCCTGAGCAACAGGGCGAGACTCACATCTCAAAAAAAAAAAAAGGAAGGAAGGAAAAGAAAGAAAGAAAGAAAACACTACAACTTACCAGATGACATAAAAAAAAAAAAAAAAGTCTGACACTACCAAAATTAGTACAGCTATTGTGGGAAACTGGCAGTACTTACTATAGTCGAATATGAACATATCTCTGACCCAGCCATTTTGCTCCAACAGTAATGTGCACCAAAACGCATGAACAGAAAAATCCCAGCATTCTTTATCATTCTTCTATCCCTAAACTGGAAATAGCCTAAATACCTACCAGCAGTAGAATACATAAATAGTGGCATGGTATATGTAATGGTTAATATTGAGTGTCAACTTGATTGGACTTTATTGAAGAATGAAAATCCTGCAATCCAAGTATTGTTCTGGGTGTGTCTGTGAGGGTGTTGCCAAAAGAGATTAATATTTGAGTCAATGGACTGGGAGAGGCAGACCCACTCTCAATCTGGGTGGGCACCATCTAATCAGCTGCCAGCGTGGCTAGAATAAAGCAGGCAGAAGAAAGTGGAAGGACCAGACTTGCTGAGTCTTCCATCCTTCATCTTTTCCCCATGCTGGATGCTTCCTGCCCTCAAACATCAGACTCCATGTTTTTCAGCTTTTGAACTCTTGGATGTACACCAGTGGTTTGCCAGGGACTCTTGAGCCTTTGGCCGCAAACAGAAGGTGGCATTGTTGGCTTCCCTACTTTTGAGGTTTTGGAGGACTGATCTACCACCACTGACTTCCTTGCTCCTCAACTTGCAGACCACCTATCCTGGGATTTTACCTTGTGATAATGTGAGTCAATTCTCCTTAATAAACTCCCTTTCATATCCTATTAGTTCTGTCCCTCTAGAGAACCCTGACTAATACAGTATATAATGAAATAATATACAGCTTTGAAAAATTAACTACATCTACAAGCAACAATATGGATATATCTCACAGGCATAGTGTTAGGCTGGTAAACGTAAAAGATGGCACACATAAATACACTGTGATTTGTATAGAGTTAAATTTACTTAAAGTTCAAAAAGAGCAAAATTAATCTATTGTGTTAGAAGTAAAGATAGCAGTTATCAGGCCGGGCGCGGTGGCTCACGTCTATAATCCCAGCATTTGGGAGGCCGAGGCGGGTGGATCACGAGGTCAGGAGTTCAAGACCAGTCTGGCCAAGATGGTGAAACTCTGTCTCTACTAAAAATACAAAAATTAGCTAGGCGTGGTGGCATGTGCCTATAATCCCAGCTACTCAGGAGGCTGAGGCAGATAACTGCTTGAACCGGGGAGGCGGAGGTGGCAGTGAGCTGAGATCACGCCACTGCACTCCAGCCTGGGTGACATAGAGAGGCTCCATCTCAAAAAAAAAAAAAAAAAAAAAAAAGCCGGGCGCGGTGGCTCAAGCCTGTAATCCCAGCACTTTGGGAGGCCGAGACGGGCGGATCACGAGGTCAGGAGATCGAGACCATCCTGGCTAACACGGTGAAACCCCGTCTCTACTAACAAATACAAAAAACTAGCCGGGCGAGGTGGCCGGTGCCTGCAGTCTCGGCTACTTGGGAGGCTGAGGCAAGAGAATGGCGTAAACCCGGGAGGCGGAGCTTGCAGTGAGCTGAGATCTGGCCACTGCACTCCAGCCTGGCCTACAGAGCGAGACTCCATCTCAAAAAAAAAAAAAGATAGCAGTTATCTTTGGGAAAGTCAAAGGAGTTAAGAAAAAAATGTAAGGAATATGATCAATGATTCATGGAAAATTGAGTATGCATCTGTTTCTTCACCTCTACCTTTTCAGTCCAGTTTCTGGCTCTATCACTCAACCATGTCACTAAAATATCAAATTACTTACATGTTAATAAGTCTACTGGGTAATTTTCAGTCTTCATCTTTTCCTTTCAGCTTTATTTTTCACAATTAACTACCTAGTGGTAGGTAATAGTTAACACACATATGCTAGACACTAAGTGTTTTACATATGTTAATTCATTTAATCCTAAGAACAACTATATAAAATACAGATTATTATTGCCCCCCTTTTTAGGTGAGGAAGTTGAGGCAAAATGGATAAATGGCTTGCTTAGAATCATACAATTAGACAGTGCCAGGGCCGGGCATGGTGGCTCACACCTGTAATCCCATCACTTTGGGAGGCCAAGGCTGGTGGATCACCTGAGGCCAGGAGTTCAAGACCAGCCTGGCCAACATGGTGAAACCCTGTCTTTGCTAAAAATACAAAAATTAGCCGGGTACATGCCTGTAGTCCCAGCTACTCGGGAGGTTGAGGCAGGAGAATCACTTGAACCTGGGAGGCGGAGGTTGCAGTGAGCCAAGATCACACCACTGCACTCCAGCCTGGGTGACAGAACTAGACTCCCATCTCAAAAAAAAAAAAAAAGTGCCAAAGCAAGGATTTGAGCCCAAGCAATCTGGCTTCATAGTTCTCCATAGTTCATGCTCTTAACCATAACAGTACACTATATTGCCTTTTTTTTTCCCTTAAATTTGTTCAACAATACTACAAAATAGCTTGCGATTTTTAAAATGCAATTAGCCACTGGGTGCAGTGGCTCATGCCTGTAATCCCAGCACTTTGGGAGGCCGAGGCGGGCGGATCACCTGAGGTTGGGAGTTCGAGACCACTCTGACCAACATGGAGACACTCCATCTCTACTAAAAATACAAAATTAGCTGGGTGTGGTGGCCTGTAATCCCAGCTGCTCAGTAGGCTGAGGCAGGAGAATCGCTTGAACCTGGGAGGCGGAGGTTGTGGTGAGCCGGAGATGGCGCCATTGCACTCCAGCTTGAGCAACAAGAACAAAACTCTATCTCAAAAAAAAAAAAAAAAAAAAATGCAATTAACTTCTGCATATGGTAACACCAAATGGTACAATATAGTTTATTATGAATAAAAAAAAAAAAGTTCTACTTCACAGAGGTACTAATCCCCAAAGTCACTATCTTTCAACTTTTGCCTTGCCACTATAAAACATGAGGATCAAACACACTTACATAAGCCCCTCCTCGATTCTCCTCCCAATTTCTGATGTTTTTTGTTGTTTACTTGGAAATTTTAAATAATTTAAGTACTTTGAACATTTACTTACTATTTCACTGATTTTAGAAAGAGCTTCTTGGCCGGGCGCGGTGGCTCAAGCCGGTAATCCCAGCACTTTGGGAGGCCGAGACGGGCGGATCATGAGGTCAGAAGATCGAGACCATCCTGGCTAACACGGTGAAACCCCGTCTCTACTAAAACTACAAAAAAACTAGCCGGGCGAGCTGGCGGGCGCCTGTAGTCCCAGCTACTCGGGAGGCTGAAGCAGGAGAATGGCGTGAACCCGGGAGGCGGAGCTTGCAGTGAGCTGAGATCCGGCCACTGCACTCCAGCCCCAGCGACAGAGCAAGACTCTGTCTCAAAAAAAAAAAAAAAGAAAGAAAGAGCTTCTTATATTGCCACTCTATAAAATGAGAATATATCATCCTACACTTTGTTCTACCTTCCAACTGTTGTCTGTTTTTCTTTATTTTTACATTAAACCCTCTTTATTGTAAAATATAGCATACACAGAAAAGTACCCCCCCCACTTCAAATCAAAACCACAAAATGTACACATTAATGGTTAAAGTGAACAACCATTCCATATAATGACCACCCAAGTCAAAAATTAGAACTCCCATGTGTCCCCCCACCAACACATACCTTTTTTTTCTTTTGGAGGGGGGACAAGATCTCACTGTGTTGCTCAGGCTGTAGTTAAGTGCTGTGATCACCGCTTACTGCAGCCTTGAACTCCCAGGTTCAAGAGATCCTCCCACTTCAGCCACTCAAGTAGCTAGGACCAGAGGCATCAGCTGCCAAGCCTGGCATTTTTTTTTTTTTTTTTTTTTTTTTTTTGAGACGAAGTCTTGCTTTGTTGCCAGGCTGAAGGGCAGTGGTGCAATCTCAGTTAACTGCAACCTCCACCTCCCAGGTTCAAGCAATTCTCCTGCCTCAGCCTCCGAAGTAGCTGGGATTACAGGCACATGCCACCATGCCCAGCTAATTTTTGTATTTTTTTTTAGTAGAGACAGGGTTTCACCATGTTGGGCAGGATTATCTCAACCTCTTGACCTCTCGATCAGCCTGCCTTGGCCTCCCAAAGTGCTGGGATTACAGGCGTGAGCCACTGTGCCTGGCCCTGGCAAATTTTTTATTCGTTTCCATTTTTGTAGAGAGCAGGTGTCCCCATGTTGACCAGGCTCATTTTGGACTCCTGGGCTCAAGCTATACTCCTGCCTTGGCCTCCTCAAATTTCTTGTTTTTCTTTATGGTTTCTCACTAAATATGCATCCCATAATTTTGCCTATTTTTAAAATTATATGTAGACGGAATCATATGCTATTTTCTGTCTTGCTTCTTTCATTCAATATTATGTTTTTAAGATTTATACAAGTTGAGAGTAGCTATAGGTCATTTGTTCTGTTATAGTATGTGTATTTCATTGAATGACTATATCACAATTTTTTATGCTATTGTTGATGAATTTTTTGATTTCCAGTTTGGGTCTACTATAAACATGGCTTTTATGAACATTTTTTTTTTTTCTGGTGTGTGTGTGCATATTTATTGAGGGTATCATTTTAGGAATATAATTTCTGAGTCATAGGATCTGCATATCTTCATTTGTTCTAAATATTGCCAAGTCATTTTCCAACCTCTTGTACCAATTCTCACACCCACTGGTAGCATATGAGAGGTCTCCACATCCTGGACATTTCTTCCTTTTCCTTACTTTGTCAGGAGTAATCACTTATACTCTATTGAGTAACCGTAATGTACCTTTGTGCTTTGTTCACAGATTGGTCTGAAAATTTAAGAACCCACAAACAGCTTTATGTTATTTGGAGTTTATAATATCTCTTACTACAGAACAGTGTAGTATGAGAGGATTGCATTCCCTTCTCTGTGGTTTCAGTGTCATGATCCCCTAGAAATAAGATCAAATGGGGCTGAGCACAGTGGCTCACCCCTGTAATCCCAGCACCCCAGCACTTTGGGAGGCCGAGGCGGGGGGATCACCTGAGGTCAGGAGTTCGAGACTAACCTGGCCAACATGGTGAAACCCCATCTCTACTAAAAAATACAAAAACTGGCTAGGTGTGGTGGTGGGCGCTTGTAATCCCAGCTACTCCAGAGGCTGAAACAGGAGAATCACTTGAACCCAGGAGGCAGAGGTTGCAGTGAGCCGGGATCGTGCCCCTGCCCTCCTAGGGAACAGGGTGAGACTCTGTCACACACACAAAAAAGAAAAAACTATTGATAACAAAATAGGTTTACTTGTGCTTAGGTAATTTGGCAGACATTTTCTAAAAAATGAATGAAATGAGCCTGTCACATCAGTGGCAACAACTAGACAGTATCTGTTGTCAGTGATAACCTTCAAGTTTTCAAGAGAAATTGAGAAGCTTGGAAAACTTGTAACCATTACCATAAACTCAACAGCTTCCTAGTGCTTAAAGACTTTCTGATGAGCTCAGTAGTGATTTTAATGAACCTACTTTTTGCTGTTGTGTAATGAAATGTGTCAACATTTTGGAGGTCTACATAACTCAGTAACCCAATATTTTTTTTTTTTTTTTTTTTTTTGAGACGGAGTCTCGCTCTGTCGCCCAGGCTGGAGTGCAGTGGCCGATCTCAGCTCACTGCAAGCTCCGCCTCCCGGGTTTACGCCATTCTCCTGCCTCAGCCTCCCGAGTAGCTGGGACTACAGGCGCCCGCCACCGCGCCCGGCTAGTTTTTTGTATTTTTTAGTAGAGACGGGGTTTCACCGTGTTAGCCAGGATGGTCTCGATCTCCTGACCTCGTGATCCGCCACAAAATCATAGATAGGGAACATGAAGGGTAAGAAAGACTACTGGCTTTTTTTCTGACTTACAATGTTTTTATTACTATATGTCACATATATGAACAACCATATTTGTTACTATATAACTGCTTGATTCCAATCATAAGCACTAGTAAAAATATATTACTTAGAAAACAATTCAAGGTCATATAGATTATCTGGATCAGGCCTTGGCAAACTATGGCCCATGGGCCAAATCTGTCTACCAACTATTTTTATACAGGGACAAACTAAGAATGAATTTTACATTTTTTAATGATTATGAAAATAAAAAAAGAGGGGCCAGGTGCGGTGGCTCACACCTGTTATCCCAGCACTTTGGGAGGCCGAGGCGGGCAGCTCATGAGGTCATGAGATCGAGAACATCCTGGCTAACATGATAAAACCCTGTCTCTACTAAAAAAATACAAAAAATTAGCCAGCCGTGCTGGCGGGCGCCTGTAGTCCCAGCTACTCCAGAGGCTGAGGCAGGAGATGGCACGAACCCAGGAGGCAGGAGTTGCAGTGAGCCGAGATCATGCCACTGTACTCCAGCCTGGATGATAGAGTGAGACTCTGTCTCCAAAAAAAAAAAGAAAAAAAAAGGAAAAGAAAAAAAAATAGTCTTTTGTTACACATAAAAAAACACATAAATTTCAAATTTCTTTCCTTTTTTTTTTTTTTTTCTGAGATGGACTGTTACTCTGTCAGCCAGGCTGGAGTGTAGTGGCTCGATCTTGGCTCACTGCCACCTCAGCCTCCCAGGCTCAAGTGATTCTCCTGCCTCAGCCTCCGAGTAGCTGGGACTACAGGTGTGCACAACCACACCTGACTACTTTTTATATATTTTTTTAGTAGAGACAAGGTTTGGTCTTGAACTCCTGACCTCAGATGATCCACCAGCCTCAGCCTCTCAAACTGCTGGGATTACAGGCATGAGCCACTCCACCCAGCAAAATTCAAATTTCAGTTTCATAAATTAAATGTTGTTGGAACAAGGCCATACTTATTCATTTATGTATTGTCTATGGCTGCTGTCACACTACAACAATAGAGTTGAATAGTGGTAACAGAGACCTTATGTAGTGCTATCATCACTTTATATTGCTGCAGAAAGGCTGAAGGGCAAATATCAGGAACAGAATCAAATAGAATTCTATAAATTGCCTTTCAAATGGTGAATATGTTCAATTAAAAGCATTTGCTTGGCTGGGCGCAGTGGGTGGAGGCAGGAGAATTGCTTGAATCTGGGAGGCGGAGGTTGCAGTGAGCCGAGATCATGCCATTGCACTCCAGCCTGGACAACAGAGTAAGACTCCATCTCAAAAAAAGAAGAAGAAAAAAGAATTTGCTTTTAGATTGATATCAGTATTTGGCAGTACCTATCTGTGTGGAGATATTTTTGAAGCTGAAATACGTAAAATGTCATTACAGGTCAGTATTAATAGATGAATATTTGCAACAGATTTTGTTGACAGGGAACACAAATCAATAATTATTGTATTTTGAATTTCATCAGTAAAAATTTGTGGAAATTTATTTTCAACCTCATATTAGTACCTAAATTATAGCCTCAATTTTGTGTGTTGGCCTGCAAAGCCTAAAATATTTACTCTCTGGCCCTTTGTAGATGAAGTTTGCCAACTCCCTGATCTAGATCATTGTAAATCTCAACATTGACAGTACATTTTTTTTTTTTTTTTTTTTTTTGAGGTGGAGTTTCGCTCTTGTCGCCCAGGGTGAAGTGCAAAGGTGCGATCTTGGCTCACTGTAACCTCCGCCTCTTAGGTTCAAGTGATTCTCCTGCCTCAGCCTCCTGAATAGTTGGGATTACAGGCACCCACCACCATGACTGGCTAATTTTTTGTATTTTTAGTAGAGACGGGGTTTCACCATATTGGCCAGGCTAGTCTTGAACTCCTGACTTCAGGTGATCCACCTTCCTTGTCCTCCCAAAGTGCTGGGATTACAGGTGTGAGCTACTGTTACTGGCCTTGACTTTACATTTAAATCATCTCAAGATCTTTGGGGGAAAAAATGCCCTTGTAGGGGGCCCCCTTCTCAGAGGTTCTGATTTAATTAGTCTGGAGTGTAGCTTGGACATCAATATTTATTAAAAGCTTTCTACTGAGACTCAAATCCATAACCAGAATTGAGAACTATTAGCCTAAATGATGCAGAAGATTGTATACTAGTTGTTGTTTTAGAATGTCATTAAGACAAAAGCATGTAATTTTATTTTTTTATTTTTTTATTATTTTTTTAATGAGATGGAGTCTCACTCTGTCACCCAGGCTGGAGTTCAGTGGCATGATCTCGGCTCACCTCCCAGGTTCCACCTCCCAGGTTCAAGCGATTCTCCCACCTCAGCCTCCTGAGTAGCTGGGATTACAGGTGTGCGCCACCACACCTGGCTAATTTTTGTTTTTGATTTTTTTTTTTTTTGAGACAGAGTCTCGCTCTGTCGCCCAGGCTGGAGTGCAGTGGCCGGATCTCAGCTCACTGCAAGCTCCGCCTCCCGGGTTTATGCCATTCTCCTGCCTCAGCCTCCTGAGTAGCTGGGACTACAGGCGCCCACCACCTCGCCCGGCTAGTTTTTTGTATTTGTTAGTAGAGACGGGGTTTCACCATGTTAGCCAGGATGGTCTCGATCTCCTGACCTCGTGATCCGCCTGTCTCGGTCTCCCAAAGTGCTGGGATTACTAATTTTTGCATTTTTAGTAGAAACAGGGTTTCACCATGTTGGCTAGGCTGGTCTCAAACTCCTGACCTCAGGTGATGTACCCACCTTGCCCTCCCAAAATTCTGTGATTTCAGATGTGAGCCACCTCACCTGGCTGTAATTTTTTAATTCTAAAAAACAACTCTGAGAAGCATGTGGAACCCAGTTTGAAAACCACTGGAGAAGATCATAAAATTTCTGCTTAAAATTGCTGTCTAATATGGTTTAAAATTGCAAGTTGGAACAGTGAAAATAGCACTACACTTCAAATCATTCTACAAAGTTTGATGGACCACTTGGTAATGCCAATAGTGCCAGGCACTAAGGGCATAAAAATGAATAAGATCTGCTTCCTTCACAGACTGGGCATGGAGGGGGTGGGACGCAATTAACTAATTATTTAAATTATTTCATTGTGTTTTCTTTTTATAAAATAGACATAGTTCAGGCTGGGCGCGGTGGCTCACCCCTGTAATCCCAGCACTTTGGGAGGCCGAGGCGGACGGATCACTTGAGGTCCAGAGTTTGATACCAGCCTGGCCAGCATGGCGAAACCCCGTCCCTGCTAGAACTACAAAAAAATTAGCTGGCCGTTGTGGCACGCGCCTGTAATCCCAGCTACTCGGGAGGCTGAGCCAGGAGAGTCGCTTGAACCCGGGAGGCGGAGGTTGAAGTGAGCCGAGATTGTGCCATTGCACTCCAGCCTGGGCAACAAGAGCAAAACTCCGTCTCCAAAAAAAACAAAAAACTAAAGACAAAAAAACAGTTAAAGGATTTCTTACATGAAAAAGTTTGAGAACCATTGTCCCATGTCCTCTTCCTTTCCTAGGCTCTCCTCAAAATCTCACCCATGCCTATAACATCAGTTACCATCTAAATACTAGTGATTTACGAGTTTTTATCTCCTGTTCAGGCCTCTGCTCTGAGCCTTCAACTGCCATCTTACTGTCTAGTTTTAGACATATAAAAATCTGTATGTGCCTGGCGTGGTGGCTCACGCCTGTAATCCCAGCACTTTGGGAGGCTGGCGGATGCCTGAGCTCAGGAGTTCCACACCAGCCTGGGGTAACATGGTGAACCCCTGTCTCTACTAAAAAATACAAATAATTAGCGGGGTGTGTGGCAGGCGCCTGTAGTCCCAGCTACTCAGGAGGCTGCGGCAGGAGAATCGCTTGAACCCAGGAGGTGGAGGTTGCAGTGAGCCGGGATCGCACCACTGCACTCCAGCCTGGGACAGAGCGAGACTCTGGCTAAAAACAACAAACAAACAAACAAAACCCAAAAACACCAAGGTATGTGCCAGACTAAGATCTTTAATCTGTATTCTCACACTGGTTTTCTTCCAGGGTTCTCTCTTTTTTTTTTTTTTTTTTTAAGACGGGAATCTCGCTCTGTTGCCCAGGATGGAGTGCAGTGGCTCAATCTCGGCTCACTGCAAGCTCTGCCTCCCAGGTTCACGCCATTCTCCTGCGTCAGCCTCCCGAGTAGCTGGGACTACAGGTGCCCGCCACCAAGCCGGACTAATTTTTTTTTTTTTGTATTTTTAGTAGAGACGAGGGTTTCACCATGTTAACCAGGATGGTCTCCATCTGCTGACCTCGTGATCTGCCCTCTCGGCCTCCCAAAGTGTTGGGATTACAGGCGTGAGCCACCACGCCCGGCCCTCTATCTCAAAGAGTGCCACCCTCACCCCCAACCCACCATTACTGCATCACCTGTATTATCTCTGAAATCCGTCCACATTTCTTCATATCCACAGACACCATCCTAGTTTTAGCTATCATCATTTTTTACCTGGCCACATTGATGACCTTCTAGTTGAAACATTTGCATGGACTACAGGCCCCCTTCAATTGGTTCTTCTCACTGAAGCCAGAGTGAATGACATTTTTTTCCAATGATCAATTGACAATCTTTTTTTTACTTTAAGTTCTGGGATACATGTGCAGAACGTGCAGGTTTGTTACATAGGTATACACATGCCATGGTGGCTTGCTGCACCCATCAACCCGTCATCTAGGTTTTAAGTCCTGCATGCATTAGGTGTTTGTCCTAATCCTAAATCTGTACCAAACATATCTTAGAATGTACTTAAGACACGTTAAATCAGTGGAGAAAAACCTTTAATGTCTTCCGGTAGCTCTTTGCATAGAGACTAAAATCCTACAGGACCCTGCGTAATCTAGTTATAGCACTTCATTAATATTTTCAGGAACAAATTTTAGTGACCAAGTTAAACTCTGATCAATTTCTTCACGATGCAGTTAAGCCCATTTCCACTTCCTTTTTTTTATTTTTATTTTTATTTTTTAATTTTTTTTTTGAGATGGAGTCTTTCTCTGTCGCCCAGGCTGGAGTGCAGTGGCACCATCTCGGCTCACTGCAAGCTCCACCTCCCAGGTTCACGCCATTCTCCTGCCTCAGCCTCCAGAGTAGCTGGGACTACAGGCGCCCGCCACCATGCCAGGCTAATTTTTTTGTATATTTAGTAGAGATGGGGTTTCACCGTGTTAGCCAGGATGGTCTCAATCTCCTGACCTTGTGATCGGCCCACCTCGGCCTCCCAAAGTGCTGGGATTACAGGCATAAGCCACCGCACCTGGCCCATTTCCACTTTCATACTAATTCTTAACTAATTTTCTTGGGATCAGTTCTCATCCCTCTTAATTTTATATTTTGAGTTTTCTTTGAAAATCTTTAATCGATTTTTGTAGGTCAAATTCACAGATCTAAATTTTGTCAAATTTTGGTGCATCTGTAAATTTTTTAGTCAACATCAGTTTATTTTTATCTGGAGACGGAGTCTTGCTCTGTCGCCCAGGCTGGAGTGCAGTGGTGGGATCTTGGCTCACTGCAAACTCTGCCTCCAGGGTTCAAGCGATTCCCCTGCCTCAGCCTCCTGAGTAGCTGGGATTACAGGTGCGTGCTACTGCACCCAGCTAATTTTTGTATTTTTAGTAGAGATGGGGTTTCACCATGTTGGTCAGGCTGGTCTTGAACTCCTTACCTCGTGATCCGCCCACCTCGGCCTCCCAAAGTGTTGGGATTACAGGCGTGAGCCACTGCACCCAGCTATTTTTGTTTTTTAGAGATAGGGCCTTGCTCTGTCACCCAGGCCGAAATGCAGTAGTGCAACCATAGCTCACTGCAGCCTTGAATTCCTGGGTGCAAGTGATCCTCCTGCCTCAGCCTCTTGAGTAACTGGCAGTACAGGTACACAAGACTGCCCTACTATGCCTTTTTTTTTTTTTTTTTTTTTTCTTTTTGAGATGGAGTCCTGCTCTGTTGCCCAGGTTGGAGTGCAGTGGTATGATCTTGGCTCAGTGCAACCTCTGTCTCTCAGGTTCAAGCGATTCTTTTGCCTCAGCCTTCCGAGTAGCTGGGATTACAGTTGTCTGCCAGCACGCCTGGCTAACTTTTGTATTTTTAGTAGAGATGGTGTTTCATCATGTTGGCCTGGCTGGTCTTGAACTTCTGACCTGAGGTGATCCAGCCACCTCGGCCTCCCGAAGTGCTGGGATTACAGACACGAGCCTTTGGACCCGGCCACTTTTCAGGTTTTTTTTGTATCGGTGCTATCTAATAGTTACCAGTTACATGTGGCTATTTACATTAAATTTTAACACTTGAGTATTAAATAAAAAATTTAGACCGGGCGTGGTGGCTCACACTATAATCCCAGCACTTTGAGAGGCCAAGGTGGGCAGATCACCTGAAGTCAGGAGTTCAAGACCAGCCTGACCAACATGGAGAAACCCCATCTCTACTAAAAAAATACAAAATTAGCTGGGCGTGGTGGCGCATGCCTGTAATCCCAGCTACTTGGGAGGCTAAGGCAGGAGAATCACTTGAACCTGGGAGGCAGAGGTTGTGGTGACCCAAGATCGTGCCACTGCATTCCAGCCTGGGCAACAAGAGCAAAACTCCATCTCAAAAAAATAAAAAATAATAAAAAATAAAAATTCAGTACTTCAGTTATGATTGCCTCATTTCACATGATCAATAGCCACATGTGACTAAAGACTACTATGTTGGGTAGAGTAGATGGAGTACCTTTCTGTCACTGTATAAAGTTATATTGGACAGTGCTGTTTTATACTCTTATTTAATGGTTGCTCACATGACCTGTTACCTCAGTCTGTTTGGGCTACTATAAAATAATACCTTAATTTGGTGGCTTAGACAACAGATATTTATTTCTCACAGTTCTGGAGCTGGGGAGTCCACCAAGGTGCTGGCCCATTTAATTCCTGGCTTATAATTCATACAGTCATTGGTTTCCTAGGATTTTGTCTATAAGAATATTCCTAGAATTAGGCTATTTTACTGCAAAGTGGCCAAATGACCTTTTTCCCCTTTGTCTAATCTACTATAATCTTTCCTCACATTTCCACATGCAGTTGCTATTATTAACATACAGGAGACTCTAAGACTCCCATTCCCAGTCTAACTAAATCTCTAGATTTTGTTTGCAGTATATTTATTTATGAGTATAAATGTAATCACATTCAACATTCAGCAACACTGAGATAACTATGGTCTGTAAGAATGTTTATTTCCCTCAGATCACACAACTTTGGGGAAAATTTTGGTTATTTTTATAGAGATACTGATACTGTTCTGCTAGAGCCTCCCTTGCTTATTTCTGTCTTACCTTGTTTAGGGCATAACAACAAAGAGGGAACATACACACTCAGTTTAAGTTTGGGTACATTAATCAAACGTGACATGTGTCTACTGTATTTACAATAATACCTCTTTAAAAAAGCACAAATGATTAGCTTTTAAAATATACTTTTATTGTGAAATATAATACAAGATTTGAAAATGATTTTTAAAATTTCAATTACTGTGTTAACAATTCAATTATCTTTATGAGAGAAAGCACCACATTACAAAAATACAAAAAAGGAATCTAAAATGCACATGCTAAAATGACAATAGTAATTACATTAGCAAATCATGAAATTCAGAAGCCTTTTCTAATTACAGATCTAAATCAGGGGTCTCAAACTTAGAAGTCTTCAGGGCTGAGTAGGAACTACAAAGTAGAGAAGTTGTCTGATATAAGAGGGAAGTCCAGTAGGCTGTGGCAAACTGGAGAATGCATACCCAATCGAAAGACTTTTCAAATTCAAAAATTTTTGAAACATTATGTACATCAAATAAAACAACTGTGGGTCAAACTGGCCTACATGGACTACAAGTTTACAACTCTGGTCTAAATGAATTTATAATATTTTATGTAGTACCTAATCCTCAAAATGGCAGACAAATGGCAGACCGCCCTTCGAGATTTCTTTTTTTTTTTTTGGAGACGGAGTCTCCCTCTGTGCCCCTGGCTGGAGTGCAGTGGCCGGATCTCAGCTCACTGCAAGCTCCACCTCCCGGGTTTACGCCATTCTCCTGCCTCAGCCTCCCGAGTAGCTGGGACTACAGGCGCCCACCACCTCGCCAGGCCAGTTTTTTGTATTTTTTAGTAGAGACGGGGTTTCACCGTGTTAGCCAGGATGGTCTCGATCTCCTGACCTCGTGATCCGCCCATCTCGGCCTCCCAAAGTGCTGGGATTACAGGCTTGAGCCACCGCGCCCAGCCTCAGGATTTTTTATATATATGTATATGTATATATATGTGTATATACATACATGTATGTATATGTATATATATATTTACGTATTTGAGAATACTTAAGCCACCATTTTGGGGGGAATAGATTAAAAAATTCTAAGAAAAGTTGCAATTTGAATTCATCAACTGAGGTAGTTTTAGGGATATATATATATATATATATAAAAAAATATATATATATATATTTTTGAGAGACAGAGTTTTGCTCTTGTTGCCCAGGCTGGAGTGTAATGGCACAAACTTGGCTCACCGCAACCTCCGTCTCCCAGGTTCAAGCGATTCTCCTGGCTCAGCCTCCTGAGTAGCTGGGATTACAGGCATGTGCCACCACGCCCGGCTAATTTTTTTTTTTTAATTTTGTATTTTTAATAGAGACGGGTTTCTCCATATTGGTCAGGCTAGTCTCGAACTCCTGACCTCAGGTGGTCTGCCCACCTGGGCCTCTCAAAGTGCTGGGATTACAGGTGTGAGCCACCACACCCGGCCTAGGGATATATTTTTAATACATCTGGTTAAGAGATGAAATTTTAAAAATACTTTCTTTCACACTTTATTTGGGAAAAGTTAGTTATGCCTAAGAATTAATTAAAACTAAATCAAAATTTCATTTTTTAACAATAGAAATTCACACAACATATTACATTATTGCTTAGTAAGAAATGTTTATGTGAACAATAATAAAGTACTGGTTTTACTAAAACCATTGTTCAAAAAGCATTCAATCATATAACCTCAATATATACATAATATAAGAAAATCATAATTCAGTTGACAAGTTTTATTTAAAGAGCATTTTGTGGAAGAACTTTAGTAGATTTTATACTTTTGGTTAAAACTAAAGGTTCTCATCTGAACATGTAAAATTGCTTATCGCTCAAAGAGCTGTACAGTGTTGGCTTTTTGTGCCAAAGTAGTTTGAAAGAAGTTACTACTTTACCATCAATAACTTTACATTAATAATTTTTAAATATTTGTAAAAAATTAAGATGATAGAGGCATTAGAGGTGACAAATGAAATCTCCTTTAAAAAGACTGCAAAGGCACATTATAATTCAAATATCTTTAGTAGACTAAGAATACCTATTTAAAAATAATTCACAGACAACACAGATTTCGAACGAAACTCAAATATACCTACTGTAAAACTTCACACAATACCCCAAAATATTTTCTACTTTTTTAACATTTTAGCTGAGAGCTAGAGAAGTTTAACATAAACAGAAAGCACCAAATCTAGCCATATAATCCCCCATTTAAAAGAGTTAATAGCTATTACATAAAACTGTATTTTCTGTAAAATAAAGTTTATATGGGACAAATCAATTGCATATGTGTCTATTAAATTCTGAAATTAAAAGCCAAAGCTGTTAAGTATTTGGGTAGTTAGATGGTTAGTAATCCAGAGTAAGCATATAAAAAAAGTAATTAAAAAAAAAAATAGGCTGGGCACAGTGGCTCACACTTGTAATTCCAGCACTTTGGGAGGCCGAGATGGGCAGATCACGAGGTCAGGAGATTGAGACCACGGTGAAACCCCGTCTCTATTAAAAACATAAAAAATTAGCCGAGCGTGGAGGTGGGCGCCTGTAGTCCCAGCTGCTGAGGAGGCTGAGGCAGGACAATGGTGTGAACCTGGGAGGCGGAGCTTGCAGTGAGCCGAGATCGTGCCACTGCACTCCAGCCTGGGTGAAAAAGAGACTCTGTCTTAAAAAAAAAAAATAAATAAAATAAATAAAATGTCAGGTCGGGTGTGGTGGCTCACGCCTATAATCCCAGCACTTTGGGAGGCCAAGGCAGGTGGATCACTCGAGGTCAGGAATTTGAGACCAGGCTGGCCAACATGGTGAAACCCCGTGTCTACTAAAAATGCAAAAATTAGCCAGGCATGGTAGCAGGCACCTGTAATCTCAGCTACTCAGGTGGAGGCAGGAGAACCACTTGAACCCGGGATGCGGAGGTTGCAGTGAGCCAAGATCATGCCACTGCACTCCAGTCTGGGCCACATAGTGAGACTCTGTCTCCAAAAAAAAAAAAAAAAAAAAAGAAAAGACACAGTATCCATCAGTTAATGCAACAGGTCTTCCAATGTTTCCATTTTTGTGAATTGAAACTTTTTCAGTAGGGAGAAATAAGTTTGGCATTTTGTTTTGTTTTGGTTTGAGACTGAGTCTTGTTCTTGTCTCCCAGGCTGGAGTGCAATGGTGTGATCTCGGCTCACTGCAACTTCTGCCTCCAGGGTTCAAGCAATTCTCCTGCCTCAGCCTCCTGAGCAGTGCCTGCCACCACGCCCAGCTATTTTTTTTTTTTTTTTTTTTTGAGATGCAGTTTTGCTGCTCTCTTGCCCAGGGTGGAGTGCAGTGGTGCAATCTCAGCTCACTGCAACCTCTGCCTCCTGGGTTCAACAAATTCTCTTGCCTCAGCCTCCTGAGTAGCTGGGATTACAGGCACACACCACAATGCCCCGGCTAATTGTTTTGTATTTTTAGTAGACACAGTGTTTCACCATGTTGGCCACGCTGGTCTTAGCCCGGCTAATTGTTTTGTATTTTTAGTAGAGACAGTGTTTCACCATGTTGGTCACGCTGGTCTTAAACTCTTGACCTTGTGATCCACCCGCCTCAGCCTCCCAAAGTGCTGGGATCACAGGCATGAGCCACCGCACCCGGCCTACTGGCATTTTTTTTAAACCCTAATCTTTAGTAAAGTTTTAGTCTAGAAAAGTCTAATGCATTTTATCTGCAGAACACTCATTTTGATTATTATTATTATTATTTTGAGACGGAGTTTCACTCTTGTTGCCCAGGCTGGAGTGCAATGGTGGGATCTCGGATCACTGCAACCTCTGCCTTCCGGGTTCAAGCAATTCTCCTGCCTCCCGAGTATCTGGGATCATAGGCATGCGCCACCATGCCTGGCTAAGTTTTTGTATCTGTTAGTAAAGAGGGGGTTTATATTGGTCAGGCTAGTCTTGAACTCCTGACCTCAGGTAATCCGACTGCCTCAGCCTCCCAAAGTGCTGGGATGACAGGCGTGAGCCACCACACCCTGTCACTCACTTTGATCATTAAAAGCACTTGCATTCAAGTAGAGGTACATATCAAAAAAAGAAAAAAAAAAAAAAAAGAAAGCAAAGCACTTATCTATGAAGCTATCAGGATATTTTAGAATTCAAAGTTAACACTGATTTTATACATCGTAAGTATTTATTTCCACAGCAGAAAATTAGTTGAACACAAGATTATGAATTCACCATACATTCAAAAAATAAACATGTTTTTCAAATAAAGTCAATAGTGAAATGTTATAAGGGTACAAAGTAAATGCTGATATATTAAAATCTTGGTTTGATTTAGCAATTTTACTAAAACCCAGAAGAGTTTCTATGAATAAATTTATTTAATTTAATAAATTATTCATGATTAAAAATTTAGTTTTCATAGATAGTAACAACAGACTAAACATTGAGTATATGGGATTCCAATGAACAATAATAAAAATACTTTAACATTATTTACTTCAAATATTATCTTGAAATTATTCAAATGTATTCGAAGTTTATAGTTAACAGATCTGTAACAATGAATTCCAGACTACATTGATAGCGATTAGATATATTAGTGCTGTCTGCTTGTCCTTCACATGATCATAGGATGAAGCTTCCTTTTGTAAGAAACATCTTGGCCACACTGGTTACATATAATAATCCAATTAGTTAGCGTATTTATGGAGGAAGCGTTCAAATGCATCATAGATGGCTTGTCTAAAATTAAATATGAAAGAAAAACTCTAAGTAACTAACAAAAAGGGGGGACAAACAATGCCTTTACCGTAAGTTATTTCCAAATTTATCTGTGGCTTGCAACTTTACATCTTCTCTAAATAGCTATGAAACAGGCAGTTTACCCTCCTCAGAATGGGTGTTTGAATCCATGTAACTTTTTTTTGTTTTTTTGAGACGGAGTCTCACTGTGTCACCCAGGCTGGAGTGCAGTGGCGCAATCTCAGCTGACTGCAACCTCTGCCCCTCCAGGTTTAAGCAATTCTCTGCCTCAGCCTCCGGAGTAGCTGGGATTATAGGCGCATGTCACCACGCCCGGCTAATTTTTTTTGTATTTTTAGTAGAGACGGGGTTTCACCATCTTGGCCAGGCTGGTCTTGAACTCCTGACCTCGTGATCCACCTGCCTCGGCCTCCCGAAGTGCTGGGATTACAGGCATGAGCCACTGCACCCGGCCTTTTTTTTTTCTTTTGAGACAGGGTCTTGCTCTGTCGCCCAGGCTGGAGTGTAGTGGCATGATCTCTGCTCACTGCAACCTCTGCCTCCCAGTTCAAGTGATTCTCATGCCTCAGCCTTCCAAGTAGCTAAAATTACAGGCATGCACCACTACACCCTGCTAACTTTTTGTATTTTTAGTAGAGAGGGGGTTTCACCATGTTGGCCAGGCTGGTCTCGAACTCCTGGCCTCAACTGATCTGCCCACCTCAGATGCATGCAACTTTATCACCACTACTGGAAAACATCAAACATACTTCCAACTTTGATGGATCTAGAAGCATTATCTTTTTCTGAAGCACTTTTTTGTGCCTTAGAATATATATATTCATACATACATACAGGCACACACACAGTGGCATATGTGTGTGATGTGTGTGTATAAAATAAATTATGAAAGAAAAAGGGACTGATTTATCATCACTTTGTTGAAAATTAATTATGTGACTTTTCAGAATGTAAGATTCTGTTTCACAGATTATGATATAGATGCTTTTCATTTACTATGAACATGTTCCTAGCTACTTAAAATCAAAAGCCTTGGTTTCCTACATTAACTTTACCGAGTATTTTAATATTTCAATTGAAAACGAATAGACAAATTTTATCTTCCATAAGGTATTTTTTCTTTCTTTCTTTTTTTTTTTTTTTTTAAGAGAGAAATCTCACTATGTTGCCTAGGCTTGAGTGCAGTGGTTACTCTCAGGTGCAATCCTAGCACGCTGCAGCCTCAAACTCCTGGCCTCAAGCTATCTTCCCACCTCAGCCTGTTGAGATCTGGAACTATAGTCCTGTGACAACCTGCCCCACTCACAAGATATTTTTTTCTAAAGCTGTTTTTTTTTCTATTGTATAATACATTTTCATAGCAGAATATTCAGAAAATCGAAAATATAGGAAGGGGAAAACATCATAATCCCATCACTCACATCTACTGTTAATCTTTTCATATCTTTCCTCCAGGCTTTTAAGAAAATGCATGTCTAGGCCGGGCGCACTGGCTCATGCCTGTAATCCCAGCACTTTGGGAGGCCAAGGTGGGCGGATCACAAGGTCAGGAGTTTGAGACCAGCCTGGCCAACATGGTGAAACCCCATCTCTACTAAAAATACAAAAATTAGCCGGGTGTGGTGGTGGATGCCTGTAATCCCAGCACTTTGGGAGGCCAAGGTGGGCGGATCACAAGGTCAGGAGTTTGAGACCAGCCTGGCCAACATGGTGAAACCCCATCTCTACTAAAAATACAAAAATTAGCGGGGTGTGGTGGTGGGCGCCTGTAATCCCAGCTACTTGGAAGGCTGAGGCAGGAGAATTGCTTGAGCCTGGGAGGCAGAGGATGCAGTGAGTCAAGATCACGCCACTGCACTCCAGCCTAGGTGACAAGCAAGACTCCGGCTCAAAAAAAAAAAAAAAAAAAAAAAGAAAGAAAGAAAAAAGAAAATGCATGTCTATATTTTCATCCAGTTTAAATAATAACTATGAGATATTAATTTTGTATCCCATTTGTTCAACTAAGCATTTCCTGACATCCTAACAAAGCTATTAAGACTATCTTTGGCCAGGTGTGGTGGCTCACGCCTGTAATCCTAGCACTTCGGGAAGCCGAGACACGTGGATCACGAGGTCAGGAGATCAAGACGATCCTGGCTAACACAGTGAAACCCCGTCTCTACTAAAAATACAAAAAAAAAAAAAATTAGGCAGGTGTGGTGGCAGGCGCCTGTAGTCCCAGCTACTCGGGAGGCTGAGGCAGGAGAATGGTGTGAACCTGGGAGGTGGAGGTTGCAGTGAGAGGAGATCATGCCACTGCACTTCAGCCTGGGTGACAGACTTGAGACTCTGTCTCAAAAAAAAAAAAAAAAAAAAATAGATTATTATTTCCAATATGTTGGGAAGTCATAGCTTTACAACATGCTTGTCTTTCTTTGGCTCAAGGATTCGATCCTTGTGAATTATAATGAACCATGAGAAGGGAAAAAAATTAGAGGTGGATATTTGCATGTTGGTGTAAACACATAAAGAGATTTTGTTTTGAAGATAGATATGACAGCAATAGGGGAGAAGTAAAGAGGACTTTGAAATTATTGCCCACTGGATAATTTTTTTCCTCAGAGTTAGTTCCAGGCACTTGCTTTTGTGGAATGAATCTGAATTTGTTTACTTCCTGGTGCCTAAAGTTACAATACAGGCTTGTGTACATGTGAGAAGGGTTAGGAAAGGTACATGTCCCTTTTTAATCATTTAAATAGCCTCTTATTCACTTGTATTATCAATAAGCTCTAAATAACACAAAATATTAGAGCACATAAAGGAATGGCTTTATTTATTTATTCATTCATTCATTTTTTGAGACAGAGTCTCACTGTCACCCAGGCTGGAATGTAGTGGCACAATCTCAGCTTACTACAAGCTCCGCCTCCCGGGTTCAAGTGATTCTCCTGCCTCAGCCTCCTGAGTAGCTGGGACTATAGACGTGCACCACCATGCCCGGCTAATTTTTGTACTTTTTTTTGTTTTTGTTTTTGTTTTTTTGAGACGGAGTCTCGCTCTGTCCCCCAGGCTGGAGTGTAGTGGCCGGATCTCAGCTCACTGCAAGCTCCGCCTCCCAGGTTTACGCCATTCTCCTGCCTCAGCCTCCCGAGTAGCTGGGACTACAGGCACCTGGCACCCCGCCCCGCTAGTTTTTTGTATTTTTTTTAGTAGAGACGGGGTTTCACTCCTGACCTTGTGATCCGCCCGTCTCGGCCTCCCAAAGTGCTGGGATTACAGGCTTGAGCTACCGCGCCCGGCCTAATTTTTGTATTTTTAGTAGAGACGGGGTTTCACCATATTGGCCAGGCTGGGCTCAAACTCCTGACCTTGTG
Organism: Chlorocebus sabaeus; assembly: GCF_047675955.1. Lineage (NCBI taxonomy): Eukaryota > Metazoa > Chordata > Mammalia > Primates > Cercopithecidae > Chlorocebus > Chlorocebus sabaeus. The sequence continues at coordinate 79,033,784 of NC_132910.1, read as the reverse complement.
ATCAACCCCCACCTTGGCCTCCCAAAGTGCTGGGATTACAGATGTGAGCCACTGCGCCTGGTAGCTTCTTTTATTTTTATGTTTGGTGTGTGAAAAGACTGAATTTTTAAAAATTCTACTATTCCAATGTCATCTAAACTCTGTTAAGTTTTGAAGTGACTGATGGGGAATGGAAGAGGTCAAATAGCTTAGTAGTGACTCCACCTGAGCAAGTTACTTAATCTTTTTTGTTCCCCTCATTCTGTGTAAAGGGGATAATAACAGAGCAATTGCCCTAGCATCTGGCACATGATAATAGTTAGCATTTATGTCTCTCAAGTGAAGCCTTCATAGTAGCATTTTTGAGTTTTCATATTTGACTTTGATTATAAGTCTACTCTTCCTAATACCTCTTAGCTATACTCCCACTTAGATACACAAAAGAGTGAAATAAATTTGATACTAATTTACTAATGCAAACAAGTGGGTCCTCTGCATTCACATGTATAACAGAACTTTAGACTCTTCTTAAGCAACCCTAGCAACCCTAGGTAGTCACAGATTTTTGTTTATTTGTTTATTTATTTATTTTAGAGACAGAGTCTTGCTCTGTCGCCCAGGCTGGAGTGCAGTGGCATGATCTCGGCTCACTGCAAGCTCTGCCTCCCGGGTTCAAGTGATTCTCGTGCCTCAGCCTCCTGAGTAGCTGGGATTACAGGCACCCGCCACCACGCCCAGCTAATTTTTTGTATTTTTAGTAGAGACGGGGTTTCACCGTGTTAGCCAGGATGGTCTCGATCTCCTGACCTCGTGATCCGCCCACCTCAGCCTCCCAAAGTGCTGGGATTACAGGCATGAGCCACTGCACCTGGCCTGTTTATTTGTTTTAATTTTGTTGTGCCAGAGGGCCAATGAGTATTGGATAGTCTGCTCACTCACCAATAGGGACTCAAATGCTGCATGAATGCTTCTTAAAAGATCATACTATAAAAAGAAAGGTTTACTATATCCTTCAAGACATGACAGACTTGAAGAATTGGTCTATTTCTCAAAAAGGTGACATTTATAAGTTGAGCTAGATAAGTAACAACATACGAAAATTATTTCTTACCTTAACAAGAGCTAAAACATGTCAAACATATCACATACAATTCTTCCATTAGATAGTTATCCAGTTGGCAGCTTTTTTGAATACTTATGGACAGGGCACTGATCTAATCATTTATGTGAACTAATTTATTTAACCATTAATAATAACATGATGAATATGTTCCAATAATGCAGAATACCAGAAAACTGTAGTTTTAGCATAAAAGTTTTTTTTTTTTTTTTTTTTTTTTTTGAGACAGAGTCTCGCTCTGTCTCTCTGGCTGGAGTGCAGTGGCACAATCTTGGCTCACTGCAAGCTCCACCTCCCGGGTTTTAAGCCATTCTCCTGCCTCAGCCTCCCGAGTAGCTGGGACTACAGGCGTGCACCATCTACGGCCGGCTGTGCACCACCTACACCTGGTTAATTTTTTTTTTGGTATTTTTAATAGAGACGGGGTTTCACCATGTTAGCCAGGATGGCCTTCATCTCCTGACCTCATGATCTGCCCACCTCCGCCTCCCAAAGTGCTGGAATTACAGGCGTGAGCCACCGCGCCCAGCTAGCATAAAAGTTTTTATAAGTTCTAACTAAAATAGTGGAGTCATATAAAGTTCTTAACATTAAAAGCACTTCTTATTTAAGGTTCAATATTCACTTGCCAACTGAAAAACATTGCTAAATTATTCCACAGATGTTCAGGCCATTCTGAAAAAACATCAGAATAGAGTGAAAAAACTCTTGATGCACCAAAGCAACTTTAACAAGCTGTGATCGTCCTTCTCACATCCTAAAATACCTGGCCATTAATATTTGAAGAGGGGAAAGCCACAGGATAAAGCATGCCTATGATATGCATCATGCCTAGTTCTCTAGAAGAAAAAGAAAAGAAGAAGATGAAATCCTAGGAAAGAGGGAAAAGTAACTCAATGTGAGATTTGTGGGAGGTGAGGGGGGGAATTCAAAGATTGAAACAGATAATAAAAATATCTAATCTTTTATATTTGTTGAAGCAAAAAAATCCAGAAAACAAACAACAAAAACAAACAACAAATGAACGAATTAGCCGTTTAGACCAGCCATCTTACCTGAAGAGTCCTTGTTTAAAAAGATAAGCACTAATATGACCCCCTTCTAAGTATCGGATCTCACAACCAGGCCAAATTTCTTGTAAACTTCGAACTCCTGTTCGTGGAATATAGGCATCTTCTTTGGCTTGAACCACTATAATGAGGCTTGGATCAACTGGTACTAGGTATAGGATTTTAAAAAATTCAACATATACACATTAGAAAATAAAAAACACCACACAATGTAGTAAATAAAACATTCATCAAACTAAACATTTTTTTTTTTTTTGAGATGGAGTCTCACTCAGTCGCCCAGGTTGCAGTGCAGTGGCGCGATCTCGGCTCACTGCAAGCTCCGCCTCCCGGGTTTACGCCATTCTCCTGCCTCAACCTCCCGAGTAGCTGGGACTACAGGCACCCACCACCACGCCCGGCTAATTTTTTGCATTTTTAGTAGAGACGGGGTTTCACCGTGTTAGCCAGGATGGTTTCGATCTCCTGACCTCGTGATCCACCCGCCTCGGCCTCCCAAAGTGCTGGGATTACAGGCGTGAGCCACCATGCCCGGCCTAAACATTTTTGATTAAGTTAAAAATCAACTATAATAGGCTACATTACTCATCTCCAGTACGAGATAAACATTCTAAAAATGATACAAAATACTGTGGTTTTTAAAAATTAACTAATTCTTTCTTTTGTGTGTGTGTAGGTACACAGTATATTATGGGTTACATGATGTAAGATATTTTGATACTGGCATGCAATGCATAATAATCACATCAGAGTACATGAGGTATGCATCACCTCAATAATTTATTTTAAAGATGGGATCTCACTATGTTGCCCAGGCTGAAGTGCAGTGGCTATTTACCGGCAAGATCATAGTGCACTACAGCCTTGAACTCCTGGGCTCAGGTGATCCTCCCTCCTTAACTTCCTGAGTAGCTGAGACTACAGGTGAATGCCACCACACTCAGCAATCTAGTGGTTTTTTTTTTGTTGCTTTTTTTTTTTGGGAGACAAGAGTTTCACTTTGTCACTGAGGCTAGGGTGCAGTGGTGCAATCATAGCTCACTGCCACCTTGAATTCCTGGGCTCAAAGGATCCTCCTGCCTCAGCCTCTGAGTAGCTGGGACAATAAGCATGTGCCACCACCCCCAGCTAATTTATTTATTTATTGTATTATTATTTTTTGAGATGGAGTCTCACTCTGGTCCCCCAGGCTGGAGTGCAATGGCACGATCTTGGCTCACCGAAATCTCCGCCTCCTGGGTTCAAGTGATTCTCCTGCCTTAGCCTCCTGAGTAGCTGGGATTACAGGCGCCTGCCACCACGCCCGGCTAATTTTTGAATTTTTAGTAGAGACAGGGTTTCACCATGTTGGCCAGGCTGGTCTCGAACTCCTGACCTCAGGTGATCTGCCCGCCTCGGCCTCCCAAAGTGCTGGGATTACAGGCTTGAGCCACTGCGCCCAGCCTATTTATTTTTGAGATGGTGTCTTGCTCTGTCACTCAGGCTGGAGTGCAGTGGAACGATCTCTGCTCACTGCAACCTCTACCTCCCGGGTTCAAGTGATTCTCCTGCCTCAGCATCCTGAGTAGCTGGGATTACAGGCGCCTGCCACCATGCCCAGCTAATTTTTGTATTTTAAGTAGAGATGGGGTTTCACCATGTTGGCTAGGATGGTCTCAAACTCCTGACCTCAAGTGATCCATCCGCCTCGGCCTCCCAAAATGCTGGGATTACAGGCGTGAGCCACTGGGCCTGGCCACCCAGCTAATTTTTACATTTTTTGTAGGGATAGGGTCTCACTATGTTGCCCGGGCTGGTGTCAAACTCCTGGGCTTAAGCGGTCCTCCCACCACAGCCTCCCAAAGTGCTAGGATTATAGACGTGAGCCATTGTGTCCAGCTCCAGAGTGTGTGTTTGTGTGTCTGTGTGACAGAGTCTTGCTCTGTCACCCAGGATGGAGTGCAATGGTGTGATCTTGGCTCACTGCAACCTCTATCTCCTTGGGCTGAAGTGATCCTCCCACTTCAGCCTCCCAGGTAGTTGGAACTACAGGCATGCACCACCACACATGACTACTTTTTCGTAATTTTTTTTGGTAGAGACAGGGTTTTACCATGTTACCCAGGCTGGTCTTGAACTCCTGGGCTCAAGCAATCCACCTGCCTCAGCCTCCCAAAATGCTGGGATTACAGGCATGAGCCACCATGCCCGGCTGTCCAGTGTGTTTTTTAATGAGTAAGATAATCTTAAATTTTCATAGATAGAATATGATACATTTAAGTAAAGCAACTTATCTTTGCAAACATATTCTGGAGCCAACAAAAAAATATACCCTTGAAATATATAAAATTATCTTATAAAGCATCCTTTAAAATGTTTCACAAATATTTACACATCAGCAAATATTCTCAATTTCATATAAAAATTAGTACCTGAGAAATTTGCTACATGAGTACATTCATCCATGACACCTTTCATAAATATTAAAGATTCTTTCCGAAGATTGTTTCTTCTTTGTTCTTTACTAAGTAGGTGGTATGACTGAGGGTTGCAACTTGTATAACTACTTTTGTTGGTTGAAAGTGTTTGACTGAAGCACTTCATCTTAGAGGTATCTTGCAATAAGAGTCCTTCTGATGTTGCACTGACAGATGTTTTACTAGAATTATGGCAGTCAGCAGGTTTTTGGGATACAACTTGGTTTGTTATATCTAAATTTAAAGTTCTGGAAACCAGATTAAGGTTAGTTAGCTTGTCTGCACTGCTAGTGAAGCATTTCACAAACTCTTGTCCCATTTTGAAAGAATCTGTCTGAACATATGAAAGAAAACATTATTTAATATAAAATAGGGTTTTATTAACAACTTTGTCAAAAAAAAAAAAAAGAGAAAAGACAAATGTCCATCAGTGAATAAATGGATAAACAAAATGTGGTACATTCAAACCATTAAATATTATTCAGTCTTAAAAGGAATGAAATTCTGACACATGCTACAACATGGATGAACACTGAAGACATTATCTTAAGTGAATAAGCCAGACACAAAAGGAGAAATACTGTATGATTCCACTCATATGAGGTCCCTATAGCTGTAAAATTCATAGCAATGAAAAGAGAATGGCAGCTGCCAGAGACTGGGAGAAGGGAGGAATGAGTAGTTTTGTTCAATGGGTAAGTTTCAGTTTGAAAAGATAAAAACGTTTTGGAGATAGATGGTGGTGATGATTGCACAACATGTATATACTTAATGCCACTGAACTATACACTTAAAAATGGTCACGATAGTAAATTTTATGTTGTATATATTTACCATAATTTTTTTCTTTTTTGAGATGGAGTCTCGCACTGTCCCCCAGGCTGGAGTGCAGTGGCGCAATCTCGGCTCACTGCAAGCTCCTCCTCCCGGGTTCCTGCCATTCTCCTGCCTCAGCCTCCCGAGCATCTGGGACCACAGGCGCCCGCCACGACACCCGGCTAATATTTTGTATTAGCCAGGATGGTCTTGATCTCCTGACCTAGTGATCCACCCGCCTCAGCCTCCCAAAGTGCTGGGATTACAGGCGTGAGCCACCGTGCCCGGCCTCATAATTTTTTTTAAAAAAGAAAGAGGTATCAAAATTTAACTCAGGACTAAGATAAATGACTTACACTTTATTGCTGTTTCCTACTTAACAGTAAAGGGTATCATTTAGCCTGCATCATTTTTTTTTTTTTTTTTTACAGCCAAAGTTTTGAAATCCATGATCTGCCTTAACCTTTGAACTTCTTTTTTTTTTTTTTTTTTTTTTTTTTTTGAGACGGAGTCTTGCCCTGTCGCCCAGGCTGGAGTGCAGTGGCCAGATCTCAGCTCACTGCAAGCTCCGCCTCCCGGGTTTACACCATTCTCCTGCCTCAGCCTCCCGAGTAGCTGGGACTACAGGCGCCCGCCACCTCGCCCGGCTAGTTTTTTGTATTTTTTTTTAGTAGAGACGGGGTTTCACCGTGTTAGCCAGGATGGTCTCGATCTCCTGACCTTGCGATCCACCCGTCTCGGCCTCCCAAAGTGCTGGGATTACAGGCTTGAGCCACCGCACCCGGCCTAACCTTTGAACTTCTAAAAGTCTTACAAATGAGTAACGTAAATTCAAACAGAAGAGGACACCAGCTTCCCCAAGTCCCTTTCTCTGGTTGAACTAACCAGAATTAAAAATTATTGGCTGGGCGTGGTAGCTCACGCCTGTAATCCCAGCACTTTGGGAGGCTGAGGCGGGCAGATCATGATGTCACGAGATCAACACCATCCTGGCCAACATGGCAAAACCCTGTCTCTAATAAAAATACAAAAATTAGCTGGGCACGGTGGTGTGTGCCTGTTATCCCAGCTACTTAGGAGGCTGAGGCAGGAGAATCACTTAAATCTGGGAGGCAGTGGTTGCAGTGGGTTGATATTGTGCCACTGCACTCCAGCCTGGGTGTCTCAAAAAAAAAAAAAAAAAAAAAAAAAAAAAAAAATCAAGAAAAAAAAGAAATATTGCCTATTAAAGTCTCAAAACTGTATTCTAAGTTTAAGGACTTGTAAATACAGTTATGTGTTGTTTAATGATGGGATATGTTCTGAGAAATGCATCATTAGGTGGTTTCATTGTTGTGTGAACATCACTGTGTATTTACATAAACCTAGATGGTATAGCTGACTACACACCTAAGCTATATGGTGTAATCTATTGTTCCTAGGTTACTAACCTATACAACATGTTACTGTACTTAATACTGTAGGCAACTGTAACACAATTGTAAGTATTTGTATATCTAATCATAGAAAAGGTACAGTAGGCCAGGCACGGTGGCTCATGCCTGTAATCTCAGCCCTTTGGGAGGCCGAGGGTGGGTTGATTGCTTGAGGTCAGGAGTTCCAAGACTAGCCTGGCCAACATAGTGAAACCTTGTCTCTACTAAAATATAAAAATTAGCCAGGTGTGATGATGGGTACCTGTAATCCCACCTACTTGGGAGGCTGAGGCAGGAGAATCATCTGAACCCAGGAGGTGGAGGTTACAGTGAGTAGAGACTGTGCCACTGCACTCCAGCCTGGGTGACAGAGCAAGACTCCATCTCAAAAAAAAAAGAAAGAAAGAAAACGAAAAAGAAAAGGTATCATAAAAATATCGTATTAAAATCTTTTGGGCCACCTTATATATGTGACTGAAGCATTGTTATGCAGAACATGACTGTACAATGTAAGTAAATAATATATGAGGTAAGTGTCTCCCTATAAAAGTATTCAAACTAATACATGAAAAAGAAGTAATAGAATATCAGCAACCATCAATGTATTGATACAGTCATTAAGCATCAGTAGAGGCTTACATCATAAAAAAAGAGAAAATCAGATATTATGTGTTTCCTATAGCCTTGTGAAAGAAATCAAAACAATGAGTTTAATCAAGCCTTTATCTAGATCCAACTGCCAATTTTCAGGCAATGTAGAGTAAAATGCTGAACTGTACCATGCGAACACAAACAGAAAAATCTAGATTGTGAGACACCTACAGGTCAAATAACCTAAATTCTTCATGAAATAAATTATAAGGAACATAAAGGGATGCAGGGCAACTTATTTCTTTTCTTTTTTTACAGATTGATTGATTGATTGATTATTATTATACTTTAAGTTCCAGGGTACATGTGCACAACGTGCAGGTTTGATACATAGGCATACACGTGCCATGTTGGTTTGCTGCACCCATCAACTTGTCATTTATATTAAGTATTTCTCCTAATGGTATCCATCCCCCAACCCCCCACCCCCCGACAGGCCCCAGTGTGTGATGTTCCCCGCCCTGCCCTGTGTCCAAGTGTTCTCATTGTTCAATTCCCACTTGTGAGTGAGAACATGTGGTGTTTGGTTTTCTGTCAGAAGGCAACTTATTAAAGGCACTTCAAAAAAAGAACTATAGGGTCTACAGATACACATTTGGATAATAAAATTATTTTAAAAGCAGAAGGAATAAACATAAGGATAATGATTACTAATAATGCAGGAAGGAAGGCTTTGTGATTAGGACACATTTGAAGGGGTTTCTGGTTTGGGTGGTCAAGTTTTATTTTTGACCTAGGTAGTAGTTACAGTGTGTTTGCCTTTTAATAAATGTAGTAAACCACATATATGCTTTGCATGATTCTCTGTATCTGTGTTTTATTTTAAAATAATTTTTATTTGTTTATTTTTAAGAAAGAGTCTCACTCTGTCACCCAGGCTGGAGTGCAGTGGCACAGTCTTGGTTCACTGCAACCTACAACTCCCAAGTTCAAGAGATTCTCCTGCCTTAGCCTCCTGAATAGCTAGGATTACAGGCATCCAACAACACATGCGGTTAATTTTTCTATTTTTACAGAGATGGTGTTTAGAGATGGGTTTGGCTGGGCTAGTCTCAAACTCCTGACCTCAAGTGATCAACCCACTTCGGGCATCCCAAGGTGCTCGGATTACAGATGTCACTCACCATGCCCGGGAAAAAATGAAAAATTTTTGAAGTTAAAAAATAGTATGTACGGCTAGCTATGTTTTTAAAAATTTGCTATTCTCTTTAAAAACCTGAATCATTAAATATACAATCAACTCCCCCCTCCACCAATGTTGGGTGGAAAGTGAAATACTTACTCCACAGTATTCAAGCATGTGAATAATTTCTTCTTCATAAACTGTCTGGGTATAATATTGCTTTTCCAGCTCCCGCCAATTAATTGATTTACTCAACACACCCTGAAATAATAAGCTAAATTAAGATCAAACCACATCATAAGGCAATTTGCCCAATACTTTTATTATTATTACTGTGTGAGACTACCTATCTTTTTTTTTTTTTTTGGCAGACGAAGTCTCACTCTGTTGCCTGGGCTGGAGTGCAATGGCACTATCTCAGCTCACTGCAACCTCCGCCTTCCGGGTTCAAGTGATTCTCCTGCCTCTGCCTCCCAAGTAGCTGAGACTACAGGCATGTGCCACCATGCCCAGCTAATTTTTGTATTTTTAGTAGAGACAGAGTTTCACCAAGTTGTCCAGGCTGATCTCGAACTTCTGACCTCAGGTGGTCCACCAGCCTCAGCCTCCCAAAGTGCTAGGATTACAGGTGTGAGCCACCGCTCCCGGCCTGAGACTGCCTATCTTTCGCCTGCGTGTAAGGTTGGCCCTTAACTAGAGTCTGGGAAATTGACCAATAAACAGCTTTCTATACTTATATAAAACTTTTCCTAAAAGATAAGACTGTGTCACTGTATCTAAACTGCTTATATGAACAATGCAGTTTCTGCTGAACACCTGCTTTCCTTCTGAATTTTTGGTGCATGCTAGGCAGAAGTTATCCAAGTCACTAACCCTTGATAAAAACTCTGGACTGCAAGGCTCAGGGGAGCTTCACTGATGGACAGCGCTTTGCACTTACTGTCAATAATTATTGCTGGAAGAATTAAGCATGAACTGTAACACTCCATTAGGAGAGGAATCTCGGAAGCTTGTTCTTGGTTTCTTTTGTTGTAGTTAAGCCTTAATCATGATTACGACTATATCATCATACGACTCAGGAGTCCTATAATTCCTTCCATGAATCACCAAAGCTGAGGGTGGTTTTGGGGACCCCCAAAACAATTACCTCTAATTATATATAGCTACCTAATATTAATTACAATTAAATTACCGTAGTGAAGACCCCAGATGCTGTGGACCAAGACAGGCATGGAATCAATGGCATGGGCTTAGGCCAGTTGGATACCGCTAAGGAAGCCATCTGTAATATAACAGATAGTTTAGAGAGCTTCTGTAGAGTTTCTATTCAGTAAAATAAAAATATTTAATATTAATAAGCATTCAGTGCAGTAAGTTGGTCAGATAAACACAAAGTCTGCAAACATTTGTGAGACTGTCTAGCAACCTCATTAAACTTCCCAAATCAAAAATTCAACAACATTTAATTTCCCCCTTAGAAAGCAATAAAATGTAATAGAAAACTTTAAGTAACCTCAAGACCATTCACTGAGAGCTACTTTCTACTGTGTAAATATGGAGCAAAGATGCCGAGATGTAGATGCTGGGCAGCAGGATAAACACACTCATTACTTAAGTGACTTACTCAGATACAGCAAAATCACAACTATAAAACAGACCATTGAGGTGGACTGAGTATGCAAAGAATTTGGGAAACCACAAAGCAGATTATATAATAGATATAAAATAATGTAATGGTGTGTGATTAGAGAAGGGAAAATTACTCTCCCTTTTGGAGAAGGGAGAACTTTATCTTCTGGAAAAGTTACTTTCCCTTCTGGGCTGGAGGAATCAGAAGGGAAAGGCAGGCTTCATGAAATGGGTGAGTCTTCTAGAGGAATGAAAGATAGGGTCTTGTCTTCCATAGAAATAAATCAGTATGATCAAAGGCAAGATGGTGAGAATGCACAGGGTCTCATAGGGAAATAACCAATATGCTTCAGTTGGGATGGTCAATAGGCACATGTGGCCAATGGAGTGAGGGAGATATGTAGGGCTAGAAAGATTGATCAGGATCAGATTAGAGGTCCTTTGTTCTATAGATAATCGAGAATTAATAAAGAGGTCTGAGCAAAGGAGTAGTATTGTCAAAGAAGTGATTCAAAGAAGGTAACATGATAGTAGTTTACACGACTGAATAGAGAAGGGGAGAGTTGAGGTAGGAAGACCAGTTAATAGAGAGTAATCCAGGTGAAAGTTATAAGGACCTGACCTAGGTGATAACAATGGAAACACTACTAGGTAGGAATATAAATCCTTTTCCATCTTCTGTTTCACTGTCAGGTAGTTGTTTTGAATTTTTCTTTTTTTTTTGAGATGGAGTCTTGCTCTGTTGCTCAGGTTGGAGTGCAGTGGCGCAATCTCAGCTCACTGCAACTTCCGCTTCCCAGGTTCAAGCGATTCTCCTGCCTCAGCCTCCTGAGTAGCTGGGATTACAGGCGTGTGCCACCACACCTGGCTAATTTTTGCATTTTTAGTAGAGATGGGGTTTTACCATGTTGGTCTGACTGGTCTTGAACTCCTGACCTCAGGTGATGTGCCTGCCTCAGCATCCCGAAGTGCTGGGATTACAGGTGTGAACCACTGCGCCCAGTGTAGTTTTAAATTTGAGTGTTTTTGAACTTAATTTCAAATTCAAGAGAAATATAGAAACTTCATATAATAATAATTATTATTATTATTTTGAGATAGAATCTCACTTCTATCTGGGTCACCTAATCTGGAGTGCAGTGGTATGATCACAGCTCACTGCAGACTCAAACTCGGGGGCTCCCCCTCAGCCTCCCATGTAGCCACAACTACAGAGATGTGCCACCATGCCTAATTTTTTAAACAATTTTTTTGTAGAGACAGGATCTTACTACTATGTTGCCTAGGTTGGGGTATGATTATTTTTTAGGCCAGGTGCAGTGGCTCATACCTATAATCCTAAAACTTTGGGAGGCCAACCTGTGTGGATCACTTGAGCCCACACACAAACAAAATACTAATAATTTTTAAAAAATGTACTGAGTGACTAATATGTGCCATGTAATAAATCAGAGCATATTCCTGGCCCTCTATGTCTCAACTGCTTCATGGAGAAAACAGACTGCTGAACAAGTCAGTAAAGTACAGTAAAAAGTTACTAATGAGAGTTTCAAGTATAGTCTGGAGGTAAGGCTGGGTGTCACAGCTGAAACAGAAGGATAAGCTATTACTCAGCTAGGTGAAAGGGAATAAGGGAGCACTAGAGGGATGCTAGCATGTGACACAGCTGGAGCCCAGTGTGCACACAAGCTTTTGGCAGGTTTTGAACAAGACAGAACAAAGACAAGACTTAGAAAGATCACTGTAGTTAGGGTGTGGAGGAGAAATGGTTAAGGAAAAGATCAATAAGAGGCTGGGCTTGGTGGCTCATGCCCGTAATCCCAGCACTTCGGGAGGCTGAGACGGGTGGATCATGAGGTCAGGAGATCGAGACCATCCTGGCTAACATGGTGAAACCCCGTCTCTACTAAAAATACAAAAAATTAGCCGGGTGGTGATGGGCACCTGTAGTCCCAGCTACTCGGGAGGCTGAGGCAGGAGAATGGCATGAACCCAGGAGGCAGAGCTTGCAGTGATCCAAGATCAAGCCACTGCATTCCAGCCTGGGCAACAGAGCAAGACTCCGTCTCAAAAAAAAAAAAAAAAAAAAAAAGAAAAAGATTAATAAAAGACTAGAGACAGAAAAGCAATTAGGAATCCATTTTAGTACACTCTAAAAGGCAGACAAAAAGTAAAATAGGTTGGTGGTACTAGGGAGATAGATAAATGGAAAGTATTTTCCAATTCAGCTATCTTGACCAATGTAACAGCAAAATTGGGCATTTATACTTGAGACTTGAAAAGTTAAATTTTATAATTAATTTGTAATAAAATATTAAATCTAATACCTGAGATACAACTGTGGAACAGTACAGTGTCTATATAAATCATGCAAAAAATTAACATCATTACTTCATAATTGGAATAAGAGTTTGGAATCTGTTTCTGCTTCCTACTTTTACCAAAACTAATTCTATACCTAAAGTGAATTTTTAAAATAACCAGGTTCTCTAGATCTTATAAACATAAACATAATTAAATGTAAGCAGAAATAAAAAGGCTTACGTGTCCTCCCATGGATATTCCAGTCATTCCTAAAGGGCCGTAACCTTCCCTCTCTAGCCAGTGCAAGAGAGCTGCAGATTCTAAAACAAGAGCTCCTCCCATCACAAAAAGGTCAGACACATTTTTTAAGCTGGACCTCCTACCCTCACAAAACAAAATAGAAAATGATTATTTTATGTATTTACATGCTAATATGTGCAAATTTACAACAGGCTGCCAGACTTCATGTATTTCTTTTAAAGGACCAGATAGTTAGGTAAAACAATGTAATAAATTGGAATTAGGGCCAGGTGTGGTGGCTCACACCTGTAATCCCAGCACTTTGGGAGGCTGAGGCAGGGGGATCACTTGAGGTCAGGAGTTCAAGACAAGACTGGGCAACATGGTGAAACCTTGTCTTTACTAAAAATACAAAAATTAGCAGGGCATGGTGGCGCATGCCTGTGATCTCAGCTACGTGGAAAACTGAGGCATGAAAATCGCTTGAACCTGGGAGGTAGAGGCTGCAGTGAGCTGAGATTGCACCACTGTACTACAGCCTGGGCAACAGAGTGAGACCTTGTCTCAAAAAAAGAAAAAAGAAAAAGGAATTAGACAGCTGCTAACATTGGATTACACATCAAATCACCTAAAACTTAACAAAAATTGTGTTCCTGTTCTATAGCACATAATCTTTACTGAAATTATTATAATAGAATTTAAAGCATAACTTTTTTTTTTCTTTGAGACAGTGTTGCTCTGTTGCCCAGGCTGGAGTGCAGTGTCATGATCTTGGCTCACTGCAGCCTCCACCTCCTGGGTTCAAGCGATTCTCCTGTCTCAGCCTCCTGAGTAGCTGGGATTACAGGCGTGTGCCACCACGCCTGGCTAATTTTTGTATTTTTAGCAGAGACAGGGTTTCGCCATGTTGGCCAGACTGGTCTTGAATTCCTGAGCTCAAGTGATCCGCCTGCCTTGGCCTCCCAAAGTGCTGGGATTCCAGGTGTGAGCCACCACGCCCAGGCTTAAAGCATAACTTTTATTTTATTTTATTTATTTTTTTGAGATGGAGCTAGGCTGGAGTGCAGTGGCGTGATCTCGGCTCACTTCACTCCCGGGTTCAGGCCATTCTCCTGCCTCAGCCTCCCAAGTAGCTGGGACTACAGGCGCCTGCAACCACACCCAGCTAATTTTTTGTATTTTTAGTAGAGACGGGGTTTCATCATGTTAGCCAGGATGGTCTTGATCTCCTGACCTTGTGGTCTTGATCTCCTGACCTCGTGATCTGCCCACCTTGGCCTCCCAAAGTGCTGGCAGGATTACAGGCAAGAGCCACTGCGCCTGGCCAAGCATAACTTTTAAAAAAGGCAACATAAATAAAGAATTTAACCAAACACTAGGCTCATGTATTACTGAAATCTTAAATATGTTGCTTATTTTCACAAAATACACAATTTATGAATATAATAAAATATAAAACAAATACGTTTTTATAAATATACATGTTTTAAATAAAGACCAATTCAACTGGAATTTCATTTTTAGAAGCTAATTTTACACAGAAGTATATTTCCTTATAAAAAGTACTTAAGCTGGGCGCAGTGGCTCACACCTGTAATCCCAATACTTTGGGAGGCCAAGGCGGGCAGATCACGAGGTCAGGTGTTCGAGACCAGCCTGACCAACAGGGTAAAACCCTGTCTCTACTAAAAATACAAAAATTAGCCAGGTGTGGTGGCGCGTGCCTGTAATCTCAGCTACTCAGGAGGCTGAGGCAGGAGAATCGCTTGAGCCCAGGAGGTGGAGGTTACAGTGAGCCAGACATCATGCCACTGCACTCCAGCCTGGGTGACAGAGTGAGACTCCATCTCAAACAAAAACAAACAAACAAACAAAAGTATTTAAATATATCCTTTTGGGTCCTAGAACCATCCGTATACAGTGATTGAAATATATTTTATTTTATACTAAAATGACCAAATTAGAATCTATTTTTCAAAATGCAACTTGTATTAAGACACACATAACTGGTTACTGGATGAAACCTTGCCAAAGTTACAAAAATTCATTTTACCAATGATTATTTATCGTATGCCTACACATAATATGTGCAAAGAACCAGGTGCCAGAAGGAATGCCAAGCATGAAAAACAAAATCTTGGCTCCCAAAGACCTTACTGCCACTGTCCTACCAAGTTCTCTCGGAGCTCTAAGTCCAGAAGGTAGAGTTTCTGTTTATGGAAACTATGCTATCCTTCATCCAAACAGATCATAGTCATACTTCATCAGAAAAAAAATCCATTTATTCTTATCTTTGTTTCCTATCCTCAAGTCATTTTTCTATTTATGATTACACAATTTCCCCAACTTTTTCTTTTAGCCTTGTATGGGAGCCTTGAATTCTCAGGTCTCCCAGTTTGCTCTTTTAGAAGTTACTGATATGAAATTCTGGGACAGTGGTTATTTATAACGGTAGACTCGGTCTCAAATTGTTTCAGCATTTTTGCTGAAAACAGACTTAAGATGGCTTTTTAAAAAGAAAGAATGCGCAAGAGAGAAGTATCTGTGATTTAAATTGCAAACCATTTCTTTTTTCTTTGAGACTGGGTCTCACTCTCATTGCCCAGGCTGCAGTGAAGTGGCTTGATCATGGCTCACGGCAGCCTCGACTTCCCGGGCTCAGGTGATTCTCAACCTCAGCCTTCTGAGTAGCTGGGACTACAGGTGTGCACCACCATTTCTGGCTTTTTTTTTTGAGATGGAGTTTCGCGCTTGTCATCCAAGCTGGAGTGCAATGGGGTGATCTCGGCTCACTGCAAGCTCCGCCTCCTGGGTTCACGGCACTCTCCTGCCTCAGCCTCCCGAGTAGCTGGGACTACAGGCGCCTGCCACCAGGCCCGGCTTTTTTGTATTTTTAGTAGAGATGGGGTTTCAGGGTGTTAGCCAGGATGGTGTTGATCTCATGACTTTGTGATCTGCCCACCTTGGCTTCCCAAAGTGCTGGGATTATAGGCGTGAACCACCGCACCCCGCCCAGAACTTTTGATTTCCCTCCCACAACATCCAATTCATAAACAAGTCCTATTATTTAAACTTAAATATATCTTGAACCCAGGAAAACTTCTCTCCATTTCCACTGCTACCTAAAGTCACTACTCTTTCCTGCACCATTCCAATAGTTTCCTATTTGTTTTCTCTGTTGCTTTATTTATTTATTTATTTTATTTTTTGAGACGGAGTCTTCACTCTGTTGCCCAGGCTGGAGTGCAGTGGCATGATCTCTGCTCACTGCAAGCTCCGCCTCCCGGCTTCACGTGATTCTCCTGCCTCAGCCTCCCCAGCAGCTGGGACTACAGGCACCCGCCACCACCCCCGGCTAATTTTTTGTATTTTTCAGTAGAGACAGGGTTTCACCGTGTTAGCCAGGATGGCCTCGATCTCCTGACCTTGTGATCCACCCGCCTCGGCCTCCCAAAGTGCTGGGATTACAGGCGTGAGCCACGGCGCCCGGCTTGTTTTCTCTGTTGCTACTCTTGCCCCAGTAAACCAAAGTAGGTCTTAAAAAATATAAATCAGGCCACTCATCTGCTTGAAGTCCTCTAGACACTTCCCATTGCACTTTCAGATCATTCACATTCAAAGCATGATGGCCTTTCACAATCTGGTCCTTGTCTTTTTTTTTTTTTTTTTTTTTTTAGACGGAGTCTTGTTCTGTGGTCTAGGCTGGAGTGCAGCGGCATGGTACTGGCTCACTGCAACCTCCGCCTCCTGGGTTCAAGTGATTCTCCCGCCTTGGCCTCCCCAGTAGCTGGGGCTATAGGTGCATACCACCACACCTGGCTAATTTTTTTATTTTTAGTAGAGACAGGGTTTTACCATGTTGGTCAGGCTGGTTTCGAACTACTGACCCCAAGTGACCCACCCACCTTGGACTCCCAAAGTGCTGGGATTATAGGTGTGAGCCACTGCACCCAGCCCTTGCCTATCTTTCTGACCTCATCTTGTACTACTCTCCCCTCCTGATGCTTACATGGGGCTTTTCATTTACTTTTCCTTCTCTGTGGCTGATCTTCTTCCAAGTCTTCATGCAGGTGGCTCCTTCTCATTATATTATGTTTTCATATATAATACTGTTACTACACTGCACCCCATATTACTCTTTATACAATTGCCCTGCTTTACTTCATTCATTGGGTATTGCTAAAAATCTGAAATCACCTTATTTATTGTTATCTATCTCCCACATACAAACTTTATGAGAAAATGTTGTCTTATTGTTGCAGTATTTCCAGGGTCTAGGTTCAAATATTTATTGAATAAACCAAACGAAACACAGTATAGATTATGGAAACGCCTTGAAGTTTATCATTTTAAAAGAATGAAAAGAGAAAGTTTATCTTCAGATTTTCTTTTTTTTTTTTTTTGAGACAGAGTCTTGCTCTGTCATCCAGGCTGGAGGGCAGTGGAGCGATCTCGGCTCACTGCAAGCTCCGCTTCCCGGGTTACACGGTTCTCCTGCCTCAGCCTCCTGAGTAGCTGGGACTACAGGGGCCCGCCACCGCACCTGGCTAATTTCTTGTATTTTTAGTAGAGACGGGGTTTCACCGTGGTCTTGATATCCTGATCTTGTGATCCGCCTGCCTCGGCCTCCCAAAGTGCTGGGATTACAGGCGTGAGCCACCGCACCCGGCCTATCTTCAGATTTTCTATACTATTCATTGTAACAATAAAGTGTCTAATTACACAATGTAAATGTACCTTAAAAAGGAAAAGGTAGGCTGGGCACGGTGGCTGACGCCTGTAATCCCAGCACTTTGGGAGGCCAAGGTGGGCGGATCACTTGAGGTTAGGAGTTTGAGACCAGCCTGACCAACATGGTGAAAGCCCATCTCTACTAAACATACAAAAATTAGCCGGGTGTGGTGGTGCATGTCTATAATTCCAGCTACTTGGGAGGCTAAGACAGGAGAATCGCTCGAACGCCGGAGGCAGAGTTTGCAGTGAGCTGAGATCGCACCAGTGCACTCCAGCCTGGGCGATGGAATGACTCCGTCTCAAAAAAAAAAAAAAAGCAAAACAATAAAAACCAAAAAAGGAAAGGGTTTTATCATTTCTTCATTTACAGTTTCACAACTAAACTATATATTAAGTCTACCTATTAAAATTTTTTATTGTATTTCCTTAACAGACATTAAAATGCAAAAATCTTAAAAATAAAAATTAAAGTCAGTATTCATACTACAGTTTTACAACAGAACTCCCCCCATAATATTTAGATATTCAATTTAGAAATGGTTAACTGAAGGCAACCAAAATTTTAATACTGCTGGATATTTGGTAAAAAGACTGCAAAAATGAAGGTGATATATACTTACACTTGGTCCTTGGGTTTCCTGCAGCCATTTAAGAATGTGGGTCAAAGAGAAAGTTTTAAAATAATTAAATAATTTTGTTTGAGAGTACATTAAGTAGTTAAATTTTCTACAATTTAATACTGAAATAACTCCATTCTAATTCTCTTAAGTAGGCTGTTTAGTTCTTAAATTTTCAACTTAATTATTTTCCTTTTTATTAAAAAAACCCCCAGCTTTATTGATATCATCATATATCACATAATTCAGCCAATAAAGTATACCTATTAATGTTTTCAGTAAATTAACAGGGTTGTACAATCTTCAATTTAAATTTTAAATGAAGTTTATTGATTTTTTCATTTATATAATTTTTATTATAGAAAATCCAAAAAGTACTAAAAAGCAGATTAAAGAACAACTACTTAATCTACAGACAACCAGATTACATTTTGGTATATTTCTCTTTATGTACACTTTTTTTTTTTTTTTTTTTTTTTTTTTTTTGAGGCATAATCTTGCTCTGTCGCCTAGGTTGGAGTGCAGGCAGCTCACTGCAACTTCTGCCTCTTGGATTCAAGCGATTCTCCTGCCTCAGCCTCCCAAGTAGCTGGGATTACAGGCGCATGCCACTATACCCAGCTAATTTTTGTATTTTCAGTAGAGATGGAGTTTTGCCATGTTGTCCAGGCTGGTCTCAAACTCCTGACCTCAGGTGATCCTCCTGCCTCGGTCTCCCAAAGTGCTGGGATTACAGGCGTTGAGCCACCGTGCCAGGCCAATGCACAGTTTTTGCTTTGGATTTTGTTTTTAGTTTTTTTGCATACCTGTGCCACACCATAGAGTCTATATCCTATTTTCTTTTCTTTTTTTTTTTTTGAGACAGAGTTTTACTCTTTTTGCCCAGGCTGGAGTGCAATGGCGTGATCTTGGCTCACTGCAACCTGTCCCCTGGATTCAAGTGATTCTCCTGCCTCAGCCTCCTGAGAAGTTGGGATTACAGGCATGTGCCAGCATGCCAGGTTAATTTTATATTTTTAGCAGAGATGGGGTTTCACCATGTTGGCCAGGCTAGTCTTGAACTCCTGACCTCAGATGATGTGCCCACTTCAGCCTCCCAAAGTGCTGGGATTACAGGCGTGAGCCACTGCACCTGGCCTATATCCTATTTTCACATCAGAAATACTTGTCATACATTATTGTAAACTTTTTAATAATAATAGTTAAAACTTACTGAATGCTTATTATTTATCAGGGACTGTTCTAGATAGTATTAATCATTTAATAACCTCAATAACCTAAGAGATTATTCCTATTTATCAATGAGAAAATTGAGGTATTAAAAGTTTATGTAATAGCCAAGGTCACAAAGGTAGTAAGCAGTAGAGAAATAAATATAACACAGGTAGAGAAATAAATGTAACACAAGCAATTGCATAAAATTCCAATATTATGAACCACAGTTTACATAACTATTTCTATTTTAGACACTGAGCTATTTCTAATGCTTTACTGTCTAAACTAAAGCTATACAAACATGTTTTTGTTATTTAATTATTTCTTAGTTTTTATCCTTAGAATAAATTTCCCAGAATCAAAATCATTTTGTCAAGGGATATGATGTTTCAAAGCTCCTGATACACATGGTAAAAAATGTTTTCCCAAAGGGTTGAACTAATTTTCCGTCATTAATAACAAGAGTGCCCATTTCAAAGCAGCCTCACCAGTACTGTGTTTTTTTCTTAAATAGTTGATCATTATTGTTTTAACTCTACATTTATTACCAGCAACGTTGGACATTTCTTTATATCTGTGCATCAGTTTCATTTCTTCTTCTGTGAATAGTCTGACGTCATCTTGAAAATTAAGTTAAGAACTGTCTAAACCTCAACTGATACTGTAAATGCATTTAAAACATGAGTGTTTCCTTAATAGTAAACATTTGACTTACTAATATTAAAAATCTAGCATAAGTCTCCCAAGAAATAGAAGTACAATTTCTTTACTGCACAATAGAAGTACAATCCTTATGTTAATTTTTAAGAGGCATGAAATAGTCTTTCTCTCCTTTTGATTATTGCTTCTTAAGTATTTTCTGAACTGATGACTAAATTTAACTGGTTTAGAAAACTTGGTTACTATCATTTATTTTGATGACTAACTATATTAATAAATAAACAAGGCAAAAGATTTCTTAGATATCACAAAAGGATATAATAAGGGTTTTCTAACAATAAAGAAGCCATTCGGGCTTCTTTAATCATAGGACGGGCCATTAGTGTTCGTCGCCTCCAGTAATGCTAAGGAAAGAAAAGAACACATACTCAAAAGAATACAGTAGCCACATCTGTTAAGGAGAACATGTTAACAAATTATCTGGAGATTAAGGCATTATAATAAAGTCTTACATGATCTCCTGTTCCAGCAAGATGAATGCATACAGGCCTATATTTGCTGTTCCATTCTTTAGGCACAATAAATTGGAACCTATTTTTAAAAGCAAAGACTTATCAATAAAATTCTCTTTAAAGGGCTTTCAATAAAAACTTTCAATTCTTAAAAATTTTACACAAATTATTTGAGAGAAAAGATCTGTCGAAATTTTAACATTCAAATTGTAATTAACTAAATTAAGTTGTCCAAACACTACAAAGATATTGTAAATCTGCTTTCTGTTAGGATATTAAAATATTAAATACAACATAAACACAGAATTTATTGTCACTATTCTTTACCTTGTTCAATATCACAATTTTATAAATACATAAAGGAATTTTCTTATCTTGTAGAGACACCACCGTATATGAGTAAGTCTTAAAAGAAGTAACTATTAGCCGAGCGCAGTGGCTCATGCCTATAATCCCAGCAGTTTGGGAGGCTGAGGAAGGTGGATCACCTGAGGTTGGGAGTTCGAGACCAGCCTGACCAACATGGAAGAACCCTGTCTCTACTAAAAATACAAATAAAATTAGCCAGGTATGGTGGCGAATGCCTGTAATCCCAGCTACTCGGGAGGCTGAGGCAGGAGAAGCACTACAACCCAGGAGGCAGAGGTTGCAGTGAGCCAAGATCGTACCACCGCACTCCAGCCTGGGCGACACAGTGAGACTCCGTCTCAAAAAAAAAAAAAAAAGAAAAAGAGAAAAAAGGAACAGAGTCTCGCTCTGTCACCCAGGCTGGAGTGCGGTGGCACGATCTCGGCTCACTGCAACCTCTGCCTCCCGACTTCAAGTGCTTCTCCTGCCTCAGCCTCCTGACTAGCTAGGACTACAGGTCCACGCCACTGTGCCTGGTTAATTTTTGTATTTTTAGCAAAGATGGCGTTTCACTATGTTGGCCAGACTGGTCTCAAACTTCTGACCTTGTGATCCACCCGCCCCAACCTCCCAAAGTTCTGGGATTACAGGTGTGAGACACCGTGCCCGGCCAAAAGAAATAACTCTTTAGATATAGCTCTGACTTTTCCTCTTTGCAAAAGAAATGCTTGGCTGTACAAGCTGTTGATGAATCAATAAAATAGTTTATGTTGTCTTTTTAAAAAACTTTTAGTATATGATAGAATCTGACTCATTAAAATGTTGATACTAACAAGTCAAGTCAATCCATGCCAGAAAACAAAAAACACAAATGCGCAGATAGTTTTCTCTATTTGTCTTTTTTTTTTTTTTTGAGACAGGGTATTGCTGTTACCTAGGATGGAGTGCTGCAGCATGATCACAGCTCACTGAAGCCTTAACTTCCTGGGCTCAAGTGATCCTCCCACTTTAGCCTCCCAAGTAGCTGGGATTACAGGTATCTGCTACCAAGCCCAGCTAATTTTTTATTTTTTGTAGACATGGGGTCTCGCTATGTTGCCTAGGCTGGTCTCAAACTCCTAGACTCAAGCGATCCTCCTGCCTTAGCCTCCCAAAGTGCTGGGATTACAGGCATGAGCCATTGCAACTGGCCTTTGTTTTTTTCTTAATTGTAGTATTTTGTTCCTCATTTAATGTTTTATGTTTTTTCTTTTAACCTGTACGACTTCTTTTTTTTTTAAACTGTGGTAGAATATACATATCATAAAATTTACAATTTTAACCATTATTATTTTTTTTTTAGAGACAAGGTCTCACTTTTTAGCCCAAGGTGGAGTGCAGTGACACAATTATGGCTCACTGCAGCCCAGACCTCCTGGGCTCAAGCAATCCTCCCACCTCAGCATCCCAAGCAGCTGGGACTACAGGCATGTGCTATCACACCTGACTAATTTCTTTCTTTCTTTCTTTCTTTTTTTTTTTTTTGAGAGACGGAGTTTTGCTCTTGTTGCCCAGGCTGGAGTGCAATGGCGTGATCTCGGCTCACTGCAACTTCCGCCTCCCAGGTTCAGGCGATTCTCCTGCCTCAGCCTCCTGAGTAGCTGGGATTACAGGCATGCACCACCACACCCAGCTAATTTTGTATTTTAAGTAGAGATGCAGCTTCTCCATGTTAGTCAGGTTGGTCTTGAATGGCTAATTTCTTTTATTTTTTGAAGAGACAGAGTCTTCTTATGTTGCCCCAGATGATCTTGAACTCCTGGGTTGAAGTGATCCTCCTGACATGGCCTCCCGAATAACTGTGATTACGGACATGAGTCCCCACACCTGTCCGTTTTAACCATTTTTAAGTGTATGATTCAGTGGCATTAAGTACAGTAATGTTGTGCAACCATCACTACCATCTATCTTCAAAACATTTTCATCTTCCCAAACTCATTTCTCATTTTAATTTTCTTAGTAGTTTATATTTTAGAATTACTATCATAGGAAAAGACTGTACTGTCACCTGAAGGTTTGACCTGAGGTGACTAGATTCTCAAGCAACATAAAACCTCAATTCTGAGCTGAAAACTTTGCTTGGACAGAATGGGTAATATCACCACTTATCCACTGTCAATAAATTGCAGAATAGAACAAAGACAAATAAATTTAGGATGATTTAAGAATTATTTATGTTTTGTGCTCATGGGAACCTTTAATTTTCAGTTCCATAATGAGAATTGCCACTGTTAACTAACAGCTTTGCTTCATTTTGCATTCTGAGCATTGTCCTGTTTCCTGATATTTTAAAGATTTTGGGGAAATGAAAACATTTACAAATTTTTTCAGTAGAAAGCTGGACATCTCTGCTATTATTTGTACTTTCCTTTTGATCCACAGCAATGCATGTAGTGACTTCATTATTGGATAATAGCTTTAATAGGAATTTTTTATTGTAGTATTAACTAGCTACCCACCTAATTCGACTATCTTTTAACAGTCTTCCCCAGTGTCCCATGATGAATGGGTATAGGCCATGTGACTCCTCTGCCACAGCTGACTGGGCCAAGCATAAGCCAAGTTAGGGCAATGAGATTTGCTCTTTTGGTAATATGGAATTGGGACAGACTATAGTTAGATTCTGTTGAGCTTTTGGATATGAAAGCTTTTGGATATGGCACAACCCCGTCTCTATTAAAAACACAAAATTAGCTAGACATGGTGGCGAGTGCCTGTAATCCCAGCTACTTGGGAGACTGAGGCAGGAGAATCACTTGACTCTGGGAGGCCGAGGTTGCAGTCAGCCAAGATTGCAGGGCCACTCCATTCCAACCTGGGTGACAGAGCAAGACTCCATCTCAAAGGAAAAAAAAAAAAGAGAGCAATGGAGCCTTGCTCTGTCGCCCAGGCTGGAGTGCAATATCATAATCTTAGCTCACCACAACATCTGTCTCCCGGGTTCAAGTGATTCTCCTGCTTCAGCCTGCAGAGTAGCTGAGATTACAGGTGCTCACCACCATGCCCAGCTAATTTTTGCATTTTTAGTAGAAATGAGGTTTCAACATGTTGGCCAGGCTGGTCTCGAACTCCTGACCTCAGGCGATCCACCCGCATAGGTCTCCCGAAGTGCTAGGATTACAGGCGTGAGCCACCATGGCTGGCTCCAGCATGTTTCTAACAGGAATCTCAGAAAAGAATGGAGAGAAAACAGGAGAAAAAAAAGTGGCAAAAATAATAGATGAAAATTTATCTGTTTTTTTTCAAACTGAAAGGGTCTTCTAAGTGGCAGGCACAAAGAATTAAAAAAAAAAAAACAAAAAAAACCCAAACCAAAACAACAACAACATCTAACCACTAAGGATACAGAAAAGACCACAAAAGTTTCTAGAGAAAAACAACTGGTTACCTACAAAAGTAGAAGAATCAAGTTGGTATCAAGTATTTCATCAATAATGCTGGAAGACAGAAAAAAACACACCAAAGCCTTCTAAATTCTGAAGGAAGTTATTCTGAACCAAGAATTACATGAGTAGGCAAGGGGTTAACTAAGTATGAGGGACAATAAAGTCATTTTTACATATGAATAACTCAGAAATTTACTATCTACAGAACCTCAAGGAAAAAAGTATCAGAAGCTATAAGGACAACACTAGCACATCAAAAAGTTATCCACTACAATCAAGTGGGCTTTTATTCCTGGGGTGCAAGATTGGTTCAATATATGCATATTAATAAAGGTTATTCACCACATAAACAGACTTTAAAAAAACCACATGATCATCTCAATAGATACAGAAAAGGCTTTTGATAAAATTCAACATAACTTCATGTTAAAAACTTTCAATAAATTAGGCATCAAAGGAAGATACCTCAAAATAAGAGCCATCTATGACAAACCCACAGCCAACACCATACTGAATAGGCAAAAGCTAGAAGCATTCCCCTTGAGAACTGAAACAAAACAAGGATTCCCATTCTCACTACCACTATTCAACACAGTATTGGAAATCCTAACCAGAACAATCAGGCAACAGAAAAAAATAAAAGGCATCCAAATAGAAACAGAGGAAGTCAATTATCTCTCTTTGCAGTCAATATAATGTTATACCTCAAAAACCCCATAGACTCTGCTAGAAGGCTCTCAGAACTAATAAATGACTTCAGTAAAGTTTCAAGATAGAGATAGAAGATTAATGTATAAAGCTCTGTAACATTTCCTTTTTTTTTTTTTTTTTTTTTTTGAGACAGAGTCTCACTCTGTTGCCCAGGCTGGAGTGCAGTGACCAGATCTCAGCTCACTGCAAGCTGCGCCTCCCGGGTTCACACCATTCCCCTGCCTCAGCCTCCCAAGTAGCTGGGACTACAGGTGCCTGCCACCACGCCCGGCTAGTTTTTTTTTGTATTTTTTTAGTAGAGACAGGGTTTCACCATGTTAGCCAGCATGATCTCGATCTCCTTACCTCGTGATCTGCCCGTCTCAGCCTCCCAAAGTGCTGGGATTACAGGCTTGAGCCACTGCGCCCGGCCCGCTCAGTAACATTTCTATACACCAATAACATCCAAGCTGAAAGCCAAATCAAGAACACAATCTCATTTATAATAGCCACACAACAACACACACAGAAACCTAGGAATACAGCTTACCAAGGAGGTAAAAGATCTCTACAATGAGAATTACAAAACACTACTGAAAGAAATCAGAGACAACATAAACAAATGTAAAAACATTCCATACTCGTGGATAGGAAGAATCAATAGTTAAAATGGCTGTACTGTCCAAAGCAATTCACAGATTCAATGCTATTCCTATAAAACTACCAACACCATTTTTGACAGAATTAGAAAAATTATTCTAAAATTCATATACGGAACCAAAAAAGAGCATGAATCACCAAAGCAATCTTAAGCGAAAAAAGCAAAGCTGGAAGCATCACATTACCCAACTTCAAACTATACTACAAGGCTATAGTAACCAAAACAGCATGGTACTGGTATGTTGGTATAAAAACAGACACATAGACCAATGGAACAGCATAGAGAACGCAGAAATAAAGCCACACACCTACGACCACCTGATCTTCGGCAAAGTCAGCAATAACAGTCAAAGAGAAAGGACTCCCTATTCAATAAATGGTGTCAGGATAGCTGGCTGACCATATGCAGAAGATTGAAATTGGACCCATTCCGTTCACCATAAACAAAAATTAACTCAAGATAGATCAAAGGCTTTAATGTAATACCTAAAACAATAAAAACCCCAGAAGAAAAACCTAAGAAATTCTGGGTTCAGCCTTGGTGATATGGTTTGGCTGTGTCCCCACCCAAATCTCATCTTTAATTCCCATGTGTTTTGCGAGGGACCTGGTGGGAGGTAGTTGAATCATGGGGGTAGGTCTTTCCCATGCTGTTCTTGTGATAGTGAATAAGTCTCACGAGATCTGATGGTTTTTAAAAGGGGAGTTTCCCTGCACAGGCTCTCTTCTCTTGTCTGTCGCCATGTGAGACATGCCTTTCACCTTCGGCCATGACTGTGGGGCTTTCTCAGCCACATGGACCATTAAGTCCATTAAACCTCTTTCTTTTGTTTGCCCAGTATCAGGTATGTCTTTATCAGCAGTGTGAAAACAAACTAATACACTTGGCAAAGAATGTATAAGTCCCCAGAAGCAATTGCAACATAAAGAAAAGAGACAAGTGGGACCTAATTAAACTAAAGAGCTTCTGCACAGCAAAAAAAAAAAAAAAAAAAAAAAGAAAGTAGCAACAGGCTGAGACAACCTACAGAAAGCAAGAAAAATATTCACAAACTTGCATTCAATAAAGGTCTAATACCCAGAATCTATAGTAAACTTAAACAATTTAACAAAAACCAAATAACCCCATTAAAAAACAGGCAAAAGATACAAACAGGCAGCCTTCAAAAGAATAATAATCCCATCACCCAGGTCATGAGCATAGTACCTGATAAGTAGCCTTCCTAGAGATTCCTCCAGAATCTGTATTATTTGCACTCATTTCTATAATGACCATGTATTATTTTGTAATTTTAAAACAATCTAAATGAGGGCTCTAGCTAATATGTTGTCACTGTTTTGTTTTTAAATAGAGTGAAAAAATCCTGTTTTTTCCCACATCAGCAGCTCACCTTCACCTAGGAACCTCTTTCATTCTAAGCCATGGTAGGAACTAAGCCACCAGAAGGCTACTTTCTTATTTATTTTTTAATTCTATTTTTGAGATGCAGTCTCACTCTGTCACCCAGGCTGGAGTGCAGTGGTGCGATCTTGGCTCACTGTAACCTCCATCTCCCAGGTTCAAGTGATTCTCCTGTCTCAGCCCACCGAGTAGCTGGGATTACAGGCATGCGCCACCATGCCCAGCTAATTTTTGTATTTTTAGTAGAGATAGGGTTTCACCATGTTGGCCAGGCTCATGTTTTATATATATATATATATATATATATATATATATATATTTTATATATTTAAATGAGAGTTTGCGTATAATAACAAACTCATTCTACCTTGAGTAATCAAGAAATCAGTGAACAAGTGTATCACTTTCATAGCTACATAACTGCTTTGCTTTGGATTCTAGACACTAAAACCCAATATTTCATCCCAATAATCATTCAAAAGATTTTTAAAGTTCCTAAGTATGTAAAGCATCATAGTGGCAGAGTTAAAGACAAACTATAGACTTAGACAATTCATATAATTTAAAATGTAACGTTTATAGGTTACTAGAATAAACTGTTTTGCTTTTATCTGGTTTAGTTCTTTGCCTTTTTGGGGGGGCTACATTTAATAATGGCATTTGCAGAGAGAGGGAAGTGGAGAAAAACCAGAAAGACCTGAAGAATTAGAGCTGGATGCAACGGTGCCCACCTATAGTCCCAGCTACTTGGAAGGCTGATGGGTAGAATCACTTGAGTCCAGGAGTTTGAGACCAGCTTGGCCAACAGTGAGATCCAGTCTCTTAAAAAAAAAAAGTCAGCCGAGAGCAGAGGCTCACACCCGTAATCCTAGCACTTTGGGAGGCCAAGGCAGGTGGATCACAAGGTCAGGAGATCGGGACCATCCTGGCTAACACGGTGAAACTTCGTCTCTATTAAAAATACAAAAAATTAGCTGGGTGTGGTGGCGGGCGCCTGTAGTCCCAGTTACTCAGGAGGCTGAGGCAGGAGAATGGCGTGAACCTCGGAGGCGGAGCTTGCAGTGAGCCGAGATTGCACCACTGCACTCCAGCCTGGGCAACAAAGCGAGACTCCATCTCAAAAAAAAAAAAAAAAAAAGTCTTGAAAAATGTACACAGGATAAGACAAATTAGACCAAGTCAAAGAAAGACAGAGAGAGAGAAGAGGAAGTGAGATAAAGAAGTGAAGCTGGGGATGGTGGCTCAGGCCTATAATCCCAGCACTGTGGGAGGCTGAGGCGGGAGGATCCCTTGAGCCCAGGAATTCAAGACCAGCCTAGGCAACACAGAGAGACCTTGTTCTCTACAAATAATAAAAATATTAGTTGGTTGTGGTGGTGCATGCCTGTAGTCCCAGCTACTCAGGAGGCTGAGGTTGGAGGGTCGCCGGAGCCTGGGAGTTCAAGACTGCAGTGAGCTATGATTGCACTACTGCACTCCAGCCTGAGCAATAGAGCATGACGGTCAGAAAAAAAAACCCAAACAACAAAAAATAAACCAAAAAAAAAAAATGAGGAGGAGAAGGAGAGGAAGAAGGTGGAGGAGGAGGAGGAGGAGAAGAAAGAGAAGGACAAGAAGAAGGAAGAATAAAGAAGCAGGGAAAGTGGAACAGAAAGTAAGGAGGGAGGGAGATGAGAGCTAATAAGAAATGACTAAGTTTTTCTCTGAGCCAACAGCTGCTATGGTTACATATCTTTAATCATACATTTGCCTACTGCTGCTAGGTCGTACACTGCTTTTCTTAATCACTTGTTGCCTTTGACAAGGCTGAAAGCAGTACTCTACAAGTTTCAAACCACAAATTCCAAAAGACAAATACCTAGCTTTTTGAGTCTAGAAGGAAGGCAGACTGAAGAGGATTGAGATTCAAGGAAACTCTAATTTTAGTCATATGAAATGAGCATTCCTTCTACCCCGCCCTCAAAGAACTCCTTGTACTGATTCTGCCTAGTCTTTTGTTGTTACTTTTTCCTTTTTAAAATAAGAATATCCTTTTGACTGCCTAGTCTTTTGAAATGTAAGTCTTCAACACTCTTTCATCATATTTCCTGATCTCCGGAGAGTACAGTAAGATTGTGTATGTGGCAGGGCTCAGTGGCTCAAGCCTGTAATCCCAGCACTTTGGGAAGGGCCGAGATGGGCAGATCATGAGGTCAGGAGATCGAGACCATCCTGGCTAACACGGTGAAACCCCGTCTCTACTAAAAAAAAATACAAAAAACTAGCTGGGCGTGGTGGCAGGCGCCTGTAGTCTCAGCTACTCAGGAGGCTGAGGCAGGAGAATGGCATAAACCCAGGAGGCAGAGCTTGCAGTGAGCTGAGATCCGGCCACTGCACTCCAGCCTGGGCGACAGAGCGAGACTCCGTCTCAAAAAAAGGATTGTGTATGTACATCTGTATTAGACACAAATCAATTAGAAAGTGTGTTGTGGGAAGTCAGGGACCCCGAACAGAGGGACTGGCTGGAGCTGAGGCAGAAGACATAAATTGTGAAGATTTCAGGGACATTTATCAGTTCCCAAAACTGATACTGGTATTTTTTTTTTTTTTTTTTTTTGAGGCAGAGTCTCGCTCTGTTGCCCAGGCTGGAATGCAGTGGCCAGATCTCAGCTCACTGCAAGCTCCGCCTCCCAGGTTTACGCCATTCTCCTGCCTCAGCCTCCTGAGTAGCTGGGACTACAGGCACCCGCCACCTTGCCCGGCTAGTTTTTGTATTTTTTAGTAGAGACGGGGTTTCACCATGTTAGCCAGGATGGTCTCAATCTCCTAATCTCGTGATCCGCCCGTCTCAGCCTCCCAAAGTGCTGGGATTACAGGCTTGAGCCACCGCGCCTAGCCAATTAATACTTTTATAATTTCTCACGCCTGTCTTTACTGCAATCTCTGAACATAAATTGTGAAGATTTCATGGACATTTATCACTTCTCCAATCAATACTCTTCTAATTTCTTATGCCTGTCTTTAATCTCTTAATCACATTAGCTTCGTAAGCTGAGAAAGTACATCACCTCAGGACCACTATTGTACAAATGGATTGTAAAACATGTGTGTTTGAACAACATGAAATCAGTGCACCCTGAAAAAGAACAGAATAACAGCGATTTTCAGGGAACAAAGGAAGATACCCATAAGGTCTGACTGCCTGCACAGTCGGGCAGAATAGAGCCATATTTTTCTTCTTGCAGAAAGCGAGTAGGAGAAATATCGCTGAATTCTTTTCCCAGCAAGGAATAACCCTGGGGAAGGAATGCATTCCTAGGGGTAGGTCTATACACAGCCACTCTGGGAGTATCTGTCTTATGAGATTGAGATAAGGACTGAAATATGCCCTGGTCTCCTGCAGTACCCTCAGGCTTACTAGCATTGGGAAATTCCAGCCTGGTAAATTCTAGTCAGACTGGTTGTCTGCTCTTGAATCCTGTTTCCTGTTAAGATGTTTATCAAGACAATGCATGCACAGCAGGACGTAGACCCTCATCAGTAATTCTAATTTTGCCTTCGCCTGTGATCTTTATTGCCCTTTGAAGCATGTGATCATTGTGACTTACTCCCTGTTCATACACCCCCTCCCCTTTTAAAATCCCTAATAAAAACTTGCTGGTTTTGTGGCTTGCGGTCACCATCACAGTCCTACGAATATGTGATGACACCCCTGGAGGCCCAGCTGTAAAATTTCTCTCTTTGTACTCTTTCTCTTTATTTCTCAGATTGGCCAATACTTAGGGAAAATAGAAAGAACGTATGTTGAAATATTGGGGGCTGGCTCCCCCAATAAAAGTGAAAAGGTGAGTGAATACTATTTATTTGAACAGTTAAATTTTGACTCTGCTCAGGTCATATCACATTAGTTTTATAAAAGATTTTTGCTAAATACTGGTTTTCCAGCACATATAAATAAATATGTAGCTGTCTACTCCTTTTCCTCTACTAGTCCACACTCCTTTCAACTTTAATTTCTTTATTCCTGCCTGTATCTTTCCAGCAAGCCCTAATTCAGAAGTGAGAAGACGTTAAGTACCACACAGTTAAATAAATTACCCAAGGACAGGGAGCTGAGTGGCTGAGTCATGGCTGAGACATAAGTCTTCCTTATGTTAGACACAGGGAATTATCAGTACCTACACAGAATTTTTTACAGCCAAGGAAAATTTGTATGCAACTTTTTTTTTCCTTTTTAGAATGAGTAGAGAACTACTGAATGCCATTTATGCCATTTAAAGACAGTAAGAATGATTTTTAAAACATTGGCAAAAACTATTGTTGTAATCATTAGAAAAAAACAGAACATAATATTAAAGTCTTATTTTTCCTGCTTATAACATTGAATTTACTAATTTAGTTACATACTTATATTTAAAATGATACATATATTTAGATTTACTGCTGTTAAAACCATCAAAATAAAGTAGCAGTGAAAATTAAAGTATTATTTTTCCTGTTTATCTTTATTTTATTGATATGTATTTAAAATGTTATAAAATTTAATTTTTAATTTATTTTTTATTTATTTATTTTTTATTTTTTTGAGACCGAGTCTCACTCTGTCGCCCAGGCTGGAGTGCAGTGGCGCGATCTCGGCTCTCTGCAAGCTCCGCCTCCCGGGTTCATGCCATTCTCCTGCCTCAGCCTCCCGAGTAGCTGGGACTACAGGTGCCTGCCACCACGCCCGGCTAATTTTTTGTGTTTTTTTAGTAGAGATGGGGTTTCACGGTGTTAGCCAGGATGGTCTCGATCGCTTGACCTCGTGATCCACCCGCCTTGGCCTTCCAAAGTGCTGGGATTACAGGCGTGAGCCACCGCACCCGGCCTAATTTTTAATTTTAAAGTTTAATGTATATATATTTAAAATCACATGAGTCTATTAATTTAGAAATATTGCTCTTTCTACTCTCTAATAAACCACTATTCTTTTAAAAATAAAAACTAGATCAGTAGTAAGCATGAAATCAGAACAGGAATTATCTACATTTCGTTATTTTAAGTAGTATCTTACTTCTTTGGTTCAATTTGGAATATGGCATAAAAGTAACATCTGAAGTAATGCTGAAAGGATAGCTGGTTTTGTTACAAATACACACACAGATATATACATATACATACACACATATTTCTATAAATGGAAAAAAATATCATGAAAGCCTAGAGCAGTTTATTGGCAAGTATGTATAATTTAAAATGAGTGCCTGGCTGGGCCAAGTGGCTCAAGCCTGTAATCCCAGCATTTTGGGAGGCTAAGGCAGGTGAATCACTTGAGGTTAGGAGTTTGACACCAGCCTGGACCACATGGTGAAATCCCATCTCTACTAAAAATACAAAAATTAGCCAG
This sequence comes from Chlorocebus sabaeus, assembly GCF_047675955.1. Lineage (NCBI taxonomy): Eukaryota > Metazoa > Chordata > Mammalia > Primates > Cercopithecidae > Chlorocebus > Chlorocebus sabaeus. Next base: position 79,001,353 of record NC_132910.1, on the reverse strand, counting down.
GCGGGTGGACGTAGTGGCATGTGCCTATAATCCTAGCTACTAGGGAGGCTGAGGCATGAGAATCCCTTGAACCTGGGAGGCAGAGGTTGCAGTGAGCCAAGATCGCATCACCGCACTCCAGCCTAGGCAACAGAGTGAGACTCCATCTCAAAAAATTTAAATAAATAAATAAATAAATAAATACATAAAATGAGTGTTTTATCCCTCAATATTTGAGGAACCTAAACCCAATTATGTGAAAAATATTTTTTACCTCTGATGCTGAGAAATGAAAATCGCATAGAAGACATATAAACTATCCTCAAAGGAATACTAATATTTTACCAGAAGATAAATATTAAATTTTCCTGAACTTTTATTACAATTCAATCTTGGGTAATATTTGAATACTAAATTATGCCATGTTACCATAAAATTATTTAAGGTTGCTCAAATGGATATTTTCTTTTTGTTTTGTTTTGTTTTGAGACAGAATTTTCGCTCTGTCACCCAGGCTGGAGTGCAATGACACGATCTCAGCTCACTGCAACCTTCGCCTTCCTGGTTCAAGCAATTCTCCTGTCTCAGCCTCCCGAGTAGTTTGGATTACAGGCACCCGCCATCATGCCCGGCTAATTTTTGTAGGGACAGGATTTCACCATGTTGGCCAAACTGGTCTCGAACTCCTGACCTCAAGGTGATCTGCCTGCCTCGGCCTCCCAAAGCGCTGGGATTATAGGCCTCCCAGAGCCACCACATCTGGCCTGAATGCTATGTTTTAAAATATTATAGTTCATTTGGAATTTTGACATAAGTACATTTCCAATATAGGCTGTCCAGAAGATACATCACAATTTCATGAGCTATTTTACATTACATAGGGAAATCCATAATTTGTGATCTATAAATCCCGTCACCACAGATCTTTAGCAGTCTTAAAACTGTTCTTTTAAGAGAAAAGAATGCTTGCAGTTTCCTTATTTCATTTACCTGATATATTTTTCTCTACCTCAATAAAAACAGAAAGTGTGAAAAAAGAGACAGAATCATGAGTAATAGACCAAATGATAATAGGACAAATAGGTTTCCCCCTGTGGATTAATCTATACTTGGCATAGCCTTAAACTTTTCCTACTTATTTGACAATATAAGCAAAAGTTCAAAATCTGCACAAATCTTATAAATACAGAAATTCCATGTTTAGCAACTTATGGCACAAAAATAATCAGAGAAGCAGGTAAGGAGATATACATAAGGATGGTCATTGTGATGTTTATAATAGTGAAAAACAATGCAACTTAAATGTGCACCATAAGGAATTAGTTAATTATGGTAGAGCCACAGTATGGAATACCAAACAGTCATTAATGATAACCAACTGCATATTCATTGATTAATTAGGTAAAAAAAAGAGTAAGTACAGTTGTATGTGAACACATAGGAAAAAGATTAGAATATACATAAAATAGTGGTTATCACTCATTGGTGGAATTACCAGTGATTTTTTTTTTCTTTTTTCTTATTTGCATTTTCTAATGTTTTAATGCAATGAGATAAATTGCTGCACAAGAATGACAGGGGGAAAGAAATGAAAAGTAGATGTCAATGTGCATCACCTGGGAATTTATAGTCTTTCATCAAAATAAGTTATACTTTACATCTGACTAGAAATTGTTGAAAAAAATATTAATTATGTTGTAAAAATATGACACTGCAGAGACAGGAAGTCAACTTGTTTCCCCATTCCTGTCACTAACTGGAAAGAACCCTTCCTCAATTTCCAACAGATGTTGAGGAGTACTTCTGAGTCTGAGTAAAATCACATAATTTTCCTCCTTTCTTTATGCTTTATAGCTTGTATAACTGTCCAGATAAGGTGGAGAATCTATGAGAAAGGGACACATAGTTCCAGGGATTGAAGTGATGATATGTAAAAACTGAAAGTTTCTTTTCCTTCTATATCCTTTTGCCTACAGGCTAAAGAGCTACACAACCACTTATGCTTTAAAAAAATTTTTTTTTTTTTTTTTGACACAGGGTCATGCTCTGTCACCCACGCTGGAGTGCAGTGGTACAATTATAGCTCACTCTAACCTCGATCAGGCAACCTTCAGCCTTAGCCTCCTGAGTAGGTAAGACTAGAGGCACATACCATCATGGCCAGTAAATTTATTTTCTATTTTTTTTTGTAGAGATAGTGTCTTTCTATGTTGCCCAGGTTGACTTAATGCTTTTAATAAAGCATTAATAAGACAAAGCATATCTAAAACAGTTAAGGCTGGGTGCAGTGGCTCAAGTCTGTAATCTCAGCACTCTGGGGAGCAAAGGCAGGAGGATCACTTGAGCCCAGGAATTTGAGATCAGCCTGGACAATGTAGTGAGACCCCTATCTCTACAAAAAAACTAAAAAAAAATTAGCCAGGTCTAGTGACATCAGTCTACAGTCCCAGCTACTCAGGAGGCTGAGGTGAGAGGATCACTTGAGCCGGGGAGGTTGAGGGTGCAGTGAGCCAAGATAGCACCACTGCATCCTAGCCTGACTGACAAAGCAAGACTCTGTCAAACAAATAAATAAATACATAAACTAGCTACACGTTTATGTTTTTTATATTCCCTGCACACTATTTTCATTCCTTTTTTTTTTTTTTTTAAGATGGTGTTTCACTCTTGTCACCTAGCCTGGAGTCCAATGGCATGATCTCAGCTCACTGCAACCTCGGCCTCCCATGTTCAAGTGATTCTCCTGCCTCAGCGTCCCGAGTAGCTAGGATTACAGATGTCTGCCACCATACCTGGCTAAATTTTTTTGTATTTTTAGTAGAGACGGGGTTTCACTATGTTGGCCAGGCTGGTCTCGAACTCCTGATGTCAGGTGATCTGCCCGCCTTGGCCTCCCAAAGTGCTGGGATTACAGGTGTGAGCCACCGTGCTTGGCCTCATTCCTTATTTATTACTTTCAACAACCCTACGAGATTAAGTGTTATTAGTCCTACTTTATAAAGCCTGGTTCAGAGATTAAGTAATTGACATTAGGTCCATAAGTAGTAGACTCAGGGTTCGATCCCAGATCTGTTTAATTCCAAAGTTCTAGTTCTTTCCACTATATGACATTGCTTGCCTTTCATTCAGAGGCTATCAACAGAAAAAAATATAAATTTAAAATAATGCCTTAGGGGTAACAAAATAATGGACAGCTGACTAAAACTTCTAATCAGGTCTATCAAACCGCTCTTCTGTTAGTTTGCACTTTATAGGTTCATTTACAGGGTTGGTTAAAAGGTTAAGTAGGTTTCCATTACAGAATAATCTCTTCTTGACTGAAGAATTTTTCAAACGCCCATACATGTATCACTATTTTATCATTGCTATTGTAGACAAAATCTTAAAAGGAGAAAACACCTACTAACCAGAAACAGCAAATAGTTTATTATCAACAATGTAGGGGAAAAAAGTACAGTATTTTGTTCTTTTTAAATAAAATTAGTTATAACATAAAATAGAGAACTGTGTAAAGATCTAGGTTCAACACTGATTTAGAATTAAAAACAACTTAAAAAACCCATTATCAAGCCAGGCACAGTGGCTCACTCCTGTAATCCCAGCACTTGGGAGGCTGAGGTGGGCAGATCATTTGAGGTCAGGAGTTCGAGACCAGCCTGCCCAACATGTTGAAACTACATCTCTACTGAAAATACAAAAATTAGCCGGGTGTAGTGGCAGGTGCCTATAATCCCAGCTACTCCAGAGGCTGAGGCAGGAGAATCACTTGAACCCAGGAGGCGGAGGCTGCAGTGAGCACCACTGCTCTCCATCTAGCCTGGGCAACAGAGTGAGACTCTGGAGACTCTGTCTCTAGCCTGGGAGACAGAGTGAGATTCCATCCCCAAAACAAAACAAAACACAAACCATTAACAGTGGCTGAGCGTGGTGGCTCATACCTGTAATCCCAGCACTTTGGGAGGCGAGGCAGGTGGATCCCTTGAGACCAGGAGGTTGAGAACAGCCTGGCCGACATGGCAAAAGCCCATCTGTACTAAAAATAAAAAAATTAGCCTGGTATGGTGGCACACGCTCATAATCCCAGCTACTCAGGCAGCTGAGACATGAAAATTGCTTGAACCTGAAAGGCAGAGTGCACAGTGGGCAGCACTGCTCTCCATCCAGCCTGGGAAACAGAGCAAGACTCTGTCTCAACAAACAAACAAACAAAAAAACCACTAACAAGACTGAGCTAAGAATAATCTCTGTACTCTAACAAAGATCCAAAAAGCCAGTTTTCAACTATTGTATAATTAACCACTTAGGAACCTCAGGTATTTCAGAATATCTATTTACATTCTCAAACTGACATGCTAATTACATACCAATCCTGAGGTGCTTTACTTAGCTGAACTATGTAGTCTGTCTAGTCTAAGTTACCACATGCTTTTTAGTTTCTTCACTTAAAAGTACTTCTTCTTCCTGTTATAAAATCAACACATGTACATGGTATTTTTTTTTTTTTTGAGACAGAGTCTCACTCTGTGGCCTAGGCTGGAGTGCAGTGGCACAATCTTGGCTCATTGCAACCTCCGTCTCCTGGGTTCAATCAATTCTCCTGCCTCAGCCTCCCAGGTAGCTGGGATTACAGGTGTCTGCCACCACACCTGGCTAATTTTTTGTATTTTTAGTAGAGATGGGGTTTCGCCATGTTGGCAAGGCTGGTCTAGAACTCCTGAACTCAAGTGATCCAACTGCCTTGGCCTCCCAAAGTGCTGGGACTACAGGCATAAGCCACCATGCCTGACCTAAAACTAAAAATTTAAAGCCAAAAATCTCTCCACTCAGAGATAAGCAGAGTTTGTATATTCATATATATCCTTTGGAAACTTCTGTGTGATTATGTGTGCATACTTATGTATTTACAAAAATGGAACTAAAAAATCCTTTGTATTATCTTCTTAAACTTTCACACGTTGTGACCATATTTCCATGTTACTAATGGTATCCACAGTATGGATAATTAATCACCTACTGTTGAACATTTAGGCATTATCTATTTTTTGCAACTATAAACAATGCTTCGATGAATATCCTTGAATTAAAATATCTTCTAATTCAGCCTTTTCAATAATTTAGGCCTGCCTTGTTAGTCCTAATTTCAAATAACATAGTGTTGACATTATAATTTCAATGAACATAAATAACATATTAATTCATCTTTTTGAACAAAAAATTCTTACCTTGCAATAACAGATTCAATTGGCATGATATCAGGCACATAGTGAGCCATAGGGGAAACAAAGTGTCCATCTAAGATCTTACAATCTGATTGCTCTTCAATCTAAAAGAAAATCAAAACCAAGATGTATGCAAGAAAACTAAGATATCTTGGTCTATCATGGATGTTCTTCTAATAAAAAGTTCTATTCAATTAAAATCATGTTTTCAGCACCTACCACGTAAACTTTTCGTGCCACTGTACTTTATTATTAATTATTCTATGTGCATAATCATTGAGTATATTATAGGGTACATGTGATGTTTTGATACCAGCATACAAGTTGTAATGATCAAATCAGGGCAACTGGGGTATCCATCACCTGAAGCACCTATCATTTCCTTGTGTTAGGAACATTCCAATTTCACTCTTATTTCAAAATATACAATAAATTATTGTTAATTATAGTGACTCTATTATGCTATCAAATACTAGATATTATTGATTCTAACTGTACATTTGTACCTGTCAATCATCTCCATTCTATCTTCCCCTCCCTGCTACTTTTCTTAATCTCTGATAATCATCAATCTACTCTTCATCTCCATGAGTTCAATTTTCAAAAATATTTAGCTCCCACGTATGAGTGAAAACACATGAAATTTGTCCTTCTGTGACTGGTTTAATTTACTTAACACAATGTCCTTCAGTTCCATCCATGCTGTTGCAAATGACAAGATTCATTCTTGCTTATGATTGAATAATATTTCACTGCATATTTGTACATTTTCTTTATCCATTCATCTGCTGGTGAACACTTAGGTTGATTCTGCATCTTGGCTACTATGAACAGTGCTACAATAAACATGGGAGTGCTCATATCTCTTTGATACAGTGATTTCCTCTCTTTTTCATATATACCCAGTGGGGGGATTGCTGGGTCATATGGTAGTTCCAGTTTTAGCTTTTGAGGAAGTTCCATACTGTTCTCCACAGTGGTCATACTAACTTACATTCCCACCAACAGTGAACGAGGTTTCCTCTTCCTCTTTCTCTACATCCTCACCAGCTTTTACTATTGCCTGTCTTTTGAATAAAAGCCATTTTAACTAGGGTAAATGATATATCACTGTAATTTTGATTTGCATTTCCCTGATGATTAGTGATGCTGAGCATTTTTTCATATACATGGTTGGCCATGTGTATGTCTTCTTTTGAAAAATGTGAAATGTCGGCCAGGCGCGGTGGCTCACGCCTATAATCCCAGAACTTTGGGAGGCCAAGGCAGGCGGATCACCTGAGGTCAGGAGTTCGAGACCAGCCTTACCAACATGGTGAAACCCTGTCTCTACTAAAATACAAAAAATTAGCTGGACATGATGGTGCGCGCCTACAGTTCCAGCTACTCAGGAGGCTGAGGCAGGAGAATCACTTGAACCCAGGAGGCAGAGGTTGCAGTGAGCCGACATTGAGCCACTACACTCCAGCCTGGCAACACAGCAAGACTCCGTCTCAAAAAAACAAAAGAAAAATGTAAAATGTCTATTCAGATCTTTTACCCATTTTAAAATCAGATTATGATTTTTTCCCTATTAATTTATTTGAGCTCCTTATATTCTGGTTCTTAATTCCCTGTCAGATGAGTAGTTTGTAAACATTTTCTCCGATTCTGTGGACCACAGTGGTTTTTAAAGACATGGTTCCTGCCTATACACATTTCTTTTCCTTCCATATCCTTTACTATAATCTAGTTGAGAAAATAAACTATAAATAAATCACATTGATACACTGACATGCAATAACTCAAAATAAACTACTAGTTAAGAGAATTACATTCAACACCTAAACTTATTTTCCCCTCCAATAAGTATTTTATTTTTGTAGAGACAGGATCTTACTATGTTGCTCAGGCTAGTCTGGAACGCCTGGCCTCAAGCCTCCCAAAGTGTTGGGTATTAAGGCATGAGCCATCGTGTCTGGCCTAATTATTTCTTAAAAATTTCAGGTCAATAGTAAAAAAATTAAAGTAGCATTGAATTACCACATATTTTCATTCAAATCAGAAACAAAAACGTATCTGTGGATGATGTATATATCTAACTTTTTAAAAAATTAATTAACTAATTAGTTAATTTTTGGGGAAATGGGGTCTCACTCTGTCACCCAGGCTGGAGTACAGTGCTGCCATCCTGGCTCACTGTATGCTTCACCTCCCAGGGTTCAAGCAATCCTCCCACTTCAGCCTCCAGAGTAGCTGGGACTACAGGCATACCACCATACCCAGCTAATTTTTACATTTTTTTGGTAAAGACAGGGTTTTGCCATGTCGCCCAGGATGGTCTCAAACTCCTGGACTCAAGCAATCTGCCCGACTTGGCCTCCCAAAGTGCTAGGATTACAAGCTAGCTTTTTTTGTTTTGAAACAGAATCTTACTTTGTTGTCCAGGCTGGAGTGTGCTGGCGCGATCTCGGCTCACTGCAACCTCTGCCCCCCAGGTTCAAGCGATTCTCCTGCCTCAGCCTCTCGAGTAGTTAGAATTACAGGTGCACATCACCATGCCCGGTTAATTTTTTTTATTTTTAGTAGAGACGGGGTTTCACCATATTAAAAACCACCAGGCTGGTCTCAAACTCCTGAGCTCACATGATCCACCCATCTCGGACTCCCAAAGTGCTAGGATTACAAGTGTGAGCCACTGCACCCGGGACAAGCTAGTTTTTTAAAAAACAAATTCTAGGTCATGTGCAGTGACTCACACCTGTAATCCCAGTACTCTGGGAGGCCGAGGTGGGCAGATCTCTCGAGCCCAGGAATTCAAGATCAGCCTGAGCAATATGGCAAAAACTCTGTCTCTACAAAAAATACAAAAATTAGCTGAACGTGGTAGCATGTGGCTGTGGTCCCAGCTACATGGGAGGCTGAGGTGGGAGGATCACTGGAGTCCAGGAGGTCATGGCTGCAGTGAGCCATGACTGCACCACTGCAGTGCAGCTGGGTGACAGGGTGAGACCTTGTCTCAAAACAAAACAACATTTTGTTTTGTTTACCAAAAAAAAAAAATTTTTTTTTGTAATCAGCTGGACAAATGTTATCTATTAAATGACCCACATATTTTTGCAACTGACTTAAAACACTACTATTACTATGTACTAAACATCCATATATTTCTGCTAGTTATTTTCAATCCTTCATTAGGTCTTATTTGCCTACCTTTTATTTCTGCACCCATATCATGCTGTGTTGATAACTGTAGCATTTTAATACTCATTGTTATATGACTAAACTAGTCTTTGTTTACAACTCTTCCTTTCCAGCGTATTCCCAATCTGATTTTATTCTCATGCATTTTCTTAAAATAATTTTAGGATGCTTTTATGGATGTAGGTTCTATGTTCAATACTTTAATTGAAATTGCATTACATTTTAAAAAATGCTTAAGGAGACATAATATCTCTATAAAACTGAATTTTTAATCCAAAAAACTTTCCAATTTAGTTTTTTATGCCTATTGGTATAGTTTTAAAGTGTTCTTCTTATGTATTCATTTTTATTTATTTATTTTTATTTTTTGAGTCTTGCTCTGTCACCCAGGCTGGAGTGCAGTGAGTGCTATCTTGGCTCACTGCAACCTCTGCCTCCCAGATTCTAGCAATTCTCCTGCTTCAGCCTCCTGAGTAGCTGGGACTACAGGCATGTACCAGCATGCCTGGCTAATTTTTTTGTATTTTTAGCAGAGATGGGGTTTTGCCATGTTGGCCAGACTGGTCTCGAACTTCTGACCTCAAGTGATCCACGCTCCTCGGCCTCCCCAAGTGCTGGGATTACAGGCATAAGCCATCGCACTCAACCCTTTTATGTATTTTACAAGAATAAGTTATTTGATAAAGCAGCAGCACAAACTAATACATAATTAATTTTTTTTTTTTTTAAGACAGGGTCTCATTCTGTTGCCCAGACTTGAGTACAGAGGCATGATCTCAGCTCACTGCAACCTCTGCCTCCTAGGCTCAAGCAATTCTGCTGCCTCTGCCTCCCAAGTAGCTGGAATTAGAGGCATGCACCACCATGCCCAGCTAATTTTTGTATTTTTAGTAGAGACGGGGTTTCACCATGTTGGCCAGCCTGGTCTTGAACTCCTGACCTCAAATGATCCACCACCTCAGCCTCCAGAAGTGCTGAGATTACAGGTGTGAGCCACCGCGCCCAGCCCATTATTAATTATTAATAAAGGAAGCAGAACAAACTAATGTTAAAGGGAAAAATAGTGCAACAAATTAGCGTTCTGATAGCTGGCAACTTGGTAAGAAAAGACAATTTCAGAATTACACATATTATACATAACATGGATTTTAAAATTAAGCAAGATACAACCCAACAATAAAAAGATAGAGAACTCAATGTAAAAAGGAGCAAAGGTTTGAAAAGACAGTTCCCCAAAGAAGGTATACAAATGGCCAATTCACACTTGAAAAGATGTTCAGCCTCACAGCCATTAGGGCGTAGTCAAAACCACAAGGAAATACTTTTATACCCACTATGATGACTTGGACAAGTACAAAGTTGGTGCGTATGGCAAAATCAGAATGTTTATTCACTGCTGGTGGGAATATATAAAATAGTATAGTCACTATGGAAAACAGTTTGATAGTTAAACTTAGAGTTATCATCATATGACCCAATAATTAAACTCTTCAGTATACACAAGAGAACTAAAAACATACATTCACACAAAAATCATACTTGAGTATTCATAGCAGCACTATTTATAATAGCCAAAAAGTGAAAACAACCCAAATGTCCATCAATTTATGAATGGATAAGCAAACTGTGGTATACAGTACAATAGAATATTATTTAGCTATACAAAAGGATTAAGTTTTCCTTGAATGTTCTGATGCTGTAAAAAAAAAAAAAAAAACTAAAAAGAAGTACTGACACATGCTACAACATGGATGAACCTTGAAAACATTATGCTAAGTGAAGAAGCCAGATAAAAAAAGCTACATATTGCATGATTCCATTTATAAGAAATGTCCACAGTAGGAGAACCCACAGAGACAGAGGGTAGACTAGTGATTGCCAGCAGGTGGGGGAAGAGGCAAGGGAAAGTGACAGCTAATGGATACAGGGTTTCTTTCTAGGACAATGAAAATATTCTAGAATTAGTGACAGTGTTGATGGCTGCACATCTTGGTAATATAATTTAAAAACCATTCAATTGTATACTGTAAAACGGTGAATTTTATCTCCATTGCTTTTTTTTTTTTCTTTGAGACGGAGTCTCGCTCTGTCACCGGGCTGGAGTGCTGTGGCATAATCTCGGCTCACTGCAACCTCCGTGTCCTGGGTTCAAGCGATTCTCCTGCCTCAGCTTCCCGAGTAGCTGGAACTACAAGTACGCGCCACCACGCCCAGCTAATTTTTGTATTTTTCTTTTAGTAGAGACGGGGTTTCACCATGTTGGCCAGTATGGTCTTGATCTCTTCACCTCACGATCCTATCGCCTCGGCCTCCCAAAGTACTGGGATATCCTTGTCTCAGTTTTTAAAAACTAAAGGTAGTGGATCAGTAAGAATGCATTCCAAAATCTTAACAGCAATTCACTCTTGGGAGGGAAATGGAATTAGGTAGTGGAAAGTGGCAGAGATTAAAGGAGATTTTTTTTTTTAACTTGGTACATTTTAAATTTTTTTTAAGTTTATAATTTTTTAATAGAAAAAATATAGAGGATAAAAATATTTGGCAAAATTTGAGGGTACAGGGAGAAATGCTATTAATTCAGAAGATACAGAAAGAACTTCTATTATGTGGAGGAGGGGTTTTCAATCTATAAAATTTTGTTCTTAGCAGTCGAACTCTTTTGAAAAGAGAAATCTAAAGATATCCAAAACATATGAGATGCAAGTACAGTTACTTTGGTTGAAGGGGAGTGAGGGATGTGTGAAGCTTGCCTATTTGTATCCCCTCTCCAACAATACATCAAAGTATGCAATTACATAAACCTAGAAATATTTTACGGAAAACCAGGTGCCTCCTTTAAAAAAAAGATCTCAAAAACATCCTTGGCTTCTCTAATTTTATAGCTTTTTCTTTCTACCATTCTCTCAGGAATTAACTGTATCCCATAATATTTTTCCTGGTGTTATTTAACAGTTGTTTGCTAATAATTTCTTATGTGCTGATTCTCCAACTAGATTACTCCCCTTTAATACTCACTATTCTTCTGTAACGTTGAGTAGTTTAACCCTCCTGAGCCTAAAGACAGAGAATGAGATCCAGAAATATCCAGCCTAAGTACTTCTTTATATATTAGGCAAGTAATAAACATATGCTCCCAAATATACGTGAACGTAGTTATTAACAACATCCAGTTAGTGCACAGATAGTATTATTTGTTTATTTTTGAGACGGAGTTTCACTCTTGTCATCCAGGCTGGAGTGCAATGGCATGATCTTGGCTCACTGCAACCTCCACCTCCCGGGTTCAAGTGATTCTCCTGCCTCAGCCTCCTGAGTAGCTGGGATTATAGGCATGCGCCACCATGCCCGGCTAATTTGTATTTTTTTAAAGTAGAGACGGGGTTTCTCCACGTTGGTCAGGCTGGTCTGGAACTCTCAACCTCAGGTGATCCACCTGCCTCCACCTCCCAAGTGCTGGGATTACAGACGTGAGCCACTGCACCCGGCCCACAAATAGTATTCTTTAAATATGAAATGAAAAATCCATACTGCACTCATATTTTAGTATTTATTGTTGTTATACTCCAATATGTAATCTATTCTTTTTTTCTGTTTTTCTCTCGTTTGAATACCTTATCAATGTGTACTGGATAATCGCTTGAAACCAGATTCTGGCATCTTTCTCGATTTCCAATCATCTTTCTGAATTCAAAGAGTCTATTATGGGAAAGAAGACAAAAAGGAAAAAATTCATCTTTTATATCACCTACTAGGCATATTATAATTGAGACTGATTAACAGTAATTAAAAATTAGCAAATCCAGTTCATAAGCCATATTAAAATTTAATTTTGATCATTAAAGAAAGAGATTAGGCTGTTTTTTCCCAAACTGAACACTTTTTTCAAAAAAATGTGAGAAACAATATTGTTCAGAAAGTAATTAATACATATAAGACTCAAAATTAAAGGCACCAATCCTGAAAATTCATTTTCTCTTTTTTTTTTTTTCCGAGAGAGAGTCTTGCTTTGTCACCCAGGCTAGAGTGCAGTGGCGCGATCTCACCTCACTGCTCTCACCTCACCACAACCTCTGCCTCCCAGGTTCAAGCCATCCTGCCTCAGCCTTCCGAGTAGCTGGGATTACAGGCATACGCCACCACATCTGGCTAATTTTTGTATTTTTGTATTTATTTTTTTGAGACAAGAGTCTCACACTGTCGCCCTGGCTGGTGTGCAGTAGCGCTATCTCGGTTCGCTGCAACCTCCACCACCCGGGTTCAAGCGATTCTCCTGCCTCAGCCTCTCGAGTAGCTAAGATTACAGGTGTCCGCCACCACGCCCGTCTAATTTTTTGTATTTTTAGTAGAGATGGGATTTCACTACATTAGCCAGGCTGTTCTCCAACTCCTGACATCGTGATCCGCCTGCCTCGGCCTCCCAAAGTGCTGGAATTAGAGAGTGAGCCAGCGCGCCTGGCCAATTTTTTTATTTTTAGTAGAGACGGTTTTACCATGTTGGCCAGGTCAGTCTGGAACTTCTGACTTCGTGATCCGCCCACCTCAGTCTCCCAAAGTGCTGGGATTACAGGAGTGAGTCACCAATCCTGGCCGAAAATTCATTTTCTTAAGTCCAGATTTTCCTATGAGCTACAGTGTATTCCAGTTTTAAAGTCATTACAAATTTGGGTTACCCAAGAAGACTCAATCCTTGAAAACTACATACAATTCTTATCAGCTTAATAATTATTGAAGTAAAAAATCTACCCTGTGTTTCTGAGAGCTCTCTATTTAAAAAATCTGAATTATTTTTAAAATAGTACAATTTATGATATGGGCTAAAACTTAAGAGAAATAACTAAAAAGACAAAAGTAAAAAGGAAATAATTACATTTTACATAGTTTAATGTCTAATTTGCTGGACAAATGCTCTGTACTTGAGAGTAAGGGATTTTATAACAAAGTTTTAAATGTTCATTAAAACAACAAATTCAGAACAAGTATTCAGGAAAAAAAATTGCTTGCCTTTTGAGATCTTCTGGCCTTCCCCATCCTCTGATAAAAAGTTTTGTTAGGAGAAGTCTCCGGTATAGAATATCTAACTTGCTCACACCCATCAGTAGCAAACAAGCATCTATAAAACAAAATTAAAATGGTTTTAAAATGTTTTGTTTTTTTCAAGGCAGCAGGTCAATTCTCTAACCATTTCTTTGACTATCATGTAAAATTAAAGATTCAGACTAAATTCTTGAATTAATTCCTTTGGAAACAAAATACAAGATTTTGGGGAAAAAAAGAGCTGGGTTGAAAAGAGAGAAGATGTACACCCTTGAACTTCACTAAACTGTGAATTCCTCTAGGGTAGGATCTTCCCATCCTCAGTACAGTTGCTGAAATAAGTACCCTCTATTTGCTGGAAAAAAATAGTAGGGGAATATGTGATAGTGTATTATCTGCCAGGCACCACTATTTTAAGAACTACAAACACATGCACAGGTTCTCATTAAACCTACCAACAATTTTGAGGATGGATTTATTATCCCAATTATACAGACAAGAAAACTGAGGCACAGATAATTTACTCAAGGTCACACAACTAGTGGAAAACATAGCTAAGATTCAATCCCAGGCACACAACTTAACATCTAACTATGACACTACACTCTCCTCTACTATACTACAGTGAATGAAAAATAATAATCACTGCTACTACTTGCATACCGTTTATCTATCTTCTCAAATATTTCCAAAGATTTTTAAGTATCTACCTCCATCTTGTCAAACTGAATGGTAAGATTTTGATTTGTGGGTGAAACCTGACACAGATTCAGTGTTTACTCTACTTAGATAAATGAAAAATGAAAATCTGCATTTCCTTTTTCAATTGTTTTATTTTTTCTCAGATCTTAGGAAATCTGCATTTTCATCAACGAGCTTTAAGAAGTACTTATCCATTGCTTCAGATTTTTTTGAAACCTTCCCTTTTATCTTCTATTTTAACTTTTTCATTTTTTAATAACCTGCAAGACCAACTTAATATCCTCTGTTTGCCTAGGTATAGAATGTAACCCACCATCAATTGGGCTGGCATTTAAGTTGTTTTAATGGTTGGACCAGCAAAACCAAGTCATTCATACTGCCTCTTATAATTCTCAGTACCAAGAAGAAACATTTACTAGCCAATGTACTTGTTAGACAAGACAACCTATAGCCAGAGTATAGGATTAAGTGTTTTTAAAAGCACCCATCTCTCTTTTTCCCAGTTTCCATGTGCTCTTCAATGACTCTTTGATAAATGTGTGGTTTAGACATAACAATGTTTGAAAAAATGTATTGCATACACAGTTTTGTTATTATACTATTTATGTCTACCACTATACATAAACTGGTATTAATTACTAGAGTCCTATAAATTATCATCCATCCAGTGTTAAGTGCAGTTCACCATAGACGAACCATCTCTGGGTGGGTTAATAAGTTCCTGAACTTGTAAGACTATGTATGATTTTTTTCATTCAACAAATATTTATTAACTGCTTATTATATTCCAATCATTATTTTGGGCCCTGTGCCACAAAAATGACAAAGGAATGGTCTTGTTCTCATTGATCTTAGATTTTAGTGGAGGGAAAATAATTAAAAATTTAAAAAAATCTATCTAACTATCAAAATAAGTAAGAGTAGAAGATAATAACACTATGGTTAAAATGAAACAAAGCAATGTGGTAACAACTAAAGGGCTCTTCTGGTAATTTAAAAACCTCTTTGAAGAGGTACCAAAAAGGCAATACAGATGCTCCTCAACCTACAATGGGATTGCATCCCAATAAACCCATCATAAGTTAAAAAAAAAATCGTATGTGGAATATACATTTAATACTCTGACAAACTTATGGTCAAAGTCAAAACAATCATAAGCCAAACCATCATAAGTTAGAGACTGTATGTATTTAAGCCAATAGCTACATGACAAGGAGCACTCAAGTCTTTAAATTGCAAATCTCATTAAAATCATACACCTCTTGAAATCTACCCATTACTATGTTCCAGTGAAATTTGTTGAAAATTACCTACTCAGTGGGTAAAGCACAGGTAGAGATAATTAATATAAGGGAAACGAAAGAAAAAATAATTACATACTCTTTTTAAATTAAAAACGCTCACTGTAAAATTCTTAAATTCACCATTATGAAGGTATGTATAGTAAAAATGGAGAAAATAATCCCCTTCCAATCTTTTTTTTTTTTTTTTTAAGAGGGAGTCTCGCTGTTGCCCAGTACAGTGGCGGAATCCCAAGCTCACTGCAACCTCCGCCCCTTGGGTTTGGGCAATTCTCCTGTCTCAGCCTCCTGAGTAGCTGGGACTACAGGCACCCATCACCATTCCCAGCTAATTTTTGTATTTTCAGTAGAGACGGGGTTTCACCATGTTGGCCAGGCTGGTCTTGAACCCCTGAGTTCAGGTGATCTGTCCGCCTTGGCCTCTCAAAGTGCTGGGATTACAAACGTGAGCCACTGTACCTGAGCCCCCTTCCTATCACTTTTAATTTTACTTTTCAGGCATATCTAGTGCTAACAGTTTGGATTCTACTCTTTCTGATCTTTTTCTTGTTGATGTTACTTATTTACCTACACATACTGTCTTGCTCTGTTTTGTGTTGCTATAACAGAGTAACACCAGCTGGGTAATTTGTAAAGAAGAGAAATTTATTTCTTAAAATTCTGCAGGCTGGAAGTCCAAGGCTGAGGGGTAAACATTTGGTGAGGACCTTGCTGCATCATAACATGGGGGAAGTATCACATGATAAGAGAGCAACAGAGAATTGAACTCACTTTTATAGTAAGCCCACTCTCCAGATAACTAATTCACTTCCAAAATAATAACATTAATCCATCCATGAGGATAAAGCCCTCATAACCTAATCATCTCTTATTAGGACCCACCTCCCAACACTATTGTATTGGGGATTATGTCTCCAACACATGAACTATGGGGGACACATTCAAGCCACTGCACATACTTTTTAAAAAATTACAAAAGTAATGTAACACATTTTGGGCAGAATTAAGACAATATAAAAATTTTATACAGAGTAAATGGAGAAGCTTCTCTTCATCACTTCTTCGTCTCCTCCCATTGGCTTTTTTTTTTTTTTTTTTTTTTTTTTTTGAGATGGGAGTCTCACTCTTGTCACCCAGGCTGGAGCACAGTGGCACAATCTTGGCTCAATGCAACCTCTGCCTCCTTGGCTCAAGTGATTCTCCCATCTCAGCCTCCTAAGTAGCTGGGATTATAGGCACGCAACAGCACACCCAGCTAATTTTTATACTTTTAGTAGAGCCAGGGTTTTGCCATGTTGACCAGGCTGGTTTCGAACTCCTGACCTCAAATGATCCACCTGCCTCAGCCTTTCAAAGTGCTAGGATTACAGGTGTGAGCCACTGCACCTGGTCACCATTGTTAATATTTTAATACTTTGTTCTATCCACTTATACACATACACATGTTTTATGGTGTTTTGTTTTTTTTCTTTTTTTTTTTGAGATGGAGTCTCACTCTGTTGCCCGGGCTAGAGTGCAGTGGCATGATCTCGGCTTACTGCCAGTTCCGCCTCCCAGGTTCATGCCATTCTCCTGCCTCAGCCTCCCGAGTAGCTGGGACTACAGGCGCCTGCAACCACACCCGGCTAAATTTTTGTATTTTTAGTAGAGATGGGGTTTCACCATGTTAGCCAGGATGGTCTTGATCTCTTGACCTCGTGATCCGCCCGCCTCGGCCTCCCAAAGTGCTGGGATTACAGGTGTGAGCCACTGCGCCCGGCCTTTCTGATGTTTTTTAAACATGGAAGAGAGTAACTACTAATTTTTTTTTTTCAGTGCTATTCCTCCTTTTGTTTATAAACATCCGCAAAGCTCTTTCAAATTCAGGGTATATAGATCCACCTCATATTTTTCTCTTAACAGGTAAATTTAGATAATTTATATTTATTATTATGATAAATATTTGGTTTTAGTTTTTTATTGATTCTGTCGGTTGTTCACATTTAACTATTTTACATTTACTTTGAATAAACAGTTTGACTTACATACTTACCATAAAGTTGATGCTTCAACTTTATGATGAATTTATACAATGTAACCTCATCATAAACTGAGGAACATTTAGACTTACAGTGGTTCAACTTACAATTTTTCAGCTTTACAGTAGGTCCATCGGAGTGTTCAGTGCATTTTCAACTTAACAATATTTTCTATTTACAATGGGGTTTATCAGGATGTAACCATATCACAAGCTGAGGAGCATCTGTATTTAACATGTGATATATCACTGTGGCTAAGAGAACCGACTCTAGAGCCAAATTGGGTCAAATTCTTACTATAAGACTTTTAACAAGTCACTTAGCCTTTTTGTAATTCACCTGTAAAATGGAAGTAATGATAATACTTACCTGAAATAATTGGTATGCAATTTAAATTAGTTTATAGAAGGCACTTGAACAGCTCTTTGAAAATTTAAGTGCTACACCTAGTATAGAATCAGGATTTTAAGTCTTTATCAGATTTATAGCAAAAAGCTTCTACCATTCCATTAACTTTACAAATTATATTTACATGTATTCTATATGCTTAAATGTTTATATAATCAACCACACATCCAGTAGAACTCAATACACTGTAAAAATATTCAAATTTAGTTCTTTAAAATATGAAATTCCTTTTTCTCATTGGAGGTCATTGTAAAATGGAGTATTTTTCTTCTCTTTACTAATGATTTTTCCAGGAACATTTTCTTTCTACTGTATTCTAATTCCTATTTTTTAAATCTAGAAATCTATAAATCCATACACCTACTATGTACCCACAAAAATTTTCAAAAATAAAAAAAACTAGAAATCTTTTATAAACTTGGATTAAGTTCTAAAATCTATATTGTTTTAAATTTCTTTCAAATAGCTCTTATTAACTACAATTGTTGTTTTCATGTTTAAAATTCTACAATGAGTTTTCCATATATATTCAATTTGTCATGACTTAAAAAATAAAAATGTAATTATTTAATAGTGTTCAATCTATATATTAACTCGATAGCACTGTGACTTTTAGTCTTCTCATCAAGCGATATACCTATTTATTCATTAATCCAGTTTTGCTTATTTTCTCCACTAATGTTTATGCTATCCCTTAAGTATCTTTACTACACACATTCTGCTACTAATAAATTATTTAGTATTTGTGATAACTACTATAAGATTCCTTTTCTTTGTATTTTCTACCTAGATGTTTATTACTAATTCATAAAAAAAAATTTATTCTAAATGTTTCTTCTGTCCTGCAAGTTTTGTATTAGAATTGCAAATGAATGCATCACACATTGAGCAGACTTATTCATTTGTAATGCAATATGCATCTTTCTACTATACTATGCCACTCCTCCAATATCTTCAAAGTTAAGCCTATCAGAAACCCAAGGTGAAAAATCATAAAGTTCTATGCATGTTACTACCTTTACAGGATTAAGCTTTTCAATCTGTACTATCCTAAATATTTTTATAACTGTCTTTAAAATAGATTTTATTTTCATTTTTAAAACAGATTTCTGATTATATCTGAATAACATTTTTCCAAAACAGCCTTAATAATATACCTAATTGGGAGAAAATATTGACTTTAAGGTACACAAAAACTAAAGGCTATTTTATTATTTATTTATTTTTATTTTTATTTTTCTTTGAGATGGAGTCT
Source organism: Chlorocebus sabaeus (assembly GCF_047675955.1). Taxonomy (NCBI): domain Eukaryota; kingdom Metazoa; phylum Chordata; class Mammalia; order Primates; family Cercopithecidae; genus Chlorocebus; species Chlorocebus sabaeus. The sequence continues at coordinate 78,982,254 of NC_132910.1, read as the reverse complement.
CACTCTGTTGCCCAGGCTGGAGTGCAGTGGCACGATCTTGGCTCACTTCTAGCTCTGCCTCCCATATTCACACCATTCTCCTGCCTCAGCCTCCCAAGCAGCTGGGACCACAGGTGCCCGCCACCACATGTGGTTAATTTTTTGTATTTTTAGTAGAGACGAGATTTCACCGTGTTAGCCAGGATGGTCTCAATCTCCTGACCTTGTGATCCGCCAGCCTCGGTCTTCCAAAGTGCTGGGATTACAGGTGTGAGCCACCGTGCCTGGCTGAAGGATATTTTAAAAACAACTTATACTAAGTATATCCAATGACTGGTAGGATACCTAGTAGAATTCCTCATGGAAAAACAATAAATAGATGATATAAACAAAAAGTTTTAGTTTCCATTATAATATGTTTTCAAATAGTATCTGAAAAGAATGCTATAAGAAGACTACAGGAGAGACCCTGCAAAGTTTTTGCACAAAGGGTCGAAGAGTATATATGACAGGCCTTGCAGGACAAGAGGCAAAGTTAAGGATATTATGTAGGTATTTCAGATAACAAAAGTCACATTTTTTTCACTGAGGAAATTCAAAATGTCATAAAAATAACTGAGTATAAATTTTTGTAATGTATAATTAATGAGAAGAATGAACTTTTTCTTCTTGGGAGTTTGCTTAGTTGAGATTCAAAGTTAGTACCCCATAATGAAATTGGGTACAAATGTTCACCTGTAAAAACTATTCTTAACTTGAAAGACATAGAAAAACAGGCAGGTTGACCAATAGGCCATAGCTTACTGACCCCTGGGTTAGAAAATCAAATAAATCATAGGTATGACACAAATACAACACTGTTATAAATGTAAACATACAACTATAAATCACTACATTAAAATTACAGGCCAGACGTGGTGGCTATTGCTTGTAATCCCAACACTTTACGAGGCTGAGGCAGGCGGATCACTTGAGGTCAGGAGTTCAAGACCAGCCTGGCCAATATGCCAAAACCCCATCTCTACTAAAAATACAAAAACTAGCTGGGTGTGGTGGCACATATCTGTGATCCCAGATACTCAGGAGGCTGAGACAGGAAAATCACTCGAACCTGGGAGGCAGAGGTTGCAGTGAGCCGAGACTGCACCACCGCACTCTAGCCTGGGTGACAGAGCAAGATTCTGTCTCAAAATAAAATAAATAAAATAAAATAAAGTAAAATAAAAAAGTAAATTATCCCAACCCTATAAAATGGGCAAAAATATAATACAAATACTGATTTTAAGGAAATTCTATATGCCATAAAGTAGACCTAAAATTAATATTCTATCTAAAGTAAACACTAGTTATCTAATCAGCCATGCATTGTTTTCCTCCATAAAATTTAGAATTTGGCAGAAGCTTCTTCACTTCCTAGGTAATAAATACATAAAAGGTGGAAGCTTTTAGTGCCCATTGGCAGATGAATGGATAAGCAAAGTAAGTACATACAAACAATCACAAACAACACACAATAGGAATATTTCAGTCATATAAAGGAAGGAACTTCTGGCACATGATACAACATGGATGAACTCAGAGGACATTATGCCAAGTGAAATAAGTCAGTCACAAAAAGACAAATATTGTATGATTCAATTTAAACAAGATACCTAGAGTAGTCAGATTCATAGAGGCAGAAAGTAGAAGCATGGTTGCCCAGTACTAGGGGGACGGGAAAAGGGGAAGGCTATTGTTTAATGGGTATAGAGTTTCAGTTTTGCAAGATGAAAACCGGAGATGGACGGTGGTGATACAGCTGCACAACAATATAGACGTACTTACCTTTGAACAATAGAGTTAAAATTATTAAGATGGTAAATTCTGTTAGTGTATTTTACCACAAGAACAAAAACTGAGAAAACAAAATAGAATTTGGGGTTAATCTGAGTCTCCAAATATAATTCTGAGGGGAAGTAAATTGATGCTTTCTTTTCCTTTTGACAGCTTTGTCAGTAAGCAGAAGTAGTTCACTATTCTTTTTTTTGAGAATTTTCGCTCTTGTTGCCTAGGTTGGAGTGCAATGGAGCGATCTTGGCTCACTGCAACCTCCACCTCCTGGGTTCAAGCAATTCTCCTGGCTCAGCCTCCCAAGTAGCTGAGATTATAGGCGTCCACCACCACGCCCAGCTGAGTTTTCTATTTTTAGTAGAGATGGGGTTTCACCATGTTGGCCAGGCTGGTCCCAAACTGCTGACTTCAGGTGATCCACCCTCCACCCTCTTCAGCCTCCCAAAGTGCTGGGATTACAGGTGTGAGCTACTGAATCCAGCCAGACGTAGTTCACTATTTAACTCAGAACAGAACTAGCCAGATGCCATGGCTCACACCTGTAATCCCGCACTTTGGGAGGCTAAGGTGGGTGGATCGCTTGAGCCCAGGAGTTCAAGACCAGCCTGGGCAACATGGTGAAATCCCATCTCTACAATAAATACAAAAAACTAGCCATATATGGTGGTGCATGCCCATAGTTCCAGCTACTTAGGAGGCTGAGGTGGGAGGATTGCTTGAACTGAGTTGGCAGAGGCTACAGTGAGCCAAGATCATGCTACTGCACTCCAGGTCTGGGTGACAGAGTGAGACCACATCACACAAAAATAATAAACAGTTGGGTGCAGTGGTCCACAGTGGTGTGGGCCTGTAGTTCCAGCTACTCAGAAGGCTAAGGTGGGAGGATAGCTTGAGCCTGGGAGAGTGAGGTGGCAGTGAGCTATGATAGTGTTGTTGCTCTCCATTGTGGGCGACAGAGTAAGACTCTGTCTCAAAAAACAAAACAAAACAAAACCACAAAACTTAAGACCACTGCATAATTTAAATAGTTGGAAGCTTTTAATAACTAAAACCTTTAAAGAATAGAATTTGAAGAACAAATCTCTCGCATCTAGTTTGTTTCCTCCATCTTCTTTCCTTTTCCTTGAGGATTACCTTCCAAGAACCCAGCCTACTTGGGTTTTCTGCTTCAGGATCTCATCTGGCTTCAATCAAGGTGTCAGCTGGGCTTCATTTTCATCTGTAGGCTTGAAGAGACAAGAACTCACTTCCACGCTTACTCAGGTTGAAGGCAGAATTCATTTTTTTTGTGGCTGTCGGACCATGAGCTTCAATTTTTCTTTTTTTTGCTGTCCATCAGCCAGAGGCCAGCCTCTGCTCCTGGAGGCTATCCACAGCTCCCTGTCACATGGCTGTCTTCATAGGAAGTTCACAACATGGCAGCTATTTCTTCAAGGCCAGCAGGAAAGTAAGTGTGGGCCACACGAGCCATACTTTTGCCATATAACATAATGTCATCATGGGAATGGCAGTCAATCACCTTTGCCATATGACTGGTTAGAAAGCAAATCATGGGTTCTGCCCTAACTCAAGGAAGGGAATCACACAAAAATATGAACATCAGAATTTGAGGATCTTGAGGGCCACCTTAGAAACTGTCTGCTACGCTGGGAGAAACCAATTGTACTTCTCAGCTTTTGAGTAGAGTATCTGGGGTGACATCCTCAATACCTGGTGTTACTTACTTTCTTCACATTTTCCTACCAGTATGGGGGAAAAAACCCCCAAACTCCACAGACTTGAACAAACATTTGTTTATAAGCAAATTTTGAAAGTTTGTCTAAATCAACAAGGTGTGGTGGCTCACATCTGTAATCCCAGTAGTTTGTGACACCGAGGTGAGAGGGTGAGAGGATCGCTTCAGTACAGCAATTCCAAACCAGCCTGGGTGACATGGGGAAACCCTGTCTCTATGAAAAGTACAGAACTTACCTGGGCGTGGTGGTGTGTGCCTGTGTAGTCCCACCTACTCGGGAGGCTGATGCAGGAGGATTGCTTGAGCCTAGGAGGCAGAGGATGCAGTGAGCCAGGATCACACCACCACACTCCAGCCTGGGTGACAGAGTGAGACCCGGTCTAAGAAAAGAAAGGAAACGAGTAGGGAGGGAAGGGGAGAGAAAAGATTGTCTAAATCATGTTTATATATTTTCATTCACTTAACACCTTTGTCAGAAACAAGAACAAAAAAACCAAAACAAAGTAAAAACACTTGCCTCTTAGAATTTTGGTTTTTAATCATGAAACAAATGGTAAAAGGCAAACTAACTTCTGAAATGTTGTCTTCATTACATATATTTTCTACTTTAGTGCAATTACAATCATGTAAGTATATGTAGTATACATTTAAATTGCTTGACTAGTGTTTTTTTTGTAGAGTGCATGTCAATATGGAATAATAAAGAGTATATCTGGGCCAGGCATGGTAGCTCACGCCTGTAATCCCAGCCCTTTGAAAAGCCAAGGCAGGTGGATCACTTGAAGTCAGGAGTTCAAAACCAGCCTGGCCAACATGGTGAAACCCTGTCTCTACAGAAAATACACAAAAATCAGCCAGAGCAAGACTCTGTCTCAAAAAAAAAAAAAAAAACCCAAAACAACAACAACAAAAAAAAGAGTATGTCTGGTCTTTGACCTCAGTTCCTGGCATGAACTTCCTAAAACCCTTGGTTTTTCTTAAGTGATGAGTATCTGTTATGCTAAACAAGCAACTCCCTGTGGGCCCCCTGAAAGTTTCAGAATCAGGGCTGGCCACCAGAAAGGAACTTTGGGACCCTCTGACCTCCAGAGGGGAAGGGAGCTGGAAAGTGAGTTCAATCACATGGCCAAAGATTCAATCAATCATGCCTATTAATGAAACTCCAGTAGAAATTCTGGACACTAAACCTTGGTGGAGCTTTCTGGTTGATGAACACCTTGATGTGTCGGGAAGGAGATGCTCCCTGAGTACATAAGAAGAGGCCAGGTAGTTCCACATTCATTCCCATACCTTGCCTCATGTTTCTCTTTGTTGGGCTGTTCCCGAGTTGTATACTTTATAATAACCTATAATCATAAATATAGCTGTTTCCTGAGTTCTGAGTCATTCTAGCAAATTACAGACCCACAGGGCTCTCAGGAACTCCTAAATTTTTAGTCAAGTTGGTCAGAAGGATGAGAGGCCTGGAGAACCCTGAAGTGCATCTGAAGAACTGAGCCCTTAACTTGAGGGGTCTGCATTAACTCTAGGTGGTTAGTGTCAGAACTGGGAACCAAAGTACACCCAGTTGGAGTGGAAACGGAATAGATTATTCTTTACCAAAATTCTGACTAGTGTTACATATTCCAAGTAAGATGCCAACTCTTAGGCCAGGTGTGGTGGTTCACACCTGTAATCCCAGCACTTTGGGAGGCTGAGGCGGGCAGATCACGAGGTCAGGAGATCGAGACCATCTTGGCTAACATGGAGAAACCCCATCTCTACTAAAAATACAAAAAATTAGCCGGGCGTGGTGGCGGGCGTCTGTAGTCCCAGCTACTTGAGAGGCTGAGGCAGGAGAATCATTTGAACTGGGGAGGTGGAGGTTGCAGTGAGCCGGGATCACACCACTGCACTCCAGCCTGGGCAACAGAGCAAGACTCTGCCCCCTCAACAAAAAAGCCAACTCTTTGGATATACTTAGCAAGACTTTGGATATACAGAGCAAGACTCTGTCTCAAAAAAAAAAAAAAAAGTCAACTCTTCAGATATACTTACTTTCTTCACATTTTCCTGCCAGGGGAGTGGCGGGTGGGGTGGGGTGGGGGGCAGGTGGGAGTGCTATGGCATGAATAAAGATAATTCTAGGTGATAATAATTTTAATTATTTTATTCCCTGGGTCTTCCCGGAATTGTTAAAATATACAGCATCAATATATCTTTTGCATACATTTATTAAAGTGCAAGAGAACAGTGGCATGTCATTGGAATGCAAGACTTCATTGTCTTTTTTTTTTTTTTGAGACAGGGTCTTGCTCTGTTGCCCAGGCTTGAGTGCGAGTGGGACAATCATGGCTCACTGCAGCCTCAACCTTCTAGCTCCTAGGTTCAAGTAATCCACCCAGTGCAGCCTCTAGAGTAGCTGGGACCACAGGCACACAGGCCATCTTCCTTGCCTGGCTAATTTCTGTTTCTTCTTCTTTTTTTTTTTTTTGAGAAGGAGTCTGGCTCTTCTCACTCAGGCTGGAGTGCAGTGGCGCCATCTAGCTCACTGCAAACTCCGCCTCCCAGGTTCAAGCAATTCTCCTGCCTAAGCCTTCCAAGTAGTTGGGATTACAGGCATGTACCACCACTTCTGGCTAACTTTTGTATTTTTAGTAGAGACGGGGTTTTACCATGTTGGCCAGGCTGGTCTCGAACTCCCGACCTCAGCTGATCCACATACCTTGGCCTCCCAAAGTGCTGGCATTACAGGCGTGAGCCACCATACCCAGCCTTTTTTATTTTTTGTAGAGATGAGGGTCTTGCTATATTGACCAGGCTGGTCTCGAACTCCTGAGCTCAAGCAATCCTCCCACCTCAGCCTCTCAAAGTCCTGAGATTACAGGCATGAGCAACTGCACCCAGCTAGGACTTCACTGCCTTTTGCAATATATTATAGGTCACTTATTTTCTTTCTTTTCTTTTCTTTTTTTTTTTTTTTTTGAGACGGAGTTTCACTCTTGTTGCCCAGGCTGGACTGCAATGGCGCAATCTTGGCTCACCACAACCTCTGTCTCCCGGGTTCAAGCAATTCTCCTGCCTCAGCCTTCCAAGTAGCTGGGATTACAGGCATCTGCCACCATGCCTGGCTAATTTAGTATTTTTAGTAGAGACGGGGTTTCTCCATGTTGGTCAGGCTGGTCTCACACTCCTGACCTCAGGTGATCTGCCCGCCTTGGCCTCCCAAAGTGCTGGGATTACAGGCATAAGCCACCGCACTTGGCCCACTTATTTTCTTAACAGCAGCATGAAATGAACCAGGGGCATCATCTTCCTTTGTAACATCCATGGCATCAATAACAATAAGTGGAATCCATGATAGTAAAACAAAATTTAATTAAAAATCCTGGCTAGGCTGGATGTGGTGGCTCACATCTGTAATCCTAGCACTTTAGGAGGCTGAGGAGGGAGGATTGCTTGAGACCAGGAGTTTGAAACCAGCCTGGGCAGCATAGTGAGACCTCGTCTTTAAAAAAAAAAATCCTGGCCAGGCACAGTGGCTCATGATTGTAATCCCAGCACTTTGGGAGGCCAAAAACAGGACTGCTTAGGCCCAGGAGTGCAAGACAAGCCCTGGCAACACAATGAGACCCTGTCTCTACAAAAAAATTTTGAAATCTAGCCAGGTGTGGTGGTGCACACCTGTAGTCCCAGCTACTCAGGAGGCTGCAGTGGGAGGACTGTGTAAGCCTGGGAAGTTGAGGCAACAGTGAGCATGGTTGCACCACTGCACGCCAGCCTCGGCAACGGAGCAAAATCTTGTCTCCAAAATAAATAAACAAATAAATAAATAAACCCAACAACAACAAAAAACAACACCTATATTTTACAGTAAGAAGAAAAGTAATATACTGCTCATGAAGTGCTCCATTTTCCTAAACTTTGATATTCTTCTAGATTGGTAGATAAAACCAAGGTAAGGCAAAAATACGGAGCTAGAAAGTTGCAAAGGAAGCAAGAAAGGACCTAAGAACGATGAACTTTTCAAATATTTTTGTAAAGTACTATATTTATTATTTGCCTAAATTGTTTACTTATTTCCAGTTTTCTACTCAAACTAGAAAACGTTCCCAGTGGCTCATGCCTGTAATCACAGCACTTTGGCAGGTTGAGGCAAGCGGATCACCTGAGTTTGGGAGTTGGAGACATGCCTGACCAACATGGAGAAACCCCGTCTCTACTAAAAATACAAAATTAGCCAGGTGTGGTGGTGGGCACCTGTAATCCCAGCTACTTGGGAGACTGAGGTAGGAGAATCCCTTGATCCCAGGAGGCAGAGGCTGCAGTGAGCTGATATCGCACCATTGCACTCCAGCCTGGGCGACGAGAGCAAAAGTCCGTCTCAAAAAGAAAAAAAAAAAAAGAAAACCTTCCCAAATCACTTTAATTCCCTGCATAATAGGCCACAAAAGTCAGCACTCCAAACTTAGACACAGCATATTCCTTACTATATTTACCTACTAATAAACAACTAATAAATGAGGAACAGAAAGTAAATCAAACACACATACAGGTTAGTATAACTTTGGTTCTGGGGTGTGGGATTACACAAATCTTCTTAAATTCCATTTCAGCTCCAAGAACAACATAAAAGACAGGTTTTGTGGAACTCTCTAAACACTTAAGTTTTTCTAGACAGGGTTGGCTGGGTCCAGGGTATTCAGTGCCAACATGAACAGATAAAAATCCAAGCCCAGGGTGAACATAACTATAAATTACCAAAATGAGGCACCATCTGGAGCCATGCCAGATACTTAAAAGTCCCTGCTTCAGGCTGGACAGACAACGAGCTTCTGCAGAAATAGAATCCATTTTTGAAGTATATATCAAGCCAAAATGACCCAATTATCAATGTGACAGGGAAAAGCAAATGGAAATAAAAATAGGAGTTCTAGTACAGTACCAAGAACTAAAAAGTCTTCCCTAGAAATGAGTTGCTAAAGTGACACTCATCATTTATTATGCTATCTACTACTTTTATTTCCTGTCAATCTGGTATCTAAGTATTTAACAATGCAATACTAATTTTTTTCTGGACTTTTATCTTTACATTGGTGATATATATCTCAAAGGCATAAATGAAAATTAAAAAAATATCACCATGTACAAGAACTTATTCCCTTACCTAAAAAAAAAGAGCCTTCAAGTTTTATCTTGTAACTTCACTTCTAAATAATGTCTATAGAAGTTTAAGCAGCTAAGAAAGGGTTTAGATACCTCAGATATCCACTGATAAAATCTACTTCCCTAGCTTCACAAATATAATTCAACAAATATAATTCCTTTTAATCTTACACTGAACAAGAGTAAGAAAATAGGAAGCTTGTTTGTTTGTTTGAAACGGGTGTGGGTAACTATCCTGAGCAGTCACCTAAGGAAATCCACCAACTGGACTGTCTCATATTCTCGTGTGAAACATTCAAGAAATAAGAAATAATCTAATCTCTTCAAATTTAGCTCCTCTTTTCCATGGGCTTTATTAAAAAAAAAACAAACATATATATATATACACATACACACATATATGTTTAAATGTTTACTTTGTTTGGATGCTATGTGTTCCTAAGAAACATTTTTTCTTTTTTTTTTTTTCCCTACTGGTACAATACACTAAGCTTACTTAGATTTCACCAGCTGTATATGTACTCATCCCATGTGCTTTTGTGGTCTGAAGTCATCACTTGGAGGCACCAATGGAAAAGAGCAGTGTCAGAGGACTGGGATTCCTCTACTAGCTGTATGACCTTGAGTAAGCCACTTTAACCTATAAACAGAAAGTAATATCTGCCCTGATACATGATAGCCAATTATTTCACTTATATAAAAACTGAATATCTACTATATATTTTTATGAGATACGAGGAAAGATCCTGCTTGCTGCTTTGCCATTTTTTTCCCATAAGAAGCCTGGTGGTAAAGTGCACAGGTTTTAGAACCAGGAGTCCTGCATTTCTTGAATTCTAGCTCTGTTGCTTGTTAGCTGTATGATTGTAGGCAAGTTACTTAATCTCCCTGCCTTCCATTTCCTTGTATACATGAGACAATTCCCACCTCAGAGGATTGTTGTAAGGATTAGATGAGGTAATTCAATGAGCATTCATCCAACGTATATTTATCTAGGAACCATTCTGCCTACTGCTATACTGGTTAAAAATCCCCTTGTCCACTATATATGTGCCATACATTGCTAGCCCCCAGGAATTAAAAAAGACAATATAGACAATATAGTAAAGCGACATTATGGAAAGAAAATACTAACTTTTCTACCTATGTATCTTCTTGGAACCAATAATACAAATCTGACTTGTTTTTGTGAACTGTTACAAATGAATCTATAAGACTGAATCCAAGTGCAAATAGGTCTTGATTTAGATGGTATTTCTGAATAGTACGTTTCAAGGTTTTTATTTATTTATTTATTTTTGAGACAGAGTCTCGCTCTCTTGCCCAGGCTGGAGTGCAGTGGCACGATCTTGGCTCACTGCAGCCTCAGCCTCCTAGGTTCAAGGGATTCTCCTGCCTCAGCCTCCTGAGTAGCTGGGACTACAGGTGCGTGCCACCAAGCCCGGCTAATTTTCTTTTTTTTGGTGTATTTTTAGTAGAGTCGGGGTTTCACCGTGTTAGCCAGGATGGTCTCGATCTCCTGACCTCATGATCCGCCCGCCTCGGCCTCCCAAAGTGCTGGGATTACAGGCGTGAGCCACCGCACCGGGCCTGCACGTTTCAAGTTTAGGTGTTCACCAGTTGACCGTGCCTGGTTGATACACACAAGGTCAAAAATGACACAAAGATCAGAAGTGATGTCATATATCATACACGACTGTGTAACTAGTATAGGACCTAGCATTGGGTAAATGCTCATAAATATTAATTTAAAAAATTAAGTTTGGTTTCCAACTTTGCCACTTCCACACCGAGTGACTCTAGGTTTAACTTGTCTGGATCTTAATTTTCGGTAAAATAGAAATGTGTCTGCTTTGCCTATCTCATAGGATAGTTGTGATCAAATGAAATTACATGACAATGTATCTGGCGCTAATAAAACGGTAATTTATGAGACACAGAATGACTACTGACACCAGCGAGCCTACAAGCCTAATAGTAAAGATAAGATGTTAATACATAACTACCAGGAAATAAACATGGCGATCTCGTGAAAACCCATGACATGTTTTCTAAAAATGTCATCTTCCTTGTGACGAAAGGAGCCGGTCATTGCTAGGCAGGTGCTGTGCCTTTTTCAACTCCCACGTTTCAGCAGCAGGCTCTTCTGAGTGAGATTTTGCAAGGCTCAGGGCCCCGTAGGCGCAGCCGCTGTTGGGGTGCGCATCCGGCAACCTGCAGTTTACAAGCAGCGGATCCCACCTTCAGTACTGGCTTTGACAAGCCCTCCAGGTAATGCGCCTTTGCATTTAGCCGACCTAGAGAAGAGAGCTGGAAGCCAGCTCTACCTTTCACGGGGGGGAAGGGACTGCCCACCCTCTCGCCCCCATCACCTCGGCCCTCCGGAGCGCGCCGCGGGCTCCAGCCTTGTCTCTCGCCCCTGCCTCACCCCGCGTCCCTGACCCGCGAGTCTCCCGCCTAGCTCCGCGTCCCAGGTCCCTGCCTCCTGGCACGTACACGACGCGCTAACTGGCGCGGGGAGCTCTTAGCGCGCCTGCTACTTAACCCAGCCGGCTACCTACCGGCCGTCAGGCAGAAGCCTGCGATCCAGCTGGCCGGGCCTCCCAGCACCGCCGCTCTCCAGGCTCCCTTTCGAGGACTCGACTTTGGTCCGAGCCCCAACCGCAGGTCGGGTAACCTTTCCAGGAATCCAAACGGAAGGCGAAGCGGAGAGACGAAGACCAGCGCGGGGCGGAGCGGGGCGGGGCGGCAGTTTGGACACGCCCCGAGCTCGCCTCGGTTCTTCCTCCCCCTCAGAATGGGAAGCGCCTACTGAGGGAGGAGGCGCCCTCGCCCTGCTGCCCACCCTGCGCGGTCTGGCCTTCCGCGTGACCCCGCCTATGACCTCGGGGCGTTCCGCTCTCGTCTGACCGTCAGGTGCGCACGCGCACTTGCAGGCTTGTTTTGCCAGCTTCACGCCACCCAGAATGTGAGAAAGCAGGTGTCGCGAGAGTTGGGCGAAAGACGCCTTGTAGGGACTGTAACTATGGCGGATCTGCAGATCGAAGGTGAACGGGAGCCGCTGTTAGGCGACACACCTGGAAGCAGGTGAGCGAATCCTGATAGAGGGACCCCTCAGCCTCCTGCGCTGTTGGGACTGGCTCCTTTCCGGGCGTCACCCGCACTGGGACGAACCCTCGCTGCCAGAGGGGTGCCAGCGCGGTGGGAGCCGGTGGCCCGGTTGTGTGAGCCGAGATTCGCTCCCAAGGTAAGATAAAGGGCATCTGGCCGCACCTTGCGGTGATGAGCCGGTGGGTTCGAGTGACGGGCCGGAGAAACCCAGGCTGCTGCTTTGCCTGTTGCAGCAGCCAAGCCACCACATTCTGTATCTTCAGAATTCTATATTTGGCCCTTTGTAGCTGATCACTTTACACATTTCACAGTTCCAAAATGATGGATTTAATCGATACTTGAAGTTATCGGTCTTAATAATGACCTGCTGCCTGACTGCCTGACAACCTCTTTGAAGGAGTGGCCTGCCCCTCCACATCTGTGGGCGTTTCTCTTTAGGTGGAACCAGAGACTTGAGAAAAGAAATGAGACACAGAGACAAGGTATAGAGAAAGAAAAGGTGGGCCCAGGGGACCCGCGCTGAGCATTCAGAGGACCTAAGCTGGCACCGGTCTCTGAGTTCCCTTAGTATTTATTGATAATTATCCTTACCGTCTTAGAAAAAGGGAAGTGACAGGATAATAGGATCATCATAGGAGAAGGTCAGCAGTAAGACATGTGAATAAAGATCTCTGTGATATTAGTTTAAGGAAAAGTGCTGTGCCTTGATATGCATATGCAGACATCTCCATAAACCTTTTTAGTGCATAAAGAGCAGCATTGCTAGGAAGTCCCACCTTTTGCCCTAAGGCGGTTTTCTCCTTTCTCAGTAAACAACAACTGGGCTTTACACCGAGATGTTCCATTCTGCTTTTCTCTATCTCAACTGCCAAGAGGCCTTCTTTCTTCTTACACTAGTCCTCCTCAGCACAGACCTTTCACGGGTGTCAGGCTGGGGGACGATCAGGTTTTTCCCTTCCCATGGGGCCATATTTCAGACTATCACATGGGGAGAAACCTTGGACAATACCTAGCTTTCATAGGCAGAGGTCCCTGCGACCTTTGGCAGTGTAAGTGTCCCTGGGTACTTGAGATTAAGAGAATGGTGATGGCTTTTAACCAGTAAGCTGCCTTCAGGCACTTCTTTAACAAAGCACACCCTGCACAGCCCAGAATCCTTTAAACCTTGAGTCACCACAGCACATGTCTCTTGCAAGGACAAGGTTGGGGGTAGGGTCACAGATTAACAGCATCTCAAATACAGAACAAGGTGGATGTTAGGCAGGAATCTAGACCCAACATGGCGGCGTTACCCGGCATAGCAGGCCTTTTGTTAAAGACTCCCTTCACCCTTGTACACACCCGCAGACTTACATATGTCAGAGTTCTGGCTGGGCAACCACACTCCCCCATGACCTGCAGCTCACCTGCATTCCACAAGTTCGTAAACAGCAGTTTCGGTTGACAGTTTCCAAAGACCCCTTCCTCATGTCCCTTACTCAACTCCTGCCCTAGTAGTTTCAGGACCCCCCAAGCCCTGTTTGCACAACCAGCTTCCCTACCTCCCGGGCTATAAAAAGCCCCTACCGTCCTCCCTCAGTGCGACTTCCTCGGCCCGCACCTTTGGACCGAGGAACCTCGCTCGCAAGTCCTAATAAAGGCTATTCTCACTGCCATTTGCCTTGTGTCTTCGTTTCCGGTTCGGCTCCAGCCTCAGTTTACCTTTACATTTGGTGCCGAAACCCAGGAGGAGACCCCTCCCCCGGACTCTTCCCGGGTCGGGCAGGCTCTCCTCTCCCAGAGCCAGGACCTTCTTTCTGAGCCGGGAGCCGTTTCACCAAATCCAAGACTCAATTCAATCACTGCTGGGTAAGTTTTCCCCTGTCCTGTAGACCCCCTCTGGGAAGTCCCTGTCCGAAACTCATGACCACGTCAGGGGCTCCCTCCAGTCAACTGTGACCTTGGCACTGGGGACTAGGAGACTTCCAACCTCCCCGGAAGCTGCCGTACCCCGCACTCCGCATGACAGTGAGAGGATGCTCCCATTGCCACCAGACTGCCCGCCTTAGGACCATGGGAACTACTCAGTCCAAACCAAACTGAAAATCCCCTCTGAGGTGCCACTTGGCTAATTTCCAGACTTTAAGTCTCAGCCAAGACCTAAAACAAAAGCGGCTCATTTTCTTCTACACAGTAGCATGACCTCAGTATAAATTGGATAATCAGTCTCAGTGGCCTGCAGAAGGCACTCTAGACTTTAACATCCTTACGGATCTGACCAACTTCTGCAAGAGACTAGGCAAATGGCACGAGATAGCCTATGTTCAAGCCTTTTGGGACTTGCGTTCTCGCCCAGATCTCTGCGCTCAATGCTCATTAGCTCAGGTCCTACTCGCAAAGTCTCTTCCCTCGAGCAAGGAGAGGGATGATTCCTCCTCTTTTTCTGAGCCTCCTGACACCCTATCCCGGCCACCCCTTTGGTCTCCCACCCAACCTTCTCCTTACCCTGACCCGCCATTATCTCCGTCCTTGTCACCACCTCCCCTCCCTTCCACCCTCCTGTGCCCTCACCAAACCTGACAGATTCTGTCTCCCCTACCTCCACCTCCTCCCCTTCTTCGCCTGTCTCAGCCCGTACTCGGTCCAGGACCGACCTCCTGTGTCCCTTGCGAGAGGTGGCAGGCGCCGAAGGAATGGTCCGAGTCCATGTGCTGTTTTCGCTGGCAGACCTGTCTAAGATTGAAGAGCGTGTAGGCTCTTTCTTGGCCAACCCCACTCAGTATTTCAAAAAGTTGCGATACCTGTGCCAGGCGTAGGACCTCACCTGGCATGATCCCCATGTCGTTATGACCTCAACCCTGTGCCCTGAGGAACAGGAGCGTGTCCTAGCGGCAGCCAGGCAGCACGCTGACCAGGTTCATTTAACTGACCACGCCATGCCAGTTGGCACTGAGGTGGTGCCCTCAGCCGAGCTCAACTAGGACTAGCAGGTTGGTCAGGCAGGCCGCCGCCGCCGCCGAGATATGATGGTCCAGTGCCTTCTTGCTGGCATGCAGGCAGCCTCCAATAAGTCAGTCAATTTTAATAACTTAAAGGAGGTAGTCCAAGGCTCAGATGAAAATCCGGCTATTTTTCTTAACCAACTGACAGTCACTTATTCAGTACACCCGCCTTGACCCTGCCTCCCCTGCAGGAGGAGCCATCTTAGCTTCATACTTTATTTCTCAGTCGGCCCCCGATATCCAAAAAATGTTAAAAAAAGGCGGAGGACGGCCCTCAAACTCCCATCCAGGATTTAGTCAAACTGGCCTTCAAGGTCTACAACTCCAGGGAGGAAGCAGCTGAGGCCCAACAACAGGCCAGGCTGAAACAGAAGGTACAACTCCAAACCCAGGCCGTGGTAGCAGCCCTGAGGCTGGCCGGCTCCAGGAGCTCCCAGAAAAGAGGTACTACCCGAGCGCCACCTGGTACCTGCTTCAAATGCAGCAACGACGGCCACTGGGCCAGGCAGTGCCCTAACCCAAAGGAGCCAACTCGCCCCTGTCCAAACTGTTGGCAGATGGGCCACTGGAAGTCAAACTGCCCCAACCTAAGGACGGTCGCTGCGCCTCCACGTGACGACCCTCCTCCAGGTATTGGAGGCACCTTCCAGCTCCTCGACACCAACGAAGATTGAAGAGGCCCAGACTCGGGAACCCCTCTTACTCTCGCCAAGCCCAGGGTTATGCTCCAGGTAGTGGGTGAGTCCATATCTTTCCTCATGGACACAG
The DNA here is from genome assembly GCF_047675955.1 of Chlorocebus sabaeus. Lineage (NCBI taxonomy): Eukaryota > Metazoa > Chordata > Mammalia > Primates > Cercopithecidae > Chlorocebus > Chlorocebus sabaeus. Next base: position 78,966,705 of record NC_132910.1, on the reverse strand, counting down.
AGGCTACCTACTCTGTTTTGCCTTCTTTTAGTGGCCCCAGCCACTCCTCCACTGTCACAGTCATGAGAATTGATGGCACTCCCTCCACCTACCGCCAGACTCCTCCTCTGTCTTGCCGCTTGGATGGTTCCCTCTTCTCGCACTCATTTCTTATCATTTCTTCGTGCCCAGTCCCCCTGTTAGGAAGAGATCTCCTCTCCAAGCTAGGGGCCTCAGTTCACTTCCGACCCAACCCCTCCCCACACCTTGCGTTCCTCTTCCCCCTTCTCTCAACTGACAAACCCCGCCAGGCTGACCCCCCACTCCCGTTTCCAGTCCCCATTAACCCTAAGGTGTGGGACACCTCCATCCCCATCATTGCGCAGCACCATACTCCGGTCCGCATCCGGCTAAAAGACCATTCCAAGTTTCCCTCTAGACCCCAGTTCCCTATCTCCCTTGAACATCGACAGGGATTAAAACCTATCATTACACGCCTGCTCCGACAGCACATTCTGGTTCCCGCCAACTCACCATGCAATACTCCTATCCTACCTATACAGAAAAGCTCTGGGGCCTGTCATCTCGTACAGGACCTACGCTTCATCAATGAGGCAGTAGTCCCTACTTTCCCAGTTGTTCCTAATCTGTATACACTCCTCTCACGTGTTCCCCCTGACACCACCCATTTCACTCTCCTTGACCTGAAGGATGCCTTCTTTACCATCCCTCTACACCCAGACTGCCACTTTCTGTTTGCTTTTACATTAGAAGGTCAAGACACTCATATTTCTTCCCAGCTGACTTGGACTGTTTTGCCTTAAAGGTTCCGTGATAGCCCCCATTTTTTCAGACAGGCACTGGCACAGGATATTGTCCTCTGTCCCCTGACCCACAGCACACTATTGCAGTATGTCGATGACTTATTACTATGTAGTCCTTCCTAGGAGTGCTCCCTTGCAGATACTGCTACACTTTTAAATTTTCTAGGCGACCAAGGTTATCAGATTACCCTGGCTAAGGCTCAACTTTGCAGCCCTTCTGTCACCTACCTAGGCATACTCCTCACACCCACTACAAAAAGCCTCACAGCAGATAGAATAAGCCTCATTGAAACTCTCCAGCCTCCTCAGGATGCGGAAGAGATCTTGTCCTTCCTAGGACTGGTGGGCATAGTGAGTTTTTCCTGTGGCCCCACTTAGGATCTTTTAAGGCCTACATCAAGGTCGTAAGCAGCCTCATCAGCCTGGCCTCTGACATCAGACAACAGGAGGAAGCCGTCTCAGCTCTAGCCCAGGCAGCAAGCCCCAGGACAGCAGCAACCCTTTTTCCTGGCTAACCTTAGTCAGGGAAGGGGCTCAAGTGGTACACATGGCCGAGGTACGCAACACCTCGTTGTTTCTTGTGTGCAGCCTTGAATAAGCCCCCACTGGTTGTGGTACCCTTACCCAACCCTTTTAACTCCTCTAACCTAACCCCCTCCTTTCCCCTTCCCAGCAGAACACTACATCAATGAGTCAGGACTAGTAGAAACCAATCTCCTCACTCTAGAAAAGATTCGGGAAAGACTCCACCAGAAAAACCTCGGATCAAGGCCCTCACTTAGGTGGTGGCAGTTGTCTGTGGCCGGTTAAGTCCTACCCTTTCTAAGCCCCTTACTAATCACTGGCTTCTTGCTACTCATAGCTCCCTGTGTCTTCCGCTTCATCCAGGACCGCGTGAAAGAAGTCTCCCAGGTCACTTTCAATCAGATGCTGCTCCACCCCTATACCCGAGTTCCGACCTCCAAAGAACCCCACGACGACCCATACCAGCAGGAAGCAGCCAGATGAACACGTTGCCCCATTTTCTTATTAGAAAGAGGTCGGAAGGTTACGCAGGAATCTAGACCCAACATGGCGGCGTTACCCGGCGTAGCAGGCCTTTTGTTAAAGACTGCCTTCACCCTTGTACACACCCGCAGACTTACATGCGTCAGAGCTCTGGCTGGGCAACCACATTCCCCTATGACCTGCAGCTCACCTGCATTCCAAAAGTTCGTAAACAGCAGTTTCGGTTGACAGTTTCCAAAGACCCCTTCCTCATGACCCTTACTCAACTCCTGCCCTAGTAGTTTCAGGACCCCCCAGGCCCTGTTTGCACAACCAGCTTCCCTACCTCTCGGGCTATAAAAAGCCCCTACCCTCCTCCCTCAGTGCACCTTCTTTGGCCCACGCCTTTGGACCGAGGAACCTCACCCACGAGTCCTAATAAAGGCTATTCTCACTGCCATTTGCCTTGTATTCCTCGGTTCAGCTCCAGCCTCAGTTTACCTTTACAATGGAGTCTCTTATGTCTACTTCTTTCTATATAGACACAGTAACAATCTGATCTTTCTTTTCCCCACACCTCTTGATACTTTAACAAACCTGTCTAAAATGAGCTCGCCTTTGTCCTATGCCAAATGTACAAATAAAAACTAATTTTAAGGCATTGAAGGAATAACGTCAGTATTTTGATCCTTATAATTCTGGTTGTTTTGATCCTAGTTTATGGTCAATGACTCAGCAATGTTCACCTTTTGCCTCTTACTGCATAATTATGTATTTTTACCTTTAGGAAAATGGAATTATTTTATTTGAAATATACATAATTATCTCAAGTAAATTAATAAATTCAGTTAAACTTCAGCTGTCTATGACCATGTTAATTTTTACTCATTTGTTCCTTGTAAGCACCAAACCTTTTTTGATCACTCTTAACTCAAAACCCTTTGGAAAATGTATTTCCCTGGTCCTCGATTTACTAAACAGAGTTTATGGAATGCAGTTTTATCTTGATTTTATCTTGAGATCATTAAAATGAATATTGATGCTGAAATGAATTTTAATAGAGTGATGTCGTCAGAGCCTATTTAAACATTTGGGACTGTTTGCTTCTATACCAATTTATTCTGCACTGCTATACTTTTTTTTTTTTTTTGAGACGGGTTCTCGCTCTGTGGCCTAGTCTGGAATGCAGTGGTGCCATTTTGGCTCACTGTAACCTCTGCCTCCCGGGTTCAAGTGATTCTCCTGCCTCAGCTTCCACAGTAGCTGGGATTACATTCGCGGGCCACCAGACCCGGCTAATTTTTGTATTTTTGGTAAAGACGGGTTTCACCATGTGGCCAGGCTGATCTGAAACTCCGGATCTCAAGTGATCCACCCACCTCAGCTTCCCAAAGTGCTGATATAGAAGCAAACAGTCCCAAATGTATCAATAGGCTCTGAGGCCAGCTGCTCTACTTTTAAGTACTTAACATCTGCTTTTTAGTTTTTCTGACAGACTGTTTTCCTGGCAGACTATTCTGCAGCATGTTTTTGAAATCTGGCAGCAACAGTTTTTTTTGTTGTTGTTGCTATCACCACACTCTTTCCACCAGCTTTAATTTGGGGCTTCTTGTTTGTTATAACTTTGATAACCCTGTATCTATGCTTCATATAACTGTCTCATTACAACCTGGTAGTTCTGACTGAGAGCTGAATGTCTTTCCTATTAAGTGCATAAGCTTGAGTGCGTGGACTTTGTGACATTTGGTTTTCTCAGAATTCTTTTTGCTTCGTCCTGATTTTTAGCTATTTTCCAGATAATTGCAGGATCCCTGAATTATGGTTAAATGTGGTCTCCTGGTACATTCTGTCACCTTGTACAAAAGGTGATTTTTTTTCATACTCTTAGCTTTAATTTCATCAAAGTGATTGATGCTCGTTAGAATCTGTCCAAATTTAGATGTTCCTGCCAGTAATCAATACCTCTGATTGAGGTTCTAGATTAAGCATTTTAAAAACAAAAAGAGAGTATTTTGAAAATAATTCAATAAGTATATGTCTTTAAAAACGCAAGTATATTCCCTAGTAAAGTGAACCTATATATAGCTAGTTGGCAGGACCTGTTCACTTTGAATATATTGCACAAACATGTCTAGGTCACCACCAACCTTTCCTCACTAACAAGGTTGATTATTATTTGCTGGTCTGGTGGAGCTGGCCTCTTGAATCCTCAGTGCTCCCCACTGACCCCCACTGTGGAGGACGGACAACAGGGGTTGGCAAACATTTCCTGTAAAGTCCCAGATTGTAAATATTTTAGACCTGTTTAGGGCAAGGGGAAAAATAAAGGATATTGTATAGATGTTTAGATAACCAGAAAAAAATTCCACAGAAATTTTTAGTAATGACATTTAAAATATACTAATAAGTATAATATAGGTTTGCTAATGAAAGGGATAGAATTTGGTGGGGGAGGGGATGACATTTTCCTTAATTGCACTTCCAAGTTGGTGTTTTCTGTCATCAAACTGATAACAAATATTCATCTGTAAAAACCATTTGTAGCTCACATGTTACTGATCCAAGTTACAACTGATTTCACACTTTCTTTGCAACCTTAGCCTAGTCTCTGTAAAATTTGTATTATTAGGGTATCTGTCCTTATAGGGCATATCTTTACAGAATATTTTCAGTTTATTTCCGTAACTGTTATACCACTACACTGTTCTGTCAGTGAGCACACACTTCTTTATTTTCTCTCTCTCTCTCTCTCTCTCTCTCTTTTTAGGACAGAGTGTCCGTCTGTCACCCAGGCTGGAGTGCAGTGGCACAATCTCTGCTCACTGCAACCTCCGCCTCCCAGGTTCAAGTGATTCTCCTGCCTCAGCCTCCTAAGTAGTGGGGGCTACAGGCATACACTACCACGCCCGGCTAATTTTTGTATTTTTGGTAGAGACAGGGTTTCACCATGTTGGCCAGGCTGATCTTGAACTCTTGGCCTCAAGCAGTCTGCCTGCCTTGACCTCCCTAAGTGCTGGGATTATAGGCATGAGCCACTGCGCCTGGCTGTTGTTAAATTTTATCTAACTCACTTTGCTATTCAGTTCACTCCACTATATTGTGTATTCCTTTTAGTTTTTAAGTCACAAGTTTGACAAGCATGCTATCATTTGGAGTATTTCAGTTTGTAATAGAAATGTTGAACAGGATAAAACTGTAGCAGGACATCCCACTATTGGGAATGCCAAACATGACCACTTGTTAAGAGGGCGACTGCTATATCTTTCAATTATAAAGGTTCATGTTCCATTTTGTAATTAGTAAGCAGACACTGGGTTGACATTTGAGGGCCTTTGACTGTCCTCTCCTTAACAATCTTTCAACCAGTTGTTTTAGCGTCCATTGATGATCCTTCCATTGTTACATAGAAAGTGGCCATTAAATTATTTTCTAATTTTATCCTTTCAATATTTAATAATTGTCATTAAAAGAAGAAAGATTTTGACTGAGCTCTAAATCAGTCACTCAAACAATTTTATTTTTTTTTTAGAATCAAATAATTTACTTCTTGATTCCCTAACTTAGATATATATGATGTTTTATTCAAATTCTAGTATATTGATTTCAAACTATGGGTATCTGGGGTTCTGGTATTTTTCTCAGGTAAGCTACATTATCATTAAGGTCTGTTATTTTTGTTTTTTTCTTATCTACTCTCCTTTGACCTAGAAGAGGTTTGTTTGTATGGCATGACATATACAGTGTTAAACATTTTAAATATATTAGGAACTAATATGTTTGGCATATAATACATCTAAAAAACATTGTTTTTCTTCTTCCTTTCCTCTTTACCACTCCCAACCATATCATGTTTGAAAAAAAAAAAAGTTTCTTTTTTGAAGACTAATTTGACAGTTCTAAGACTTATTTTTAAGAAATTAATCTTGGTACATAAGAAGGCATTTTGTCTGTTCTGCATGTCTTGATTATTTGAAAAGATAATGCTCACATTAAGGTGAACTTGTTAACTGTTTCTATTATGTGTGTGAAAAAGTAATGAGTGTATAGACTCATGTGTTACCTAATGGAGGTAAGATGTCTACTTAGTATACATGCCCTTGGTCCAGATCAGATACTTGTCCAAAGAGATCACTTATGTCTAGGGTGTCATGGTCTTTCTTTTGTCTTCTGGTAAAATTTATCTGGTAACCCATTTAGGAGGTCCCAGGGCTGAAAATTTCTTAGGTTACATTAAACCTTCCTGGTATCACTTCTATTTTCTGAAGTAGGAAGCATAAACAGCTTCCTGCAACAATTTAATTTGCTGTCATCAAGTACAGCATGTTATAATGATGACAGTTACTATTTTTTAGTACTTAGTAGCTATGGGGGATCTAGTTGTAGCTAGTTTATTTGATTTATCTTGATGTAGTTTATTCATTTTTACAAATTGCAACATTCTTGATTAATAAATCTGCTCATGTCAACAGTAGCAAAATAATTGCCTTGCAAAATGTTTCCTCTTTTAAAACTATACTGTTTCCCAAATTTCTATATACAATAATGCATACATACAATCCATGGAAATTCAAAAAAATAATGCTTATTCATAGATAAATTAGTGTAGCAGAACCAGTATTAGTAAATTCTACCTCTATCACATCGTTTTCATAACTTTAGTAGATAATACAATTGTTGACACTTAAGATCCACATGTAATGAGATAAATTTATACTACTTTTTTCTTATTTACACCTAGAGAATGGGACATTTTAGAAACTGAAGAGCATTATAAGAGCCGATGGAGATCTATTAGGATTTTATATCTTACTATGTTTCTCAGCAGTGTAGGTAAGTATTAGAAATACATAATTTTAACAATTCAGATCAGATGTCATATTTTAACTTCATTTACTTCATTTACTTTTGTTGCCTCTGAAATTATCTTTATTGTGCTAAAAAATATGTAACAGAATTTACCATGTTACCATATCTAAGTTCAGTAGTTAAGTATATCCACATTGTTGTGCAACCAATCCCTAGAACATTTTCATCTTGCAACAGAGAAACTCTATACCCATTAAACAACTCCCTGTTTTCCCATCCCCCAAGCCCTAGCAACCATCATTCTACTTTGTTTCTTGGAATTTGACTACTCTAGATAGCTCATATAAATGGAATTATATGGTATTTTTCTTCTTGTGATGAGATTATTTCACTCAACGTAATGTCCTCAAGTTGATCCATGTTGCACTTGTGATAATTTCCTTTTATTTAAAGGCTATATAGTCCATTATATGTATTGTAGGGTAGCAGAAACTTTTCCTCTAATCTCTTATGTTATGTGCCTAAGACTGGTGAATTAAGCTGACAAAAGAAACACTAACAGTAAAAAAGTATACAAATTTATTTGATGTTAATATTTTTTAATGAAAAGAAACAAAAAACATTAAGGAATGCACATACAAGGCCGGGTGCGGTGGCTCAAGCCTGTAATCCCAGCACTTTGGGAGGCCGAGACGGGCGGATCACGAGGTCAGGAGATCGAGACCATCCTGGCTAACACGGTGAAACCCTGTCTCTACTAAAAAAAAAATACAAAAAAAACTAGCCAGGCGAGGTGGCAGGCGCCTGTAGTCCCTGCTACTCGGGAGGCTGAGGCAGGAGAATGGCGTAAACCCGGAGGCGGAGCTTGCAGTGAGCTGAGATCCGGCCACTGCACTCCAGCCTGGGTGACAGAGCGAGACTCCGTCTCAAAAAAAAAAAAAAAAAAAGGAATGCACATACAAATGAAACTAGACAACTACTAAGAGTTCCTAACACTTTCATGTACTCACAAAAATATTTCATTTTTTTTTTTTTTTTTGAGACGGAGTTTTACACTTGTTGCCCAGGCTGGAGTGCAATGGCGCGATCTCAGCTGACTGCAACCTCCACCTCCCAGATTTAAGCGATTCTCCTGCCCCAGCCTGCCAAGTAGCTGGAATTACAGGCATGTGCCGCCACGCCCAGCTAATTTTGTATTTTTAGTAGAGACGGGATGTCTCCATGTTGGTCAGGCTGGTCTCGAACACCCGACCTCAGGTGATCTGCCCACCTTGGCCTCCCAAAGTGCTGTAATTGATTACAGGCGTGAGCCGCCACGCCCGGTTCAAAGTCTTTTTTTTTTCTTTTTCTTTTTCTTTTTCCTTTTTTTGAGATGGAGTCTCACTCTGTCGCCCAAACTGGAGTGCAGCGGTGTGATCTCGCCTCACTGCAAGCTCCACCTCCCAGTTCATGCCATTCTCCTGCCTCAGCCTCCCGAGTAGCTGGGACTACAGGCACCCACCACCATGCCTGGATAATTGTTTTATATTTTTAGTAGAGACGGGATTTCACTGTGTTAGCCAGGATGGTCTCGATCTCCTGACCCTGTGATCTGCCAGACTCAGCCTCCCAAAGTGCTGCGATTACAGACGTGAGCCACCGTGCCTGGCCAAAAGTATTTCATCTTTACAGCCATCAGTGAATGATTTGTTTTGCTACTTCTTGAAGATGTGCAAAATTTCTTTTTAAAAACATTTTATTATTTATTCTTATTTATTCATTTTTTGAGGTGGAGTTGCCTAGGCTGGAGTGCAGTGGCATGATCTTGGCTCACTGCATCCTCTCCCTCCTGGGTTCAAGCGATTCTTGTGCCTCAGCCTCCTGAGTAGCTGGGACTACAGGCGCACGCCACCACGCCCAGCTAATTTTTTTGTACCTTTAGTAGAGATGGGTTTTCACCATGTTGGCCATGCTAGTCTCAAACTCCTGACCTCAAGTGATCCACCTGCCTCGACCTCCCAAAGTGCTGGGATTACAGGCATGAGGCACCCCGCCTGGCCAGTGCAAAATTTCTTAAGTTTAAATGTACAGTCTTAATTATACTAGTGTCTTTGTGTCCCAAGACAGATTGTAGGTAACAGAGTCTCAATTGTGCCTCAAAGAATTAACAACAAAACAAAATTCAATCTGTTCTCTGCATTCAGGCAGAAAAGGGGAGAGCAGAGAACCCTTCCTGCATCTGCTATTTCTTGGTTGCCTTCAGCTTGAAATAATTAATATGGCAAAGCAGCATATTTTTGGAGTAGCATACTCTGATTGCCTTCAGTGTATACCACATTTTTTGTTTTTTTTTGAGACGAAGTCTCGCTGTGTTGTCCAAGCCAGTGTGCAGTGGTATGATCTTGGCTCACTGCAACCTTCACCTCCCAGGTTCAAGCAGTTCTCTGTCTCAGCTTCCCAAGTAGCTGGGATTACAGGCACCTACCACCACGCCTAGCTAATTTTTGTATTTTTGGTAGAGACGAGGTTTCACCATCTTGGCCTGCCTTGGCCTCCCAAAGTGCTAGGATTGCAGGCGTGAGCCACCGCACCCGGCCTACCACATTTCGTTTAGCCATTTATCTGTCGATGGACATTTGGGTTGCTTCCACCTCTTGGCTGTTGTGAATAGTGCTGCTCTCAATATGGGTGTGCAAATATCTCTTCAAGATCCTGCTTTCAGTCCTTTTGGATATATATCCAGGAGTGAAATTGCTGGATCCTATTATAATTTTCTTTTTAATTTTTTTGAAAAATTGCCATGCTGTTTTCCATAGCAGCCGCAGCATTTTACTTACTTTCTCATCAACAGTCGGGGTTCCAATTTTTTCACATCCTCGCCAACATTAACTTTCTTTTGGATAGTAGTCATCCTAGTGGATGAGATGGTATCTCGTTGTTTTGATTTGCATCTCCTTAATGATTAGTGATGTTGAACATGTTTTCTTGTACTTACTGTTCATTTGTATATCTTCTGTGGAGAAGTGTTTGTTCAAGACCATTGCCCATTTATTAATTGGATTTGTTGTTGTTGTTGAGTTGTAGGAATTCTTTATATATTCTGGGTGTTAGCCCCTTATCCAATATATGATTTGCAGATATTTTCTCCCATTCCAGGACTCTTCTATTCAGTGTGCTAAATGTATCCTGTGATTCACAGAAATGTTAAATATTGATATAGTCCACCTTATCTGGTTTTTTCTTTTTGAGACAGAGTCTTGCTTTGTTGCCAAGCTGGAGTGCAATGGCACGATCTCGGCTCACTGCACCCTCCCCCTTTCGGGTTCAAGTGATGCTTGTGCCTCAGCCTCCCTGGTAGCTGGGACTGCAGATGTGTGCCACCACACCTGGCTAATTTTTGTATTTTTAGTAGAGATGGGGTTTTGCCATTTTTGCCAGGCTGATCTCAAACTCCTGACTTCAGGTAATCCACTTGCTTTGGCCTCCCAAAGTTCTGGGATTTCAGCCATGAGCCCCACACCCGGCTGTTTTTATCTTTTGTTGCCTCTGAACCTCATCTTATTTTTATATTGTTGAAACATACAGAAAGTAAATACAAGAATCTTAATTTGTATTGCTTGATGTATTTTAACTTATTCCACATTATTTCTGAATATGTAGTTACTAAAAAGTAAAACTTCATGAGGAAAACTTTTCAAAATATTAAACATCTATAACCATGTTAAAAGGATGGAATGAGAATGTATAGGAATGATCAATATTGTGATAGTTTTTAAAGGACTGTTTTAGGAAATGAATTTTTTTCTGAGTTGAGACCCTCTAAATCTATAGGCACTAGTATTACAAGTGGTCTCTTTCTCCTGAGAGGAATTTAAGGAAGGTCATTTTACTAAATTGCTTTCCATGTATTTTCTATATATATTTCCATATATTTTCTGTTTACTCCAATCATCCTGTTTTCTCTCACTTGCCAAACTTGTGCATGATTCAATACTGGGTGAAAAGAAAAGTGAATGATAAAGGATATTTTCAAGTATTCTTTTTTTTTTTTATTATTATACTTTAAGTTCTAGGGTACATGTGCATAACGTGCAGGTTTGTTACATATGTGTACTTGTGCCATGTTGGTGTGCTGCACCCATCAACTCATCAGCACCCATCAACTCATCATTTACATCAGGTATAACTCCCACTGCAATCCCTCCCCTCTCCCCCCTCCCCATAATAGGCCCCGGTATGTGATGTTCCCCTTCCCGAGTCCAAGTGATCTCATTGTTTGGTTCCCACCTATGAGTGAGAACATGCGGTGTTTGGTTTTCTGTTCTTGAGATAGTTTGCTGAGAGTGATGGTTTCAGCTGCATCCATGTCCCTACAAAGGACACAAACTCATCCTTTTTTATGGCTGCATAGTATTCCATGGTGTATATGTGCCACATTTTCTTAATCCAGTCTGTCACTGATGGACATTTGGGTTGATTCCAAGTCTATGCTATTGTGAATAGTGCTGCAATGAATATACATGTGCATGTGTCTTTATAGCAGCATGATTTATAATCCTTTGGGTATATACCCAGTAATGGAATGGCTGGGTCATATGGTACTTCTAGTTCTAGATCCTTGAGGAATTGCCATACTGTTTTCCATAATGGTTGAACTAGTTTACAATTCCACCAACAGTGTAAAAGTGTTCCTGTTTCTCCACATCCCCTCCAGCACCTGTTGTTTCCTGACTTTTTAATGATTGCCATTCTAACTGGTGTGAGATGGTATCTCATTGTGGTTTTGATTTGCATTTCTCTGATGGCCAGTGATGATGAGCATTTTTTCATGTGTCTGTTGGCTGTATGCATGCCTTCTTTTGAGAAATGTCTGTTCATATCCCTTGCCCACTTTTTGATGGGTCAACTATTCTTTATAATACAGTTTCATCTGGCATTTTGTATCAGTTAGAATGACTTGTGCAGGACCAGGCAAGGTGGCTCACGCCTGAAATCCCAGCACTTTGCAAGGCTGAGGTGGGCAGATCACGTCAGGACTTTGAGACCAGCCTGGCCAATGTGGTGAAACCCCATCTTTACTAAAAATACACTTGAACCCGGGAGGCAGAGGTTGCACTGAGCCAAGATCACGCCACTGCACTCCAGCCTGGGCCACAGAGTGAGATTCTGTCTCAAAAAAAAAAAAAAAAAAAAAAAAAAAAGCCTTACGCAAATTCAGAAAAAGTGCTGAATCAGTTGGCTTATACGGTAATGTAATTTATTATTATTATTATTATTTTTAAGCTGGAGTGCAGTGGCATGATCTTGGTTCACTGCCTCCCAAGTAGCTGGGATTACAGACATGCACCTCCATGCCCAGCTAATATTTGTATTTTTGGTAGAGACGCGGTTTCGCCATGTTGGACAGGCTGATCTTGAACTCCTGACTTCAAGTGATCCACACACCTCGGCCTCCCAAAGTGCTGGGATTACAAGCATGAGCCACTGCACCCAGCCTAATTTATTATGTCTTACAAGATATCCACAGTAGAGCAATTCCAGATGAGATTCAGTGGGACTGTGGTTCCGCTTTTCAATAAGTTTTTGGGGTTTGATTCTCCTGCCTAAGCTTCTCAAATAGCTGGGATTATAGGCATGCACCACCACACCCAGCTAATTTTGTATTTTTAGTAGAGATGGGGTTTCTCCATGTTGGTCAGACTGTCTCAAACTCTCGACCTCAGGTGATCCGCCTGCCAGCCTCCCAAAGTGCTAGGATTACAGGTGTGACCTGTAAATTTCTAAACCAACATCAACTAAGATAATGGGATTACTCCAGTTGAATTTTTTAGACTAATTAGAATGTACCCTCTGGAATCGAACATGGAGAGAGTTTCTCTTAGACCATGAGGCTTTGTTGAGGAAGTCTGGATACCTGAATAGAACTGGGATTCCATCAAGAAGGTGGAAGGGGCCAGCTGATACTGTTTTGGTAGCAATGCCTGCAATTGATTTATTTTTCCATTTTAAACACTTCTAGTTTTGAGTACTCAATTATCTAAAATTATAAGAAACAATTTCAAATTCAACAGCAAAATAAGAAAATTATTTTAACTTTAGATTTTTTTTTTTTTTTCAGGTAGAGTCTCACTCTGTCTTCTAGGCTGAAGTGCAGTAGCACGATCTCAACTCATCACAACCTCTGCGTCCCAGGTTCAAGCGATTCTCCTGCCTCAGCCTCCTGAATAGCTGGGACTACAGGCGCCCGCCACCATGCCCAGCTAGTTTTTATACTTTTGGTAGAGATGAGGTTTCACCATGTTGCAATTGCTGGTCTTGAACTCCTGACCTCAAGTGATCCGCCTGCCGCGGTCTCCCAAAGTGCTTGATTTACAGGCATGATTCACCATGCCCGGTAAACTTTAGATTTTAATTGGCATGTTAAACATTTTGTTTACAAATTTCTGTATTCCAAAATTGTAGCCTTGATTTAAAAGATTAATTGGTGCTTTTAATCCTTTACTGATCTAAGTAACTGTGTCAATTCAAAATACTTAAAAATGAAGCTAATAATTATTTATTTATATATATTTTTGAGACGGAGTCTTGCTGTGTCACCCAGGCTGGAGTGCAGTAGCGCAATCTCGGCTCACTATAAGCTCTACCTCCTGGGTTGACACCATTCTCCTGCCTCAACCTCCCCAGTAGCTGGGATTACGGTGCATGCCGCTACGCCAGGCTAATTTTTTGTATTTTTAGTAGAGATGGGGTTTCACCGTGTTAGCCAGGATGGTCTCGATCTCCTGTCGTCGGGATCCACCCGCCTAGGCCTCCCAAAGTGCTGGGATTACAGGCGTGAGCCACCGTGCCCGGCCTGAAATGAAGCTAATAATTAAATTCTGTTTTAAAATAGGGTTTATATAAGGAACATACATGTACACCATGGATGAATCTTGAAAATATAATGCTAAGGCAAGGCGCAGTGGCTCACGCCTGTAATCCCAGCATTTTGGGAGGCCGAGGCAGGCGGATTGCGAGGTCAGGAGATTGAGACTATCCTGGCCAACATGGTGAAACCCTGTCTCTACTGAAAATACAGAAAATTAGCTGGGTGTGGTGGCACGTGCCTGTAATCCCACCTATTCAGGAGGCTGAGGTGGAAGAATCGTTTGAACCCAGGAGGCAGAGATTGCAGTGAGCCGAGATCGTGCCACTGCACTCCAGCCTGGTGACATAGTGAGAGTCTGTCTCAAAAAAAAAAAAAAGATAATAGTAAGTGAAAGAAGACAAAAGTCCATGTATTATATTATTCTATTTGTGTGAAAATACAGATAAAAATCTATAGAGTACAAACAAAGTGCATTAGTGGTTGTTTACAGCTGACTGGAGAGGGGATGAAACAGGGTGATAGCTGAAGGGTATAGAGTTTCTTTTTGAGGTGACAAATGTGTTCTAAAATTGACAGTGATGGCTGGGCGCGGTGGCTAATGCCTATAATCCCAACACTTCGGGAGGCAAGGCAGGCAGATCACCTGAGGTCAGGAGTTCAAGACGAGCCTGGTCAACATGGTGAACCTCATCTCTACTAAAATACAAAAATTAGCCTGGTGTGGTGGCAGAAGCCTGTAATCCCAGCTACTCAGGAGGCTGAGGCAGGAGAATCGCTTGAATCCAGGAGTCGGAGGTTGCAGTGAGCCGAGTTCAGGCCACTGCGCTCCAGCCTAGGCTACAAGAAACTCCGTCTCAAAAAATAAATTAAATTAAATTAAATTGACTGTAATGATGGTTGCACATATCTGTGATTATATTAAAACCCATTGAATTGTATACTTTAAATGCATGAATTGTATGATATGTGAATTATATCTCAACAGCTATTTTTTAAATTTATTTTTTTCTTTTTTTTTCCTCTTTTTTTGAGACAGAGTCTCACTTTCACCCAGGCTGGAGTGCAGTGGTGCAATCTTGGCTCACTACAACCTCTGCCTCCATATTCAAGAAATTCTCCTGCCTCAGCCTCCCAGGTAGCTGGGATTACAGGCATGTGCTACCATGTCCAACTAATTTTTGTATTTTTTTTGTAGAGATGGGGTTTCTCCATGCTGGCCAGGCTGGTCTCTAAACTCCTGGCCTCAAGTGATTCACCTACCTCGGTCTTCCAAAGTTCTGGGATTACAGGTGTGAGCCACTGTGCCAAGCCTTAATAGAGCCATTTTGAAGAACAGGCTTTATAGAATTTCTTAATAGATTTGCCTAACATTTATTTATTTGTTTTTCATTTTTCATTTTTTTTTTCTTTTGAGATGGAGTCTTGCTCTGTCACCCATGCTAGAGTGCAGTGGCGCGATGTTGGCTCACTGCAACCTACTCCGCCTCCTGGGTTCAAGCAATTCTTCTACCTCACCCTCCTAAGTAGCTGGGATTACAGGCATGTGCCACCATGCCCAACTAATTTTTGTATTTTTTTTGTAGAGATGGGGTTTCTCCATGCTGGCCAGGCTGGTCTCTAAACTCCTGGCCTCAAGTGATTCACCCACCTCGGTCTTCCAAAGTTCTGGGATTACAGGTGTGAGCCACTGTGCCAAGCCTTAATAGAGCCATTTTGAAGAACCATGCCCGGCTAATTTTTATATTTTTAGTAGAGACAGGGTTTCACCATGTTGGCCAGGCTGGTCTCAAACTCCTGACCTTAGGTAATCTGCCTGCCTCAGCCTCCCAAAGTGCTGGGATTACAGGCATGAGTCACTGCTGGCCGCATTTGCCTAACATTTAAAATTGACAAATAGTGTTGGAGTTAATTATAGTTTTCATGCAGTAAAGACTAGCAGAAATAGTGAGTTTTCTTTTAAGGTATGGCCATCTTGAAGTATTCTGGTTTTCTACAGCCCCCCTGTAGATGATCATTTTCCTTATTCCTGCTCTTCTCTTCAGTCAATTATCTCCTCCAAACGACACAGGATAGAAGCCTAGCACTTCCTGTCTAACAAAATAACCTTTCCTCCATTCATTTCTGCTATAAAAACAAAGTTTTTGGTTATTTCCATTTACAGTAAAAGCACACAAATATGGAGAAATAGATCCTCTGCTTTTTTGTATTCATTATTAATTATGATGATGGACTGTAATTGTATGTTCTTTTAGTATTTATTTTCCTTCTGATAATTAAAATCTCATTGCCTGATAAATTATGCATTTGTATGCATAAATTTTAGGTTCAGAATATTTTACAATCCATGCCACAGTTCAGAAAATTGTATCTGTAATAATTATTAAATTATTATAAGTATAAATAACCTAGTTTGCTTCTTCACAGGGTTTTCTATAGTGATACTGTCCATATGGCCATATCTCCAAAAGGTTTGTACATTTCAATCTATTTTTCCCTTATAGCTACAGTAGTAGTAACTCTTACATAGTTAAGCATTTTCTAAAGAGTCTCTTTGGTATTGTATGATTTGATCTTTACAACAATAATGAGATAATAGTTCCTTAAAAGAGGCTTATAAGTAAGGTGACCATATGCTTTATTGTGCAAGCCAGAACACTTTTGAAGTGAAGAGAGTGCTATACAAGGAAAAATAGGATCATACCCAGATAGTCCCAGGCAAATGTACATGTATGGTCACCTACTCAGAAGCCACGTTCACATTCCATCATTACCTCTTCCCTAATAAAAAGGAAACTAGTAATAGTCTGAATTCCCAAAGTGTGTAAATGATATGTTTGTGGAATAATTTAATGCTTTTCCCATAAAATTAATGTGGGCTATCAGGTAACATTGTAAAGACTAGAACATATGTATTTTTTGATGCTGTTATTACTAGAAGGGGAAGAGGGGGTAACATGAAGATGTAAGTTTGTTAGGTAGCTTGACATCAGTTGATCATCAAGTCCGGTCAGTTCTATCTTAAATCTCCAGGAAGGAACTTAACTAAAAATCGGTATATAAGTTGGTTACATAATTCATCTATAACAATGTTTTAGTAAAGGTTCTTAAAGAGTTCCTCTGTATTCCCTAACCTACTCCTTAACCTGCTACTATCTGATTAACTTTTCTGCTGTCCTGAACTCCTCTTGTAAGTTTTCCAGTTACTTAATTGTTGATCATGAAATACTTTTCAGTCCTTACTTTAGGTGACACCTGGATAGGATTTGACATTGTTGTCCTCTCCTTACTTCCTGAAGCTACCTGTATTAGTCTGTTTTCTGTTGCTTGTAACAGAATACCCTAAACTAGATAATTTATTTAAAAAAAGGAATTTATTTCTTACCATTATGGAGGCTGAGAAGTCCAAGGCTGAGAGACCACATCTGGTGAGGGCCTTCTTGCTAGTGGGGACTCTCTGAAGAGTCCCAAGGCATTGTAAGGCATCACATGATGAAGGGGCTGAGCATGCTAGCCCAGGTCTCTTTTCCTTCTCTTATGAAGCCACCAGTTCCACTCCATGATAACCCATTAATACATGAATGGATTAGGTACAGTAGGTAGGTAGTTGGGTATCAACAGGGCACAGCCGTCATGATCCAATTGTTTGTTGGCAGATCTGTATCTGTACGGGTCTGCAGCAACCTCAGTTCTTGCCTCCTGAGAAGAAGTAATTCAAGTAAAGGACATAAGGCAGAAGGAGAACCTGAGGCAAGTTGTAGAGCAGGAGTGAAAATTTATTAAAAAGCTTTAGAGCAAGAATGAAAGGAAGGAAAAGAAGGAAAGTACAGTTGAAAGAAGGCCAGGTGGGCAACTTGAAAGACAAGTGCGCGGTTTGACCTTTTGACTTGGGATTTTATACACTGGCATACTTTTGGGGCCTTGCATTACTTCTCCCCACTCACCCCATGCCTGAGATCATATTGGGAAGCTGCTAATCACCAGGTGTTTTCTATGTAGTAGGAGGCTGCCTTTTCCTAGCCCTGGCTGTGACCAATATTACTTTAGAGAGTTAACAACTGCCTGACCATCACCTAATGGTCTCCAGACACTCCCTATGTGTGGGGCAGGGGAGACCTTTCCTGCCCTGTTGATACCCAACTAACTGCCTAATGTAACACAATTACCTCTTAAAGGTCCTACCTTTCAATATTTTAATAATATTAATTTAAATATTAATTTCCAAAACACGAAATTTGGAGGACACATTAAAACCATAGCACGACCTCTTAGCTTCTATGACATTTCTCTATCCTGGCTTTCCTCTTAACTCTAACGACTTATTCTTAAATTCTTTTGTGTATTCTTCCTTATCAGTTTGTCCCTTGTTGGTTTTCCTAAGAGGTTGGAGAGTGTGTGTGTGTGTGTGTGTGTGTGTGTGTGTGTGTTCGCACATGCATGTATGTGTTTTATACTAGATTCTGAACTTTGTCCCATATTAGATGTATAGCCATCAACTTATTAGATAGATCCATGGTACTTGGATGAACCCAGGCTCCTTAGGTCTTTACACATTTTTACTGGAATGCTTTTCCTCTCTCCATCTTTCTTTTGCTCTCCCCTTTCTCCTTCCTCACTGTCTTTTATTCACTCTTCAAGGTTTTGCTCCAGTGTCACTTCCTCTGGAAAGCCTTCTCTTTTTTTTTTTTTTTTTTTTTTTGCGATGGAGTCTTGCTCTGTTGCCCAGGCTGGCATGCAGTGGCATGATCTTGGCATACTGCAATCTCTGCCTTGAGGGTTCAAGCGATTCTCCTGCCTTAGTCTCCCAAGTAGCTGGGACTACAGATGCCAGCTACCACACCCAGCTAATTTTTGTATTTTTAGTAGAGATGGGGTTTCACCATGTTGGCCAGGCTTATCTCTACCTTTCCTCAGGTGGTCCACCCACCTCAGCCTCCCAGAGTGCCGGGATTTCCACCTCCCGGGTTCAAGCGATTCTCATGCCTCAGCCTCCCAAGTAGCTGGGATTACAGGCACCTGCCACCATGCCTGGCTAATTTTTGTATTTTTAGTAGAGATGGGGTTTCGGCATGTTGGCCAGGCTAATCTCGAACGCCAGACCTCAGGTGATCCTGCCTCAGTCTCCCAATTGCTGGGATTACAGATGTGAGCCACTGCACCTGGCCTGGAAAGCCTTCTCTGACTGTCCCTCACAACAGTTTGGATCAGAAGGTTTTCCTGTATACTCCCGTTTCCCTTTATCATTAGCCCTTAATGTGGAGTGTCCTAACACTGTATTTACAGAGAGTTTACTTAACTCCCCTACTAGATTGTCTAGATTGTTAGGATTGTTTTGTTTTTATGAATTTTTTTTTTTTTTTTGTAAATGGAGTCTCCCTCTGTTACCCAGGCTCGAGTTCAGTGACGCAATCTTGGCTTATTGCAGCCTCCACCTCCAAGGTTCAAGTAATTCGCTTGCCTTAGCCTCCCAAGTAACTGGGATTACAGTCGTGCACCACCATGCCCAGCTAATTTTTGTATTTTTAGTAGAGACAGGGTTTCACTGTGTTGACCAGGCTGGTCTCAAACTCCTGACCTTGGGTGACCCACCACCTCAGCCTCTCAAAGTGCTGGCATTACAAGTGTGAGCCACCATGCCCGGCCCAGTTTTACGAATTTCTACTTTTTGAAAATGGTCTCCTAAAATATATTTTTAAAGGAATATAAGAAAAAAAGAAATACAAATTTTAATTTTTACTGATTTAGTGCCATATTTTCATTGTTATTTTGAAAATTACTTGAAATTATTACCCATTACACTAAAAATCCTTTCCATACTGATAGTCATTGGAATTGGCACAATTCTGGAGCAGTGTCTTCTCTACTAAAAAGATATTTTCATGTATGAAAATTCTTAATTTCTTGGCATTTAGTCTTTTTAGTCAAAATTCTCAAAAGAAGGATATTAGTAATAATTAGGTCTAGTCAGCATACTGTGTTGAGTTTTGAAAAGTACTCTCTTTTCTCCAGATATTTTGAAAACTCTTTGAAGAGTTTTGCTATCAGGCCTAGTGTTGTGGCTTATGTGCCTGTAATCCCAGTGCTTTGGGAGGCCAAGTTGGGAGGATTGCCTGAGCCCAGGAGTTCAAGACCAGCCTGGGTAACAATATAAGACCTTGTCTCTACAAAAAAATTTTAAAAGTTAGCTGGGTATGGTGGTGCTACTCCCTGTAGTCCCAGCTGCTTGGGAGCTTGAGGTGGGAGGATTTCTTGAGCAAAGGAGTTTGAGGTTATAGTGAGCCAAGATTATGCCACTGTATTCTGGCCTGGGTGACAGAGCCAGACCCTGTCTCAAAAAAAAAAAAAAAAGTTTTGCTTTCAAATCACTACACATTTAACATTAAAATTGAGTTTTCATTACTTTTTTGAAAATTAATTTAAAATTTTATATGACATGAAATTATTATTTTCTATTTTCAGAGATGACAAATGAAACTAAAGGTAGTACAGGGAGAAAATGAAAACCAGAGTACCTAAACTGAAAGATATTTTAACGGCTAGAACTTTAAATATTATGTATCGTTATACTTTTGCATATTATTTCTTATGTCCCATAAAGAAAAACGCACCTAAATATTTTCAGTTTAAATATCTTTAGGGAATTGCCAGGCATGGTGGCTCACACCCAAAATCCCAGAACTTTGGGAGGTCGAGGCAGGCGGCTCACCTGAGGTCAGGAGTTTGAGACCAGCCTGGCCAACATGGTGAAACCGCGTCGCTACTAAAAAAATACAAAAATTAGCTGGGCCTGTGTGGTGGCATATGCCTGTAATCTCAGCTACTTGGGAGGCTGAGGCAGGAGAATCGCTTGAACCCGGGAGGTGGAGGTTGTAGTGACCTGAGATCACGCCATTGCCCTCCAGCCTAGGCAACAAGAGCAAAACTCCATCTCAAAAGTAAATAAATAAAATTAAATAAATAAATAAATATCTTTAGGGAACAAAAGGTCATAGTTTTCCTTATTAAATTGTTCTACCACATACCTATGTTCATTTAAATTTATTTCCTAAAATTTAATAAAAGCCATTAAATAGAAAGATTAGAGATAGAATCTTCCTGTGTTGCCCAGACTGGAGTACAGTGGCTTTTCACAGGTACAATCATAGTGCATTACACCCTCCAACTCCTGGGCTCAAGGGATCCTTCTGTTCTAGACTGCTGAGTAGCTGAGATTACAGGCATGTGCCACTTCACCTGACTTAGCCTACCATATATGAAAAAAAATAATCTGGCTGGGTGTGGTGGCTCATGCCACTAATCCCAATATTTTGGGAGGCCAGGGTGGGAGAATTGCTCCCTCCCGAGGCAGGAGGATTGCTTTTCGAGTTGGAGGCAGGAAGTTCAAGACCAGCCTAGGCAACACAGGGAGACCCTGTCTCTACAAAAATAAAAAAATTAGCTGGGCATGGTGGTGCATGCCTGTAGTCCTAGCTACTCAAGATGCTGAGGCAGGAGGATCACTTGGACCTCAAAGGTCGAGGCTGCACTGAGCCGTGATCGTACCACTGTGCTGCAGCCTAGGTGACAAGAGTGAGACCCTGTCTCAAATAAATAAATAAAAATAAACAATAGTGTCTTTTCTATGCTAACATTTTCTGTTTTTCTGAAAGTATTTTGTTTTCTGAGTTGTAGTCATTTGGTTCTCCCCTCATGTTCATCATGATGTGTAAACCCTTTTAAAGTGGTAGAATACTGAGTTGCCTATGTAGAAAGGAAGAATTTATAACAGGTTTATTGAGAGAATTGTCTGTCATCTTTTGTGTTTTTATTATCTTCTTTATGCATTTGATTCTTGTGCCTAGTTTGTTTTTTAAAAAAAGATTTATGGTGCTAATGGCTGTTTAACCTATAGGGTAGCATAAGTCTAAAGAATTCTACTTACAAGAATTAAAGAATAGCTTGTATTATTTTTCATGATGTTATTGCTCTATGTATACATAGTGTGTGTGATTATCTTCTTACCAAGGTTTATATGAACCAAAAATTTCCATGGTCATTCTTAAAAATGAGCCTCCCAAGCATTTTTCCCTTGTGCACAGTCTGTTGTTAGCACTTTAATTGTATTGTCAGAAGTTTGAATCCTTTACTGTAAGTAATAGTGTTATAAAACTTATACGTTAGAATTGTTTTTATTTTTTTAATAGAAAATTTTACATGGTATGACAAATGTATTTAGATTTTAAACTTTTCTTGGATAACAATTCTTAAAGCACATACTTTTGTCTGCAGATTGATCAGACAGCTGATACAAGATTTTTGGGCTGGGTTATTGCTTCATATAGTCTTGGCCAAATGGTAGCTTCACCTATATTTGGTTTATGGTCTAATTATAGACCAAGAAAAGAGCCTCTTGTCGTCTCGATCTTCATTTCCGTGGCAGCCAACTGCCTCTATGCATATGTCCACATCCCAGCCTCTCATAATAAATACTACATGCTGGTTGCTCGTGGATTGCTGGGAATTGGAGCAGGTAAGTTTGTATGTTGATTGTGTCAAATTCACATTCATTCTGACATTTATGGCTCACTTTCACCTGGTCTCATCCCCTTTTAAACTCATATTTCACAGTTCAACGTACATGTCTCTCATTATAAACAAATATTTTTCCTATCATTTTGCCTTTGCTCATGATGTTCTCATTACCTATAGTTCTCTTCTGTTCCCATCATTCTTCATTCTTCAAGATTCAGTTCAAACCAGGTGTGGTGGCATGTGCCTATAATACCAGCTACTCAGGAGACTGAGGTAGCAGAATCTCTCTTGAGCCTAGGAGTTCAAGGTCAGCCTGGGTAACATAGGGAGACCTCCATCTTAAAAAAAAAAAAAAAAAAAAAAAAAAAAAAAAAAACCAGAAAAACCCAAAACAAAAATAGATCCAATTCAAGCTCCACATTTTCCACAAAGCCCTCTTGGGCTACCCTGCCCCTTCAGAGAATTTTTTCTTCTCTGACATGTCTCTGGCACGTGCTTATGGTATTGTACTGTTTTTATGCTTTCTCACTAACAAGATAATAAACTTTTTTTTTTTGGAGTCTCACTCTGTCGCCCAGACTGGACTGCAGTGGCGCGATCTCGGCTCACTGTAACCTCTACCTGCCTGAGTTGAAGCAATTCTCCTGCCTCAGCCTCCCGAGTAGCTGAGATTACAGGCACCTGCCACTGTGCCTGACTAATTTTTGTATTTTTAGTAGAGATGGGGTTTCACCATCTTGGCCAGGCTGGTCTTGAACTACTGACCTCGTGATCCACCTGCCTCGGCCTCCCAAAGTGCTGGGATTACAGGCATGAGCCACCACTCTTAGCCTAAACTTTTTACAATTAGAAAGAATTTATGGTACTTTAAAAATATCCTATTCCCCCTAACAGAATCTCTTGAATGTAATGTACTCAATGAAATTTTTCAGTAAAATTGTTAGTGCATTTTTTTCTGTTTCTTATATTACATGTTTATGCATACAGAGTTTGTAATACTTTTTAAAATAGTTGTAATCAATGATGTGCCATTCACTCAGTGCTTTCTTAGTATTAAGTTTGATACTCTTTTTTTTTTTTTTTGAGATGAAGTCTCACTTTGTTGCCCAGGCTGGAGTGCAGTGGTGCGATCTTGGCTCATTGCAACCTCATCCTCCTGGGTTCAAGCAATTCTTCTGCCTCAACCTCCTGAGTAGTTGGGACTACAGGTGGATAATTTTTGAATTTTTAGTGGAGGCGGGGTTTCACCATGTTGGCCGGGCTGGTCTTGAACTCCTGACCTCAAAATGATCCACCTACGTTGACCTCTGAAAGTGCTGGGATTACGGATGTGAGCCACTGTGCCCAGCTTGATTTACTTATGATACCATTTCTTCACTCATTGATATCTTTAACTGTTTTCATATTACCAAAACTAGTATGGTCCGTTAATTGATGCATTTGCTTAATAAAAATACCTTACATGCTTTGTATGATCATAAAGAGGAAGTAGTGACTATACTGTTAACCAAGATTTCTTCTTCTGTATAAAGTCAAATTTGATTGAATTTTATAAACTGAATGATAACTTACTTTTACTTTGGATTATTGTGCCTTGTTTTTAAGGAAACGTAGCAGTTGTTCGATCATATACTGCTGGTGCTACTTCCCTTCAAGAAAGAACAAGTTCCATGGCAAATATAAGCATGTGTCAAGCATTAGGTTTTATTCTAGGTCCAGGTAGGTGTTCTTCACTTGTCATTACTTGAATTTGAATTGGGAAAACTTTTGAGGCTTAAATATTCAATGTAACCCAAGTATAAAAACTCATAGCTGAAGGGAAAGGGAGGAAAGCTAATTTTTTTTATCCAGCAATGAGGCTATAGTCATTTTATCTTGATGCCAATCCACTAAATTAAGTGCTATTAGTCCCCTTTTATAGTTGAGAGTGCCAATGCATAGAGAATCTAAGTAAATTGTCCAAGGTCATCCTTTTGCTGAGTGTTAAAAAAATTAGTGAGGCCAGGCGCGGTGGTCCACACCTGTAATCTTCAGCACTTTGGGAGGCTGTGACAGGCAGATCACCTGAGGTCAGAAGTTCGAGACCAGCCTGGCCAACATGGTGAAACCCCATCTCTACTAAAAATACAAAAATTAGTCAGGTGTGGTGGCAGGCACCTGTAATCCCAAGCTACTTGGGAGGCTGAGGCAGGGGAATCGCTTGAACCCGGAGGCAGAGGTTGCAGTGAGCCGAGATCACATCATTGCACTCTAGCCTGGGCGATAAGCGTGAGACTCTGTCTCAAAAAAATATTAATGAGATTTAATATTTCCTCAAGGCAAACTAATTTTCTGCTGAGTAAAGAATCGGTCATTTTCATGCCTAGGATAATATTGAAAAACCATATAATTGGTCCATATTTTAAATATTGAAGTTATGAATATTATCAGTTTGAATCCAACTCAGCTTACTTCATCATTAACACCCCATCTCCCACCCCCAGTTTCCATTACGTTCCTCTATTTAGCCAAAAGGAAAAGGCTCAACAGAAGGGAATCTAATTCACTGTTCACCAAAATCTATTTCGATTTAGTACCCTGAAACAAATACAAGCACAAATGTAGAATAATTGAACTGGAATACTATATTGTAAAGTACATCAGGACATGGTTTGAGTCTTTATTTTCCAGTCTACCCTCAGTATCTAGCATAATACCTGGTATAGACTTATGTTCTTAGCAAATACTTTTTACCACCTTAAAAGCATTTTAAAGATTATGTGTCATTTAAAAATTTTGCATTATAGATGACTAAATATAAGCCTGAAGAACTTCGATGACTTTTCCAATAATAAACCCTCAATAAGCACTAACATTTATTGTGTGCTTACTGTATGCTAGTCACAGTTCTAAGTACGGTAGGTGCAGTATCTTAAGTCCTCACCCTAGAGTTATATGTGAATAACTATAGAGCCACATATAGAATCTAAATCAGAAGAGCAAATCAGTACTCTTCCAATTGAGTTTTTGCCACAGATCCAAATTAGATTTTGCCACTTCATATTTCTTTAGAGTGATTTATCCAGCAGTCCAAAAACACTTCTAATGTTTAAAGTCACTAAAAAATTTTCAAATACTAAGGTAGATTATGTATGCTTTTGGATGAAATGATTTTTTTTTTTTTTTTCATTTTACCTGTATATGACATTATGGTCAAATGATATTAAATATATATATATACACTTATATGTATATGTACCATATACACAATAATATTTAAGATATCTGATCTAAAATATGTTTTCATTCTTATAATGAAGCTGATTAAACCTTTATAATTATTGGAAGAATTGGTATAATTTAAATTGCCTATGGAGATGTTTTGTAAAAAACTGAGAAGTTATGTAAAATACAACTCCTTGTGAATGCATGTACATCAGTGTTTCACAACCTTTTTTTCATTATTGTCTCCCTAAGGAGCCTTTTTCAATATTTTTTCCTACTCTCTTTACCCCATAAAATTTTAGTGCCACAGATGTATCATATATCTTTTATGTACCATATGTATATCTGTACATACCTGCTTTATACCTAAAAAGAGGAAATTTTTTGACCCCCCCATCAAGAACCAATTACATCTGTTGCGAATGCATGATATAGAAGGATGATTCCATAACATTGTTCCCAATTCTGTTGTAAATGTCTTTTGCATTTTTTTATCCTATGCTTCTCATATAATAATTCATCTATGAAAATTTTATCTTAATAAGTTTTTCAGACTTGTTTTGCATTCATTGGAGAAAAAGGTGTGACATGGGATGTGATTAAACTGCGGATAAACATGTATACAACACCAGTTTTACTTAGTGCCTTCCTGGGAGTTTTAAATATTATTCTGATCCTTGCTATACTAAGGTAATTAGATAGAAATGATAAAACTATTTTTGTAGATTGTGAAATTTAATGAGCTTTGTAATTGTTGGAAGATAATTATCCTTATGAAGTGTATTTGGTTTTTTATGTCTATAGTTTGTTTATATTTTTTGGTCAGGTAGTACTAAAGCATGTAATACCGGCAACCAAAAGACAACCTAATAAATGAGAACAGAAAAGGAAGGTCTTTGAAGATTCAAGGTTTGGTTTTTTTTGTTTTGTTTTGTTTTGTTTTGTTTTTGAGACAAGGTTTTACTCTGTTGCTCAGACTAGAGGGCAGTGGCACTATCTCGGCTCAGTGCAACCTCCATCTCTCAGATTCAAGGATTCTCGTGCCTCAGCTTCCCGAGTAACTGGGGCTACAGTCGCGCACCACCACATCCAGCTAATTTTTGTACTTTTAGTAGAGACGGGGTTTCACCATGTTGGCCAGGCTGATCTCGAACTCCTGACCTCAAAACGATCTGCCCGCCTCAACCTCCCAAAGTGCTGGGATTACAGGCATGAGCCATGTGAGGCTGTGCCCAGCCTGAAGGTTTGATCTTGATTTACTAACTACATGTTTCTAAGTAGGAGAAAGGCAAGGAAAGTAACATTTTAAATAGATTAATGGATTTGTATCAGTCTTAAATATATAAGTTACTAGTGATGTATATCTCTTTCATATATTTGAAAAAATTTTTTAAATTATGTTTTGTTTGTTTTTAGAGTGCTTTATTCAATAGTCTAAAAACATTTATTACTAATGTTTATAATCACTGTAAAACTTCAGATACTAAAGTAGATTATGTATGCTTTAGGATGAGTTGGATTTTTTTCATTTTACCTGTCTGTGAGAATTTCATAAGAATTGTAACTTCTGTCTTAAGTTTATTGGTTATATCTCATTGGTAACAGTTTTATTACTGAAAAACCAATAAAAGAAACTGTATTAGAATGTGAAAAAAATACAATGCCAATAATAAATTTAAACAACTTCTCTATTAAGCATTTTATAGGTACAATGTTTGTGTTTTTCTTTTTAAGAGAACATCGTGTGGATGACTCAGGAAGACAGTGTAAAAATATTAATTTTGAAGAAGGTACTTTAAACCCTTTTGGCTGAATTAATGTAACATTATCAAAGTGTTTCTGATGATTCTGTTTGTTTGGTATTTACTTCGATTTTGCTTCTAAGGACAACACAGTGGGTGATTGGGGAAGATCTTAAAAGCTGGAAGTGACCTAAATTGATTTTTTTTAAAGAGGCATACCCATATTAGTTATTTGGTGGTCATGATTGACAAGGTTACAGACATTGTAAAAAAATCACTTTGTCTTATTTTCAGAGAGCCAGTATCCTAAAACCTTTGAGATATTTGCAATGATTTCCATATCTTTACTACCACATAAATATGTCTTTCTTTTTTTTTTTTTTTTTTTTTTTTTTTTTGAGATGGAGTCTCGCTCTGTCGCCTAGGCTGGAGTGCAGTGGCGCCATCTCGGCTCACTGCAATCTCCGCCTCCCGGGTTCACGCCATTCTCCTGCCTCAGCCTCCGGGTTAGCTGGGACTACAGGCGCCCGCCATCGTGCCCAGCTAATTTTTTGTATTTTTCAGTAGAGACAGGGTTTCACTATGTTAGCCAGGATGGTCTCGATCTCCTGACCTCGTGATCCGCCGGCCTCGACCTCCCAGAGTGCTGGGATTACGGGCGTGAGCCACTGCGCCCGGCCATGTCTTTCTATTTAAAGCAGTTCTTTATTCTTTTAAGCATGAGAACAGGTATGGTTTTGCCTTTTTATTTTTGTGGTTTTGGTATACTTTACAAATACACATTTTCATCCTTTAGATCTTCTCTGATTCATGTAAGTCAGAGAACCTGGTAAGTAGCTATATTTTACCAAAAAAACTGTTATTTAGGTACTAATTTATCCTCCTTGGGGAAAGAATGCAAGGACTGATCCTGGCCCTCAATAGTTCATAAAGTTGTGGAAAAGACATAGTATTATTTTACCAGATACTTTCATAGCTCTATTCTTTAATTTTCACAAAAGAAATAGTGGAAGATAAAGTTAAATGTAGTAGGGTGGAGAGCAGAGTGGTGAGGAGCTATAGTAAGTTTTTGAACTAGGACAGCTTTGACATTGATCCCATGCAGAGGCTAATCCAGATTGGTTATATCTCACTGGTAATATCTCATTGGTAACAGTTTTATTACTGAAAAGCCAGTAAAAGAAACTGTATCAGAATGTGAAAAAAATATGATGCCAGTAACAAATTTGAACAATTTCTCTATTAAGCTTTTCAAAGGTACAATATTTGTGTTTTTCTTTTTAAGAGAACATTGTGTGGATGACTCAGGAAGACAGTGTAAAAGTATTAATTTTGACTAGGCCTGAAGTAGGGCGATGACTGAGAATGGAGAAGGGATAAGCAGGAGTTGTTGAAGGAGGAATCAAGATAGAGCTTTGGATAGAGAATATTAAGGATTAGAGAGAGCCAACATTTCTGCCAGGTTTTGATTCTAGATCACCTGGAAGAATGAGAGAGAACAAGAATTTAGGAAGGGAGATTGGATGAAAAGAGAAGATGATTTCAGTTTGGATCAAACTGAATATGCTGTTACTCTAGAACAACTAAAAAATTCCAGAGGCATTTGTAATTTTGACAGTAAAAGTAAAAGCTAGAGATAAAAATTTGTGAGTCACCCAGTGAAAAACACTATGGCAGCAAAGAGGGAGTGAGAGAAAGAATGGGGTGATGATTCAAGTGTGGCAAAAGATTGTTGAATCTGAGGAATGAATATGTGAGAATATGTTTGAAAACTTTCAAAATAAAAAATAAGAATGAGAGGTGAAGTGCCAACAGTGGGTATAAACTCCTTTATTCAAAGGTAAAAAATAGGATGCTAACTTCAAGGAGCTATCAGGTAAAGGGAAGGAGGAAGTTAAGAGGTGAGGTAGAGGTATGACAAAGGGAAGATATGTAAAAATCAGTATTTCAGAAGTTGGAAGGGGATAATGATACACATCAATCCTTCATTTACTTTCATGTGCTTAGAAATCACCTGGGAACCTTGTTAAGATGCAAATTCTGATTCGTTAGGCTTAGGGTGATACTAAATAGGGTTGCCAATAAAACATAGGATGTTGCTTCTCAGAATAGGGGAGTTAATAAATAAATGTAAAAATATATAATATATAAAATAAAAAATAAAACACAGAATGCCCAATTAAATTTGAATAATGTTTTAGTATAAATATGTCCCACCTGGTTAAATTTGGATTTCAATAAACAACAAATAATGTTTTTTTGTTTGTTTGTTTTTTCTTTAGTAGAGACAGGATCTTGTCGTGTTGTCCAGGCTGGTCTTAAATTCCTGGACTCAGCCTCCCAAAGTGCTAGGATTACAGATGTGAGCCACTGCACCTGACAACAGATAACTTTTAGTGTTAATACAATCCAGCTGGGTGTAGTGGCTCATGCCTGTAATCCCAGCACTTTGTGAGGCCAAACCAGGTGGATCACCTGAGGTCAGGAGTTCAAGACCAGCCTGGCCAACATGGTGAAACCTTGTCTCTACTAAAAATACAAATGTTGGCTGGGTGTGGTGGCAGGTGCCTGTAATCCCAGCTACTCAGGAGACTGAGGCAGGAGAGTCGCTTGAACCTGGGAGGCAGAAGTTGCAGTGAGCCGATATCATTCATACCATGTACTCCAGCCTGGGTAACAGAGTGAGACTCTGTCTCAAAAAAAAAAAAAAAAAAAAAGTATAAATACAATCCAAATACTTCATGGAACATTCTTATACTTAACTTTCAAATATGGCACAGAACATATTTATACTAATACTTACTGTTTATCTGAAATTTAAATTTAACTGGGTCTCCTGTATCTTTATTTACTATATTGGCAACCCTAGTGAGATGCTGAGCATCTGCATTTATAACAAACTACCATGTGATGTGATGCTGCTGGTCTAGAAATCATAGATTATGCTGCAAAGATCGAAAGCTATGCTGTCCAGTATAGTAGCCATTAGCCACGTGTGGTTATGTAAATATGTTAAAGTAAATTTAATAAATTATTTTCTGTCATACTAGCCACATTTCAAGTGCTCAGTAATGGGTATATGTGGCTAGTGGCCACTGTATTAGCACAGATAAAGAACATTTCTATCATGTCACAGTTCTATTGGACAGCACTATTCTAAAGTACAAATGAGAATGAGTTTAGAGGAGATGTAGTGTTTTCTTGTATGAGATTTCTAGTTACTTCAGAATAATTTTTATAAAATAAAATTTTTAAATTTCAATAAATGTTTACATAAAATATGTCTGGTAAAAACTTCCATAATTGTTTTAATTTAAAGATATTCAAATTTAAAGAGGTTATTATGAGACAGGATTATAATTTCTAATTGCATAGAATTTGAGTCCATATACTAATGCAGTCTTTTAAAAAAATTTATAATTAGGATATCTAGTCAGTCCCCATAGTCTAGGATGCAACATTTCTGAGATTCTGCACTGAAACCAGCACTGAGTAGAGGCTACAGGAAACTAAGCACATATTATGAAGCAAACTCCAGTCTGACTTGGGGCAATATTGATACTGACTTGAAGGAGTAAAGACTGACTTCTAGGTGGTGATTAAGAATCAGAGAGGTCTATCCAAAATAATACAAGAGCCACAACCATCAGGGCCTACCCCTGGCAAAGGATCTGGACAAAGGTGACCAGTTCTGTTTGTGTGATTATAAAGGAAGTCATAAGGCTATGTTGAGTGTCCAAGGTGCTTAATTCCCTTTAAGTATAGCAGTCTATTTCCAAATCTACTTATTGTTGGAGGAGGAACTCCTCAAGAATCCTGAGATGGAAAGGCAGGCATTATTATGAAAAAAATATAGAAACTTACTACATCTTAGGAAAGCCCTCCCCCCTCCACCAACAACTGACACTGCACACAATTTAAGCTAGCATAAATAAACATATTGTAATATTTTATGTATTAATTCCTGGCTTAGGCTGGGCGCGGTGGCTCACGCCTGTAATCCCAGCACTTTGGGAGGCCGAGGCAGGCGGATCAAGAGGTCAAGAGATTGAGACCATCCTGGCCAACATGGTGAAACCCCATCTCTACTAAAATTACAAAAATTAACTGGGCATGGTGGCATGCACCTGTAGTCTCAGCTGCTCGGGAGACTGAGGCAGGAGAATCGCTTGAACCCAGGAGATGGAGGTTGCATTGAGCAGAATCACATCTCTGCACTTCAGCCTGGCAACAGAGCAAGACTCCGTCCCCCTGCCACCCCAAGAAAATATCTGGCTTATTTTGGTATTTATTGGTGTATTTATTCTGAATAAGTGGAAAAATTACAAAACAGCGTGAATATGTATGAGTAGATTAATATGTCTGCATGATTCTCAGTTACATCAAGAATAGCTTAATGTGTATTAAACTTAAGACGTTCTTCAAGATGAGAAGTCAGTACACTTACTTTGTCCTCCTTGTTTATAAACCACCATCAAATCCTGATTATTTCTTTACAGAAACATAAATGATAGGAGTTTTTAAAATGGTAATGAAAACATAAGGATCTTTATGAATACTAATTTCTATTTATTTATTTATTTATTGAGGCAGAGTCTCTGTCACCCAGACTGGAGTGCAGTGGCTCAATCTTGTCTCACTGCAACCTCAGCCTCCTGGTTGAAGCAATTCTCGTGCCTCAGCCTCTCAAGTGGCTGAGATTACAGGCGTGCAGCACCGTGCCCAGCTAATTTTTTTTTGGTATTTTTAATAGAGATGGGGTTTTGCCATGTTGGCCAGGCTGGTCTCAAACTTCTGACCTCAAGTGATCCACCTGCACTGGCCTCCCATAGTGCTGGGATTACAGGCATGAGCCACCGTTCCTGGCCATGAATACTAATTTCATGTAGCACTGAAATTCAAAATATATATGCGTTGAAGTAAATCATAGAACTGGGAACTGATTTAATAAACCACTGGAGTTCTTCATGAAATTCTTATAAGTCTAAGATTTAAGTAAGGTGGAAAAAAATCTGCAATTGAAATTTAAAGCAAATATATTTAATATGAGATCAGTATGTTATAGAGTTCTATAAATTACATTTTTGGATTGAGATATACCAAGTACAAAATACATCTGAGTATTTCTTAAGATAACAGAATTGAAGTATATCTCTGGGGAAGAAAATTCACCTTGCTTTTAAATGCCATTTAAAAATTATTTCTGTCATATAAATTATCTTATTGTTGGCCATGCACAGTGGCTCACACCTGTAATCCCAACACTTTGGGAGGTCAAGGCAGGCGAACTGGTTGAGCTCAGGAGTTCGAGCCCAGACTGGGTAGCATGGTGAAACCTCATCTCTACAAAAAATATAAAAATTAGCTGGATGTGGTGGTACATGCCTATAGTCCCAGCTTCTTGGGAGGCTGAGGTAGGAGGATCACCTAAGCCTGGGGAGGTCAAGGCTGCAGTGAGCTGTGGTCATGCCATGTCACTCTGGGTGACAGAGTGAGACCCCATCTCAAAAAATAAAAATAAATTATCTTATTATTAAACTACTCTGAATCCTTAAAAAATTTTTTAAATATTTATAAATTTTGCTACAATATAATTTCTACATTATTTTAATGTCATAAGAAAAAGTAGATGTATAGGTAATGTAATCTTTCTCCTATTTACCTACAGCAAGTACAGATGAAATTGAGGTTCCCCAAGGAAATATTGACCAAGTTGCTGTTGTGGCCATCAATGTTCTGTTTTTTGTGGCTCTATTTATCTTCGCCGTTTTTGAAACGTAAGTTTTATTCCATCTTTATCTAAATCAGATTATGTTTTAACCTTTATTTCTTAATGCAGTATTAATTAGGCATATCGAGGTTATTAAAAATCTTATGTAAGGCAAATTTTTCTTACCATGATGTAAAAAATGTATATATATTTTATTGCTTTTAACTTGAAAGTAGTTAATTCTTTGGCCGTAATCTTACTATCTTACTTTCTTATAAAAGAATCAGTTTCACAACTCTTTCCCTCTTTCATCTGAGTTTTATGATAAATACAGTTATAAAACTTTAGTGCCATGATTTAATTATCCTTAAGCTCTATAATTTCCTACATATATATGTATATGATATAGAGTTCTATAAGTTACATTTTTGGATTGAGATAAATCAAGTACAAAATACATCTGAGTATTTCTTAAGATAACAAAATTGAAGTATATCTCTGGGGAAGAAAATTCACCTTGCTTTTAAATGCCATTTAAAAATTATTTCTGTCATATAAATTATCTTATTATTGGCCATGCACAGTGGCTCACACCTGTAATCCCAACACTTTGGGAGGTCAAGGCAGGCGAACTGGTTGAGCTCAGGAGTTCGAGCCCAGACTGGGTAGCATGGTGAAACCTCATCTCTACAAAAAATATAAAAATTAGCTGGATGTGGTGGTACATGCCTATAGTCCCAGCTTCTTGGGAGGCTGAGGTAGGAGGATCACCTAAGCCTGGGGAGGTCAAGGCTGCAGTGAGCTGTGGGTCAGCCCCCCAAGTAGCTGGGACTACAGGCATGCGCCACCATGCTCAGCTAATTCGTTTGTATTTTTTGTAGAGACAGGATTTCCCCATGTTGCCCAGGCTGATCTTGAACTCCTGGGCTCAAGTGATCTGCTCACCTTGGCCTCCCAAAGTGCTTGGATTACAGATGTGAACCACCGTGCCTGGCACTATCATGTTAGCTATTTTTAAGGTATGCAATTCAGTAGCATTAAGTGCATTCACAATGTCGTGCAACCATGACCACTAACTATTTCCAGAACGTTTTCATCATCCTAAACAGAAGCTCCATATGCATTAAAAAATAACATACCAATTAAACAATATTAATTAAATTTCAGACTGGGTGCGGTGGCTCACGCCTGTAATCACAGCACTTTGGGAGGCTGAGGCAGGTGGATCACTTGAGATCAGGAGTTCAAGACCAGCCTGGCCAATATGGTGAAACCCTGTCTGTACTAAAAATACCAAAATTAGCTGGGTATGGTGGTGGGCACCTGTAGTCCCAGCTACTCAGGAGGCTGAGGCAGGAGAATTACTTGAACCCAGGAGATGGAGGTTGCAGTGAGCCGAGATCATGCCACTGCATTCCAGCCCAGGTGACAGAGTGAGACTCTGGCGTCTCAAAAATAATAATAAACAATAAATATAAATTGCATTTTGTAGTCAGTTACTAGAGATCGCATGTAGGGAGAGAAACTTGGCAAGGAAGGATATAGTCATGTAAAGGAAGAGACATTGAGAGGTAAAGAGAAAAATATATACATTCAAAAATCCAGTATATTCTGATAACTTAATATAACATTATTGCATTGAAAGAGACCAATTTAATTAAAAATATAACCATGATTATTTAGTAATGTTAGAATGATAGGCATTATGATTGGTGTGGTTTGTTTCCTTTTCCTTTGCTTCAGACTTTCTGTAATATGGCTATATTAGTTATATAATTAAAATAGACATTAGAAAGTAAACTATGAGTAGGCAGACTTAGTAACTTAGGTATGTAACAACAACATGCTTAAAATGTGTTCAAACTTTTGCTTAAGTCTGTTGTCATTGTTAAAAGGCATGCAGATTCTTGAATGTGTAGCTGTCATTTTAAAAACTTACACTTCACTTTAAGTATAACAGTTACTGTGATTTAAATAAGAATACTTTTTTTGGTTTTTCTTAGCATCATTGCTCCATTAACAATGGATATGTATGCCTGGACTCAAGAACAAGCTGTGTTGTATAATGGCATAATACTTGCTGCTCTTGGGGTTGAAGCAGTTGTTATTTTCGTAGGAGTTAAGTTACTTTCCAAAAAGTAAGTTAAGTGTTTTTGGTTTTATGTCTGTTTTTTAAAAATAAAACAAAAAACAGAGCTAACAATGCAAATGGATGTACCAGGAAAATAATCTAAAGCTTTTTTTGGACACAGATTTACAATTTATTAAGAGATCATAATATTTTTATACCCTACAGCATTTCTTTGGTAAAACAAAATTTCTCACAAAGTGAGACTTATTTATCTTTTGTCTATTATGTTTTCCTGAAAGTATATTTCATAAACCATTGTTCTGTATTGTAATATATATTGTGCAACAAAAAAGATTCAGTGGTTAAGTTTGGAAAATTTTGGTTAAGATTACCAAACTTATTCTAGGACGTCTATCCACAGTGTATATATTCTAAATCATCCATCATGGCAAATAAAATTTGCGACATTTCCCAGACCACATAACACTTTTTTTTTTGAGACAAGTCTCGTTCTGTTGCCGAGGCTGGAATGCAGTGGTGCAATCATGGCTTAGTGCAGCCTTGACCTACTGGACTCAAGTGATCCTCTCATCTCACCCTCCTGAATAGCTGGGACTACAGGCGTGACCACCATACCTGGCTAATTTCTTTTATTTTTATTTTTTGTAGAGACAATATCTCACTATGTTGCCCAGGCTAGTCTCATTCCTGGGCTCAAGCATTCCTCCTGCCTCAGTCTCCCAAAGTGTTGGGATTACAGGCATGAGCCACTGTGTCCAGCATAAGTGTTTTTTAACTGATACATGATAGATGTACATATGTTTGGGGTATGTGTGATACTTTGATACATTCATATAATGTATAAAGATCAAATCAAAATAATTGGGATACCATCACTTTAAATATTTACCTTTTCGTTATGCTAGGAACATTTGAATTACTCTTTTCTAGCTTTTGACATGTACGCTAAATTATTGCTAACTATAGTCACCCTACTGAGCTGTTGAAAACTAGGTCTTCTTCTAACTCTATATTTGTACCCATTAACCAACTATTGTTTATTGCCTCCTTCCCACTATTATTCCTGGCTTCTGGTAACTACCAATCTAGTCTCTTTTCTTTCTTTCTTTTCTTTTTTTTTTCTTTTTGTAAAAGATGGTGTCTCACTCTGTTGCCCAGGATGGAGTGGAGTGGTGTGATCATAGCTCATGGCAGCCTCAAACTCCTGGGCTGAAACAATCCTCCTGTCTCTGCCTCCTGAGTAGCTAGGACTATAGGCATGTGCCGTAATGCCTGGCTAATTTTTTTTTTTTTTTTTTTTTTAACTTTTTGTAGAGATAAAATCTTGCTGTGTTGCCTGGGCTCACCAGTCTACTCTCTATCTTCATGAGATTCATTAAAAAATTTTTTTTTTTAATGATGGAGTCTCGCTCTGTTGCCCAGGCTGGAGTGCAGTGGCGCGATCTCAGCTTACTGCAACCTCCACCTCCTGGGTTCCGGCAATTCTCCCGCCTCAGCCTCCCAAGTAGCTGGGACTACAGGCACATGCCATCACACCTGACAGTTTTTTAATTTTTATTTTTAGTAGAGATGGGGTTTCACCACGTTAGGATGGTCTCGATCTCCTGACCTCATGATCTGCCCGCCTCCGCCTTCCAAAGTGCTGGGAACCACCACGTTCACAGGCGTGAACCATCGCGCCCAACCTGAGAATCACTTTTTTAGCTCCCACATGAGTGAGAAAATGTGATAATTTGTCTTTCTGTGCTTGGCTTATTTCACTTAACATAATGACCATTAATTCCATCTATGTTACCCAAAATGATGAGATTTCATGGTTTTAATGGCTCAACAATATTCCCTTGTGTATATATACCACATTTATCCATTTATCCATTGATGGGCACTTAGGTTGGTTTCATATTTTGGCGACTGTGAATAGTGCTGAAATGAACATGGGAGTGCAGATGTGTCTTTGATATATTGATTTCCTTTCTTTTAGATATATACCTAGTAATGGGATTGCTGGTTCATATGATAGTTCCATTTTAATTTTTTTTGAGGAACATCTGTACTGTTTTCCGTAGTGGTTTTACTAATTTACATTCCCACCAACAGTATACAAGGGTTCCTGTTTCTCCACATCCTCGCCAGCATCCATCATTCCCTCTTTTTGATTAAAGCCATTTTAATTGGGTTGAGAGAATACCTAATTGTGGTTTTGATTTGCATTTCCCTGATGATTAGTGATGTCAAACATTTTTTGTACACCTAGTGGCCTTTTGTATGTCTTCTTTTGAGAATGTCTATTCACTGTTTAAAAGAATCATTTTGAGGGCCTGGTGCTCATGCCTGTAATCCCAGCATTTTGGGAGGCCAAGGCAGCTGGATCATTTGGGGTCAAGAGTTCGAGACCAGTCTGGCCAACATGGTGCAACCCCATTTTTACTAAAAATACAAAAATTTTTCTACTAAAAATACAGGGCATGGTGGCACGTTTCTACTAAAATAAAAAAAATTTTCTACTAAAAATAGAGGGTGTGGTGGCATGTGCCTGTAGTCCCAGCTACTCAGGAGGCTGAGGCAAGAGAATCGCTTCAGCCCGGGAGGTGGAGGTTGCAACAGTGAGCCGAGATCACACCACTGCCCTCCAGCCTGGGCAACAGAGTGAGACTTCATCTCAAAATAGATAAATAAATACAAATAAATAAAAGAATAATTTTGGCCAGGTATAGTGGCTCACATCTGCAACCCGAGCAATTTAGGAGGCTAAGACAGGAGGATCATTTCAGCCCAGGAGTTAGTTTGAGACCAGCCTGGGCAACATAGCGAGATCTTATCTCACTATGATATAATGAGATCCCTATTTCTTCACAGACACACACACACACACAATTAGCTGGGTGTGATGGAGCACGCCTGTAGTACCAACTACTTGGGAGGTTGAGGCGAGAGGATTGCTTGAGCCCAGGAGTTTGAGGCTATAGTGAACTGTGATTGTACCACTATACTCCAGTCTGGGTGACAGAGCAAGACCCATCTCTTAAAAAAAGAATCATTTTGTAAAAGTGTAACTCTAAGGAACATATTTTCAGGGAAATGCTTGTGTAAAATTAAGTTCAGTCATATAGTCTAAGGTGGAACATTAGCTGATGAATTTAGACAGTTCTATTTAAGTATTCCTGAAATACAGATCCTCTTTAACTTGCAGTGGGGCTACATCCTGATAAACTGATCATCGCAAGTTGAAAATAGCACAAAGTTGAAAATACAGGCTGCGTGCAGTGGCTCACGCCTGCAATCCCAGCACTTTGGGAGGCCGAAGTGGGAAGGTCACTTGAGGTCAGAAGTTCGAGACCAGCCCAGCCAATGTGGTGAAACCCCATCTCAACTAAAATTACAAAAAGTAGCCACGTATGGTGGCAGGTGCCTGTAATCACAGCTACTCCACAGGTGGAGGCACAAGAATCGCTTGAATCCGGGAGGCAGAGGTTGCAGTGAGCCATTGCATTCCAGCCTGGATGACAAGAGTGAAACTCCATCTCAAAAAAAGCGAAAAACAAAACAAAACAAACATTTAATACACCTAACCTTCGGAGCATTGTAGCGTAGCTTAGCTTAGCCTACCTTAAACACGCTCCAACACTCACATTAGTTTTCAGGTAGGTTAAATCATCTAACACAAAGCGTATTTTATAACAAAGTGTTGGATATCTCATGTAATTTGCCAAATACAGTATACTGTAGATTACGGTATTAGATGTTTACCTTTGTGATCATGTGACTGACTGGGAGCTGTGGCTCTCTGCTGCTGTCCAGCATAATGAAACAGTATCATACCACAGATCACTGGTCTGGAAAAATACCAAAATTCAAAATTTGAAGTGTGGTTTCTACTGAATGAGTATCACTTTCCCACTGTTGTAAAGCTGAACAATTATAAGTTGAACACTCATAAGTCAGAGACTGTATGTACTTTAATAAGTTTCTAAAATTAATCAACAAATGTTAAGTCAGTGTATCAGGTTCAGTGCTGTGGGGATTCTATGAGAATTCTTGTCCTTATGGAGGCAAGTAGAGGGATCAAGATATAAGATAGACATAGTTATAGTCAAAGTTAATAGGAAGTACATTACATCTTGCTACAGAAGTAGAGCAGTGCGGCTGATATACATTCTTACAGAATGTCCAATACTATACTCTCAAAGCATGTGTATTCCAGTAGGGGGAAAGCCAATAAACACAAATGTGAAGTCAGTGATAAGTATTACAAAGAAGAAGAGAAGAGAAGAGAATAAGGAGTGACAGGGCAGGGCTGGAAGGTGGGGAGATGTTGTATTTGATAGACTACTCAAGGAAGGTATATATGATGAAGTTACATTTAAGCTGAGACCTTAGTGAAGTCAGCAAAGAGCCATGCAATGGCCTGGAACTCTCTTCCCTCAGAAGGCTGAGCTTTGTATGTTTAAGGAACAAGCAGAAAGGCTGGTTTGACAAGAGCACAGTGAGGGAAAAGGCAAATGATAAATCAGGTTAGAAAGACGTGAAACCTGTTGGTATTCTGAGGGTGATGGAAGTCATCGGGTTTTTGTTAGTTGTTTGGTTGTTTGGTTTTTAATGCATGTATTTTGGAAGACTTTGGTTTTGTTTTTATGTTTTACTGTTATGCAGAATTTCCAACGTACACCAAAGTCTAGAGAGCATCTCCAATATTCATTACCCAGCTTCAACAATTATAAGCACTTAGACAATCCTGTTCCATCTCTACCTCTAGCTATTCCACACTCTCTTTCTCCTGTACCTGGATTATTTTGAAGCTGATCCTAGGCATCAATTCATATCTTCCACAAATATTTCAGTATGTGTCTCTAAAGTTAATAATATTATCTCATCCAAAAAAATGATTTGTTAATATCATCACATATTCAGGCAACATTCAGATTTTCTCCACTGTCTCAAGTGCTTTTTGGCTTTGTTTTATTGTATTTGTTTCTCAGTATGTTCACTAGATTCAGGCTCTTAAGTTTACTAAGTCTCTTTTAATCAATAAGTTTCTTCTCCATCTCTGTCTTTTTTTCTCTTTTCTTCTTACAAATTGAATAAACCAGGATTTTTGTACTATAGTTTCCCACATTTTGGATCTTACTGTTTGCATCATTGGTGTTTTGAAGACATTTTCCTTTCTGCTATATTTCTTTTTCTTTTTTTAAAATTATACCGTTTTTTTTTTTTTTTTGAGATGGAGTTTCACTCTTGTTGCCCAGGTTGGAGTGCAATGGTGCGATCTTGGCTCACCACAACCTCCACCTCCACCAGGTTCAAGCCATTCCCCTGCCTCAGCTTCCTGAGTCCGAGTAGCTGGGATTACAGGCATGTGCCACCACACCCAGCTAATTTTTGTGTTTTTAGTAGAGACAGGGTTTCACCATGTTGGCTTGGATGGTCTCAACCTCCTGACCTCAGATGATCCGTCCTCCTCGGCCTCCCAAAGTACTGGATTATAGGCATGGGCCACCACACTCAGCCTTTATTATACTTTGAGTTCTGAAATACATGTGCAGAATGTGCAGGTTTGTTACATAGGTATAAATGTACCGTGGTGGTTTGCTGCACCCATCAATCCATCATCTACATTAGGTATTTCTCCTAATGCTATCCCTCCCCTAGCCCCCAACCCCCAGCAGGCCCCCGTGTGTGATGTTCCCCTCCCTGTGTCCATGTGTTCTCATTGTTCAACTCCCACTTATGAGTGAGAAAATGTGGTGGTTGTTTTTCTGTGCCTGTGTTAGTTTGCTGAGAATGATGGTTTCCAGCTTCATCCATGTTCTGCGAAAGACATGAACTCGTCCTTTTTTATGGCTGCATAGTTTTCCATGGTATATATGTGCTACATTTTCTTTATCCAGTCTGTCATTGATGGGCATGTGGGTTGCTTCCAAGTCTTTACTCTTGTGAATAGTGCTGCAGTAAACATACATGTGCATGTGTCTTTATAGTAGAATGATTTATAATCCTTTGAGTATATACCCAGTAATGGAATTGCTGGGTCAAATGGTATTTCTGGTTCTAGATCCTTGAGGAATCACCACATTGTCTTCCACAATGGTTGAACTAATTTACACTGCCACCAACAGTATGAAAGTGTTCCTTTTTCTCCGCATCCTCTCCAGCATTTGTTTCCTGACTTTTTAGTGATTGCCACTCTAACTGGTGCAAGATGGTATCTCATTGTGATTTTGGTATGCATTTCTCTAATGACCAGTGATTATGAGCTTTTTTTTGTATGTTTGTTGGCTGCATAAATGTCTTCTTTTGAGAAGTGTCTGTTCATATCCTTTGCCCACTTTTTGATGGGATTGTTTTTTTCTTGTAAATTTGTTTAAGTACCTTGTAGATTCTAGATATTAGCTCTTTGTCAGATGGATAGATTGCAAAATTTTTCTCCCATTCTGTAGGTTGCTTGTTCACTCTGATGATAGTTTATTTTGCTGTGCAGAAGCTCTTTAGTTTAATTAATTAGATCCCATTTATCAATTTTGGTTTTTGTTGCCATTGCTTTTGGTGTTTTAGTCATGAAGTCTTTGCCCATGCCTATGTCCTGAATGGTATTGCCTAGGTTTTCTTCTAGGGTTTTTATGGTTTTAGGTCTTATGTTTAAGTCTTTGATTCATCTTGAGTTAACTTTTGCATAAGATATAAAAAAGGGGCCCAGTTTCAGTTTTCTGCATATGGCTAGCCAGTTTTCCCAACACCATTTATTAAATAGGGAATCCTTTCCCTGTTGCTTGTTTTTTCAGGTTTGTCAAAGATCAGATGCTTGTAGACATGTGGTATTATGTCTGAGGCCTCTGTTCTGTTCCATTGGTCCATATATCTGTTTTGATACAAGAACCATGCTGTTTTGGTTACTGTAGCCTTGTAGTATAGTTTGAAGTCAGGTATTGTGATAACTCCAGCTTTGTTCTTTTTGCTTAGGATTCTGTTGGCTATACGGGCTCTGTTTTGGTTCCATATGAAATTTAAAGTAGTTTTTATCTAATTCTGTGAAGAAAGTCAATGGTAACTTGATGGGGATAGCATTGAATCTATACATTACTTTGGACAGTGTGGCCATTTTCACAATATTGATTCTTCCTATCCATGAGCATGGAAGGTTTTTCCATTTGTTTGTGTCCTCTCTTATGTCCTTGAGCAGTGGTTTGTAGTTCTCCTTGAAGAGGTTTCACATCCCTTGTAAGTTGGATTCCTAGGTATTTTATTCTCTTTGTAGCAATTGTGAATGGCAATTCACTCTTGATTTGACTCTCTGTTTGTCTGTTATTGGTGTATAGGAATGCTTGTGATTTTTGCACATTGATTTTGTATCCTGAGACTTTGCTGAAGTTGCTTGTCAGCTTAAGGAGATTTTGGGCACCACTTATCCCACAGAAATACAAACTACCATCAGAGAATACCAAAGCATTCTCTAATACTATAAACACCTCTAGGCAAATAAACTAGAAAATCTAGAAGACATGGATAAATTCCTGGACACATACACCCTCCCAAGACTAA
Organism: Chlorocebus sabaeus; assembly: GCF_047675955.1. Classification (NCBI taxonomy): domain Eukaryota; kingdom Metazoa; phylum Chordata; class Mammalia; order Primates; family Cercopithecidae; genus Chlorocebus; species Chlorocebus sabaeus. The sequence goes on along the minus strand of NC_132910.1, from coordinate 78,924,473 downwards.
ACCAGGAAGAAGTCGAATCCCTGAAATCAACCAATAACAAGTTCTGATATTGAGGCAGTAATTAATAGCCTACCAACCAAAAAAAGCCCAGGACCAGATGAATTCACAGCCGAATTCTACCAGAGGAACAAAGAGGAGCTGGTACCATTCCTTCTGAAACTATGCCAAACAATAGAAAAAGAGGGCCTCCTCCCTAACTCATTTTATGAAGCCAGCATCATCCTGATACCAAAACCTGGCAGAGACACAACAAAAAAAGAAAATTTAAGGCCAATATCCCTGATGAACATCGATGCGAAAATCCTCAATAAAATACTGGCAAACCGAGGCCAGGCACGGTGGCTCACGCCTGTAATCCCAGAACTTTCGGAGACCGAGATAGGTGGATCACAAGGTCAGGAGATCGAGACCATCCTTGCAAACACAGTGAAACCCCATCTCTACTAAAAATACAAAAAAATTAGCCAGGCGTGGTGGTGGGCACCTGTAGTCCCAGCTACTTGGAAGGCTGAGGCAGGAGAATGGCGTGAACCCAGGAGGCGGAGCTTGCAGTGAGCCAAGATCACAGCACTGCCCGCCAGCCTGGGACTCCGTCTCAAAATAATAATAATAATAATAAAATAAAAATATATAAATAAAAATTAAAAAAATAAAATACTGGCAAACCAAATCCAGCAGCACATCAAAAAGCTTATCCACCACGATCAAATCTGCTTCATCCCTGGGATGCAAGACTGGTTCAACACACACAAATCAGTAAATGTAATCCATCTCATAAACAGAACCAATGACAAAAACCACATGATTATCTCAATAGATGCAGAAAAGGCCTTTGATAAAATTCAATACCCTTCATGCTAAAAAACACTCAATAAACTGATATTGATGGAACGTATCTCAAAATAATAAGAGCTATTTATGACAAACCCACAGCCAGTATCATACTGGATAAAGTAAAACTGGAAGCATTCCCTTTGAAAACCGGCATAAGACAAGGATGCCCTCTCTCACCTCTCCTATTCAACATAGTATTGGAAGTTCTAACCAGGGCAGTCAGGCAAGAGAAAGAAATAAAGGATATTCAATTAGGAAATAAAGTTAGATTGTCTCTGTTTGCAGATGACATGATTGCTGTATTTCTTAAAAACTAGTACTTGCATCTAGAAGCTTGATGAAATTTGGGTTCGATTTTTTGGCAAGAATACTTTATAGGTGGGGAGATGTGCTTATATCAGAAGAAATATGTTTATCTGTTCTTGACATGTAAGTAGCCATTGATTATTCCATAGATCCATTAATTCATTAATGGATCATTGCAAAATTCTGGTATTTTAATTCTATCATTCCTTTATTTATTTGCTAGAATACTTACCATAAAGAGAATCTTTCTCTCACCAACTATTTGGTTAACCTGAGCTACAGTTGTATAGGAAAAGCAGGATAAAGCCTTGATTATTTTATAAACTGGTTTTTAAAATAATGAGTTGTTTCCCTAACATCCTCAGAAACTGACCAAAGAGTACTGTATTTTAATATACTATGAATTCATAGATTATAACACTTTTTTTTTTTTTTTTTTTTTTAAGAGACAGGGTCTTGCTCTGTCATCCAGTCTGGAGTGCTTTGGTGCCATCACAGCTCAGTGTAGCCTTGACCTCTTGGGCTCAAGTAATCCTCCTGCCTCAACCTCCTGAGTAGCTAGAACTACAGGCACCAGATACCACTCCTGGCTAATTTTTTAAATTTTGCGTAGAGATGGGGTCTTGCTATGTTGCCCAGGCTGGTTTTGAACTTCTGGCATCAAGCAGTCCTCCCGCTTTGGCCTCCCAAAGTGCTGGGGTTATAGGCGTGAGCCACCATACCAGGCTACAGATGATAATACTTTTGTGTGTTTCAATCCATTGCCATTATTATTCTGTTTTAGTACTCACAGTGTCACATTTTTGGCCAGCTTCTTCAAATTGGCTGAGTCAAAAAGACTTATACGACCGAGTAGTCACTGATAACTTCTGTGCTTTTTGCTGTGAAGGATCTGAGCTCTTCTACTTTTTGTGTCCCAGACCTTAAGTCAGCCATTTTTCAGAGGAGTCCTGGTTATTTTTAGTAGAAAATTATATTTAGCATTCTTTTTAATGGATATATCATTGAAAGTACAAGATATTATTTTTAGTTTTTAAAATTATGAAAGTAATGAAGCTATGTTATAATGTTTCATTTTAAAATTACAGAGTTTCTGTTCTTTAACAGGATTGGCGAGCGTGCTATTCTACTGGGAGGACTCATCGTTGTATGGGTTGGCTTCTTTATCTTGTTACCTTGGGGAAATCAGTTTCCCAAAATACAGTGGGAAGGTATAGCCATACATAATTCTATAATGTTAGCCTCTGTTATTTATCTAAAATCAACAAGTAATGCACTGCAATGATTTTGTTTTTACAGATTTGCACAATAATTCAATCCCTAATACCACATTTGGGGAAATTATTATTGGTCTTTGGAAGTCTCCAATGGAAGATGACAATGAAAGGCCAACTGGTTGCTCAATTGAACAAGCCTGGTGCCTCTACACCCCGGTGATCCATCTGGCTCAGTTCCTTACATCAGTTGTGCTAATTGGAGTAGGCTATCCAGTCTGCAACCTTATGTCCTATACGCTATATTCAAAAGTTCTAGGACCAAAACCTCAGGTAAGCCAGGTAGCCTGACATTGCAATTATACAAAATATACTTGTAAGCACTCACATTTTTTGCTGCCATTCTCTATTTTTACACAGACTGATTTGAGGGATTTTTATCATATTTAGCATTTAAAATTTTTAAAAATCCCACAACTTCTATAAAGTGTTTGCAAGATTTATATGTTGAAATTTACAAACAGTACCCTAAGCTATAACTCAAAGATGTTTTGAACTCAGAGATTAGGGAGCTCAAAATCATTTTCATAGGAAAAAAATAATCTGAGGTGTAATTTTTTTTTTTTTTTTGAGGTGTAAATTTCTTTTTTTTTTTTTTTTTTTTTTTTGAGACGGAGTCTTGCTCTGTAGCCCGGGCTGGAGTGCAGTGGCCGGTTCTCAGCTCACTGCAAGCTCCGCCTCCCGGGTTCACGCCATTCTCCTGCCTCAGCCTCCCGAGTAACTGGGACCGCAGGTGTGCACCGTGGGGCCTGGCTAATTTTTGTATTTTTGTACCGATGGGGTTTCACCATGTTGGCCAGGCTGGTCTCAAACTCCTGAGCTCAAGTGATCCTCCTGCCTTGGCCTCCCAAAGTGCTGGGTTTACAGGTACGAGCCACCGTGCCTGCTCACTTGTAACTCTTTTTAATAATAGTCATTTAAATGGCCACAAAATAAAAATATTATCTTCCTCTTTAAAAATTAAATAGCAGCCGGGCACCATGGCTCACGCCTGTAATCCTAGCACTTTGGGAGGCCAAGGTGGGTAGATCACGAGGTCAGGAGATCGAGACCATTCTGGCTAACATGATGAAACCCCGTCTCTACTAAAAATAGAAAAAGTTAGCCAGGCATGGTGGCGCCTGCCTGTAGTCCCAGCTACTTGAGAGGCTGAGACAGGAGAATGGCGTAAACCCGGGAGGTGGAGCTTGCAGTGAGCAGAGACCGCGCCACTGCACTCCAGCCTGGGCAACAGAGCGAGACTCCGTCTCAAAAAATAAATAAATAAATAAATAAATAGCTTTACGTTTTCAGAGCAGAAATTAGTGTTTCTCTATTGAAATAAGGCAAAGAGGAGAAAAAATGAATACCCGTGTTTTCAAGTTATAAGGAGTAGATACAACATTTCAGTAATAATTTCTGGGTTTGTTTTTAACCTAATAGATTATATTTTTAATTTTTCAAAATTAAGAATAAAAGCTTGTTAATTACCAAAGCAATATATAATGGTTGTAACAAAATTCAAATAATTTAGAAATGTATTTAACAGAAAATGGAGGCTCCCCTTAGCTTCACCTCACCAAAGTCAACCACTGTTAATTTGTATGCTTTAAGACATTTTTCTATCCATATCTAACATATCCACATTTGTACCTTTTTTTAGAAAAAGGGAGAAATGGACTATATCACATGGATATATACTTGTTTCTGCTTCTTGATAGGTTTTTTTTTTTTTTTTTACTTAATATGTTATAGCTTTCTTTCCATGTCAGTGTATACAGATGTTTTCAGAAGATTTTACTCTCTCTATATAAGACTTTATTCTTGTAAATAGCTGCTTATTAGTACCATAAGACAGGGCAAGGAAAAATTTTAAAAATATAAGTAGCTGCTTAGCATTCCAGTTATTAAGTATACCATAATTTATTCACTTAATCTACCAGTGACATTTAGGTTGTTTCCAATTTGAGGCTATTAAAAGCAATGCTGCCCTGAACATTCTTGGGCAGTTTATGTGGATTATGGTTTTGGATACAGAAGTTGTAGGAGTGGCATTGTGGTAGAGTGTAAAATGGCATAGTGGAGTCAGCCAAATATGGCTTCAAACTTCTTGAACAAGTTACTTAAACTTTCTGAGTTTCAGTTTCTACCTTTGTTAAACGGGGATACTTACCTGTCGTCGAAACTTATGAACATTACAAATGATGTATGTAAAGCACCTACCTCAGTGACTGGCATGTAGCAGGTACAAAATAAGTGTTAGCTTTAAAAGGTATTTCAATCAATTTTATTATTCCCAGGGCTTCAGCAGACATTAAGTTTTCCCTTTACACTCCTTTTATTTTTCTTAATCTGACTTGATATCAAATGCTATATTTATAGGAGGCATTTTATGTTTAATTTAAAAGTAAAAGATGGAGAAAGCGATTCTTGTTAGTTTGCTGTAGTTTGGTAATACCATTTCTTTGCTTTTAAATAACTAAACCCCAATATCAATCTGCTTGTCCCCCATTTCACCCCCAACAGGGTGTATACATGGGCTGGTTAACAGCATCTGGAAGTGGAGCCCGGATTCTTGGGCCTATGTTCATCAGCCAGGTGTATGCTCACTGGGGACCACGATGGGCATTCAGCCTGATGTGTGGAATAGTAGTGCTCACCATCACACTCCTGGGAGTGGTTTACACAAGACTCATTGCTCTTTCTGTAAGGTATGGGAGGATTCAGGAATAAACTAGCTAAGACTGTGATGGAAACTACTTGCTATGTGGCACTTCCTGGCTAAAGCTCTTCTAGACAATTGTGATGAGCCAGTCTCCAAGAATCAGACTACAGATATTGCAGATTTTGAAGAACAAGAACATATGTTGAATAACAGAGAGAATTCTACATGTGATTGTGAATAGTAGGTTGTATAAAAACATACTAGATCATAATTTCCTTATCTCAGAAATGAAAATTATTCTTATAACACCTTTTTGTGGTTGCATGAACTAATGAGTGATGGACAACGATGTATAAATGTGAAGTCGTATTCTTAATACCAACTGCAGAAGTGTCATTAAAATGATATACAGTGGAACCAGAAAGAGGGTTCTGTTAAGAATTAGCTATAGCAGAATAAAATTATAGAATTTTAAAAACTCAAGTAGAGGTATTTTTATTCAGACACCTACTTTTTATTTATAAAAAAATACATTTTCTATTAAGTTCTCTTATGAAATAAAAATTATAACACTTATATTTTCCATTTAGCATGTCTAACATCCTACCTTGCCTTCTATGAGTCTTCTAATACTGCACCTATGCCTTATTTTAGTTCAGGGTTTCAGTAAGTAACCCCTACATTCATAAATGAGGATGAATAATGCTAATATTTGAGCAATACAGAGGATTAAGAGATCAAGATACTTCACTGCCTATTAGCCTAATAGGGTTACCTACTTTCTTTCAAATGCCAATAATTCACATTAGAAACATAATCCACATACGTGTTATTGTATATATATACAAAACAGTAAATGGTTTATTAAAATTATTGCTATTTTTCAACCCCCTTAAACTGGAGAAAAACATTTAATTAGTAAAACATTAATTAATTTACTTCAATTTTTCCCATCTCTCAGTAGTGGTGGGGAGGAACACAACATTTTTCAATCTGTGTCTGCATAGTTGTTTAGAGCTGCAGAATTTTAGTTGGATTTTTAATTTGGATGGTCCCTGACAGCCCCAACCTAGTCAGGCTAATAAGTATTTGAGGCAAAATGGCTTCAATCTAACAATTTACTGAGTTTACCTGAAGTTGGCTAAATAACACTGTATGTTTAACTTCTCCCTCTACATAAGTTGAATGCTGATAAAAGGAACTAGTAGAGAACTGTGTATATGGATAAGCAGTGTTACAGAAAATGCAAAAATATTTCTAAATACTTTTCCAAATGTTTTCTACTTTAAGTTAGAAATATTTTCAAATCTGAGAATAAACACTATAATCTGCACTTTATAGACTGGGTGCAGTGTCTCACACCTGTAATCCCAGCACTTTGGAAGGCCAAGGCAGGAGGATTGCTTGAGGCCAGGAGTTCAAGACCAGCTTGGGAAACAAAGTGAGACCCTGTCTCTACAAAAAATAAAATAAAAACAAAAATTTAAAAATGTATAATCTGCACTTTATGCTAAACTTGCTGTGCTCTTACACTCAATTTTTTAAGCTCTAATAAAGGGCTTAATTTGATAGAATTATTCTACGATTAAATTTTGAAGACTGTTCACTCTCCTCTTCCACCCATAGCAAGACTGCTTCCATAGATTTCTCAGAACTGTAGCCAGGTTTCTGGCTATTTGGTCAAGTCTGGGATCCCTCTTACCTATTATTCTGCAGCTGCTTTCTCTGTCTTACATTTTTTGGGCCACTTCTAATCTTAAAGAGTAAACTCTACCGTTGGTTTGCATAGTGTGCATGACAGAAATAACAAGAATAATAGTAGTGATGAAAATGATAAGAGCAAAATTTGCAGAGTGCTTTCCACATTCCAAGTAATGTGTAACATATAATTTAATTCTTACAGCAGTCTTATGGAGTAAAAATACTATTATGATTCCCATTTTATAGACGAAAGAATGGAGGCACAGAAAAGTTACTTGTCTGTGTAACAGTCTATCCTTAAAGTCCACAGTCTTAACCACTGTATTTTTCATAGTGAGGAAAATAGCCCAGAAAGTTACAGTTTCAATTAGTTACTAATTGTAGGATAACTTAACCATACCAGTGACTCCTATTAGCAGAAATATTTGGGCAACATAAGCTCACTGACTGGAGCTTTTGTCGTAGCATAATAGCCTGTTTCCGCAAAAACAGAAAAGTTTCCCAGCTTTCAAAGGTTTATAATATTGATTAATATTTAGATAAACTTAACCTTGCATAAATGACTTACTTTCCTTTTTATTGAGAGCATTTTCTTTGGAGCATTTTCTTCTTTGGAGGTTTATACCTTGCTCATCTTCGCACAAAAGAAGGCGAAAGGAAGTAACACGGGATTGAGAAAAGAACAAGGAGGTAAAGTTTGAGGAAAAAAATCACTCTGTTGATGTCTTCTTGAGTAGGCCAAGTTGAGTATAAAGAGAAAATGACAACAGGAGATTTTAAGGTATGATACATTGTTGAGAGTGGTACATATTTAGGAAGAGAAAATATGTTTTTGAAAACATAAATTTAAACTTGAAAGGATGATTTTCATATTTTGAAGGGATTTATAACTTCACGAAGCATCTCTATTCTATCTTGTTCAGCTTTACATTTAAAAATAAACTCTTCTGGTTTATATAAAACTTATCTCTTACATAAAGTGAAATCTGTTAATTTTTTGTTTTGACAAGGATAAACTGTCTGCATCTGTTTAAGAATAGGTTAACTTATTTTGAGAAGAAATTCTGGGCACCATTTTTGACTATTGAAGACTTATTTGTAATTTAATATCTACTTTACATTGTGAATGTCCATTTTCTAATAAACAAGATTATTTTGCATATGTACCTTAAGCTTTAAAACTGTATTTTGTCGTGCTTTCCATACATATTTAAGGAAGTACCCCCTACGTGCCAATTACCATGTCATTTGGGGGATTGTGCAGTAAACAAAACACACGGAGCTCCAACCTTCATGAGGCTTATGTACCAGCAAGAAAGTCAGATATTCACAAGATGATTTCACAGATGATTATGATTGAGGGAAGGGTGATGAGAGAGAAGCATAGGGAGCTATGAGGGTGAATATGATTAACAGGGAACCTGACCTGAACAGGAGAGTCAGGCATGTTTCTCCGGGAATAAATGATTAGCTAAGACCTGGTGGAAGAGAACAATTTGGATTGGTGAAGAGTGGGACAGGTACTTTTCAGGCAGAAGGCAGTGTGTACAAAGCCCTGGAGGTGGGAAGATCTTGGAGCTTTCACAGAACTAAAAATAGGTCCAAGGTGGGTGGACTATAGTGGTTGAGAAGAAGCCTAATATTAGCTGAGTCTATACAGGGACAATGCAAGGCTTTGTAGGCCCCAAGTATAACTTCTTGTGCAACTAAGAGTTTGAGAATTCTATTTAGGCATGGTTGGAGCTAGAGTACAAATGTCATGAGGACTCTCTTCTTTGAGTTCTACATGTCTCTGCTTGACTTTATTTTCAGATGCCGTCCATGTTGTAGGAAGAGGACCACTGGCAGCCCTAGGCACACAACATCCTTATAGCTCACAATTCTAGAGAAAAATGGCTTGGGTAGTAGTACCAGAAAAAACATGAAGTAGCCGAGTTTAGCTCATGTACATATCCCTGAATTGACCACATGAGAATAGACTCCTCTACTAACCCAGACATAGATCACACATCCATTCTGGAAATGCAGTGTGGGAGGGAGGAGGGGAAGAACCCTGTGGAGCTTGTCCCAGTTACATGGTCTAAACAGACATAACTGGATGAAAAGGAGATTCCACCAAAGAAAGGTTTGCTGACAAAAAAATATATGCCCACTACCCCTCCCAGCTGTTTTCACATCATTGCACTCATAGGAAATATTATATGCCCCATTATGGAAATGGATGAAACCGTTTGTACCCAGCTTCTCTAGCCAATACAGGCCCTATCAATCAACTCCAAGCTCTGAAGGGATCAGTTTACCATCTGCAAGTATAACAAGTATTTATTTGTGATACACCAATGTTAAAAGCATGGTACTGTTCCATATTAGGTATTTTGGGCTTTATTTAAGAAAAGTGGCTTTGCATAGTGGCTCATGTCAGTAATCCCAGCACTTCAGGAGGCCGAGGCAGGTGGAAAACCTGAGGTCAGGAGTTCGAGACCAGCCTGGCCAACATGGCGAAACCCTGTCTCTACTAAAAATACAAAAATTAGCTGGGCATGGTGGCGGGCACCTGTAATCCCAGCTACTCTGCAGGCTGAGGCAGGAGAATTGCTTGAACCTGGGAGGCAGAGGTTGCAATGAGTCAAGATCACGCCACAGCACTCCAGCCTGGGCAGCACAGTGAGACTCCCTCTAAAAAAAAAGTGAGAAGGTATTTAAGGTAACATGTTCTCTTAAAAGAATCCTGGGCATCTTGTAGACATGGCTAGTTTCAGGTCTGGGGCAAGGAGAACTGGAGACATTTATTGTGCCAGAAAGCAAGGAAGTTATCAAAGACTACTGAAATCTTGCCAAAAGGACAGAGGACTCAAAGTGGCCAGTAGGCCAAAAAAATGGGGTAATTAACGTATAAAGTAGAATAGTATTTGTTGTTAATTTAAACAAATGTGTGAAAATCCATGAGTTCAAAATGATATTAAAAATAAGAAACTTGTCTCTTTTCCGGTTAGCACGGCGTGAGAAGCCATGAGCAGCAAAGTATCTCGCGACACCCTGTACGAGGCGGTGCGGGAAGTCCTGCAGGGGAACCAGCGCAAGCGCCGCCAAGTTCCTGGAGACGGTGGAGTTGCAGATCAGCTTGAAGAACTATGACCCCCAGAAGGACAAGCGCTTCTCGGGCACCGTCAGGCTTAAGCCCCCGCCCCAAGTTCTCTGTGTGTGTCCTGGGGGACCAGCAGCACTGTGACGAGGCCAAGGCCGTGGATATCCCCCACATGGACATCGAGGCGCTGAAAAAACTCAACAAGAATAAAAAACTGGTCAAGAAACTAGCCAAGAAGTATGATCTTTTTTGGCCTCAGAGTCTCTGATCAAGCAGATTCCACGAATCCTCGGCCCAGGCCTAAATAAGGCAGGAAAGTTCCCTTCCCTGCTCACACACAACGAAAACATGGTGGCCAAAGTGGATGAGGTGAAGTCCACAATCAAGTTCCAAATGAAGAAGGTGTTATGTCTGGCTGTAGCTGTTGGTCACGTGAAGATGACAGACGATGAGCTTGTGTATAACATTCACCTGGCTGTCAACTTCTTGGTGTCATTGCTCAAGAAAAACTGGCAGAATGTCCGGGCCTTATATATCAAGAGCACCATGGGCAAGCCCCAGCGCCTATATTAAGGCACATTTGAATAAATTCTGTTACCAGTCAAAAAAAAAAAAAGAAACTTATTGGTCACCTTTGGAGGCTTCTAGAGTGTTCGCTCTTTATTCTGAAAACCAGAAAATAGCTGTGGCTCACACCTGTAATCCCAGCACTTTGGGAAGGGGAGGTGGGAGGATCACCTGAGGTCAGGAGTTCGAGACCAGCCTGGCCAACATGGTGAGACCCTGTCTCTACTAAAATACAAAAAATTAGCCGAGAGTGATGGCACATGCCTGTAGTCCCAACTGCTCAGAAGGCTGAGACAGGAGAATCGCTTGAACCTGGGAGGCAGAGGTTGCAGTGAGTTGAGATCATGCCACTGCACTCCAGTCTGGGCAACAAAGTGAGACTCCATCTCAACAACAACAACAAAACCCAGAAAATAAAGAATGAAGCATCTATTCTGCCTCTCCTATACCCGAACATCAGAGTAAACAAATATTGAAGGAAAGTTCTTTTCTGTAGAAGAATCCAAGCCAATAAATACAGAGGGGATAATGGAAAAATCTCTATTTAGCAACCTCTAGTGAAATGAGATAATGAGCAGCGCTCATCAATGGATGCTGAAACTATGAGGGTGAAAGATTAATGAGGAACTTTCTAAGGATGGTTGAGGCTGACAACACTTGGACCCACTGATCACTGTTCACATCATTAAAAGTGGGATTAGCATTATGTGCCTCTTGATTTGATGGAGCAGGAAGTACACAGCACCATCTGTGAAAGTGTCCTGCCCAAAACATCAAACCAGAATCTAACCAAGCCTGTACATATAAACTACAAGTTTTAGGATGTATAGAGGATTAAAAAAAAGTTAAATGTCACCTCTAGGAAGTAATTACAATCCAGAAGGTGATATATATATATATATATATATATATATATATATATATTTATTTATTTTGAGACAGAGTCTTGCTCTGTCACCCAGGCTGGAGTGCAGTGGCGTGATCTCAGCTCAGTGCAACCTCCAACTCCTGAGTTCAAACAATGCTCCTGCCTCAGCCTCCTGAGTAGCTGAGGGGCACGCCACCACGCCTGGCTTTTTTTTTTTTTTTTTCTATTTTTAGTGGAAATGGGGTTTCACCATGTTGGTCAGGCTGGTCTCCAACTCCTGACCTCAGGTGATCTCTCTGCCCAGGCCTCCCATAGTGCTGGGATTACAGGTATGAGCCACTGCACCAGGCCCAAGGTGACATATTTTATAGGACAAGTGATCCAGTTACTTTAAAAACAGGGGGCTAAGGGGAAGGACATGGAAAGGTTGAGAAGACAGGATTCAGATGAAAAGAAACTTGAGACATATAAATCAAATGCATTATATAGATTTTTTTGGATTCTATTTCAAACCAAATGTAAAAAAGATATTTCTGAAGCAATTGGAAAAATTTGAAGCTGGGCTAAATATTAGATGATACTAAAAAATTATTAATTTAGAGGTGTGTGATAATGTGCTTTTAAAAAATTCTTATTGATTAAAGATACATACTGAATTTTTTATATAGAAATTACGTGATGTCTTATGGGCATGGCGGCACATGCCTGTAGACCTACCTACTCAGGAGGCTGAGGTGAAAGGATCGTTTGAGCCTGGGAGGTTGAGGCTGCAGTTAGCTGAGATTGTGCCATTGCACTCCAGCCTGGGTGACAGAGCAAGACCCTGTCAAAAAAAAGAAAAGAGAGAGAGAGAGAGAATAAATATGGGGAGGGAGGGAGGGAGGGAGGGAGGAAAGATACAAGGAAAGAAGGGAGGGACGGAGGGAGAAATGATGGAAGGGAGGGAGGGAGGGAGGAAATGTATATATACAACCATTAACAAAGAATGAAATCCTGTCATTTGCAGCAACATGGATGGAACTGAGGGTCATCATGTTCGGTGAAATAAGCCAAGCACAGAAATGTAAATATCAGCTAAAAAAACCCAAGTGAATCTCATGAAGGTAGAGACTAGATTGGTGAGCCCGGGCAACACGGCAAGATGCTGTCTCTACAAAAATTTTTTTTTTTTTTTTTTTCCTTAAAATTAGCCAGGCATTGTGGACACACATCTGTATTCTTTTTTTTTTTTTTTTTTTTTTTTTTTTTTGAGACAGAGTCTCACTCTGTCGCCCAGGCTGGAGTGCAGTGGCCGGATCTCAGCTCACTGCAAGCTCTGACTCCCAGGTTTACGCCATTCTCCTGCCTCAGCCTCCCGAGTAGCTGGGACTACAGGCGCCTGCCACCTCGCCCGGCTAGTTTTTTGTATTTTTTAGTAGAGACGTGGTTTCACCATATTAGCCAGGATGGTCTCGATCTCCTGACCTCGTGATCCACCCGTCTCGGCCTCCCAAAGTGCTGGGATTACAGGCTTGAGCCACCGCGCCTGGCCACACATCTGTATTCTTAACTACTCTGGAGGCTGAGGTGGGAGAATTACTTAAACCCAGGGGTTCAAGGCTGTAGTGAACTGTGATTATGCCACCGCACTACAGCCTGGGTGACAGAGGAAGACCTTGTCTCTAAAAATAAATGAAAAATAAGAATTTTTTAAAAGATAAGAACTGAATGTCATTTTAAGTGAGCTAAAATAAATGATTAGGTAATGGAAACTTGACAAAAAATGAAAATCATAATTGGAAACCAGAAATGTGGCCAGGTATGGAACTCATGCCTGTAATCCCAGCACTTTGGGAGGCCAAGGTGGGTGAATCACTTGACGTCAGGAGTTTGAGACCAGCCTGGCCAGCATGGAAAAACCCCGTCTCTACTAAAAATACAAAAATTAGCCAGGTATGGTGGTGCGCGCCTGTAATCCCAGCTACTCGGGAGGCTGAGGCAGGAGAATTACTTGAACTCGGGAGGCGGAGGTTGCAGTGAACTGAGATCACGCCATCACACTCCAGCCTGGGCAACAGGGCAAGATTTTCTCAAAAAACAAAACAAAACAAAACCAAAACAAAACAAAAGAGAAAAGGAAACAGAAATGAGACATACAATAGGAAGATATGAAAATGTTGCTGGGAGAGCTCAGGAAAGAATAAGAAATTTAAAAAACAATTTTATGCATGAAGACCAAATTAAAAGGAACACAAAAGTGATTTAGTTATCACAGATAACTTCATAAGAAAATAAAAGATGAGGGGAAATCAAAACAGCTTAAATAGGGTCAGGCGCGGTGGCTCATGCCTGTAATCCCAGCACTTTGGGAGGCCAAGGTGGGCAGATCACCTGAGATCAGGAGTTTGAGACCAGCCTGACTAACATGATGAAACCCTGTCTCTATGAAAAACACACACAAAAAAATTAGCCGGGCGTGGTGGTATGCCCCTATCCCAGTTACTCAGGAGGCTGAGGCAGGAGAATCGCTTGAACCCAGGAGTCGGAGGTTGAAGAAAATTTCCTACTGAAGATCGCTTTGTTTGAATGAGCGTCAACTGCAATGTGAATGCTGGGACTTATCGTGTCGCCACATTTGCCATGTCCCACGGACATTGTCACTTCCTTGACTAACCTATCCTGCCTTATAACCACTATCCATTTCCAGAACTTTTCATCACCCCAAATTCTGTACCCATTAAATAATAACTTCCCATTTGCCCCTCTGTCTAGCCCTTGGTAACCTGTTTTACTTTTTGTCTCTATGAATTTGCGTATTCTGGGTACTTTGTGTAAGTAGAATCATACAATGCTTATACTTTTGTGTCACTTAGCATAATGTCTTCAAGGTTCATCCATGTTGTATCATGTATCAATATTCCTTTTTTAGACTGAATAATTTTCCATTGTATTTACATACTGTACCATGTTTTGTTTATCCATTCATCCACTGATGGACTCTTGAGTTGCTTCCACCTTTTGAGTATTATAAATATCTTTCTTTAGCTTTTTGTGCTGGGTACATAATTGGTTTATTTTCTACTGTCATTTTTATTGATATAGATACTTAATGTTACTTATTTTCCTCTGAAATCTGTTTTAGCGGCATCCATTCTGATATGTTATCTTTTCAGTACTATTTTTTTCAAGAAATTCTGTGATTTCCGTTCATATTTCTTCTATGACCTAAGTTTGTTACAAAGCATGTTTTACAAATTAATTTTTAAGGAATTGTCCAATATATACAGAGGTAGATGGGATAGTATAATCTATCTCACTGTACTAATCACTCAGCTTCAAAAATTATCAACTTATCAATTTTATTTCACTATCTGCCCATTTCCTTCCTGTAAATGTATTACAGTCATGTATTGCTTGACGATGGGGATATGTTCTGAGAAATGCATCATTAAGTGAGTTCATTGTTGTGCAAACACCATGGAGTGTACTTACACAATCCTAGATGGTATAACCTACTACACACCTAGACTATATGGTATAGCCTATTGCTCATAGGCTACAAACCTGTACAGCATGTTACCGTACTGAAGACTGTGGGCAACTGTAACACAGTGGTAAGTATTTGTGTATCTATACATATCTAAACATAGAAAAGGTACAGTAAAAAATGTGGTATGAAAGACAAAAAATGGTACATCTGTATACATTTGTGTACACTTACCATGAATGGAGCCTGCAGGACTGGAATTTGTACTCAGTGAGTCAGTGAGTGAGTGGTGAGTAAACGTGACTATACACTTAGGCTATCCTACATTTATAAAATTTATTTTTTTTTCTTTTTTTGAGATGGAGTCTTGCTCTGTTACCCAAGCTGGAGTGCAGTGGTGCAATCTCGGCTGCAACCCCTGCCTCCTGGGCTTATGTGATTCTCCTGCTTCAGCCTCCTGAGTAGCTGGGAC
This sequence comes from Chlorocebus sabaeus, assembly GCF_047675955.1. Lineage (NCBI taxonomy): Eukaryota > Metazoa > Chordata > Mammalia > Primates > Cercopithecidae > Chlorocebus > Chlorocebus sabaeus. Next base: position 78,909,256 of record NC_132910.1, on the reverse strand, counting down.
TATAGGTGGGTGCCATCATATCTGGCTAACTTTTTGTATTTTTAGTAGAGATCGGATTTCAAGGTGTTCACCAGGCTGGTGTCGAACTCCTGACTTCAGGTGATCTGCCCGCCTCAGCCTCCCAAAGCACTGGGATAACAGGTATGAGCCACCACGCCCGGTCGAATTACACTTTTCAGAATTTCTTGTTTCATTGCTTTGGTATTCTTTTCCAAGACTTATATGTGCGACATGTATCGCTTTCTCACAATAATTTTTTATTTTATTTTTATTTTTTTGAGACAGAGTCTCGCTTTGTCATCCAGGCTGGAGTGCAGTGGTGCCATCTCGGCTCACTGCACGCTCCGCCTCCCAGTTCATGCCATTCTCCTGCCTCAGCCTCCCAAGTAGCTGGGACTACAGGCGCCCACCACTACGGGCCGGCTAATTTTTTATGTATTTTTAGTAGAGACGGTGTTTCACCGTGTTAACCAGGATGGTCTCGATCTCCTGAGCCCGTGATCTGCCCGTCTCGGCCTCCCAAAGTGCTGGGATTACAGGCATGAGCCACCGCGCCTGGCCTGTATATTCTTAACAGTAACAACAATACCAACTAAGAACTATTCTTGTCTCACTTGCCCCCACTCCCCCAAAATAAAACTAAATCTAATGAAGTTTCTGGATCTTTTGGAAAATTGAGAAGATAGATGAGTATGTTAAAGGACACCATGGGAATCCAATCAGTTAAATCAATAATAGAATGTGAGAAGTGCTATAGAAGAAACGCCTCAGTTTCTTCAACAAATGAATTTCAGAAAAAGCTGGTGGTAGAGGGGGAATATGTTAAAAGATTAAGAGGTTTATCAATGAAATGCAACCTGTAGATCTCGTTTGGATTCTGATTTAAGCAAACACTTTTTTTTTTTTTGGTAAAAGTATCAGAAGGAATTGAACATTGGCTGAATATTTGAGGATATAATGTAATGAAAACTTTCTTTTGGGGTATAATGATATTCTGGCTATTCCTAAAGGGTTATTTATGGATAAGATGATATGATGCCTAGGATTTGCTTCTAAATAATCTAGCTGGGAGAGGGTAGGGTAAAATGAGGTACAAATGATACAAGATTCGCCACATGCTAACTATTGAAGCTGGGTGATGGTTACATAGGGGCTCATCATCCTAGTCCATTTATATTTGTATGAATCTTTCCATAATAAAATAGCTTTTAAGTGAAGGATTTACAAAGCCAGTTGGGTGGGCCGGGTGTAGTGGTTCACGCCTGTAATCCCAGCACTTTGGGAGGCCAAGGCGGGCGGATCACGAGGTCAGGAGACGGAGACCATCCTGGCTAACACGGTGAAACCCCGTCTCTAATAAAAATACAAAAAATTAGCCGGGCGAGGTGGCGGGCGCCTGTAGTCCCAGCTACTGGGGAGGCTGAGGCAGGAGAATGGCGTGAACCCTGGGGGCGGAGCTTGCAGTGAGCAGAGATCATGCCACTGCACTCCAGCCTGGGCGACAGAGCAAGACACCGCCTCAGGGAAAAAAAAAAAAAAAAAAAATTGCCGATTGGGTGGGTTCACTTTAGATTTCCCTGCAAGATCTTGGTTTGTTGGGGAACCCAAACTCAGCAACCTTAGGTCTTTCCTGCTGGAATGGACAGATTGTTTAATTAAGTCTCCAGTGTCCTGACCAGAGGGACAAAGTGTGGCTGCCTATATTCTGGGAACTAAGCAGGAGGAGGTTGAAGAGTAGAGGTGGGGTGTCTCTGCATTCAGCATTCACTATGTACAGTCACTTAATCCCTCCATTTTTATTTTATTTATTTATTTATTTTTGAGACGGAGTCTTGCTTTGTCTCGCCCAGGTTGGAGTGCAGTGGCGCCACCTCAGCTCTCTGCAGCCTCTGCTTCCGGGGTTCAAGCGATTCTCCTGTCTCAGCCTCTCAAGTCGCTGGGACCACAGGCATGTGCCACCATATCGGTTAATTTTGTATTTTTAGTAGAGACGGGGTTTCATCATGTTGGCCAGGCTGGTCTCAAATTCCTGACCTCAGGCGATCTACCTGCGTCGGCCTCCCAACCTCCATTTTTAGAATGGTACCCACACCCTCAACTGTTACTCCCCAGTTCACAAATAATTCCAGATGGGGGACATAATCTTATTAAGTTATACATATACATATATATGTATGTATACATACACTAAGAAAAAGCCAGGCAACACAGTAGGAAATAGGAAACACTGAAATATACCCAAATATATATTTGTTTTACATATATAAAACTTTCCACAAGGCCAGGCGCGGTGGCTCACGCCTGTAATCCCAGCACTTTGGGAGGCCAAGGCGGGCGGATCGTGAGGTCAGGAGATCGAGAGGATCCTGGCTAACATGGTGAAACCCCGTCTCTACTAAAAAAAAAAAAAAAAAAAAAAAATTAGCTGGGCGTGGTGGCGGGCACCTGTAGTCTCAGCTACTCAGGAGGTTGAGGCAGGAGAGTGGTGTGAACCTGGGAGGCGGAGCTTGCAGTGAGCCGCGATGGCGCCACTGCACTCCAGCCTGGGCAACACAGTGAGACTCTCTCAAAAAAAAAAAAAAAAAAACCAAAAACGACAACAACAACAACGAAATACTTTCGACATTATACACTTAGAAAAAGTAAAACAAACCATGTTTTGGAAGGCAATCTAGAAGAATATCTTTGCAACTTTGTATGTAACTAAAGAAACAAACAGAAAAAAAAAAACAAAAAAACGGGCGCGGTGGCTCAAGCCTGTAATCCCAGCACTTTGGGAGGCCGAGACGGGTGGATCACAAGGTCAGGAGATCGAGACCATCCTGGCTAACCCGGTGAAACCCCGTCTCTACTAAAAAATACAAAAAAAACTAGCCGGGCGAGGTTGCTGGCGCCTGTAGTCCCAGCTACTCGGGAGGCTGAGGCAGGAGAATGGCGTAAACCCGGGAGGCGGAGCTTGCAGTGAGCTGAGATCTGGCCACTGCACTCCAGCCTGGGCGACAGAGTGAGACTCCGTCTCAAAAAAAAAAAAAAAAAAAAAAAGAAAGATTGCATAATTGAACTATATTAAAGTTAAGAACTTATGTTTATCAAAAGATACTATTAGGAGAGTGAAAGGACAAGCCTATACACAGAGACAATTTATAGAGTTCTCAGAGAAATGCCTGGTGTGTAGTAACGGTTCAATGAATATTGACTGCTATTATTCCTATTATTGTTGTTGTTGTTACTGGAAAACAAGAACTGGTCCTACATTTATGAAACAATTATGCTGAAATAGTGACCTCTGATACACAGAGCAATATGTTTATGCTCCTAGCAGTATGTTTAAGAACGGATATACATTTTCATAAGTGTTCGAGGTTTTTATCTATGAAGAATGTGTCACTTGGTGCCTTCTGTGCATTTCATCTCGCCTGTTTAGTTTTTACCTTCCAATCATTTAGAAATGTCATCTTTGTCCCAAACCCTAATTTTCCTGTATCATGCTCACGAGGAAAACAGATAATTGTTTTCACTCCCATATCATGTTTAGCTCTGTGTCAGTTATCCTCTGGGATACTTTGTTAGCTTCCTTTGAAAGATCTCAGAAATGGATATTGTCCCAAATGGCAGTTTTACAAAACAATGTCTTCCATAAGGAACATAAAGGTTGTCAGCGTGGCATTTTCTTCCTCCAGTGAAATCTGCCAAAATCCATTGGCGCCATCCAGCCTGTGGAGAATGTGGAACCTCTCGCCAACTTAATTAAGGAGGATGTCTTCTAGCACTGGTAACATGTTTTCCTTACATGCGTGTTAATAAAGTATTTTAGAAATATATACATATATATTTTTAAAAGGACAAACATAGAAAGGAAGAATATATTTGCAACAAATGTCAATAAACAAAGGACACATACTGATAACTTTTTTTTTTTTAACATTTTTATTTTTTGAGATGGAGTCTCGCTCTGTCGCCCAGGCTGGAGTGCAGTGGCGTGATCTCGGCTCACTGTAAGCTTTGCCTCCCGGTTCACACCATTCTCTTGCCTCAGCCACCTGAGTTGCTGGGACTACAGGCGCCCGCCACTATGCCTGGCTTATTTTTTGTATTTTTAGTAGAAATGGGGTTTCACTGTGTTAGCCAGGATGGTCTTGATCTCCTGACCTCGTGATCCGCTCACCTCGGCCTCCCAAAGTGCTGGGATTACAGGGGTGAGCCACTGTGCATGGCCCATACTGAGAACTCTTAAAATCCACTAAGAAAAAGCCAGACAACACAATAGGAAAAAATAGGCAAAAGACATTAACAGGAAAATCACAAGACAAATATCTAATAAACACTTAACAACATTTCAACCTCCTTAGTAATGAGGAGAATTCAAGTTAAAACCACATTGATACATTGTTCTTGAACACCTGGCCTCAAGCTACCTTCCTGCCTGGCCTTACACTATTCTATCAAACTGGCAATAATTTTAAGAGACTCTAACAGCAAGTTCTGGTGAGGATATGAAGCAAAAAATATTTTTATATGCTGCAAGCGGAAGTGTAAAAAATTAGGCGTTATCTACTGAAGTTTGACATACACAAATCATAAGATTAGTAAATTCATTTGAGTAAAATCCTAGAGAAACTTGTATGTAGCTGCATCAGAAGATGTTCATAAAGTATATATTTACAGCCAAAATCTGGAAACAACTCAAATGTCCATCAATAGTATAACAGATAAACAAACTGCTGTACATTATACACTGGAAAACTACAAAGGAACCAGTCCAGGTACAAAAAGGAAAGCAGAGAGATGTCTCCAAAAGGGGGGATAAATGGATCAACAGAAAAACACAGACAGATTACCTGATGTATCAGAGCAAACAAAATAATTCCAGACAAAAAAATTGTTCAAGAAATATAATTCTAGTATAGTACATAGTTCAGCTGTATTTTCTTTTTTTCTTTTTCTTTTTTAAATGGAGTTCGTTCTTGTTGTCCAGGCTGGAATACTATGGTACGATCTTGGCTCACCACAACCTCCACCTCCTGGGTTCAAGCGATTCTCCTGCCTCAGCCTCCAGAGTAGCTGGGATTACAGGCATGCACCACCATGCCTGGCTAATTTTGTATTTTTAGTAGAGATGGGGTTTCTCCATGTTGGTCAGGCTGATCTCAAACTCCCGACCTCAGGTGATCTGCCTCCCTTGGCCTCTCAAAGTGCTGGGATTACAGGCATGAGCCACTGCACCTGGCGGAGCTGTGAATATTTTCATAGTCATAGTAATATAAACATTGAATATTAAACTACCACCATTTCCCTCCCCCAGAGAAAATGAGTAGAGAGAAAAAAGGGGATTAAAGGAAACTCAACTTGAAAGAAGTAACTGGAAAAAAAGAAAAGCAAAGCAAAAATATGGTACATGGAAAGCACAAAATTAATTACTAGACATAAATCCAAATAGAACTGTAATGACAAGACAGCCAGAAATAATGATATATGTAAAAATTAGAAGTTATTAAATTGTAATAAAAATAAAATTTAGCTATATGTTATGTATAACAAAAATATGTAAAAAATAAAGTCATAAAGACAAAGAGATAATAAAAAGTATACTAGTTAAGTTCTGTTAAAGCAGAAATGTATGTTTTGGGTCATCGGCCTTTAAAATTTAGCTCAGGTCGGGTGCGGTGGCTCATGCCTGTAATTCCAGCACTTTGGGAGGCCGAGGCAGGTGGATCACTTGAGGTCAGGAGTTCAAGACCAGCCTGGCCAACATGTTGAAACCCTATCCCTACTAAAAATACAAAAATTAGCTGGGCATGGTGGCATGTCCGGCTGTTTGGGAGGCTGAGGCAGGAGAATCGCTTGAACCCGAGAGGCAGAGGTTACAGTGAGCCGAGATCATGCCACTGCACTCCAGCGTGGGTGACAGAAGGAGACTCTGTCTAAAAAAAAAAATAAGTAAATAAAATAAAATAAAATAAAATATTGCTCAGGATTACTTTATTTCCATTTTTAATTAATTAATTTATTTTTGAGACAGAGTCTTGCTCTGTTGCCCAGGCTGGAGTGCAGTGGCATGATCTTGGCTCACTGCAACCTCTGTCTTTCAGGTTCAAGCAATTCTCCTGCCTCAGCCTCCCGAGTAGCTGGGATTACAGGCGTGTGCCACCATGCCCAGTGCATTTTTGTATTTTTAGTAGAGATGGGGTCTCATCATATTTAACAGGCTGGTCTTGAACTCCTGACCTCAAGTGATCCGCCCACCTTGGCCTCCCAAAGTGTTAGGATTATAGGTGTCAGCCACCGTGCTCGAAATTTTATTTCAGTTTTTAAGGGGAAACTGTTATTACTGATCATACTTTCTCTAAGGGCTTACATCCTTCCTTTCCCCAAAGTTGAATTATCAACGTGTTCTCATATATACTGCCATATTACTTTCACAGTTATCATTTATACCCTAATCAACACCTGAGAATGTCTTATACATATTGTGAGCATTATTAGTTCAATTTTTTTTTTTAAGACAGAGCCTTGCTCTGTCACCCAGGCTGGGGTGCAGTGGCGCTATCTTAGCTCACTGCAACCTCCACCTCCCAGGTTCTAGAGATTCTTGTGCCTCAGTCTCTCAAGTGGCTGGGATTAGAGGCATGCACCACCTAGCCTTGCTAATTTTTGTATTTTTAGTTGAGACATGGTTTCACCATGTTGGCCAGGCTGGTATTGAACTCCTGACCTCAGGTGACCTGCCTGCCTCAGCCTCCCAAAGTGCTGGGATTATAGGCATGAGCCACTGCACTGGGCTATTATTTAATCTTAAACCCATTCTTTGAAAAAGGAAAATTATTCTCTTGCTTTAACTTTGCATTTCCCCAACTTTTATGAGGTTGAGCATATTTCCTTTTTATTGATGATATGGACTTCTTTCCTTTGTGAACTATCAATTCATATGTCTTGTCCATTTTTCTACTGTGTGACAATAGAAAATTTCCTTCAATCCCCTTTTTTCCGTTATTGGTTTTCTCTGAGAGAGGGGTATGGTGGTAGTTTAATATCGGTTCTGCAATTTATGTTGCAAATATATTATTTTTCTTCCTTATTGTCTGAAAAACCTCCAAAACAATGTTGAATAATCATAACATTGTCTACTTGTCTACTTAAAAGAAATAGCTCTAATATTTCTGATTATAAAAACCAGCAGGACACATTAGGTTAAACAGTCTTTATGATATTGAAGTCATTTCATTCTATTCTTATTCCTTCATTAGGAATGGCTATCCCACTATCACATATTCTTTTTCATCATGTCAATTAATTGCATCAAGTTCTTCAGTGTTAAAATATTCATTAAGGAATAGGAACAGCTCTGGTCTACAACTCCCAGCAAGATCAACGCAGAGGTCAGGTGATTTCTGCATTTCTAACTGAGGTACCTGGTTCTTCTCACTGGGACTGGTTGGATACTGGGTGCAGCCCATGGAGGGCGAGCCGAAGCAGGGCAGGGTGTCGCCTCATCCAGGAAGCATAAGGGGCCAGGGGATTTCCCTTTCCTAGCAAAGGGAAGCTGTGAATGACTGCACCTGGAGGAGCGGTACACTGCTGCCCAAATACTGTGCTTTTCCCACAGTCTTTGCAACCAGCAGAACAAGAGATCCACTCCCATGCCTGGCTTGGCAGATCCCATGCCAGTGGAGCCTTGCTTGCTGCTAGCACAGCAGTCTGAGATCGACCTGGGACGTGGGAGCATGGTTGGGGGGAGGAACGTCCACTACTGCTGGGGCTTGAGTAGGCAATTCTATGCTCACAGTGTAAACTAAGTGGCAGGGAAGCTCAAACTGGACAGAGTCCACTGCAGCTCAGCAAGGCCTAGTGCCTCTCTAGATTCCACCTCTGTGGGCAAGGCATATCTGAACAAACGGCAGCAGACAACTTCTCCAGGCTTAAACATCCCTGCCTGACAGCTCTGAAGACAGCAGTGGTTCTCCCAGCATGGTGTTCGAGCTCCGATAATGGAGAGACTTCCTCCTCAAGTGGGTCCCTGATCCCTGTGTCGCTTGACTGGGAGACACCTCCCAGTAGGGGCTGACAGACACCTCATACAGGGGGGTGCCCCTCTGGGCAAAGCTTCCAGAGGAAGGATCAGGCAGCACTATTTGCTGTTCTGCAGCCTCTGATGGTGATACCCTGGCAAATAGGGTCTGGAGTGGACCTCTGCAAACTCCAACAGACCTGCAGCTGAGAGGCCTGTTAGAAAGAAAACTAACAAACAGAAAGGAATAGCATCAACGTCAACAAAAAGGACATCCACACCAAAACCCCATCTGTAGGTCACCATCATCAAAGAGCAAAGGTAGATAGAACCACAAAGATGGGGAGAAACCAGAGCAGAAAGGCTGAAAATTCCAGACACCAGAATGCCTCTTTTCCTCCAAAGGAACACAACTCCTTGCCAGCAAGGGAACAAAACTGGACGGAGAATGAGTTTGACAAGTTGACAGAAGTAGGCTTCAGAAGGTCGGTAATAAAAACTTCTCCGAGCTAAAGGAACATGTTCTAACCCATTGCAAAGAAGCTAAAAATCTTGAATGGCTTTTTCATTCATAAAAACGAATGACTAACTAGAATAACCAGTGTATAGAAGAGCTTAAATGACCTGATGGAGCTGAAACCACAGTACTAGAACTTTGTAAAGCATACACAAACTTCAATAGCCGATTCGATCAAGTGGAAGAAAGGATATCAGTGATTGAAGATCAAATTAAGGAAATAAATTAAGAAGACAAGATTAAAGAAAAAAGAGCAAAAATAAGCAAACAAAGCCTCCAAGAAATATGGGACCCTGTGAAAAGACCAAATCTACATTTGATTGGTATACCTGAAAGTGAGGGGGAGAATGGAACCAAGATAGAAAACACTCTTCAGGATATTATCCAGGAGAACTTCCTCAACCTAGCAAGGCAGGCCAACATTCAAATTCTGGAAATACAGAGAACACCACAAAGATACTTCTAAAGAAGAGCAACCCCAAGACAAATAATCATCACGTTCACCAAGGTTGAAATGAAGGAAAAAATGTTAAGGGTAGCCAGAGAGAAAGGTCGGGTTACCACAAAGGGAAGACCATAAGACTAACACCAGATCTCTTGGCAGAAACCTGACAAGTCAGAAGAGAGTGGAGGCCAATATTCAACATTATTAAATAATTTTCAACCCAGAATTTTATATCCAGCCAAACTAAGCTTCATAAGTGAAACAGAAATAAAATCCTTTACAGACAAACAAATGCTGAGGGATTTTGTCAACACCAGGCCTGCCTTATAAGAGCTCCTGAAGGAAGCACTAAACATGGAAGGAACAACCAGTACCAGCCACTGCAAAAACATGCCAAATTGTACAGACCATCAATGCTATGAAAAAACTGCATCAATTAACGGGCAAAATATCCAGCTAGCATCATAATTACAGGATCAAATTCACATATAACAATATTAATCTTAAATGTAAATGGGCTAAATGCCCCAGTGAAAAGACACAGACTGGCAAATTGGATAAACAGTCAAGACCCATCGATGTGCTGTATTCAGGAGACTCATGTCACGTGCAAAGGCACATATAGGCTCAAAATAAAGGGATGGAGGAAGATCTACCAAGCAAATGGAAAGCAAAAAAAAAAAAAAGCAGGGGTTGCAATCTGGTCCCTGATAAAACAGACTTTAAACCAACAAAGATGAAAAGAGACAAAGAAGGCCATTACATAATGGTAAAGGTATCAATTCAACAAGAAGAACTAACTATCCTAAATATATATGCACCCAATATAGGAGCACCCAGATTCATAAAGCAAGTTTGTAGAGATGTACAGAGACTTAGACTCCCACACAATAATAATGGGAGACTTTAACACCCCATTGTCAATATTAGATCAACGAGACAGAAAATTAACAAGGATATCCAGGACTTGAACTCAGCTCTGGACCAAGCAGACCTAATAGACATCTACAGAACTCTCCATCCCAAATCAACAGAATATACATTCTTCTCAGCACCACATCACACTTATTTGAAAATTGACCACATAATTGGAGGTAAAACACTCCTCAGCAAGTGTAAAAGAACAGAAATCACAACCAGCTGTCTCTCAGACCACAGTGCAATCAAATTAGAACTCAGGATTAAGAATATCACTCAAAACCGCACAACTACATGGAAACCGAACAACCTGCTCCTGAGTTACTACTGGATACATAACGAAATGAAGGCAGAAATAAAGATGTTCTTTGAAACCAATGAGAACAAAGACACAACAAACCAGAATCTCTGGGACACATTTAAAGCAGTGTGTAGAGGGAAATTTATAGCACTAAATGCCCACAAGAGAAAGCAGGAGAGACCTAAAATCAACACCCTCACATCACAATTAAAAGAACTAGAGAAACAAGAGCAAACAGATTCAAAAGCTAACAGAAGACAGACAAGAAATAACTAAGATTAGAGCAGAACTGAAGGAGATAAAGATGCAAAAAACCCTAAAAAAAAAAATCAATGAATCCAGGAGCTGGTTTTTTTAAAAGATCAACAAGATAGGCTGCTAGCAAGACTAATAATAAAGAGAGAAGAATCAAATAGACACAATAAAAAATGATAAAGGGGATATCACCACCGATCCCACAAAAATACAAACTACCGTCAGAGAACACTATAAGCACCTCTACACAAATAAACTAGAAAATCTAGAAGAAATGGATAAATTCCTGGACACATATACCCTCCCAAGACTAAACCAGGAAGAAGTTGAATCCCTGAATAGACCAATAACAGGTTCTGAAATTGAGGCAATAATAGCCTACCAACCAACCAAAAGTCCAGGACTAGACGGATTCACAGTCAAATTCTACCAGAGGTACAGAAAGGAGCTGGTACCATTCCTTCTGAAACTATTCCCATCAATAGAAAAAGAGGGAATCCTCCCTAACTCATTTTATGAGGACAAAAAAAGAGAATTTTAGGCCAATATCCTTGATGAACATCGATGTGAAAATCCTCAGTAAAATAATGGCAAACCGAATCCAGCAGCACATCAAAAAGCTTATCCACCATGATCAAGTGGGTTTTATCCCTGGGATGCAAGGCTGGTTCAACATACACAAATCAATAAACGTAATCCATCACATAAACACAACCAATGACAAAAATCAAATGATTATCTCAATAGATGCAGAAAAGGACTTCAACAAAATTCAACAGCCCTTCATGCTAAAAACTCTCAATAAACTCGGCATCGATGGAATGTATCTCAAAATAATAAGAACTATTTATGACAAACCCACAGCCAATATCATATTGAATGGGCAAAAACTGGAAGCATTCCCTTTGAAAACTGGCACAAGACAAGGATGCCCTCTCTTACTACTTCTATTCAACATAGTATTGGAAGTTCTGGCCAGGACACTCAGGCAAGAGAAAGCAATAAAGCGTATTCAAATAGGAAGAGAGGAAGTCAAATTGTCTCTGCCTGCAGATGACATGATTGTCTACTTAGAAAACCCCATTGTCTCAGTACCAAATCTCAAGCTGATAAGCAACTTCAGCAAAGTCTCAGAATACAAAATCAATGCAAAAGTCACAAGCATCCCCATACACCGATAACAGAAAAAGAGCCAAATCTTGAGTGAACTGTCATTCACAATTACTACAAAGAGAATAAAATATCTAGGAATACAACTTACAAGGGATGTGAAGGACCTCTTCAAGGAGAACTATTAGTCACTGCTCAAGGAAGTAAGAGAGGACACAAACACATGGAAAAACATTCCATGCTGATGGATAGAAAGAATCAATATTGTGAAAATGGCCATACTGTCCAAAGTAACTTATGGATTCAATGTTATCCCCATCAAGCTACCACTGACTTTCTTCACAGAATTGGAAAAAACTACTTTAAACTTCATATGGAACCAAAAAGGAGCCCGTATAGCCAAGACAATCCTGGGCAAGAAGAACAAAGCTGGAGGCATCATGCTACCTGAGTTCAAATTTTACTACAAGAATACAGTAATGAAAACAGCATGGTACTGGTACCAAAACAGATATATAGACCAATGAAACAGAACAGAAGCCTCAGAAGTAACATCACACATCTACAACCGTCTGATCTTTGACAAACCTGATACACATAAGCATTGGGGAAAGATTCCCTATTTAATAAATGATGTTGGGAAAACTGGGTAGCCACATGCAGAAAACTGAAACTGGATCCCTTCCTTACACCTTATACAAAAATCAACTCAAGATAGATCAAAGACTTAAATGTATGACCTAGGACCATAAGACTCCTAGAAGAAAACCTGGGCAATATCATTCAGGACGTAGGCATGGGCAAAGACTTCATGTCTAAAACACCAAAAGCAATGGCAACAAATGCCAAAATTGACAAATGGGATCTAATTAAACTAAAGAGCTTCTGCACAGCAAAAGAAACTATCATCAGAATGAACAGGCACCCTACAGAATGGAAAAAAACTTTTGCAATCTATCCATCTGACAAAGGGCTAATATCCAGAATCTACAAAGACCTTAAACAAATGTACAAGAAAAAAATAAACAACCTCATCAAAAACTGGACAAAGGATATGAACCGACACTTCTCAAAAGAAGACATTTATGCAGCCAACAGACATGTGAAAAAATGCTCATCATCACTGGTCATTAGAGAAATACAAATCAAAACCACAATGAGATACCATCTCATGCCCGTTAGAATGGCAATCATTAAAAAGTCAAGAAACAAAAGATGCTAGATAAGTTGTGGAAAAATAGGCACGCTTTTACACTGTTGGTGGGAGTATAAATTAGTTCAACCATTGTGGAAGACAGTGTGGAGATTCCTCGAGGATCTAGAACTAGAAATACCATTTGACCCAGCAATCCCGTTACTGGGCATATAACTAAAGCACTATACATCTTCCTATGATAAAGACACATGCACACGTATATTTATTGCAGCACTATTCATAATAGCAAAGACTTGGAACCAACCCAAATGCCCATCAGTGATAGACTGGATTAAGAAAATGTGGCACATATACACCATGGAATACTATGCAGCCATAAAAAAGGATGAGTTCATGTCCTTTGCAGGGACATGGATGAAACTAGAAACCATCATTCTCAGCAAACTATCACAAGATTAGAAAACCAAACACTGCATGTTCTCATTCATAAGTGGGAGTCGAACAATAAGAACACATGGGGCTGGGCGTGGTGGCTCATGCCTGTAATCCCAGTACTTTGGGAGGACAAGGTGGGCAGATCACCTGAGGTCAGGAGTTCAAGACCAGCCTGGCCAACATGGCAAAACCCCATCTCTACTAAAAATACAAAAATTAGCTGGGCATGGTGGCATGCACCTGTAATCCCAGCTACTTGGGAGGCTGAGGCAGGAGAATCGCTTGAAGCCTGGGAGGCAGAGGTTGCAGTGAGATGAGATAGTGCCATTGCACTCCAGCCTGGGCAACAGAATGAGACTCTGTCTCAAACAAAACAAATAAAAACAAAACAAAAAAACACATGGACCTAGGAAGGGGAGCATTACACACCGGGGCCTGAGGGGGATGGGAGGCTAGGGGAGGGATAACATTAGAAGAAATACCCAATGTAGGTAACGGGTTGATGGGTGCAGCAAACTACCACGGTATATGTATACCTATGTAACAAAACTGCACGTTCTGCACATGTAATCCAGAACTTAACGTATAACTAAAAAAAATTCATTAAAATATACCAAGATTTTCAGATAATAGAGAAACAATGTATTTAAAATTTGCAAAATTAATATTTAAAATTTAATTGACTCCTCAACAGGCAACAAAATTTAAAAAGTGAGTTTGCTGGTAAGTTATTTTAAAATAAGTATTTAATAAATGAATCAAAAGATAATGTAACTTATCACTATATTTATTTTTTTTTATAAAATGCATTTGCAAAAATGTTTCATAAGACACACTGGTGCTACAAAAATAAATATAAAACAAATATACATGTTTACATATGTTACTTATAACATAAATATACATTATTTACATGTTCAAAAATTCCAAAATTCCAGCAGGTTTTGTCCATGATTCTCAACATGTCTGAGACGCAGGGAAAACAATAAAAGCACAAATAAACCACACATCATTTACATTTTTGCTCTTAAAAGATTGTTCAATACAAATATATGAACATAGTAAGTTTGGGAGTTAAGGTCTAAGAGCAAAGTCAGGTATTCTGTTTTATACCCACTATATTTAGTAAGTGATTCAAGTTTCATTCTGCTTTGTTCTTTCAGAATACATCCTTTACATTATAGGTTAAAATTCTTTCATAGAAAGGCTTTCTGAAGACTTTATATTAGATTTAAAAAAATCACTTTACTTGAAAGCCAACAAAAAAGTTATTTATTAAATTTATATGTCTGAAAGGAGTTTTAATCAATGAAAATTAGAAGTCGGATTAGAAAACATCAAAAGGATGGAAGACAGACACTGTAATTTCTGTTTGATGTGTTCTGGTAATTTTTCATTTTCTCCATACCTAAGTGAAGCAAAAGAAAAAAAATACAAAATCATAACTGAATTACTTGGTTCTGAGAGTCCCAAAAAGCACATTATATTTTTCAGTAATTCTTCAATAACAAGAGGCACCATAGAAAAATTATAACAATTATTTATTAGATACCTAAATCAAGTGAAGCATACACAGTTTCTTTTCTTTTAAAACAGACCATTTTCTAAATATATTTAAATAACAGAAGAAAAATTAGACAAACTTGAACTGGCTTCATCATTTCAAAAGCAAGCCAAATATCTGGATTCCTCATTAAATTTAAAAGGCCCCAGACAGGCGTAGTGGCTAACGTCTGTAATCCCAGCACTTTGGGAGGCCAAAGTGTGAGGATCACGAGGTCAGCAGTTTGAGACCAGCCTGGCCAAAATGTGGAAACCCTGTCTTCACTGAAAATACAAAATTAGCTGGGCGTGGTGGTGTATGCCTGTAATCTGAGCTACTTGGGAGGCTGAGGCAGGAGAATTGCTTGAACCCAGCAGGCGGAGGTTGCAGTGAGCCAAGTCACACCACTGACTCCAGCCTGGGCAACAGAGCGAGACTGTCTCAAAAAAAAAAAAGCCCTAATTATACAGAAAGATATCAAGCTAAACACATTATGAATATATTTCTATTTAAATGTTAGCAATTTCCAAATGACCATACCAAATAAAATGTCAACATGTATCCTGGGAACAAGGGTTTTACCCACTTTGCATCTGCATCCTTCCACTTTCTGGAGCACCTCAAAGAGCTTTTGAAAAAGCCTCTCACTTGAAACATAGTTATTTAAGTGATGGCACTGCATTATCTAAATTTAATACAAAAATGCAGTTGGCAGGTATCTACACATATTTGTCTCAAGTACTTCCATTACAATAAGCAGTTCTCATAAAAGAGCACATCTGCATTGGCATCGTCAGTACCCTATTTTTAGCAAGTTCTTATTTAAATGAGGAAAGCAAACAACTCCTTTTTTTTCGCATTGCCAGATTTCTTATTTTTGGCTTGGTGCCTGACACACATTTTCATATAGAATGAATATACACATTCAAAAAAGTCTTTCAAACATTAATCACTTTACATTAGATTGGGGATATAGCCTTTCATTTGGGAAAAATAAGCAGGTTATATCTTAAAATAAAGATTTCTTTTTTCTGTTCTTTTAAGTAAACAGGTGTGGTATATTATTTGAACCTAGAATTAGAAGTCTCTTACTTCTGAAAAGGGCCATCGAGTTACGCTATAACAGTAAGGCTACAAGGAACCCAGCCTGTTAGAGTGGATTACTCATACCAGTTGCCCTGCGTTAATATAGATAATCATAAAATATGCATTAATGACTATATGAACTGCTAAGAATAATTAACAGTTTAAAGAATCACACGATCATTGTCAAAATGAAAGAAGTATCTTTATGAAATCATCTATTTCAACACATAGAGAAAGAGAAATTATAGCAAACGGCTGAATCTCAACCAGTATTTTAAGAACTTACCTAGTTGTTTGGCCATTTGATGAGGTATAACTGATAGAAGACACTCCTGCCTGCACGACCAACTGGGACCCATCATTAAACTGAACCCACACAGCTCCACTAGTTAACTAGAAAAATAGTAAGCATGGGTAAGAAGAGGCATAGAACAAAAAAAAAAAAAAAAAAAAGCAGCAGTAGCAGCATACAAAATTACTATACAGGAGAGGGTTTGTGGTTCTGTATTAATATTTAACATATTTAACAGGTTTTCCACAGTTAAAAAAAAAAAAACTCTCTAAGTGACTACAAATTTGGGGCTATGATGGCAGTAGCACTGAGAATATTCATGTCTTTTTCAGGTTATTCCTTTAATAGCTAAGATATTATAATATTAAAATTATTATAAGTGAATCCTGTTTCCCATTGATTTCCACTAGGATTTCTTGGTTGTTGGTTTTTTCCCCCCACAAGAAATATTTAGTATTTAACAAGAAGAGATTTAGGAAATAAAAGCAACATTTTCTTTGTCCTTAAGCCATGAGAATTTCTTTCCTGGCCTGAGAATATTACATTTTAGCCTCTGAAACTTCTTCTTTAGTCATTAATAGTCACAATGTGTCACTCAAAATGGACAAGTGCATAGTACATGGACGCCAAATCAAACCGACCTAGGCTTACATCTAGACTCTGCCAACTTAAGACTATAGTACAGGATTGTGCAAGTTAATCTACCATTATGAAGCATAATTTTACTATCTATAAAAGGAGATACATCACCTTTACTAGGTTATTTTGGGGGATAAACTAGACAATGTATGTGAAAAACATGGTAGGTACCACAAAGCAGGTGTCCAACAAATGTTACCTACCCCCATAAAGTACTAGGTTGCATTTTACTTCACTGTTAAGTAAAAGTACATGTGTCAGGCTCAGAAGTCTCCAAGTTTCAAGATTTTAGATAATATACACATATAGGTTCACAAGTACATAAAATTCTATAAGTTTGAAACTCAATACTGACTTCACTTTTAAAAGAGATGGGGTCTTGCTTTGTTGCCCAGGCTGGCCTCAAACTCCTGGACTCCAATGACCCTCCCACCTCAGATTCTTGAGTAATTGGGACTATAGGCACATGACATCACACCTGGCTTTCACTTGACTTTTAATGGAAAAATCCTTTTCTTCTTTTGCCAAATGAAAGTTACTCTACTGGCTGGGTGCAGTGGCTCATGCCTGTAATCCCAGCACTTTGGGAGGCTGAGGCGGGCAGATCACAAGGTCAGGAGATTGAGACCATCCTGGCTAACATGGTGAAACTCCGTCTCTACTAAAAATACAAAAAATTAGCTGGGCATGGTGGTGGGTGCCTGTAGTTTCAACTACTCGGGAGGCTGAGGCAGGAGAATGGCGTGAACCCAGGAGGCGGAGCTTGCAGTGAGCTGAGATTGCGCCACTGTATTCCAGCCTGGGCGAGAGTGTGAGACTCCATCTCAAAAAAAAAACAGAAGTTACTCTACTAATATTGATTACAAATAATTTCCAAAACCTAAAACGTCACAGATATCACACTCTACTCTTCACAATTAGTCATTATCATGACCTCTAATTTAAAAACAAATGGCAAAAGTAGGTCACCCAAGCCCTAGCAGACAACCTGTTATCAGCAATGTCTGGAGTCTTCCAACTGAACCCAAATTTAAGAAGTTAACATTTTTCATGATATAACTAATGTAAAAAGGTACCAAACTTCCTTGTAAAAAGATGGCATTACAATGATTTGTATTTTTTGGTAACTGTCTTATCAGTGTGAAAATGAAAAGAAATTCATAACAAGAAAATGCACTGTACTAGAAACTTCTCACCTGTGTAGCCCAACCAACATTTTTCACAAAAACAGATTTCAAAAGTTGTGCTGATTTAGGAAGACAATCTTTTAGACTATTAGAAGAGATGTCTGTTCCAGAAGCTGTAGTTGTAAGACCAAGTCCTTCATTTGTAACCATCTACAAAGAATAAAAGACAGGAAGATATTATTCCTCAGCATTTTTATAAGCCAAATTCAGCAAAAGCAGACAATTATGGGATTTTTCATTAGCTTACTTTTTTAAAAATAAAAATGTTTTAATGAAAATATAACTACATTATTGGAAATTAGAAAAATACAGAAAAGAATCCCCCACGCCCCTGCAGAATTGCTGTTTTCATTTTGGTGGATTTCTTTCATCTTTTTATCCCATGGCATGTTCTTTTTGTGCATGTGTGTGAGTACACACAAACATACACACCTGTTTCTTTAATGTTGCATTTTTCTACACTGCTATATAATCTTCATCGCCATGTTCATTAAATATATAATAAATTTAACCATGAGTCTATCATGAGCATTTAGGCAGTTAATGATATTTTACTAGTAAAAATAAAACAACTATATATGTATATATTAATACATTTAGCTTTTCCGAGAGGGCTAAGATTAGGGCTCATTGAGGTAACATTTAAACAGAGACTTGAAAAATAAGACTTAGGCATACAAAGTTAAGTGTTTGGGGAAAAGAGTTCCAGGTCAAGTGAACAGCATGTGAAAAGGCCCTTTGACTTGTTTAAAGAACTGAAAGAAGGCCTTTGAGGCTCAAACATAGATAGTATAGGATAAAGTGGCTCAGGATGAGGCTGGAAAAGTACGTAGATGATAGTAAAGTCACAATAAACTATTTTTTTTTTTTTTTGTTTGAGATGGAGTCTCGCTCTGTCACCCAGGCTGGAGTGCAGTGGCCAGATCTCAGCTCACTGCAAGCTCCGCCTCCCGGGTTTACACCATTCTCCTGCCTCAGCCTCCGAGTAGCTGGGATTACAGGCGCCCGCCACCTCGCCCGGCTAGTTTTTTGTATTTTTTAGTAGAGACGGGGTTTCACCGTGTTGGCCAGGATGGTCTCGATCTCCTGACCTTGTGATCTACCCGTCTCGGCCTCCCAAAGTGCTGGGATTACAGGCTTGAGCCACCGCGCCCGGCCACAATAAACTATTTTATATGAAGGGCATCAGGCAATCATTGAAAGGTTTAAAGTATAGAAGTGACATATATTTACTTACAGAGGGATTAAGGATTGGTGCCTTTGATGGAGAAGCAGCACTATGCATGACCATTCTATTGAAAGATGCTCTATCTCTCGTTGGGTAATCTGAATCCACAGGAGGAGGAGGTGATAAGGCCTTAGGTGAACTAGTACTACCAGGTTTTCTGAAGGAGAAAAGTCCAAATATATTCCCTTGAAGCTTTCAATTCACAGAAAACTAAAGAATGTTTATAATATAAACACCAAACTTTTAAAACATTTTAGCCACATGTTTAAAATTTTCAGACATTTACCTTCCTATGATTATTGGGAAAAAGGGAGCACTCCTAGTTTTCCTTTCCTCTTCTGAAATTATGGATTCCAGTGCTAAACAAATACGATGACCCTATTTCAAAAAAAGAGTGCTTCCGTCATTGTTTCACCTATGTCATTTGTAATCGTTATTAATTGGTATGAAAAACCTATAATTAGGTATGTACCTCATTAGCATGGTCCATATACATTTTCATCTCCTCTTTCAAGCTATTAACTTCACTTTCACTTTTTAAAGTGTAAGACCTCCCTGTCTTTTCAATCACCTGAATGAAATCTTCTGTTTTGTGTATTTTTACCCCTAAAAAAAAAAAAAAAAAAAAAAATCAGGAAACTGTTTTCTTATCCTTTTTAAAAATATTCCTAGATTTATATTTATTATCATACCAGTATATAATGGCACCTAGATCAAGGTATCGTTTTTATTCATTTATTGACTATTAATAAAATGAGACTATCAAAGTATTCAATAAATATAGGCCATCCATATTTTTCCCAACATATATCTGGTTTAAGCCTGATACTTCTATATTTTAAAAAATCACTATATTCATACAAAAACATAACTGAAGGATAGCTATAATTATATGTGTACTGTGTGATATGAATGCTTTGTGTCCCTTAAAGGAGCTTTATAGATTAAAAAATAGTTCATTTTTATAGAATAGATTTAGAAAATAAGAACATTCATCTTTACAGAATAGATTTAGACTCAACCCTATCCTTTTTGCTACATTTATAATTCTGATAATTTGGTATATGTCCATTTAAGATTTCTAATAATAAATAGGACATCGCTCATTTCATGTGATTTTTATACCATCAGCCTAGATGTAAACCGGAGCTAAGTAGGAAAAGAGGACCAATATACATATTATAGGATAATTGTTTAAAGGAAGGCTCGATAAATTTTGGTTAATATGATCTGACATGTATACTCTGATGTGCAATTTATATGTATAGTTATACACATATACATCTTTAAAACTGGCTGTGTTGAATTTTAAAAACCCACATATACATAACTACTAAATTATAAACTAAAGGAACAAATTACCATTTCCAAATGGTACTTACCATCATAAAACCAAACCTCAAAATCAGCACCAGGAGAATTCTCCATCAAAATGCATTTAGCGTATCTTGTAAAATAAGTGATTTTGGGAGACTTAGATCTTACAAGCTGTACAAACCTGGAAGCGTACTGATATTTTCGCCAGTATTTTTCTAAGGAAAAAAAAAAAAAAACAACTTAACATTAGGAAAGAAAGTGTTGACCTGACATATAGTTTTATCTATTTATTGTGATTTCTAATAGGGTTACATTAGACAGATTTTCTTATTCTTTTCTAAGAGTAACCT
Organism: Chlorocebus sabaeus; assembly: GCF_047675955.1. Lineage (NCBI taxonomy): Eukaryota > Metazoa > Chordata > Mammalia > Primates > Cercopithecidae > Chlorocebus > Chlorocebus sabaeus. The sequence goes on along the minus strand of NC_132910.1, from coordinate 78,888,472 downwards.
CAATGAAGTCTTACTATTCAGTACTTATGTCCCTAGTCCATAATATTCAGAAACCAAACTGGGAGTCAAATTTGGTTAACTATAATTATAAATAATCACTTATGTAGCAGCAGTGATTTCAAAGGTCAAAAGCCACATACATGGTGAATTATTCTTTAAATACAGAAGGCTTCATAAATTTGTGAGTCACGGGGGCCATGTTCTCTGTAACATTCCAACTTTAGTATATGTGCTCTGAAGCAAGCACAATGTTGAAATTTTTTTAAAACAACTATAGCCACATTCTAAACAAGTATACAAATTACATTTGTGAGACATATGACTAATGTTCTAGCGTTAGTTTTTACTTACAGTACCATTATAACACAGAATATTAACAATAAACATTGCATTAAAGGCATACAACTCTCACCAGAAACAAAGTACAAGAATATATGACCTTAAGTTTGACTGAAGCTATTTATAATTTATTATATCTATATATGGAGTTTATACACATATACATATAAATCTACTATCAAAATTTACTCCCTAGTAAATTCACATACCTGGTAAATTGTCAAAGCTGTACCTACTGATGTTGTCAGTAGGTGAGGGTGGTCTATCAGCAAGAGGAAAACCTCTTCCATCATTTGGATAATAAATAGTGATCTGCCAAAAGATTTTTTAAAAATTCTAATTACATGACATTAAGTTCCAGTACTATATTTTGCTAAAACATATAAAAAGTGTTTAAATGTAACATTAAATATTATTTTATAGAAAAATGTTAAATATTCTGTAAAAGTAATTTTTTTGTTTTTTAACTTAAACCAAAAGTTTAGATTTTCTTACCAGATATAATTATTTTTAACACTGCACCAATTTATTTAAATATGTTTAATATGCTATTTCAATTTTTGAATTCCAGAGACACTATCATACCAGGAAACTGATTTAAAAAAAACCTTATCATTATAAAATGAATTAGAATGCTAAATGTGTTTAAACGATAATTTGAAGTTGCAAGGTAATAAAGTAACTACACATTACCATATTTCCATCACTAGATATCTGAAGAACTTCTTTCACATATTCTTGAGAAGCATACTCCTTTAGAAGCTCCACACACACCTCCTCTGAATCAAGTATGCTCACCTAAAAAAAAAAACCCAAAAAATCAGTAATGATTATTTTGTTTACTAGAACAGCTCTGACATACATAATACTTAGGAGTACTTAACCATGGCAGAAACAAATATTGAAGTCAAAATCAAATAGCTGCTTCACTCTAACAGTCCAGATCAGAGGTATATTTGAGCACAACTGTGAACCATATGGTGCAAGGGTAAGAATGTATAATGAAGTGTCAAATGATAATCAATGAGCAGAAAGCAAACAGAAGGTAGGGTGGAGAATAAGGACTTTGAAAAGATAATAGCAAGCCAAACAAAGGCAAGGATGAAATGGGAAGTAAAATGTGAACAAAGAACAGGATAAAGATAAAATTAAAAAATCAAACAGCATTCTCAGTTCACATACAATAATTTTTAAACTCTAAACTTAAATGTGCATATGCCTTTTCTTTAGTTCCAGATGCTAAAAAAATAAAAGTTGTATTTTCCAGTTTTTTAAAAATTGAGATGGGATTAAATTTAGAAACAATAAAAATAGAAGCAAAAGGATAATATTAGCTCACTGACTGGAATTGTGAACAAAATAATCCTTAACCCAGCATAGAGCCAGTATTATTTTAAAATGTTTTTCATTCAAATCTACTTGAAATTAATAATTTAAAATTCAAAACGTATCAGTATCAATTCACTATTCTTAAGAAGACAGGGAAACAAGAGCTGTTTTTCCATAAACACCCAGTCTCTTTTCTCTTTAATAAAGTTGATCATGTATACACCCCAAAGTACAAGGACATTACAGAGGACTAAAAAATATGTTTTCAAGAATTGTATTCTCAAGTAAAATGTTATGTAGTAACTTAGGAAAATAACAGACATACCACAGCCTTTTTTGTTTTCTGTCTGATTGGTTTTAACCTGTGAGCAACCAACGGAGATGTAATGCTTCTTAATGTATGATTCTGATAACCCAATGGTGGCTCCATACCCCTAGTTTTGCTCTGTTCAGAAAGAGGATCTGAGCCAAAAACACATTCTTGTTGGATTATCTCAGGTTTACTGTGAAGTGCAGTCATATATTTCACGGTATTTGGCTGTTTTACAGAATGTGCATTATCAGAAGCATCAGAGTTCTTTTTGACTTTTGTATCAGTCCAGGCATTTTTTGATGTGTCCTTCTGCAAATCTGGATGGCCCTGGAAATCCTGGTTTGGGCTGATGCTGTCATATCCAGTAGTTTTTCTTAAATGAGCTGTAATATACATAGAATGAAGCAATTTAGTAAATAACTAAAAACTCAAGTTGACCCAAAACAATGTCACTCTGATTATAATAGCATTTTTTAAACAAAAGAAATCTAGTAAAAAAAACAAAATAAGAGCTCATAATTTTCTAACAAACAAGCAGTTTAAGACATGACTTTGAAAGAACATTTTAAACCAGATTGTGAAGAAATATCTTTAGTATTCCTAAGACTAAGACACAAAAGATATTAACATAAAATTAATTTTTCAATTAAGGCAAAAACCAGTCACTATATGGTCACCTATTAATCCTAAAGCATGCAATCGCCAATGCTCCAACAAAAGCAGATTTGAGTTCCCAAGTAATCATTCTACACGAGAAAAATATATAAATTTACTCTCTTTAAGCTAAGAACTGTCTAGCCCATCTTTACTTAGAAATACTTGTAATTAATGAAAATATGCAACTAAAAGCAAAAACACTATATGAACAGCTTTAACAGTCGTATTTAACATTACAACTGTACTTGCACACACATTTTTAAAAAAAGTCATTAATTTTACCAATTTTTATTTTGTATGGTTTTAAAGTTCACATACAGAACAGCATCTTTTAAAGGCTTCAAATGATTAGATTATATAAAACTTGGTAAGGCAATTTTTCAATGCTAAACTCTAAAAATTTGAATTACAATTTTTTTCTTAAATGACTTTTTAGTGCTTTCCCCCCACTCTCATTATGACAGAAAGTATTTTGTATCAAATAATATACTGAAACATTGCAGGAGCACTACTGGATTATTATAAACAAGGTTATTTCTCCATCTCAGACAAGTCTGTGTTACTAAATATAAGTATCTGTAAACACAACAGATGTGAAAAATTAAGTATGTGGCAGTTTTATAGTTTAAAAAACAAACCTGAATTATCTCCAATTAGGACAAAAGATTAATTTCCTTTTGGGCTTCTGAGAATAATATACATTAAAAAAAAGAAAAGAAGAATAGACTCAAGATAACATACAACTCTCTGCTTAAATTACAGCTGTGTTATTTGCTTTTTGTCTATGAGGTAATACGATACTTGGTAAAAAATCATCTCCTCCCTTCCATATGTCTTTTTTATTCTTTTTTCCATCATTATTTCCCAGTTCACCTTCTGTGAATCTGTCATGTTCATTATTTAACCTTCAAACTCTGTGTTATAAACAACATAATGACTTGGATGACAGCTGTTTAAAAATGTTTAGGTTTTAGTAGCTCTGTACTTTAGTGTGAGGTCCCACTGGTACCCTATAATGTCCTTATCAGCTTCCATTTAAAAATAAGGTCAATCATCTTTTGATTATTTTATGGGCACTGATAGAAGGTGCTGATTATAGAGTGGCTGTAAGAGCAGGGGTTAAGAATAAAGTCTCTGAGCCAGACTACTTATGTTCGAACCCTGGCTCCTCTACTGAATGGTCACATAGCTCGGGCAAATTGAGCCGTGTACCCAGTTTCCTCATCTGTAAGGAGATAATAACAGTATCTTCCTCATGTTTGTGAGAACTTAATATATGTTAAACATTAAGGACAGTGGCTGACTTATAGCAAATATTCAAACATTGTAAGACAGCTTTATTGAGACATACTGAAAGTGCTTTTTTTTTCTTCTGAGACAGAGTCTCGCTCTATCACCCAGGCTGGAGTGCAGTGGCGTGATCTCAGCTCACTGCAACCTCTGTCTCCTGGGTTCAAGTGATTCTTGTGCCTCAGCCATCCAAGTAGGTGGGATTACAGGTGTGTGCCACCAGGTCCAGCTAATTTTTGTATTTTTAGCAGATACGGGATTTCACCAGGTTGGCCAGGCTGGTCTTGAACGCCTGACCTCAAGTGATCTGCCTGGCTTGGCCTCCCAAAGTGCTAGGATTACAGGCATCAGCCACCACACCTGGCCAATGCTTTTTTTTTTTTTTGAGACAGGGTCTCTGTCTCTTGTCACACAGGCTGGAGTGCAGTGTGATCATAGCTCACTGCAGCCTTGAACTCCTGGGCTCAGGCAATCCTCCTGGCTTAGCTTCTCAAGTAGCTGGCACTACAGGTACATGCCACTACACTCAACTGATTTTTTATTTTTTGTAGATACAGGGTCTTTTTATGTGCCCAAACTGGTCTTGAACTCCTGGCCTCAGCAATCCACCTGCCTTGGCCTCGCAAGTGTTGGGATTACAGACATGAACTACTGCACCAAGCAAGAAAATGATTTTCTTTAAAAATCTCATATACAACACTGCAATGCTTGGTAAGTGTCCAAGTAATTAATTCTTGATTAAATACTCCATTAAAAACTCACCATTTATTTGCAGATTCCCAAACCACTGTTGTACCGTTTCAGTCTGAGGTGTCGGGTCTGCAAATGGAAAAGGAGTTTTTCCTGGACAAAGATGACTGGAGCTATATAAACAAACAAAAAAATCTCATAAGCTAATAAAAAATTATCAGGTAACTTTTTAAGGTAAAAATATTAGAAAAGGATTTCTTCTGATTTGAATACCTGAACATTTTAGAATAACTATAGAAAACAATATTGGCATAACTATGCTGTCTCTAAAAAGCTAAACTCCCATGCCAAAATGCCCAGGGCACTTTGACAGCATTTCTATATGGCTACTGCCCTCTTATAATTTAAGCATAAAAATCATAAAATGAACAGAAAAAGAAAAAATCACACACTACAGTCACTAAAAATTAGTTTTCATGTTGGAAGCAGTCAGTGTTATGAACACTCAGGCTCAGCTTTTCTATCTATGTATACAGTTATTATTAAAGTACTTTGGGGGTAAGGCATGACTAATATATATGATACTTTGCACTGGAGACTCACTCCATATAAAATTAAAAAATAAGACTAAGAATTTCCAAATATTAAACAATTTTATAAACACATTCATGAACACACACACTCCTTTTAAGACTGTTAACCATAGGTCAAAATCCATATGAGTGTTTTTTTTTTTTTTTTTTTAAGACATTCATTTCCCTGGTAACCCCCCGCTTAGATGCAGCTTCATATTTATACTAGTATAATGTTACCAAAAACCAAAATGTCTCTGATAGAGTTATTCTTACAGTGCTTGATTGTTATCAGGTCTTTCAAAAGATCCAGAACTACTGGATGTCTTTTCTCTAAAGAAGTTAAAAATGTTGGCATTGTTGTTTGTGGGTGAGTATCTCTCTTCATTTTCACCTCCTCCTAATCTTTTGGACATTGAAAGCATTTCTGCTGAGTGACATCGTTCCATTGTATATGTTTTTGCTCGAGATTGACTATTAGAAGTGCCAGATCTATCAGAGGAATAAGCTCTACGAAGGTATCGAGAATGTGGCCTTTCTTCTGCATCTTGAATTACTCTTCCCCTTCCACTATTACTGGTTTCTTGATTTCCCCACTGAGTATAAAAACTGCTTCCATCTCCTGAAGAAGAAAAATCTTTTGAACTTTTATTCTTTGGAAATACAGTCATTTTATTTGGGAGTGGCTGACCAATCAAAAGTCTTCTTTTGTCAAATAAACTACCACTTATACTGGTACTGGAAGAAGCTGTAATTGCAGTAGAAATTGTGGCATGCCCACTATCAATTGAGTCTTCCACAGTTCCTAAATCTTTACTTTTCGTTGAAGAATTTTGGGACATAAAAGGATGGTCCAATACTGAAGACAGACTTAAACGATCTGCTGGATTTCTACGAAGTAACTGGTGAATAAGGTCCTTGGCCTCTATTGACAAAAAAGTTGGCATTTCATAATCTGCCAATACTACTTTATTTAATGTGTTCTTGACTGTGTCAGTGTCAAAGGGTGGTCTCCCGATAAGTAATGTATAAAACATACAGCCCAGGGACCAAACATCAGATTCAAGGCCATGTGCACTTCGAGTGGCAATTTCCGGTGAAATGTAGTTAGGAGTTCCACATAATGTATAGTGCTTTTCATGTGGCATTTTCAACTGAGTTGCCAGCCCAAAATCAGCAATCTTGATGTTCATATTACGAGTAAGTAAGAGGTTAGAAAGTGTGAGGTCCCGGTGTAGTATACCATGAGAATGAAGATACAACATCCCTGTAATGATCTGGTGCATGAAGTGTCGAGCTGTTAGGATTTAAAAAAAGAGAATTTACAATGTAGAAACTCTGGAAGATTCAGCATCTAGTATTTAGTATACAACATGAAACCCAGGTAAATGTTCTACTACAATATTCCAGCATTGTAGTAGAACACTGGCTTGGAGCTTAGATTTACCAGTCACTTTAATTACCAGCAATTACCAGAGTGGTACCATCACACCACTCTAAAGATATCATATCAACCTTTAAGAAAACTAGGCAAAACTTTTAATCTTTGTTCTTTCCAACTGATGAGTGTTTTACATGCAGTTAAGAGAAGCTTAATTTTTTTAGCAATTAAGAGTCATTAGGATAACCACGGCAATTAAGAAAAACAGTTGCACACTGGGCCAGGCATGGTGGCTCACGCCTGTAATCCCAGCACTTTGGGAGGCCAAGACGGGCAGATCACGAGGTCAGGAGATCGAGACCATTCTGGCTAACACAGTGAAACTCCATCTCTACAAAAAATACAGAAAAATTAGCTGGGTGTTGTGGTAGGTGCCTGCAGTCCCAGCTACTCAGGAGGCTGAGGCAGGAGAATGGCATGAACACGGGAGGCGGAGCTTGCAGTGAGCCAAGATAGCGCTACTGCACTCCAGCCTGGGCGACAGAGCAGGACTCTGTCTCAAATTAAAAAAAAAAAAAAAAAAAAAAAGAAAAACAATTGCACAAACATTTCATACATATATTCTAATTGTTAAAAAAAAGAAAACGCTAAAGTTCCATCGATGTCCCCCAAACTCTCCCAAGTACTCAGTTTGTAAGTTTTTTTTTTTTTTTAGGACGGAGTCTTGCTGTCACCAGGCAAGTGGCACAATCTCAGCTCACTGCAATCTCCGCCTCCAGGGTTCAAGCAATTCTCCTGCCTCAGCTTCCCGAGTAGCTGGGATTACAGGAGAGTACCACCACACCCAGCTAATTTTTTTGTATTTTCAGTAGAGACGGAGTTTCACCATGTCGGCCAGGATGGTCTTGATCTCCGGACCTTGTGATCCATCCACCTCAGCCTCTCAAGTAGCTGGGATTACAGGCATGAGCCACCATGCCCGACTAATTTTTGCATTTTTATTAGAGACAGGGTTTCACCATGTTGGCCAGGCTGGTCTCGAACTCCTGACCTCAGGTGATCTACCTGCCTCAGCCTCCCAAAGTGCTGGGATTACAGGCGTGAGCCACTGCGCCTGGCCTAATAAGGCCTTTTTTATGAAGTATTATAAAAAAATGCAGTAGTCATTATCAATATGAGTATCTTTTTTTTTCAATTTGCATTATTTCTTTGCAACAAACATCCAACAATGGAACCTGAGTCAAAGAATATAAATATTTCCGTAACTCTAATGTTATGCCCAAATTGTCTTCCAAATGGCTTATATAGATTCAGATGTACAAGCCTATCAGCAACTACTTCTGTTAGCCTGTCTGTAATCTCAGCAGAGCAAGATAACTTGAAAACAATCATTTGTGTTAATGTATAGACCTTATTTGGTTCTGCTTTGAACTGCAAAAAAATCATGAGAAATTGAGGAAATCTGAAGATATATTTGACAGTAAAGAATTATTAGGTGTGATAATGACTTTGTGGCTATGTTTTTAAAGAAATCTATATTTTGAAATATTTATAGTTAAAAATATGTCTATAATTTGCGTCAAAATACTTTGGAAAATCAGGGTAGTAAAAACGGTAAACATGAAATAATATGACCATGAGTCACTAGTTTGGGAAGCTGAGTGTTAAGTTCAGGGGACTCATTATAGAACACTACTTGCATGTTTCATGTTTTCTATAATAAACAGTTTCAATGGCTATTTGTGCTTGATTTAGAACTACTTTATAGTCACCAATGGCATCCTAAAAAGCTTACTACATTTGAAAAAATACACAGTAAACTGCTACCAATAATTTAATTTAAAATGTTTTAAGGACAGAAGGGTAACAAATTTCTTACTTTACTACTGTAATAATTGAATTGTTTTAAGAATTAGCAGCTTGGGACGGAGGAAATCTTTTCTAGCTGAAAGTAACAATTCAAACAGTTTTACTATACATTACAAAATAGCATATTCCTCAAAACTACACTTTAAAATGCAAAACTTTTATCCACCGAAACAAAACAAACAAAAACAGACGCCTACCTTCATTTTCTGAGAAGGGTTTCACTCTATTCTTTAGATACCTGTTCATTTCTCCATTATGGCACATTTCTAATACCAGATATACATAATTGCTATCTTCAAAATAGTTATAAAGCTGAAATGTGAAAGGGCATAATAAATTAAAATATTCAAAAATTCACTGTCCTTGGTCACGTCTACAAAATTTGTATCTTACCTCCAAGATAGAAGGATGCTTCAATTGGCAATGTATTTTCACCTCATTTTGGACTCTCTGTACCATTCCTGCTTTGTACATGGCTTTCTTATCTATCTAAAAATAACACGTTTAAATGTTGACAGACTTTCAAATGTAAACTGGTTAAAAGTGAACTTTGAAAATAAAGTATACTTTAATTTAAAATAGACTGAAGTCCTTTTATATGTCTTTGTGGTCAACCTACTGTTATCTGTTTTCCTCATGCACCTAGCAGAGTGCTCGGCAGAGAGGATGCTTGGTAAAAGTTTGCCCAATTAATTCTAATATCCTATCTCAATTTAAATAATCTAATAGCACAACCAGCCTAACTGTAAGAAAAAAAAATCCCAATTCAGGCAAATTTTAAAGCAAAACATCCATTTCTTTTTCTAAGTGGTTTAGATAAATGATTTTTTTTTTTTTTTTTAAAGACAGGGTCTCACTCTGTCACCTAGGCTGGAGTGCAGTGACATGATCACAGTTCACTGCAGCCTCAACCTCCCAGGCGGAAGCAATCCTCCCACCTCGGCCTCCCGAGTAGCTGGGGCCACAGGCACGTGCCGCCACGCCCGGCTAATTTTTTTTTTTTTTGAGATAGAGTTTTGCTCTTGTTGCCTGGGCTGGAGTGCAATGGTGCGATCTCGGCTCACCACCTCTGCCTCCCAGATTCAAGCGATTCTCCTGCTCAGCCTCCAGAGTAGCTGGGATTACAGGTGTGTGCCACCACACCCGACTAATTTGGTATTTTTAGTAGAGATGGGGTTTCTCCATGTTAGTCAGGCTGGTCTTGAACTACCGACCTCAGGGGATCCACCTGCCTCGGCCTCCCAAAGTATTGGGATTACAGGCATGTGCCACCGTGCCCAGCACCAGCTAATTGTTGTATTTTTGGTAGAGAGGAGGTTTCACCATGTTGCACAGTTGTTTTCAAACTCCTGAGCTCAGGCGATCCACCTGCCTCAGCCTCCCAAAGTGTTAAGGTTACAGGCGTGAGCCACCCACCCGGCTGACAAACGATTCTTAATTTGCTTATGTTTATGTTACTCCTATTAGACTGACTTCTAACAATCAGGAATAATATTTTGTATTGTTACAGGAAAACACAGAATTATACACAATGAACTCTTACAAATTATTTGTTAGTTGATTTCTACTAATTACTCCAAGTATGAATAATTACACCATAAATGAGGCCTACTGAACATTAATGAAGATAAAACTTATTTAAGCAAGGTCAAGGCTTTCCTAAAATAGTCTTAAGTTCAACGGCTGGACTTGGCACTATTGTCTTCTGCCTATGCAAAGTGTTCCTTACACCATAATCAAAGGAAAGGCTGGTGGGTAAGGAGTTTCTTACATCTCTGATACCTCTCTAGTTACTGGCAAAGTACAGGAGAGAAGTCGATTAGTTTATTCTTACCATTTTGATTGCAACTTCCAAACCAGTGTGAATGGACTCAGCTCTGTAGACACCAGCAAATGATCCTTTACCAAGCAGATTTCCAACTTTAAAATCCTTAAAAGTTAAAATTAAAGATTATGTGTGATGACTCACAGTAGAAAGGAAGATGGGAAGGGGATGGAAAAAGAAGATAAAATGGATCGAGTGGGGAATTTGACAAAATTCAGGCAGGTATTACACCTCGATGCAGCAGGTGTCTAGGGTGGAAGGCATGTTGACGCCGTGCGGGGATCCCTGAGCTTCCAGGCTGGACTGGAAGCTCAGGGTGATGGTACACCCTAGAGATCTGGTTCCTCAACCTCAGTGCAGCCTAAGCGCCCTCCTCCCATCTCCAGCCAACCCCTGGGAGCCGAGGGCCCGGTCAGAATCCCGCCGCAGCTCCCGCCGGAGATAACCGCCATCCCCTTGGAGAAGTGTGAGGTAGCCCTGCCCTGCTCTAGCGCGGCAGCTCGGGCGGGATTGCTGACAGAAAGCCGCGGTGCCTGGGGACACTGCCAGGCGCCGAGGGACTCACCTGTCCCGCCTCCCCTACTCTTACTGTCTCCGCGGGGCGGGCCGCTCCGCCCCTAAACAGCTGAGGCCTGGGCGGTTGGGACCCTCCCTAAGCACCTCGGTGCCCGCCCCGCAGCCGTTAGCTTCGTTCGCTCCCCTTCCCACAGCGGTCTCGTGTCATCCCACAACTACTCCCACCCGCCCCGCTGCAGACTGCCTAGTCTTTTCACCTCGATCTTCTCCCCGATGCAGGTCGCCATATTTCCAGGCCCTGGCCTGGGTTCTCCGGATTAGTTTCCTTCACGCAGTCCCTTCGAGGCAGCGCTCCAAGCAGCCAGCCGGTCTTTGCGCCCATCAGGCTCGGCTCTCTAGACCGCCGCTCTAGGCGACGACGCTAAAACCGCGGAAAGTTCTCCCTGACACCTTCCGAGGCCTGGGCGGTGCCTATGCACTCCCATTTTGAAAAACTCCCGCCGGTTGCAGTCCGAGCGAGGCTGGTGGTGACGTAACGAGTAGGCTCACTCCGGAAAGGCTGAGTCGGAGCGCGCATGCGCGGCAGACACTCCTTTGCAGCCGGCCCAGGGTTCCGGACTTCTGGGCCAAGGGCCGGAAGCGCTGCGGAGAGTTCGGGCTTGGGCGGGAGTATGTCGCGGGCCGTCTCTCGGAAGACCTCCTGAAGACGGGTAAAAGAGCAGGCCTTAAAGATGACACTTATAGCTGATGGGTTACTTCACGGTCCGAAATACCACTTCTAATTCCGGAAAGGGTTTAAAACTATTTTAAAATGTCAAGCGTTTAAGACTTGACGGAACAGGGAAAAAAACATTACCCTCCTTTAAGGAACACCGTTTACACCACTACCGCTTATTCTATAGTTTGTTATAACTGTAATAAGTGTGTACGGTACCTTAAGAACTCCATTCTTTATTTTGGTAAACTCCTAAGTATTTAACATTATAATGTCATTTGTATAATAACTTACAGTTAGGAGATCTCTCATACACATAATTTGTATGGACCAAAAGAGACTTCTGTAAGTTTGGGATGGTGTTTTGCAGGTGAGAAAAGTGTGATGCTTAAGGAAGGATATATGACAAACAGAAGTAGCGCACAAACTTAGATCTCTGTTATTAAATGAAAGCTCTTTTCCTCGATGTTAGTGTATATTTCTTTTTCTTTTTTTTTGAGACGGAGTCTCTCACTGTCGTCCAGGCTGGAGTGCAGTGACTCTATCTCAGCTCACTGCAGCCTCCATCTCCTGGGTTCCAGCGATTCTCCTTCCTCAGTCTCCCGGGTAGCTGGGATTTACAGGTACGCGCCACCACGCCTGGCTAATTTTTGTATTTTTGGTAGAGACGGGGTTTCACCATGTTGGCCAGGCTGGTCTCGAACTCCTGATGTCAGGTGATCTGCCCGCGTCGGCTTCCCAAAGTGCTAGGAGTACAGGCGTGAGCCTCCAAGCCCTGCCCTTTTTTTTTTTTTTTTAACTTTGTATTTTGAAATAATTTTAAGCTTACAGAAAAGTTATAAGAATAATAGAGAACTCCTATTGTCCTTTACTGAGATCCACCAATTCTTAACATTTTGCCACACTTGTTTTACTATTCATCATGTATAATATATATGTATAAATATATAAATAATGAGCCTATTATTTGTATTTTATGAATCATTCTAAAATAGGTTACATACACTATGCTCTTTTACCCCTTATTTCTAAAGAGTGAATTTCTTAAGAACCAGGGTATCCTCTTGAATGTTTATCAAATTAAGGATATTTAACATTGATACAATATTATATGAAATCTAATCTACACCCAATATTCAGATTTGTCAATTTTTCCAGTAATGTCTTAATTTAACATTTTTTTCCCTCCAATATAGATCTAGTACAGGATCACATACTATATTAGTTACCATATCTTTTTAATCTCCTTTAATATGGAAGAGTTCCTCACATTTGTATTTTTGTGACATTGAGATTTTTGAAGAGTGCAGGCCAATTATTTATCATTTGTTCATTTGTTCATTTCAGTGTTAGGTATAGTTGACAAAAATTGTGTTTATTCAAGTTATACAGCATGATGATTTGATATACATAATACATTGTGAAATGATTACAACAATCAAATTGACACATTGTCACCACCCTTAGGGGTGTGTGTGTGTGTGTGTGTGTGTGTGTGTGTGTGTTGCAGTTATTTTACAGAATCTTCCCTACTTTGGGTTTATCTCATGTTTCCTCATGATTAGATTCAGGTTATGTATTCCTGATTGTAATATTACATATGTGAGGTTATATTCTTTACACGAGACCACATTTGGAAGCGCATGATATTGTTTGTCTCTCATTAGTGATGTTAATTTGATCCCAGTTTCTCCACTGTATAAATTGCTGGTTTTCCTCTTGCAACTAATAAGCAATCTATGGGGGAGACACTGGAATTTTCTGCAAATATTCTGCTCCTCAGCAAACCCCTCTCTCACAATTTAGCAGTATTATTGATTTTTCCTAAACTAGTCTTTACTATGATAGTTACAAAATAATTGTTCTCCCTCCATATGTATTAGAAACAATTTTAACAAAAAGAAGAGCCCCGCCTGGTGTGGTGGCTCAAGTCTGTGATCCCAGCACTTTGGGAAGTTGATGCAAGCAGATCACTTGAGCCCAGGAGTTCCAGACCAGCCTGGGCAAAATAGTGGAAACCTGGTCTCTACAAAAAAGTACAAAATTTAGCCAGGGGAGGTGGCTTGCCCCTGTGGTCCCAGCTACTTGGGAAGCTGAGATGGAAAGATCACTTGAGCCTGGGTGGCCAAGGCTGCAGCGTGCCAGGATCACGCCACTGCACCACAGCCTAGGTGACAGAGCGATACCGTGTCAAAACAAACCAACAAAAAAATCAGAAGAGCCCTACATTTTGCCCTGTTTGATGATATACAGATGGTCCCCAACTTATGATGGTACAATTTATGATATTTTGTCTTTATAATATATTTATTAGGGTATTAAATGCATTTTTACAAATTATTATCATACTTTAAGTTCTAGGGTACATGTGCACAACGTGCAGGTTTCATCTGCCGTGTTGGTGTGCTACACCCATTAACTCGTCATTTACATTAGGTATATCTTCTAACAGGCCCCAGTGTGTGATGTTCTCCATCCTGTATCCAAGTGTTCTCGTTGTTCAATTCCCACCTATGAGTGAGAACATGCGGTGTTTGGTTTACTGTCCTTGCCATAGTTTGCTCAGAATGATGATTTCCAGCTTCATCCATGTCCCTGCAAAGGTCATGAACTCATCCTTTTTTGTGGCTGCATAGTATTCCATGGTGTATATGTGCCACATTTTCTTAATCCAGTCTATCATTGATGGACATTTGGATTGGTTCCAAGTCTTTGCTATTGTGAATAGTGCCACAACAAACATATGTGTGCATGTGTCTTTATAGCAGCATGATTTATAATCCTTTGTATATACCCAGTAATGGGATGGCTGGGTCAAATAGTATTTCTAGTTGTAGACCCTTGAGGAATCGCCACACTGTCTTCCACAATGGTTGAACTAGTTTACAGTCCCACCAACAGTGTAAAAGTGTTCCTATTTCTCCATATCCTCTTCAGCACGTGTTGTTCCTGACTTTTTAATGATCGCCATTCTAACTGGTGTGAGGTGGTATCTCATTGTGGTTTTGATTTGCATTTCTCTGATGGCCAGTGATGATGAACATTTTTTCATGTGTCTGTTGGCTGCATAATGTCTTCTTTTGAGAAGTGTCTGTTCATATCCTTTGCCCACTTTTTGATGGAGTTGTTTGACTTTTTCTTGTAAATTTGTTTAAGTTCTTTTTTTTTTTTTTTTTTTTTTTTTTGAGACGGAGTCTCGCTCTGTCGCCCAGGCTGGAGTGCAGTGGCGGGATCTCAGCTTACTGCAAGCTCCGCCTCCTGGGTTTACGCCATTCTCCTTCCTCAGCCTCCCAAGTAGCTGGGACTACAGGCGCCCGCCACCTCGCCCGGCTAGTTTTTTGTATTTTTTAGTAGAGACGGGGTTTCACCTGGCTAGCCAGGATGGTCTCGATCTCCTGACCTCGTGATCCACCCGTCTCGGCCTCCCAAAGTGCTGGGATTACAGGCTTGAGCCACCGCGCCCGGCCAAATTTGTTTAAGTTCTTTGTAGATTCTGGATATTAGCCCTTTGTCAGATGGGTAGATTGCAAATATTTTCCCCCATTCTGTAGGTTCTGTTCACTCTGATGGTAGTTTCTTTTGCTGTGCAGAAGCTCTTTAGTTTAATTGATCCCATTTGTCAATTTTGGCTTTTGTTGCCATTGCTTTTGGTGTTTTAGACATGAAGTCCTTGCCCATGCCTATGTCCTGAATGGTATTGCCTAGGTTTTGTTCTAGGGTTTTTATGGTTTTAGGTTTAACATGCAAGTCTTTAATCCATCTTGAATTAATTTTTGTATAAGGTATAAGGAAGGGATCCAGTTTCAGCTTTCTACATATGGGCTAGCCAGTTTTCCCAGCACCATTTATTAAATAGGGAATTCTTTCCCCATTTCTTGTTTTTGTCAGGTTTGTCAAAGATCAGATGGTTGTAGATGTGTGGTATTATTTCTGAGGGCTCTGTTCTGTTCCATTGGTCTGTATCTCTGTTTTGGTACCAGTACCATGCTGTTTTGGTTACTGTAGCCTTGTAGTATAGTTTGAAGTCAGGTACCGTGATGCCTCCAGCTTTGTTCTTTTGACTTAGGATTGTCTTGGCAATGCAGGCTCTTTTTTGGTTCCATATGAACTTTAAAGCAGTTTTTTCCTATTCTGTGAAGAAAGTCATTGGTAGCTTGATGGGGATGGCATTGAATCTATAAATTACCTTGGGCAGTATGGTCATTTTCACGATATTGATTCTTCCTATCTGGGGGCATGGAATGTTCTTCTGTTTGTTTGTGTCCTCTTTTATTTCGTTGAGCAGTGGTTTGTAGTTCTCCTTGAAGAGGTCCTTCACATCCCTTGTAAGTTGGATTCCTAGGTATTTTATTTTCTTTGAAGCAATTGTGAATGGGAGTTCACTCATGATTTGGCTCTCTGTCTGTCATTGGTGTATAGGCATGCTTGTGATTTTTTGCACATTGATTTTGTATCCTGAGACTTTGCTGAAGTTGCTTTTCAGCATAAGGAGATTTTGGGCTGAGAGGATGGGGTTTTCTAAATATACAATCATGTCATCTGCAAACAGAGACAATCTGACTTCCTCTTTTCCTAATTGAATACCCTTTATTTCTTTCTTCTGCCTGATTGCCCTGGCCAGAACTTCCAACACTATGTTGAATAGGAGTGGTGAGAGACAGCATCCCTGTCCTGTGCCAGTTTTCAAAGGAAATGCTTCCAGTTTTTGCCCATTCAGTATGATATTGACTGTGGGTTTGTCATAAATAGCTCTTATTATTTTGAGATACATCCCATCGATACCTAATTTATTGAGCGTTTTTAGCATGAAGGGCTGTTGAATTTTGTCAAAGGCCTTTTCTGCATCTATGAGATAATCGTGTAGTTTTTGTCTTTGGTTCTGTTTATATGCTGGATTATGTTTATTGATTTCCATATGTTGAACCAACCTTGCATCCCAGGGATGAAGCCCACTTGATCATGGTGGATAAGCTTTTTGATGTGCTGCTGGATTCGGTTTGCTGGTATTTTATTAAGGATTTTTACATCAATGTCGATCAGGGATATTGGTCTAAAATTCTCTTTTTTTTGTTGTGTCTCTGCTGGGCTTTGATATCAGGATGATGCTGCCCTTATAAAATGACTTAGGGAGGATTCCCTCTTTTTCTGTTGACTGGAATAGTTTCAGAAGGAATGGTAGCAGCTCCTCTTTGTACCTCTGGTAGAATTCAGCTGTGAATGCGTCTGGTCCTGGACTTTTTTTGGTTGCTGGCTATTAATTATTGCCTTAGTTTCAGAACCTGTTATTGGTCTATTCAGGGATTTAACTTCTTCGTGGTTTAGTCTTGGTAGGGTGTATTTGTCCAGGAATTTATCCATTTCTTCTAGATTTTCTGGTTTATTTGTATGGAGATGTTTATAGTATTCTCTGGTGGTAGTTTGCATTTCTGTGGAATCGGTGGTGATATCCCCTTTATGATTTTTTATTGCATCTATTTGATTATTCTCTCTTTTCTTCTTCATTACTCTTGCTAGCAGTCTATCAATTTTGTTGATCTTTTCAAAAAAGCAGCTCCTGGAATCATTGTTTTTTTTTGAAGGGTTTTTTGTGTCTCTATCTCCTTCAGTTCTGCTCTGATCTTAGTTATTTATTGCCTTCTGCTAGCTTTTGAAAGTGTTTGCTCTTGCTTCTCTAGTTGTTTTAATTGTGATGTTAGGGTGTCAATTTTAGATCTTTCCTGCTTTCTCTTGTGGGCATTTAGTGCTATAAATTTTCCTCTTCACACTGCTTTAAATGTGTCCCAGAGATTCTGTTTTTTTGTGTCTTTGTTCTCATTGGTGTCAAAGAACATCTTTATTTCTGCCTTCATTTCGTTATGTAGCCAGAAGTAACTCAGGAGCAGGTTGTTCAGTTTCCATGTAGTTGTGTGGTTTTGAGTGAGTTTCTTAATCCTGAGATCTAGTTTGATTGCACTGTGGTCTGAGAGACAGTTTCTTATAATTTCTGTTCTTTTACATTTGCTGAGGAGTGTTTTACTTTCAACTACGTGGCCAATTTTGGAATAAGTGCAATGCGGTGCTAAGAAAAATGTATATTCTGTTGATTTGGGATGGTGAGTTCTGTAGATGTCTATTAGGTTCGCTTGGTGCAGAGCTGAGTTCAATTCCTGGATATCCTTGTTAACTTTGTCTCTAGTTGATCTGTCTAATGTTGACAGTGGGGTGTTAAAATCTCCCATTATTATTGTGTGGGAGTCTAAGTCTCCTTGTAGGTCTCTAAGGACTTGCTTTATGATTCTGGGTTCTCCTGTATTGGGTGCATATATATTTAGGATAGTTAGCTCTTCTTGTTGAATTGATCCCTTTACCATTATGTAATGGCCTTCTTTGTCTCTTTTGATCTTTGTTGGTTTACAGTCTATTTTATCAGAGACTCGGATTGCTACCCCTGCTTTTTTTTGTTTTCCATTTGCTTGGTAGATCTTCCTCCATCCATTTATTTTGAGCCTATGTGTGTCTCTACACATGAGATGGGTCTCCTCAATACAGCACACTGATGGGTCTTGACTTTTTATCCAATTTGCCAGTCTGTGTCTTTTAATTGGAGCATTTAGCCCATTTACATTTAAGGCTAATATTGTTATGTGTAAATTTGATCCTGTCATTATGATGTTGGCTGGTTATTTTGCTCGTTAGTTGATGCAGTTGCTTCCTAGCATTGATGGTCTTTACAATTTGGCATGTTTTTGCAGTGACTGTTAACAGTTGTTCCCTTCCATATTTAGTGCTTCCTTCAGGAGGTCTTGTAAGGCAGGCCTGGTAGTGACAAAATCTCTCAACATTTGCTTGTCTCTAAAGGATTTTATTTATCCTTCACTTGTGAAGCTTAGTTTGGCTGGATATGGAATTTTGGGTTGAAAATTCTTTTCTTTAGGAATGTTGAGTATTGACTGCCACTCTTTTCTGGCTTGTCGAGTTTCTGCAGAGAGATCCGCTGTTAGTCTGATGGGCTTCCCTTTGTGGGTAACCCGAGCTTTCTCTCTGGGTGCCATTAACATTTTTTCCCTTCATTTCAACTTTGGTGAATCTGACAATTATGTGTCTTGGAGTTGCTCTTCTCGAGGAGTATCCTTGTGGCATTCTTTGTGTTTCCTGAATTTGAATGTTGGCCTGCCTTGCTAGGTTGGGGAAGTTCTCCTGGATAGTATCCTGAAGAGTGTTTTCCAACTTGGTTCCATTCTCCCCTTCACTTTCAGGTACGCCAATCAGATGTAGATTTGGTCTTTTCACATAGTCCCATATTTCTTGGAGCCTTTGTTTGTTTCTTTTTACTTTTTTAAATCTAAACTTCTTGCTTCATTTCTTTCATTTGATCTTCAATCACTGATACCCTTTCTTCCAGTTGATCAAATAGGCTACTGAAGCTTGTGCATGCATCACGTAGTTCTCGTGCCATGGTTTTCAGTTCCAACAGTTCATTTAGAGTCTTCTGTACACTGTTTATTCTAGTTAACCATTTGTTTAATCTTTTTTCAAGGTTTTTAGCTTCTTTTTTTTTTTTGAGACGGAGTCTTGCTCTGTCTCCCAGGCTGGAGTGCAGTGGCATGATCTCGGCTCACTGCAAGCTCCGCCTCCTGGGTTTACGCCATTCTCCTGCCTCAGCCTCCCGAGTAGCTGGGACTACAGGCGCCGCCACCTTGCCTGGCTAGTTTTTTGTATTTTTAGTAGAGATGGGGTTTCCCTGTGTTAGCCAGGATGGTCTCGATCTCCTGACCTCGTGATCCGCCCGCCTCGGCCTCCCAACGTGCTGGGATTACAGGCTTGAGCCACCGCGCCCGGCCGGTTTTTAGCTTCTTGGCGATGGGTTCGAACATTCTCCTTTAGCTTGTAGAAGTTTGTTATTACTGATCGTCTGAAGCCTTCTAGTCTCAACTCGTCAAAGTCATTCTCCCTCCTGCTTTGTTCTGTTGCTGGCGAGGAGCTGTGTTCCTTTGCTGGAGAAGAGGTGCTCTGATTTTTAGAATTTTCAGCTTTTCTGCTCTGGTTTCTCCACATCTTTGTGGTTTTATCTACCTTTGGTTTTTGATGATGGTGGTGTACAGATGGAGTTTTGGTGTGGATGTCCCTTCTGTTTGTTAGTTTTTCTTCTAACAGTCAGAACCCTCAGCTGCAGGTCTGTTGGAGTTGCTGGAGGTCCACTCCATACCCTGTTTGCCTGGATATCACCAGTGGAGGCTGCAGAACAGCAAATATTGCAGAACAGCAAATGTTGCTGTCTTTTCCTCTGGAAGCTTCCTCTCAGAGGGGCACCTGGCCGTATGAGGTGTCAGTCAGCCCCTACTGGGAGGTGCCTCCCAGTTAGGCTACTCATGGGTCAGCGACCCACTTGAGGCAGCAGTCTGTCAGTCTGTCCATTCTCAGACCTCCAACTCCGTGCAGTAAGAACCACTGCTCTCTTCAAAGCTGTCAGACAGGGATGTTTAAATTTGTAGAAGTTGGAAACTGAGCAACCTGCTCCTGAATGAATACTGAGTACATAATGAAGGCAGCTATGCCCTATCCCCGGAGGTGGCTTACAGAGGCAGGCAGGCCTCCTTGAGCTGCGGTGGGCTCCACCCAGTTCGAGCTTCCCTGCCACTTTGTTTACCTACTCAAGCCTCTGCAATGGCGGGCACCCCTCCCCCAGCCTCGCTGCCACCTTACAGTTCCATTTTAGACTGCTCTACTAGCAATGAGCAAGGCTCCGTGGGCATGGGACCCTCCGAGCCAGATGCAGGATATAATCAACTGGTGTGCCATTTGCTAAGGCAGTTGGAAAAGTACAGTATTAGGGTGGGAGTGACCCGATTTTCCAGGTGCCGTCTGTCACAGCTTCCCTTGGCTAGGAAAGGGAATTTCCGACCCCTTGCACTTCCCATGTGAGGCGATGCCTTGCCCTGCTTCGACTCACACTCTGTGGGCTGCACCCACTATCCTGCACCCAATGTCCGACAAGCCCTGGTGAGATGAACCTGGCACCTCAGTTGGAAATGCAGCAATCACGCATCTTCTGTAGCGCTCACGCTGGGAGCTGTAGACTGGAGCTGTTCCTATTCGGCCATGTAAATGCATTTTTTGACTTAGGATATTTTTGACTCATGATGAATTCATTGGGATATAGCCCCCTCACAAGTCAAGGCACATCTATGTGTGCAGTATGGATTTAGGGGTTCTCAGATTATTGAATCAGTTATAATCCGTTTCCTCAAAGGATTATAATCCATTACAATCTTTACTTATTTTGGTGTTCAAATTGTCTGAGATTTGTTCAGTGAGAGCTCCTTTCAACCTAGCTGTTTTGATATCACTCATATATATATATATATATATGTATATTTAGCAGTTGTTTACTTTCTGGTACAAAAAGATGTTCTAATTTTATTTTGGGTTTTCTCTCACCCAGCACTGAAAGGAACCATTTCTGCAAAGTGTCCTGACACTTTATGGTAGAAAATGGTGCTTAAAAAACAATATCTGGGAGCTTAGCAAGCTTATTGTGACTTAGATGTCATTGCATCTATGCCTTGTCAGCAGATGAAACTAAATAAAAAAAATTAGTAATCATGAGTTCAAGTTGATGTCACCAATTCTAATCTAATTTTACATAGTTCTTCCTACTACCTTTTATTTCTATTTAAACACTGTTACCATATATATATAATTTAAAAAATCAAATAGTTATATAACAAATATTAATAACAAATAAGCATACAAACTCTACATTTCTGCTTCCCAGATGCAACCCTCTTCAATTCATTTAACTGTTCATTTTTTTATATTCCACCATATTTCTAAATAACATGCTTATATTCCTTTTTGATTTTTTTCAGTTATAGATTTAGCTCTATTAACTTTCTATTGTGGAAGATGAGGAAATATTTCTTTAGTTGCTTTTACTTTCACCCCTTTCATTTTTCTTTTCTTTTTTTTTTTTTTGAGACAGAGTCTTGCTCTGTCACCCAGGCTGGAGTGCAATGGCACGATCTCAGCCCACTGCAGCCTCCGCCTCCCAGGTTCAAGTGATTCTCCTGCTTCAGTCTCCTGAGTAGCTGGGATTACAGGCACATGCCACCACACCTGGCTAATTTTTGTATTTTTAGTAGAGATGGGATTTCACCATGTTGGCCAGGCTGCTCTCAAACTTCTGACCTCAGGTGATCCACCTGCCTCGGCCTCCCAAAGTGCTGGGATTATAGGTGTGAGGCACCACGCCTGGCTACTTTCATCCTTTCATGTCCTCAGTTCTTATGACCTCATTCTCTAAATGTAATTACCTCATAACTTTTTTGTTTTTGTTTTTGAGACCGAGTTTCGCTCTTGTTGCCCATGCTGGGGTGCAATGGCGCGATCTCGGCTCACTGCAGCCTCTGCCTTCCAGGTTCAAGCAATTCTCCTACCTCAGCCTCCTGAATAGCTGGGATTGCAGGCATATACCACCATGCCCGGCTAATTTTTGTGTATTTTTAATAGAGACGGGGTTTCTCCATGTTGGTCAGGCTGGTCTCGATCTCCTGATCTCGGGTGATCCGCCCACCTCCGCTTCCCAAAGTGCTGGGATTACAGGTGTGAGCCACCACGTCCCGCCTAACTTTTTTTTTTTTTTTTTGAGACAGAGTACCCCTCTGTCGCCTAAGCTGGATTGCAGTGGTACAATCTTGGCTCACTGCAACCTCTGCCTCCTGTGTTCAAGCAATTCTTGTGCCCCAGCCTCCCAAGTAGCTGGTATTAGAGATATGTGCCACCATGCTCTGCTAATTTTTGTATTTTTCATAGAGACAGGGTTTTGCCATGTTGGCCAGGCTGGTCTTGATCTCCAGACTTCAAGTGATCTGCCTGCCTCAGCCTCCCAAAGTGCTGGGATTACAGGCATGAATCTCCATGCCTGGCTACCTCATAACTTTTATTTCTCAATATTCAGAGTTTACAATGTTTTTATAATTAAGTAAAATTACAGCTGAGATACACAAAATCCTTTCCTCTCTTTCTATAACTTTTAGCTACTTCTACAGTTTAAGAAAATACAGAACAAAGCTAGTGCTCTGAACAGCACTTTAAGGAATAATGATGTGTAGTTCTGAGGAAGCTATGTTGAGACTATCTCATCTCATATCTTCACTTGAAATAATGTTTCCATCTGAGATAGTCTGAGTCAATTCCACTTTACTAAGATAGTCTATTGGCTATATATAGGGGTTATGTATAGATGAAGGGATTGCAGGGAACTTTCATTTTCTACCTCCTATAGCCTTAATTTAAAAAATATTTTTATTGAGCATGGAATTTTTTATTATAAAAAAATTTCAGATAAACTGATAAATAGAACAGTACAATAATGAATTTCAAAGTTCAGTAATTTTTAGAAATGCATCATAGTGTGAGTTTAACTTTTTTATGACTCTGAGTAAGAGAAGTTCCAGGTGGTGCCATGTCTGTGCAGTCTTAACCAACTGAGGAATCAGACCAGAATTTGGGCTGACCACAGCAGTTAAAAAGTGAGTAGAAAGGTATACAAGGTGGGAGAGGGAAACCATAAAATCTGTGCAAGAACTCTGCCCAAATATTTGGGTGTGCCCTGAATTACACATGTGCCGTGAAGACTTTAAACGGTCTAGCTGATGCTAAGAATTGCACAGATTTTTTTAGCTGCTGCCCACTCCAAGGAAGATAGAGTTTGGAATTTGAGTTTAGCCCATTTAGATGTCTACAAAAACAAAATAATGGTACTTTTTAAGAGGACTATAACAAAATCTATTGTCTCTAACATGAAGTTTTCAAAATACCCAGGCTAAAATCTAAAATTAGTAGATATTAAAAAAATAAGAAAATGTGACGTGGAAATTAAAAAAGACAAAACAGAATCAATAGAGACCAACCACAAACTTGACCAAGATGAAAGAATTAGTACTCAAGGTTTTAAAAGTAGCTATTATAACTATTATGCTCCCGAATGAAAAGGAATTTATGCTAGTAATGAATGAGCGAATAGGAAATTTCAACGCAGAAATAGGAACTAGAAAAAGAACCAAATGGAAATCATAGAACTGAAAAAAGGGCAAATGAAGACTTTGCCGAATGGGCTTAATAGTAGAGTGGGGATGACAGATGGAGTCAGGCAACTTGATTATATTAAATAGTACTTACAAAATCTTATGAGCCACCCCCTCAAAAAAATAATGAATACAGCTTCAGTGATCTGTAGAATGATATTTTTAAAAGACCAATATACATGTTATTGAATCCCCACAAGAAAAAAGAGAAAGATGAGGGCAAAAAATATTTAAGAAAGAATAGCCAATGAAAAACATAAATATACATATTCAAGGGGCTCAGTCAATCCTAGGCAAGATAAATTCAATGAAAACCACACCAAAGTACACCATTTAGTCATAATTTGACCATAAAAGTCAAATGATTATCAAAGATAATGAGAAAAATCTTGAAAACAACCAGACAAAAATCAATATATTACACACAAAAAAGTAACAATGATGTTGGTTTCTCATGAGAAATAATGGAAGGAAAAAGACAGTGAATTGACATCTTTAAGTGCTGATGAAGAAAACCCCTGTCAATTCAGAATTCTATTATCTAAGAAAAATATTAATTTAGATAAATGAAAACAAGAGAATTCATCATCCACTGACCTGCACTACAAGAAATGCCAAAGGAAGTTTTTCACTCTAAGTGGATTTGATAAGAAATAGAAACTCATATTGTCAGAAAGTAATGAAGAACACCAGAAATGGGAAATATGGTCTGGGCATGGTGGCTCATGTCTGTATTCCCATCACTTTGGGAGACCAAGGCAGGCAGATCACTTGGGCCAGGAGTTCTAGACCAGCCTGGCCAACGTGGTGAAACCCTGTCTCTAGTAGAAATAAAAAATTAGCCGGATGTGGTGGTGCGCACCTGTAATCCCAGCTACTTGGGAGGCTGATGCACGAAAATCACTTCAACCCAGGAGGTGGAGGTTGCAGTGAGCTGAGATCGCACCACCACCCTCCAGCCTGGGTGACAGAGTGAAACTCTGTCTCAAAAAAAAGAGGAATGGGAAATATGTTGATAAATATAAATAACTATTTTTTTGTTTCTGTATTTCTTTACAATACACATCAGTAAATAATGTGAAAATTAAAATATTTTATTTGGCCAGTTGTATATCTTCTTCCTTTTTAAAAGAAATATGAGACAGGGTCTTACTGTGTTGCCCAGTTTCATCTCAAACTCCTAGGCTCAAGTGAACCTCCTGCCTCAGCCTCCCAAGTAGCTGGGCCTAGAGGTGCGCTTGGCTGTATATCTTATTTTGAGAAGTGATTTTTCAGGTAATTGGCCCATTTTTAAAATAAAATTACTTCTTTCTTGCTATCAAGTTGAGTTCTTTATATATTTTGATATTAACCCTTTATCAGATATATGGTTTGCAAATATTTTCTCCCAAGTCATGGGGTAATCACTTCACTCAGTTGATTGTTTCCTTGCCTGTGCAGAAGCATTTTGGTTTGATACAATATCAGTTGCCAATTTTTGCTTTTGTTGCCTGTGCTTTTGGGGTCATATTTTTTAAAAACCATCGCCTAGACAGATATCATGGAGCTTATCCTTTATATTTTCTTCTAATAGTTTTACAGTTTCAGGTCTTATGTTTACATATTTGATCTATTCTGTGTTGATTTTTGTATATCAGTTGACATAAGGGTTCACTGTCATTCTGCTGCAATGTGAAGGTCTGGTTTTGACAACACCCTTTATTGAAGAGACTGTCCTTTCCATATTGTGTGTTCTTGGCACTTTTGTTGAAGATCAATTGCCTAAATGTGTGGATTTATTTTGGGGCTGTCTATTCTGTTCCATTTGTCCATATGTCTGTTTTTAGGTCACTACCATGTTGTTTTAATTACTATAGCTTTATAGATTATTTTGAAATCGGGTAGTATAATGCCTCCAGCTTTCTTCTTTTTGCTCAAGATTGCTTTGGCTACTCAAGGTCTTTTGTAGTTTCAGGTTAATTTTAGGATTGCGTTTTCTATTTTTGTGAAAAATGCCATTACAATTTTGATAGGGACTGCATTGAATCTGTAGATTGTTTTGTGTAGTATGGTGTATTAATCTGTTTTCACACTGCTATAAAGAACTACCTGAGACTGGGTAATTTATGCAGAAAAGAGGTTTAATTGACCCACAGTTCTTCAGGCTTAACAGGAAGCATGACTGAGAAATGACCATAGTTCAGATGCGTCAGGGATTAGTACGGGATTGTGAGGGATGGTGGCTCCAGTCCTGAAAAGCACAACAGTGGTGCCTTTGGAGGGGGTGTAACCATGTTTACCTCTTTGGTGGTAGTGGTAGGGTCTGCAGTAGGGATGGCTATTGGTTACCTCAGTTGCTGGTGTCCCCAGAGCAGGCGAGTGGGGACCACAGTAGCCAAGCTGTGCAACTGATACTAGTAGCTCCTACCCTTGTCTTTTGTTCCTGTCTCTAGATGTCTCAGGTATGCTGCTCGCCTTTGATTGTTCCACATTGGTTATTCTCCATTTTTCTCCTGCACTGTGTTACTGCAGGTTCTTAAATGGGCCCTTGATCCCTCCCAAAGTTATTATCATTTATGGATAACTATTATTATCCATAACGATACTCTGCCATCTTGCTAACATCACTCTCCTCTTCAATTCCTTTAATGGTTATAAGATTATTTATCTATTTATTTATTTTGAGACAGAGTCTCACTCTGTTGCCCAGGCTGGAACAATGGCCTGATCTCGGCTCACTGCCACCTCCACCTCCTGGGTTCAAGGGATTCTCTTGCCTCAGCCTCCCAAGCAGCTGGGATTACAGGAGCATGCCACCACCCCTGGCCAATTTTTGTAGTTTTAGTAGAGACGAGATTTCGCCATATTGGCCCGGCTGGTCTCGGACTCCTGACCTCAGGTGACCTGCCTGTCTCGGCCTCCCAAAGTGCTGGGATTACAGGCATGAGCCACCGTGCCCAGCTGACATCTATACAATTTTATTTATTATTATTATTATTATTACTATTATTTAGACAAAGTCTTGTTCAGTTGCCCAGGCTGGAGTGCAGTGGCACGATCTGAGCTCACTGCAACCTCCACCTCCTACATTCAAGTGATTCTCCTGCCTCAGCCTCCCGAGTAGCTGGAATTACAGGTGCCAACTACCACGCCCAGCTAATTCTTGTGTTTTTAGTAGAGACAGTGTTTCACCATGTTGGCCAGGCTGGTCTTGCACTCCCTACCTCAGGTGATCCACCCACCTCGGCCTCCCAGAGTGCTGGGATTACAGGCACGAGCCACTGCACCGGGCCGACATTTGTACAAATTTAAAGATACTTCCTTATAGGATGCTTTGGTTCTTCATCTATTTAATCATAGCTACATCTCTATTTTTTTTTCTTCTTTTTTTTCTTTCTTTTCTTTCCTTTTTTTTTTTTTTTTTTTGAGATGGAGTCTCGCTCTGTTGCCCAGGCTGGAGTGCAGTGGTGCGATCTCACTGCAATCCCCGCCTCCCAGGTTCAAGAGATTCTCCTGCCTCAGCCTCTGGAGTAGCTGGGATTACAGGCATACACCATCATACCCATCTAATTTTTGTATTTTTAGTAGATACGGGGTTTCACCATGTTCGCCAGGATGGTCTCGATCTCCTGGCCTCGTGATCCTCCCACCTCAGCCTCCCAAAGTGCTGGGATTACAGGCATGAGCCACCATGCCCAACCACGTCTCTATTGTTTTAAGTAGCAGTACACATTCATAGGGGACTCGCTTGGTGTTCCTAGCTCAACTTTTATCTAAGAGCAAGTCAGCCTAGACATCTCCACACGATTTGACTGAATGGCTTTGTGTGACCCTGGCACCCAAACCAAGGGAACCAATGGCACCTATGGGCTTTCCTGGGGGTCTCAGCTTCTATTGTCAGTAATAGGCCAGTCAAAGGAACATCATTTTTCCCTTATCCAAGAAGTGCTTACTGAATGCCTGCTCTGTGCACAGCATTAAACATTGAGAAATACTGTTCTCCATGTATTTGGGATTTTATTTTCATTTTACCATAGGTTATATTCTTGTATTTCTTTCTTTTTTTTTTTTTTTTTTGAGATGGAGTCTTGCTCTGTCGCCCAGGCTGGAGTGCAGTGGAGCTATCTCCACTCACTGCAAGCTCGACCTCCCAGGTTCACGCCATTCTCCTGCCTCAGCCTCCTGTGTAGCTGGGACTACAGGCGCCCGCCACCATGCCCCGCTAATTTTTGTATTTTTAGTAGAGATGGGGTTTCACCGTGTTAGCCAGGATGGTCTCTATCTCCTGACCTTGTGATCCGCCCGCCTCGGCCTCCCAAAGTGCTGGGATTACAGGCGTGAGCCACCGTGCCCGGCCTCTATTCTTGTGTTTCAATGTAAATCTCTTAACTTTTGTTTTCAAAGTTACATTATCCCTCATGTTGTTTCAAACTGTTTTCCAAAGGGGTTTGAGCATATACAACTGCAAATCCGAGCAGATCGACTCTCAAAAATAGTCTTAACTGGTGCAAAAAATCCCAATCAAGATTCAGTCAATATTTCCATTTTACAAGTTTGGGAGAGTAGTTGGCTTTGAGTGACACATCAAAGCTTTAAGAGGTAAGACATTGGCTTCATTCTGGACTATAACTTGGCCTCAGTGTGAGATCCTGCCGTGCAGCATTGCAGTGGAACTAATGAAGTGTGAATGTGAAGGTGGCCTTGGCGTATGGCCAGAGTGCCACTCTGCCACTCCCTGCTATGCAGCCTGTTAGGAGCCACTAAATCTCTGCGTGCCTAGACCTCCCCATCTGTGGAATGGGGTCCATGCCACCTACTTCACAGGGTATTGTGAGGACTGAGAAGAACAATGTCAAATGTTTTTAACACCCAGGTGAGGGGGTGACATCAATGAAAGCTGTACTGTATAAAAGCTACACAAAAATGGGCAGACATTTGATTAACTGTGCCTCAAGTGTATAGAAAAGCATTTTACCAACTGGGAAATATGACTTATGTCTAGAAAAAAATGCAAATCAAAAGCGCAATGAGATATTACCATCTCACAGCAGTCAGAATGGCTATTATTAAAAAGTTAAAAAATAACATGCTGGCGAGGTTGCGGAGAAAAATGAACACTTATACACTGTTGCTGGGAGTGTAAATTAGCTTAACCACTGTGGAATGCAGTATGGCAATTCCTCAAAGAGCTAAAAAGAGAACTACCTTTCCACTCAGCAATCTCATTACTGGGCATATACCCAAAGGAATATAAATTGTTCTATCATAAAGACACATGCATGTGTATGTCCATTACAGTGCTATTCATAATAGCAAAGACGTGGAATCAACCTAAATGCCCATCAATGGTAGATTGAATAAAGAAAACATGGTACATATACCCCTGTGGAATACTATGCAGCCATAAAAAAGAACAATGTCCTTTGCAGGAGCATGGATGGAGCTGGAGGCCATTATCCTTAGCAAACTAACACAGGAACAGAAAACCAAATACCACATGTTCTCACTATAAGTAGGATCTAAATGATGAGAACACATGGAAAAAAAGGGAGAACAGACACTGGGGCCTATATGAGGGTGGAGGGTAGAAGGAGGGAGAGGATCAGAAAAAATAACTATTGGGTACTAGACTTAGTACCTGGGTGACAAAATAATCTGCACAAAAGCCCTGTGACATGAGTTTACTTGTATAACAAAACTGCACGTGTACCCCTGAACCTAAAATGACAATTTTTATTTATTATTATTTTTTAGTTTCATTTATTAATTCCCTACTTTCTATAATCAGAGTCAGTGTCCATTAGTTTATCACCATCATCACATGAAAAGAATAAGGTTCTAGATCTCAAGGCAACATCTGATGCTTCATTTACTTAACTACTCTCCTAAAATCAAGACATAGGAGCAAGATGCCCCTTAAAACTCATTCAGGTCCTACCATCTTGCCCACTATGTGTCACATAGCAGTGTGTACCCTCACAGCATGTATCCTAGGCTCTGAGAAAAGTAAGGAAAGTCAACATTTAATGAATATTTATAATGTTCCAGGCACTATTCTAAGAAGTTTGCCCACATTAGCTGATCTAATTCTCACATTAGGTTTATTCATTTTCCATTTTATTGGTGAAGAAACAGATAATATTTTACAGATGAATAATCTGAGGCAGCCTGGCTCCAAAGCCCCCTCCAAAGCACCACATGTCAAGTGCTGGCATCCATTATCCATTCTTCGTGCTTCTGCTCCTGCCCTACTTTGTCTGTTCACCACATGGAAGCCTGTGAAATTCTGTTAAAACATTTTTTGTTGGCCCTCTGCTCAATCTCTGCAATGGTCCCATTTCACTCAGTAAAAGCTGAAGTCCTTTCAGTAGCTTACCATGCTCTACATGGTCTTCTTTCCCATCCTGTGTCTCCTTGACCTCACCCCTGCTGTTTTCCCCACATCCATTTCACTCCAGCGGCATTGGCCTCCTGACTTCTCCCGATACACTAAGCATACTCCAGCTTTGGCACTTGTTGCTCTCTCAGCCTGGGGGGCTAAGTGACTCACCCTCACCTCCTTCAAGTCTGTATCTAATGTTAACTTTTTAGCACAGCCTTCCCTGCCCATTCTTCTTAAAAACTGCAAGTCCCTTGGCCGGGCGTGGTGGCTCACGCCTGTAATCGCAGCACTTTGGGAGGCCGGGGCGGGTGGATCACGAGGTCAGGAGATTGAGACCGTCCTGGCTAACACGGTGAAAACCCGTCTCTACTAAAAATACAAAAAATTAGCCAGGTGTGGTGGCGGGCGCCTGTAGTCCCAGCTACTCGGGAGGCTGAGGCAGGAGAATGGCGTGAACCCGGGAGGTAGAGCTTGCAGTGAGCCGAGATCACGCCACTGCGCTCCAGTTTGGGCACAGAGCGAGACTCTGTCTCAAAAACAACACAAAACAAAGCAAAAACTGCAAGTCCCTCCCTTTTCCTGGAAAACTCTGTTTCCCTTCCCTGCTTTATTTTCAGAAGAAGAATCTCAGGCAGCCTGGCTTCTCTGCTTTATTTTCCTTTACACACTGAACATCATGCTTCTTTATTCTGCTCAAGATCTGTTCCCCCACTAGAACGTCCTCTGTGAAGACAAGTTTTATTGTTTGTTCTTTCACTGCTCTATCTTCACTATCTAGAATAGTGCTTAGTGTATAATAAGTCCCCAGAAAAATATTTGATGAATGAATCAACTAATCTAAATATATGGAAGTTGGAGCAGATATTGAGAGGCTGAACAAGAATAGGTGGGTACAAATCTTACAAGGAGGAATCCCTCAGAGACCTGGAACAGAGAGGGTAGGGAGGATTAATGCTAGGACATGGAATAAAGAGGAGGAAGCTGCCTTGGGCTATTACTTGGTCTTTTAACTCCATGGGTCCTTATTTCACCTGCGTGTATCTTCCTGTAGGACAAGGGTTCTTGATTTTGCACAAGATAGTAATTTGACAGTCTGATGAAGCCTATGGACCTTTCTCAGAGCAATGTTTTTAAATGCACAAAATACATTGGATTGCAGGAAATTATTATGAAATAAAATTATCAAAATATTTTATACTTTGTGATATAATGCAATGCATATATTTATAAATCTAGCAACTGATTTAATAACTCCTATAGTTTTAAAGTAGCAATGACTGCAAATAATATTTTATTATACCTACATCTGTAATGCAATGTGAAAATGTTTGCAATTTTTGGTAGTTGCAAAGTTAACTACTATAGTGACTTCTATAGCTACTACAGTGATTTGTTGTTTATATTGTAGAATCCTAATCTTCAGTCAGATATTAGTAAAAATAAATACTTCACTTTTTTTTCTCATCGAAAAAATAAAAATAAATAAAAGTGTGGTATATATACACAATGAAATATTATCTGGCTTTAAGAAGGAAATCTTTTCATTTGGATAACTTGGATTAACCTTGAAGACATTATACTAAGTGAAATTAGCAATCACAAAAAGACAAATGCTGCGTGATTCTACTTATATGAAGGATTCAAAGAAATCTAACTCATAGAAACAGTGAGTAGAATGGTATCTGGCCCCTTCTACCATGGAAGGGGAAGGGAGAACAGGTAGCTGTTGTTCAACTTTTAGCTCAACTTTGAGTCATGAAAGATGAAAAAGTTCTGCAGATCTATTGAATTACAATGTGCATTTAATTAGTAATACTGTACTGTGTATACACTTAGAAATTGTTAAGAGGTTAGATTTATGTGTTTTTAGAAATATACATTTATGTATCTTTTAGAGAGGGGGTCTCTGTTTTGTCCAGCACTCTTTTCACCTCAACCACCCCCAGCACACACCACTGCACTTGCCTTTGTAGTGTGTGTTTTTTTTTGTTTTTCCGCAAAGGAAAAAAAAAATCGGTCTCCTAAGCCAGGCTCTTCTCCTAAAATGCAACCCACTGTATGTGCAGATGTCATCACATTCTATTTGTGCTGCCCTATAAGAATTAGGCCTCAGGGAATAGGCACAAAATTGCTGATAGCCAGGCTACTGCTGTTTTTTTAAAAAAATAAATTGTTCTTCACCCATGGTCCTGGAGTTTTATGTATGCTACCAAAAGTTGGGTATTTGCCAACTTTACCAACATCAGTGAGACTGTCAGGCTGAGTTACCTTGCAAGTAGGGCAAAATCCAAGACTCTTCAAAGTTTGTGACAGGTTTACAGATAAAATAGATTTTGTTGATTTCCTGATTATTCCTCTATTTCTTGAATAACACTGTTTGGTGATCATAAATTAGTATTTTTATTATTTATTTATTTATTTTTGAGATGGAGTCTTGTTCTGTTGCCCAGGATGGAGTGCAGTGGCACAATCTCAGCTCCCTGCAACCTCCCTCTCCTGGGTTCAAGCAATTCTCCTGCCTCAGCCTCCTGAGTAGCTGGGACTACAGGCATGTGCCACTACACTTGGCTAATTTTTTGTATTTTTAGTAGAGATGGGATTTCACCATGTTGGCCAGGCTGGTCTCAACCTCCTGACCTCAGGTGATCCACCCGCCTTGGCCTCTTAAAGTCCTGGGATTACAGGTGTAAGTCACTGCACCTGGCCATAAATTAATATTTTTAAACAATGTTAGATTCTTGTTAAGGCTTGGTTTAGAAGTTTTTCACTGTATTTTTAAGTGAGGTTGGTCCATAGTTTAATCTTTGCCAGGTTTTTTTTTTTTTTTTTTTGGTATAAATGTGGGTTTTTTTTTTTTTTTTTGACCTTTCAAATTAATTAACTTAATTTTTGCTGTGTGTCCTGGGATGATTTAAAAATTTGACTCTTCTCTTGAATTTCAACATAATTGAGCTATAAAGCCAACTCAGTCATTTGTACTACAATGCAGCTCTTGTGCTGTCTACCCAGAGTTAGTGCAGACTCCACAGTTTGAGGACACAGTCCCAATACTGCCCTCCCTTCAGACGCCTGTTGGAAGCTCAGGTGTTCTCAGGCTACCTGCATTTCTTATCAGTTGGCTGAATGGGGTTCCCACTACTCTCTCAGGTTTGATAATATCCTAGATTGACTCCCAGACCTCAAGAAAGTGCTGTACGGCCGGGCACGGTGGCTCAAGCCTATAATCCTAGCACTTTGGGAGGCCGAGACGGGCAGATCACGAGGTCAGGAGATCGAGACCATCCTGGCTAACATGGTGAAACCCCATGTCTACTAAAAAAATACAAAAAAACTAGCCGGGCGAGGTGGCAGGTGCCTGTAGTCCCAGCTACACGGGAGGCTGAGGCAGGAGAATGGCGTGAACCCGGGAGGCAGAGCTTGCAGTGAGCTGAGATCTGGCCACTACACTCCAGCCTGGGCAACACAGCGAGACTCTGTCCCCCCACAAAAAAAGAAAGTGCTGTACTTACAACAGCTTTATCATAAAGAATACAAATCAGGACCAGGCAAGTGAAGAGATGCATAGGGTGGGGTCTGGCAGGGTCCCAAATATGAAGTTTCTGTGTCATCAAGATGCATCACCCTCCTGGCACATTAATTTGTGTCACCAATGAGAAGCCTGAGCTTTAGTGTCCAGTTTTTACTGGGGTTTCATTACACAGACAAAATTGATTAAATCACTGGTCACACGATTGAACTCAATTTCTAGCCCCCCACTCCTCCCTGAATGTTGGGCTGATTTCACCTTTCAAAAAGCCCAACTCTTTAATCACATGATGTGTCTTTCCATCATGGCGAGCCCACAACCTGAAACTAGTGGTCCACAATGGGTCACCTTGTTAGCATAAATTCAGTCTTGGTGTCAAGGGCACACCATAAGTAACAGAAAATGGTGTTCCTTGGAAAACTCCGAGTTTAGAAGCTTCCTGTCAGGAACCTAAGAAAAAGACCAAATTCGTATCTGCAACAGTGTTTATTTCAAAGTTGGATTGCTAGTCAATTATGCATTTTCTTCTGTGGTGTCCAGTGCTTGAAATTTCCATTTCCTTTTTGGTCGTTGTTGGCAGTTCATGTTTTGTCAGGAAGTACTTTTCTTTAGGTTTTAAAATTTACTGTTATATATGAAAACAATTCATCTTTTTGAATCGCTCTTCTGTGATTCTTTTCTCATTCTTATTCTTGTCTACTAAAAGGAAGTATATTGATCATAGTGTTTTTGTTTTGTATTTATTGCTACTGTCACTAATTTGTTTTACCTTTATTGATTGCATATTTTTGATTTTTGTTCTTTTCCTAATGTTTTTATTTCATTTTTTTTATATTTAAACACCTGCTGGCAGGAATTGAATTTTTAAAGAGTACATATTCCTTTTTTCATCTTTTTACTCTAAAAGCAAAATTATTTAAGACTATAAATTTTCCTCAGTACTGTTTTCATGTACTCCATTGGCTTAAGTATGAGGTATCCTTTTCATTAATTTCCAGTTAGTAATTTTCCATTTATTTTTTTCTAATACATCTATTCCTTTTATTCCTATTTTTCAAGCTTTTGAGATTTATTGGCTTTTGATTAGAGGATGTAGCCCAAAATTTTCCTCTCTTGACCACATACATGATCAATTTTTGTAAGCATTTATGGACATATGAAAACAAATGTAAATGTTTTCACAAATAAATGAGGAATAGAATAATTCAAATATTTTTTTTTTAAAAAAACTTCGATAGGTTTATGGGAACAGGTAGTGATTACTTAAATGGATAGGCTCTTTAGTGGTGATGTCTGAGATTTTGGTGCACCCATCACCTAAGCAGTGTACACTGTACCCAATGTGTATTCTTTTATCCCTCACCACTCCCCACCCTTTCCCAAGTCCCCAAAGTCCAAAGGTCCATCATATCATTTTTATGCCTTTGAATCCTCATAGCTTAGCTCCCACTTAAGAGTGAGAACAGATGATGTTTAGTTTTCCTTTCCTGAGTTACTTCACTTAGAATAATGGTCTCCAATTCCATCCAGGTTGTTGCAAATACAATTATTTTGTTACTTTTTATGACTGAGTAGTATTCATTCCATGGTATGTATGTAATTTCCTAGACTGACTCACAGACCTCAAAAAAGTGCTATACTTGCAACAGTTTTATTATGGTTTACAGATAAAATATATTTTGTTGATAGAACACACACACACACACACACACAACAGCTTTATTATGGTTTACAGATAAAATAGATTTTGTTGATAGAACATATATATATGTTTTTATATATATGGTTTACAGATAAAATAGATTTTGTTGATAGAACATATATATATACACACACACACACACACACACACACACACACACACGTATGTCTCACATTTTCTTTATCCACTTGTTGATTGATGGGCATTTGGGCTGGTTCCATATTTTTGCAGTTGATTTGTGCTGCTATAAACATGCATGTGCAAATATCTTTTTCGTATAATGACTTCTTTTCCTCTGGGTAGATATCCAGGAGTGGGATAGCTGGATCAAATGGTAGTTCTACTTTTAGTTGTTTAAGGAATCTTCACACTGTTTTCCATAATGGTTGTACTAGTTTACATTCCCACCAGCGGTGTAAAAGTGTTTTCTTTTCACCACATCCATGCCAACATCTTTAAAAAGAAATTTTTTTTTTTTTTTTGTTATGGCCATGCTTGCAGGAGTAAGGTGGTATCACATCATGGTTTTGATTTGCATTTCTCTGATAATTAGTGATGCTGAGCATTTTTTCATTTGTTTGTTGGCCATTTGTATATCTTTTGACAATTGTCTATTCATGTCCTTAGCCCACTTTTTGATGGAATTTTTTTTTCTTGCTGATTTGTTTGAATTCCTTATAGATTCTGGATATTATAATAGTCCATTCTCAGATGTATAGATTGCAAAGATTTTCACCGACTCTGTGGGTTGTCTGTTTACTGACTTTTGCTGTGCAGAAGTTTTTTTGTTTAAGTAAGTCCCATCTATTTATCTTTGTTTTTGTGGTATTTGCTTTTGGGTTCTTGGTCATGAAGTCTTTGCCTAAGCCAGTGTCCGGAAGTGTTTTTCCAGTCTTATCTTCTAGAATTTTTATGGTTTTAGGTCTCAGATTTAAATCTTTGATCCATCTTGAGTTGATTTTTGTACAAGGTGAGAGATGAGGATCCAGTTTCATTCTTCTACATGTGGCTTGCCAAATATCCCAGCACCATTTGTTGAATGGTTTTCTTTGCTTTGTTGAAGATCAGTTGGCTGTAAGTCTTTGGGTTTATTTCTGGGTTCTCTATTTTGTTCCCTTGGTCTATATGCCTGTTTTTGTTTTTGTTTTTTTTTTGAGACAGAGTTTCACATTTGTTGCCCAGGCTGCAATGTCATGATCTTGGCTCACTGCAACCTCTGCCTCCCAGGTTCAAGCAATTCTCCTGCCTCAGCCTCCTGAGTAGCTGGGATTACAGGCACCTGCCAATGCACGTGGCTTTTTTTTTTTTGTATTTTTAGTAGAGATGGGGTTTCACCATGTTGCCCAGGCTGGTCTCAAACTCCACCTACCTCAGTCTCCCAAAGTGCTGGGATTACAGGCATGAGCCACTGCACCCAGCCTATATGCCTGTTTTTTATACCAGTACCATGCTGTTTTCATGACCATGGCCTTATGATATTGTTTGAAGTCAGGTAATGTAATGTGGTGCCTCCAGATTTGTTCTTTTTGCTTAGTTGTGCTTAGGCTATGCAGGCTCTTTTTTGGTTCCGTATATGAATTTTAGGATTGTTTTTTTCAGTTCTGTGAAGAATGGTGGTGGTATTTTGATGGGAATTGCACTGAATTTGTAGATTGCTTTTGGCAGTATGGTCATTTTCATAATATTGATTCTACCCATCCATGAGCATGGGATATGTTTCAATTTGTTTGTGTCATCTGTGATTTCTTTCAGTAGTGTTTTGTAGTTTTCTTTGTAGAGGTCTTTCACGTCCTTGGTTCAGTATATTCCTAAGTATTGTATTTTATTTTTGCAGCTATTGTAAAAGAGGTGGAGTTCTTGATTTGATTCTCAGCTTGGTCGTTGTTGTTGTATAGAAGGACTATTGATTTGTGTATGTTAACTTTGTGTTCTGAAATTTTGCTGAATTTATTTACCAGTTCCAGGAGCTTTTTGGATGAATCTATAGGGTTTTCTAGGTATACAATCATACCATAAGTGAACAGTGACAGTTTGACTTCTTCTTTACTGATTTGGATGCCCTTTCTTTCTCTTGATTGCTTTGACTAGGACTTCCAGTAGTATGTTGAATAGAGGTAGTGGTATGTCGAATAGAGGTAGTGAAAGTGGGCATCCTTGTCTTGTTCCAGTTCTCAGGGGGAATGCTTTAACTTTTCCCTGTTCAGTATAATGTTGGCTATGGTTTGTCATAGATGGCTTTTGTTACCTTTCAATATGTCCCTTCTATGCTGATTTTGCTGAGGGTTTTAATCATAAAGCAATGCTGGATTTTATCAAATGCTTTTTCTGCATCTATTGAGATGATCATATGACTTTTGGTTTTAATTCTGTTTATGTGGTGTATCACATTTATTGACTTGTGGATATTAAACCATCCTTGCATTCCTGGTATGAAACCCACTTGATCATAGTGGATTATCCCTTTGATATGCCATTGGACTCCATTAGCTTTTATTTTGTTGAGGATTTTTGCATCTATGTTCATCAGGGATATTGGTCTGTAGTTTTCTTTTTTGTCATGTCCTTTCCTGGTCTTGGTATTAGGGTGATACTGGCTTCATAGAATGGTTTAGGGAGAATTCCCTGTTCCTCTATCTTTTGGAATAGTGTCAGTAGGATTGGTACCAATTCTTCTTGGAATATCTGATGGAATTCAGCTGTGAATCCATCTGGTCGTGGACTTTTTTTGTTGGCAACTTTTTAATTGCCATTTCAATCTCACTTCAATAACAGTGAGATTATTGGTCTGTTCAGAGTTTCTATTTCTCCCTGGTTTAATCTAAGAGGGTTGTACATTTCCAGGAATTTATCCATCTCCTTGAGGTTTTCTAGTTTTAAGTGCATAAAGGTGTTCATAGTAGCCTTGAATGATCTTTTGTATTTTTGTGATATTGGTTGTAGTATCTCCCATTTTGTTTCTAATTCAGCTTATATGTGTCTTCTCTCTTTTCTTGGTTAATCTTGCTAATGGCCTATCAATTTTATCTATCTTTAAAGAACCAGCTTTTTGTTTCATGTATCTTTTGTATTTTTGGGGGGAGGGGTTTCAAGTTCATTTAATTTTGGTCTGATCTTGGTTATTTCTTTTCTTCTGTTGGGTTTGGGTTTGGTTTGTTCTTGTTTCTCTGGCTCCTGAAATGTGACCTTAGAGTGTCTATTTGTGCTCTTTCAGACTTTCTGATGTAGGCATTCAATGCTGTGAACTTTCCTCTTAGCACCACCTTTGCTGTATCCCAGAGGTTTTGATAGGTTGTGTCACTGTTATTGTTCAGTTCAAAGAATGTTTCAGTTTCCATCTTAATTTTATTGTTGACCCAACAGTCATTCAGGAGAGGTTATTTAATTTCCATGTATTTGGATGGTTTTGAGGGTTCCTTTTGGAGATGATTTCCAATTTTATTCTACTGTGGTCTGAGACAGTACTTGCTATAATTTCAATTTTCTTAAATTTGTTGAGACTTGTTTTGTGACCTGTCATATGGCCTATCTTGGAGAATGTTCCATGTACTGTTGAATAGAATGCATATTCTGCACTTGTTGGTAGAATGTTTTGTAAATATTGTTAAGTACATTTGTGTGAGGGTATAGTTTAAGTTCATTGTTTCTTTGTTGACTTTCTGTCTTGATGACCTGTCTAGTCCTGTCAGTGAAGTGTTAGAGTCCCCTGCTATTATTGTGTTGCCATCTATCTCATTTCTTGGGTCTAGTAGTAATTGTTTTATAAATTTAGTAGTTCCAGTGTTAGGTGCATATATATTTAGGATTATGATATTTTCCTGTTGGACTAGTCCTTTTATCATTATATAACGTCCCTCTTTGTCTTTTTAAACTGCTGTTGGTTTAAATTTTGTTTTGTCTAATATAAGAATAGCTATTCCTGCTCACTTTTGATGTCCATGTGCATCGAATATCTTTTTCCACTCCTTTAACTAAAGTTTATGTGAGTCCTTATGTGTTAGGTGAGTCTCTTGAAGGCAGCAGATACTTGGTTGGTAAATTCTTACCCATTTGGCAATTTTGTATCTATTAAGTAGAGCATTTAGGCCATTTACAGTCAATGTTAGTATTGAGATGTGAGGTACTATTGTATTCTTTGTGCTGTTTGTTGCTTGTATATCTTTTTTTTTTTCATTATATTGTTGTTTTATAGGTTCTGTGAGATTTATCCTTTAAGGATATTCTATTTTGGTATATTTTGGGGGACTTGTATCAAAATTTAGAGCTCCTTTTAGCAGTTCTTATAGGGCTGGCTTGGTAGTGGCAAAGTCTCTCAGCATTTATTTGTCTGGAAAATACTTTATTTTTCCTTCACTTATGAAGCTTAGTTTTGCTGGATACAAAATTATTGGCTGCTAATTGTTTTGTATAAGGAGGCTAAAGATAGGACCCCAATCTCTTCTAGCTTTTGGGTTTCTGCTGATAAATCTGCTGTTAATCTGTTAAGTTCACCTTTGTAAGTTACCTGATGCTATTTTCTCACAGCTCTTAAGATTCTTTCCTTCATCTTGCCTTTAGACAACTTGATGACTATGTGCCTAGGTAATGATCTTTTTGCAATGCATTTCCTGGATGTTCTTTGAATAGTGGTATTCCCGTATGTCCTAAATTATTGTCAGTTTGATTCTATACCATATACATCATTCCTTCCTTTTTAACAGAATCCCAATTTTTTGAGGGAAAGTAACACATAAGGTGAGAAACTAAATTTTTTAGCTTACTTTGCAGATAAAGGTAGCCTTGACACTAAGTTCTGGGAAAAGCACATGGGTCACAGTTACTGTGTGAAGGTTCTAGGAATGTTTTCTTTTGTTGTTTGTTTGTTTTCATTTGCATGGTGGATAGGCATCCTTTGTCCTTCCCCCTTTATGAGGATATTTTTTCCTGGAATGTGGGTATTATACTTTATAAAAGAAATTACTTAAAATACTAGGCCAGTGAAAATTAATAAAGAGGAAGTAGAAGAATTATTATCTGTCAAGCTATTATCTGTCTGATGTCAAGGTGGTTAATGAGGACAGTGTTCCAAACTGAAAGTAGCCTTCAAGACTTTATTCTCTTGCTACAATAGTTCAGGCAACAGACAGAGAAGAAGTGCCAGCTCCTCAGTGTTTCATTTCACTCCATGCAATGGCATTGGGTGAGGGCCAGTCCGATGACAGGCAAGGCAGGTGGGTGGGTAGAGAATGCCTCACTGCTGAAAAACACTGAACAAAAGGCTTCTGCCATTTATGGACCTACACTAGGCCTACAGGGAGGAAAAGGGGAGGGCTAGCAGTGGAAAAGTACTGAGTCAAAGGGGAAAAGTGTCTTAGTCAGGGGCCCCTCACAAGGACGTCTCCGTGGAGGCACCCACCTTATAAGGAGGTTTCTGAGTGGAGGCACCTGGACTAAGCCTGCTGAATGTATAAGCAATGCTGGCCCTAGGCAGGGGTTGGGAGCTGAGTACTTGTCTGCAGCTGTGTCCAGAAACTACAGTGCATTGACTGTGCATCAAATCTGATGTGGGTAGGGCAGTTTTCCCCTGTGAGGCCTCCTAAGCAAAACTTGTGGTTGGACTTGAAGTATCACACACAGGAATTTGGCCTGGAACCAGATTCCTCATTACCAAGTAAGGTGGAATTTAAAGTTATAAGGAATAACAGGCATAAAAAAGGATGTTACATAATGATAAAAGTCACAACTGATTAAAAAGATCTTATAGATCCCTTTGAGACAGAGCAGGGACTCCTCTTAGTGGCTTGTAGCTCCCCTACCTTGAAAGCATGAAAATAAAGGAAAATCTTGAGTTCCTTCAAGGGAAATTCCAGATACCTAGTGAACTCTGGGCAGTAAATGAGAAACTTCATAAGCAAGGTTATAGTAGCTTAAAAATGATACCAAGGTACTTAGAGTCATAAGATGTTTTGTTCCGTATAGAAACTAAAGATAAAATATTAACATGTGTCCCTGAATTATTTTTCAGAAACCTATACCCCCACCAAATGGATGCACTGGCACATACATAGACCTCTCTGACTGCGCTTCTTTGTTCTAAAATTCTTCTTGAGGGGCCTGGAGGAAGTCATACCCATGAGGCAGTGCTAATTCTTTTCTACTGACCTGAAATTTTTAAACAAAGCTTCTCTTTCTTAACCATTTACAAATCAGAAAATCTTTGAATTTACCTAAGATCTGTAAGACCGCATTTTAAGATATTCAGCCTCTTTAGGTCAAACCAGTGTATAACCTCCACGTATGGATTTATGACTTTGCCTGTCACCTGTATCTCTCTACCTTTAAAAACTTGTAAGCCATTGGGGAATTTAGGTCTTACCACGAGCTACCTAATTCTCCTTGCTTGGAGCCCTGCAAATAAAAAAAAAATCTTTTCTTTTTTTTTTTGAGACGGGGTCTCTCTCTGTCGCCCAGGCTGGAGTGCTGTGGCTCTATCTTGGCTCAGTGCACACTTTGCCTCCTGGGTTCAAGCGATTCTTCTGTCTCAGCCTCCCAAGTAACTGGGATTACATGCATGCACCACCGTGCCTGGCTAATTTTTGTAGTTTCAGTAGAGACGGGGTTTCACCATATTGGACAGGCTTGTCTCGAACTCCTGACTTCAGGTGATCTGCCTGCCTCAGCCTCCCAAAGTGCTGGGATTACAGGCGTGAGCCACTCTGCCTGGCCAAATACCTTTCTCTCACTGCAGCCCTGATGTCAGAGTTGGGCTTTGCAGTGCTGGGTAGACAGGCCCAGGTTCGATTTGGTAATACTTTGAACCAAAAACTATAGTGGTTAAATACATAAAAGTATTAGAAATTCAAGAACATGATTTTTTAAAAAAGCATCTATAGTGGGAGATAGCAATATAATTGTGATACATATGGAATTAAATTTTAACAGGCTTATATATATGTATACAAATATACACACACCTGTGTGGATATATGTCTATATGTGCATATATGTCTATAAGTATGTAAACATATGGCAACTGTCTCAAACTAATTTAGTAGCATTTTATTTTTGTTGCTGCCAAGAAGACAACCATCTGAGATAAAATGTGCTTTTCAACTCAGGACCTGGTTTTGGGTAGGTACTTTTTAGAACATTATTTGTTATGAATTACAGTTCTCATATTGTGATCAATAACTAATATGTTTAATATTCATTTAGATTTACTCTCATACTTATTTGTGTTTTCTGGTGCAGTCTTTTTCTTGCATTTTTCTTCTTTCTGAAGAATTCCCTATTAGTATTATTTTTGGTGCATATTTGGTAGAACCAAAGAGTTTTTATATGAGAGAGTATTTTGTCTTCATTTTTGAAGGGTATTTTCACTGGGTGTAGAATTCTAGGTTAATAGATATTTTCCCTTTTTCTTCACTACTTAAAGTAGTGGACATTTCATTCCTTTGTCTCTTGGAGTTCATAATTTACATTGAAAATCAGCCACTAACTAGTCTTATTGCTCTGTGGAGGAGAAATGGTCTTTTTCTCCTTTTCAATAGTTTTACAACTCTCTTTTTTGTTGTTGTTGAGAAGGAGTCTTGCTCTGTTGGCCAGGCTGGAGTGCAGCAGCATGATCTTGGTTCACTGCAACCTCCACCTCCCAAGTTCAAGTGATTTTCCTGCCTCAGCCTCCTGAGTAGCTGGGATTACAGGTGCCTGCCACCATGCCTGGCTAAGTTTTTGTATTTTTAGTAGAGATGGGGTTTCATCGTGTTAGCCAGGTTAGTCTTGATCTCCTGCCCTTTTGATCTGCCTGCCTTGGCTTCCCAAATTGCTGGGATTACAGGCGTGAGCCACTATGCCTGGCCCTACAACTCTCTTAAAACAAAAGATGACCATCATATTGGGGCTTTGTCATCAAGGAGGAAAGATGTAAAAGATGAGGTCAAAGAGTTAATGGTACAAATCTTGTAGATCTTACAGGTTATGGTACAGACTTTGGATTTTATTTTGAGTGCTATGGAAAACCGTGGAGTGTTCTAACCAGAAAAGCAGCATGTATCTGATGCAAGTTTTAAAAAGATCAAATTTGAATTCCATATTGGGAATAGATGTGAAGAAGGCCAGTTAGTACATTGTAATAATCATGTAGGTGAGAGATGATGGTGGCTTAGACTAACGAGTGGTATAAAGCTATTTTAAAATCATGAAAGAGTGATTTTGATTAAATAGTTTTTCAGTATTTGTTATTATAATCATATATGTTTTCCTTCCTTAGTCTGTTGATATGGGGAATGATGTAGATTTTCTAACATTAAACCATCCTTGCATTCTTGGGATACCACC
Source organism: Chlorocebus sabaeus (assembly GCF_047675955.1). NCBI lineage: Eukaryota > Metazoa > Chordata > Mammalia > Primates > Cercopithecidae > Chlorocebus > Chlorocebus sabaeus. The sequence continues at coordinate 78,845,009 of NC_132910.1, read as the reverse complement.
AATTTGATAGTATACTTTTTATATATTTATGAATTCGGTTTGCTGGAATTTAGAAAATTTATAATTTATTGTGTCTATGTTCATGAGCAAGTTTAGAAAAGTACTTTTGTTCTTTATACCAAACTTTTCTGGTTTGATATCAAGGGTATACAATGAAACTGGCTTTATATGAGAAGTTAGGAAGTATTCTTTTTTTTTTTTTTTTTTTTTTTTTTTTTTGAGACGGAGTCTCACTCTGTCACCCAGGCTGGAGTGCAGTGGCCCGATCTCAGCTCACTGCAAGCTCCACCTCTCGGGTTCACGCCATTCTCCCGCCTCAGCCTCCGAGTAGCTGGGACTACAGGCGCCTGCCACCACGCCCGGCTAGTTTTTTGTATTTTTAGTAGAGACGGGGTTTCACCATGTTAGCCAGGATGGTCTCGATCTCCTGACCTCGTGATCCACCCGCCTCAGCCTCCCAAAGTGCTGGGATTACAGGCTTGAGCCACCGCGCCCGGCTCAGGAAGTATTCTTTTCCAAGTTTCTGTAGCATTTAAGTTCAAAAGGACTTACTTATTCCTAGAATATTTGTTCGTAAAACTATCAGGGAATGGTATATTTTTAATAGGTAGATTTTAAACTCAAAATCAATTTCTTTGATGCTTATATGTATACTTACCTTGATCAAATTTGCCAGAGGCTTGTCTGTTTTTTAAAATATATATATTATTATTATTATTATTTTAAATTTTATTTTATGGCCAGATGCAGTGGCCCACACCTGTAATCTCAGCACTTTGGGAGGCTGAGGCAGGTAGATTGCTTGAGCCCAGGCATTTGAGACCAGTGTGAGCAATATGGTGAAACCCTGTCTCTACTAAAAATATAAAAAATTAGCCAGGCATGGTGGCACATGCCTGTAGTCCCAGCTACCTGGGAGGCTAAGGTTGGAGGATCACTTGAGCTTAGGAGGTCGAGGCTGCAGTGAGTCAAGATCGCACCACTACACTCCAGCCTGAGCAATGGAGTTAAGCCCTGTCTGAAATTTTTTTTTTTTTAGATTTAGGGGGTACATGTAGATGTCTGTTACATGGGTATACTTCTTACTGGTGGGCATTGGGCTTCTAGTTATACCCATTACTTGAATAGTGAACATTGTACCTGATAGTGAAGTGGCATTGTTTATCTGGGGAAATACCTGAAGTTCCTTGTTTCGCGCTAAGGAAATTGAAGATGCAGACACACACAAAGTGCTTTAACAGTGGAAAGTTTAATATGTGAAAGAAAGAAGAGACAGCTTCCTCATGCAGAGGAAGGGGGCCCAAGTGAGTTTCTGAGTTTGGGGCAAGATGTGGTTGGTTTTATAGACGAGCTTCAGGAGGCAGTATTTGATTTACATAGGGTCCAGAGGATTGGTTGTACTAGGTGTGCTATTTATATAACATGTGAGGTGGCTGGCCTTCCCACCCTAATCTTTTGCTATGCAGATGGGGTCTCTACCTGGCTGGTGCCATGACACTTGCACACGTGGCAACAAAGAAAAAGGAGGAGAAAACCTCCATGTTGAATATGCCTGACTTTCAGGTATCCCTTTTCTATTGGTACAGCTGCAGGCATTCACCTATGCAAGCTTTCCTTGCTTATCTATGCTTGCAGCTTGACTTTTCAAAAAGGCTGTTTTTTGTTAGAAAATAAATGATTTGGGGGCTGCTTTTTGATTAAAAGAAAATTCCACTGAGATCTCTTCTACCCTTACTAACTGCCTAAATAACTCCTTTTTAGCTCCTATATCAATAGGTTATTTTTCAGTCCTCCCCATTTCCCACCCTCTGCCCTTCTGGAGTCCCTAGTGTCTATTATTTAAATCCTTATGTCCTTATGTTTAGCTCCCACTTATAAGTGAGAAAATGTGTTATTTGCTTTTCTGTTTCTGAGTTAGTTCCCTTAAGATAATGGCTTCCAGCTTCATCTATGTTGCTTCAAAGGACTTGATTTAATTCTTTGTTATGGCTGCGTAGTATTCCATGGTGTATATATACCACATTTTACTTATCCAGTCAATCATTGATTGACACTTAGGTTAGTTCTATGACTTTGCTATTGTGAATAGTGCCACGATGAACATGTGAGTACAGGTGTCTTTTTTTTTATGCAATGATTTCCTTTCCTTTGGGTAGATACCCGGAAGTGGGGTTGCTAGATTGAAGGGTAGTTCTATTTTTAGTTCTTTGAGAAATCTCCATGCTATTTTCCATAGAGGTTAAACTATTTTATGCCCATCAATAGTGTATAAGCCTTTCCTTTTCTCTGCATCCTCTCCAACATCTGTTACGTTTTGACTTTTTAATAATAGCCATTCTGACTGATATGAAATGGTATCTCATTGTGGTTTTAATTTGTATTTCTCTGATGACTAGTGATGTTGAACATTTTTTATGTTTGTTGGTTACTTGTATGTCTTTTCTGAGAAATGTCTGCTCATGTCCTTTGCCCACTTTTTAATGGTAATTTTTTTCTTGTTGATTTAAGTTCCTTACACATTCTGAATATTAGTCCTTTGCTGGAGGCATAATACAATTATTTTCTCCCATTTTGTAGGTTGTCTGTCTACTCTGTTGATTATTTCTTTTCCTGTGCAGAAGCTCTTTTGTTTAATTAAATCTCATTTGTCTATTTTTAAAAATTTTGTTGCATTTGCTTTTGGGTCTTCATCATAAATTCTTTGTCTAGGCTAATGTCCAGAATGTTTAGGCCAATGTTTTTCTCCGAGATTTTCTTCTGAGAGTTTTTTAGTTGAGTGTGGGGGCTCACGCCTATAATCCCAGCACTTGGGGAGGCTAAGGCAGGTGGATGACCTGAGGTCAGGAGTTCGAGACTAGCCTGGCTAACATGGTGAAACCCCATTCCTACTAAAAATACAAAAAATTAGCCAGGCATAGTGGCGTGTGCCTGTAATCCCAGCTGCTCAGGAGGCTGAGGCAGGAGAATTGTTTGAACTCAGGAGGGGGAGATTGAAGTTAGTCGAGATCTCACCATTGCACTCAAGCTTGGGCAACAAAAGCAAAAACTCCATTTTCAAAAAGACAAAACAAAACAAAAAAACAGAAAACCCCAAAACAAAAACAAAAGTTTTTTTTTTTTTTTTGGTTTCAGGTGTCATATTTAAGTCTTCAGTCCATCTTAATTTTTATATATGGTGGCCGGGTGCGGTGGCTCAAGCCTGTAATCCCAGCACTTTGGGAGGCCGAGACGGGCGGATCACGAGGTCAGGAGATCGAGACCATCCTGGCTAACACGGTGAAACCCCGTCTCTACTAAAAATACAAAAAACTAGCCGGGCGAGGTGGCGGGCGCCTGTAGTCCCAGCTACTGGGGAGGCTGAGGCAGGAGAATGGCGTGAACCCGGGAGGCGGAGCTTGCAGTGAGCTGAGATCCGGCCACTGCAGTCCAGCCCGGGCTACAGAGCAAGACTCCGTCTCAAAAAAAAAAAAAAAAAAAAAAAAAATTTTTATATATGGTGAGAAATAGGGGTCTAGTTTCATTCTTCTGCACATGGCAAGCCATTTTTCCCAGCACCATTTATTGAATAGGGTGTCCTTTCTCCATAATTAATTTGTGTTGACTGTGTCAAAGATCAATTGGTTATAGGTATGTGGCTTTGTTTTTGGGTCCTCTATTCTGTTCCATTGATCTATGTGTCTATTTTGTACCAGTACCATGCTATTTTAGTTACTTTCCCTCTTCCCCTCTTCTCCCTCTCTCTCTCCCTCTCTTCTTCTTTTCTTTTCTTTTCTTTTTTTCAATAGAGTCTCACTGTTGTCACCCAGGCTAGAGTGCAATGGCATGATCCCAGTTCACTGCAACCTCCACCTCCTGGGTTCAAACAATTCTTCTGCCTCAGCCTCCCGAGTAGCTGGGATTATAGGCGCCTCCCACCACACTGGGCTAATTTTTTTTTTTTTTTGTATTTTTAGTTGAGATGGAGTTTTACCATGTTGGCCAGGGTGGTCTTGAACTCCTGACCTCAGGTTATCCCCTACCTTGGCCTCCGAAAGTGCTGGGATTACAGGCATGAGCTGCCATGCCTAGGCTGGTATTGATTTCTAGTTTTATTCCACTGCGGTCCAAGAAGATACTTGATCTCTGTTTTTTTTTTTTTTTTCTGAGACTTGCTTTAAGGCCAAGCACATGGTCAGTTTTGGAAAATGTTCCATGTGCAGATAAGTATATATATATGTGTGTGTGTGTGTATACATATATACACACACAGTTCTCTGAGTGTCTTATATCTGGATGTCTAAATGTCTCCCATGGCTAGGGAAGTTTTCTTGAATTATTTTCTCAAATATATATATATATTCTGCTGTTGTTGGATGGAATGTTCTATAAATGTCTATTAGGTCCTTAGGTCCATTAGGTCTCCATTCAGTTTAAGTCCAGAGATTCTTTGTCGATTTTCTGCCTTAATGATCTGTCTAGTGATGTCAGTGGGATGAAGTCCCCCATTATTATTGTATTTCTATCAATTCGTTTTCTTAGTTCAAGTAGTATTTGCTTGATGAGGCTGGGTGCTCCTGTATTGTATGCATATATGTTTAATTAGGTTAAATCTTCTTGTTGTTTTGAACACTTTAGCATTATATAGTTCCCTTCTTTGTGTTTTTTTTTTTTTTTTTTTGCTTTTGTTGAATTAAAGTCTGTTTTTTCTAATATGAGAATGGCTATTTCTGCTTGCTTTTGCATTTTTCAGTGGAACATTTAGTCCATTTATATTCAAAGTTAATATTGATATGTGAGGTTTTTTTCCTGTCATAGCAATGTTAGCTAGTTGCCATGGAGTTTCAATTATGTAACTGCTTTATAGGATCTGTGAGTTTTGTACTTATGTGTTCTTTTGTGGTGGTGCATATTGCCCTTTTGTTTCCATGTTTAGAACTCCTTTGAGCATTTTTTGCAGGACTGGTCTACTGATGACAAATTTCCTTTGCATTTGTTTGTCTGGGAAAGACTTTATTTCTCCTTCACTTATGAAACTTGGTTTGGTAGGATACAAAATACTTGGCTAGCATTTTTTTTTTCTTTAAGGAGGCTAAAAATAGGCACCCAATCTCTTCTGGCTTGTAGGGTTTCTGCTGAGAAATCTGCTATCAGTATGATGGAATTTTCTTTATAGGTGGTTAGTCTTTTCTCTCTTGGCCAGTCTTAGAATTTTTTCCTTCTTGTTGACTTTGGATAGTCTGATGACCGTATGCCTTGGTGAAGTTCTTCTTGCAATGTATCTTCCAGGAGTTCTCTGAGTGTCTTGTATCTGGATGTCTAAATGTCTCCCATGGCTAGGGAAGTTTTCTTGAATTATTTTCTCAAATAGGTTTTCTGTACTTTGTACTTTTTTTTTTTCTGGAATATCTATGACTCATATTTATTTAAGACCTTATTTTAAAAAATTATTTTAAATTTTTGTCTGGTCTAATTAGAAGGGCCTGTCTTTCAGCTGTCAAATTCTTTCTTCCACTTCGTCTAGATTGTTGTTAAATATTTCAACTGTATTTTGTAATTCCTTCAATTAATTTCTCATTTCCTAAAGTTCTGTTTGGGTTTTTAAAATGATGTCTCAGCTTTCATATCTTGAATTGTTTTTCTGATTTCTTTGTGTTGGTTTTCAGCTTTCTCTTGAATCTCATTGAGCTTCTGTAAAATCTACTTTGAATTTTTTTTTTTTTTGAAACAGGGTCTTGCTCTGTCACCCCAGTCTGGAGTACTTTGAGTTCTTTATCTAGTATTTCAAACAGTCTGTTTTGGTTGGGATCTGTTGCTGGAGAGTTAGCATAATCCTTTGAGGGTGTCGTATCGGTTTTTTTTTTTTTTTTTTAAATTACTTTCAGTGTTGTTTCTCTTGTTTTTTTCTCACTGGAGAAGCTATCTCTCCTTATATATGTATTTTTAACTTGCTTTCATTTCATTTGTTTCTCCCTTGAAGGGATGTCTATAATGTATTTTGTGTAGGGTGCTTTGGTTTTGGTTTTGGGTAATTTTGGTGGCAGAGTCTAAGTTGCCTGGTTATAGATAATTTTTATATGGTGGCTTTTCCAAACACTGTAGCAGCTGGGTACTGGGCATATGAGCATCCTCATTGGCTCCTGTGTGGCTGGGGTGGAGGAGGTGTTAGGAAACCTATCTTATTCTCCAGAGTTGCATGCTTGTGTCAGCAGATTTCCTATTGTGTTGTTCCATTTAACCTCCAGGCCAGTAGGTGATGCTTATGGTAAGAGTCAGTTGTGGCTGGTGCAGATGGGTATATACTTGATCCTTCTTTACTGGGAGAAACCCTCTGTTGCTTCAGGCATGGGCTATGGAATGGACAGTGGTCTGAGCTCCCTGATAAGACCTGGAGAAGGGCAAAGATGGGTGGGATCAGACTGGGCAGGCCTGCCTACAGGTTCTCCAATGGCAGCAACAGGCACCAGCTCCAAGTGGGTGGGGGGTTTCCAGTGGGTGGATCTCCATGGACCCAAGTTCTCTGCATGGAAAAGGGGCAGTCTAACCTCCTAATCTAGGAGTGGGTGCTCCAAATGCCTGAAGATATGACCAAGCATTGAGTGGATAGAGCATGACTGCAACTAAGATCTGTGCACCTGAAGGGGTGGGATGGCTCAGGCTCCTAATCCAGGTGAGTGGGTGAGCCATATGCCTAGAAATATGTCCCAGCAAGGAGCTGAGAAACTGCTGCTGCAACAAAGACATTGGAGGGGATAGGAGGGGTAGCTCAACCTCCTAATTCGGGGAAGCAGGTGTGCCTCAAGCAGTTACAGGTAGTTAAACAGGCATGAGTGGGGCAGGAAAGGGATCTCCTGCAAACCCACTAGGAATGCTGGGTGATGGTTCAGCAGTTATTGCATTGCCTATCTAAAAGTGATATATTGGTAGTTGGTGCCAGGAGAGGCCATTTCTTGATGGTCCACACCTGTTGCAATAAAGTGTTAACTGAATGCAGATGCCGGGGAGAGGCAACTTCCTGGGCATGCATATTAAGAGAGAAAATGGCAGAGTAGGATGTTCCAGGGGCACTCCACTGGAAAAAGGAAGAAAGCCTCAGATGGGCGTACATACAACTTCCTAAACACACTGCACATGTTCACCTCCCAAGCAAAAGGAGGGCACTGCGCATGCAAGCAGCCCATCCTAAGGGAAGAGTCATGGGAAAAAGGTGAGCCTATAAAGTAGGATCACAGTTAAATGTCACACTTGACCTTCAGGTGCCAACTTAGGTCTCTTCCAAGTGAACTTTCCTTTCTTTCCTCTTCTAAAGCCTTTCTAAATAAACTTCTACTCCTGCTCTGGAACTTGCCTTGGTTTCTTTTTCTGCTTTATGCCCCTCAGTCAAATTCTTTCTTCTGAGGATGCAAGAATTGAAGTTGCTGCAGACCTGTATGGATTTGTTGCCAGTAACTCAGATACCTTCCACTGGTAACAAAATCAGGTATAGATAAGCCCAGGGCAGGAGCAGAGAAACTGCTACCACAAGAGGGAAAGCAGCGGTGACTCAAACTCCTAATCCATGGGAGTAGGTATGCCAAATGCTTGGAGTTACATCTGGGAGTGGAGCAGAGGGAGTGCTGTTGCACCAAGTTCTTTGTGTGTGGAATGGGAAGGTGGCTTAAACTCTTATTCCAGGGGGCAGGTGCACTGAAAGCCTGGAGTTACATCTGGGCATGGAGCAGAGAGTGCACCACTGTATCAAGATCTGTGCACAGGAAGGAAAGGGCACCTCAGGCTTCTAATCTAGGTGAGCAGATGCCCAGTGACCTGGACATGTGTCCACTGGTGAACAGTGAACAACTGCTGCTATAACAAAGTCTTTGCAGGGAAAGGGATGGGCAGCTCAGGCTGCTAATCCAGATGATCCAGTGCTCCAGATTCCTGAAGATATGCCTGGGTGTGGGGGCGAAGAGGGCCCTGCTGCACCAAGTTCTCTACATAGTAAGGGAGGGGCAACTCTGTCTCCTAATCTAGGCTACTGTGTACTCTGAATGACTGAAAATGTACCCTGGCAAGGAGTGGAGGTACTGCTGGTGCAATAAGGTCTTTCCAGGAAAAGGGAGGAGCAGCTCAGGCTGCTAATCCAGGAACGTGGGTGCTCCAAATGCCTGGGAATATGCCTGGGTTTGGAGTGGAGAGAGTGCCACTGTACCAAGATCTTTGCACAGGAAGGGAAACGTGACTTGGGCCGCTAAAGTTACTCTGAATGAGTGGGACTATGAGTGTACTGCAGAGAGTGCACCCCTGACACTGATGTCTTTGCAAGGAAAGAGGAATTTGACCCATTGCTCCCAATCCAGGCAAGACAGAGTGGGGTCCACCTCCCACTCCTTGTAACTGGTGGGGCACTCTTCTGACTGACCAAGGGAGCAGGATAGGGTACCCAGACACGTGCAGACTGGTTCTAGCTTGCAAGGCTGTCTGTGGTTTCAAGTCTCGCCACCCATGATAAACCTCAGCGTCAGCAACTCTCCTGCCGCTCCAGTCCTCTAGTCCTGCGGTGGTAGGGAGCCCAATTCCAACGACTAGTGTTGGGGCGCTCTCCATACTCGCCGCTGAATTCTGGCCATGTGGACCATTTCCTGCTCAGAGCATGTGCTCCAATCCCCAGACAGAGACTAAAACGCCTGCAACGGCCCCTGCTGCCAGGTGGCCAGTGACTGACTTTGTATAAGCCCGGGTTAAAGATTGCGTCCTCATCTCAGTTCCAAGTCCAGTAAAATGGCTGCAGCTTTTCCTGGTGTCTGTCTCTTAGCCTCTCCCCAGGTTATCTCCTGGGGTTTGAGAGAAACAAGTTATTCTCCCTTGGCCTGGATTGCACGGATTCCTAGTGGAAAGGTGAGTCACGGAAACTGGCTCTCTGCCCCTCATGTACTGGAGTGTCACTCACTTTTATCAGCCAGAGACTATCATGGGGGCCACTTGTCCACCTTCTCCTCCTCAGGATCTGGGGTGTCTTTTGCTATTCCCGTGAATTTCCGTGTGTGTGTGCGCGTGTGTTTTAGCTCACAGAGTGGATCTTTATGCATTATTTTGCTATTTCCAAGTGGCTGAGGCACACCATCTTGGGAAAATTCCATTATCAATTTATGCCATTAATTCCCTCCAAGTTCTTTTGGTTTGTTGTCTATCTCTACTTGGATGAGTATGTCATTAAATCATCATTTTCAGTATATCCATTAAAGCATATAAACTAACACTTTAGTTGCATGCTACCAAGTCTTAGATGCAGCTTACATTTATTTAAAAATTGTTGATCTCTTACTATGTGCCAGGCATCCTTGTAGTTGTATGGGAAAGATAAAAATTGCTGCCCTTATGGAGTGGGAAGATACATTTTACAGTTAACATACATACATGCACACACATACATATATAGGGATAGATGCAATGGGAAAAATGGAGTATATTAAAAAGAAGTTGGAGTTTAAGGGGTACGGTTGCTAAAGTAACTTAATATTGACTGTTATTTGAGGTATCTTCTAATTTTCAACATGATTTTACATTTCTAAAAGTTAATTCTTTCAATCCAAGCATATGGACATTTGGCGTGTCTTGGAGTATCTACATAATTTTTTAAAATTAAAAACATTTCAAAACTGGTATTTATACATATTAGTGGAGTATATGTGGTATTTTGTTACATGCATAGAATGTGTAATGATAAAGTCAGGATATTTAGGGTATCTGTCACCTCAAGTATTTATCATTTCTGTGTTGGGAACATGACCAGTTCTCTGTTCTAGTTACTTTGAAATACATGCGTATGCTGTTAACTATAGTCACCATACTCTATTTCATAGGTGATTTCTAATCTTGTGTCATACATACGGTGATTTCTCTTGTCCGAAAAACTATTATGATCTTCAGTTTTAAGTTTTGCTTTGTGGTCTACTATAATGAATTTTTGTAAATATGTTATTCCATGTGTACTTGGAAAAGTTTTACCTAATAGTCCAGTGACAGTTTATTATATATTACTGAAAAGATCCAGCTTTTAAATTTTGCTCTATTCTTTTACGTATTTATTCACCATGCCCGGCTTTTAACATTTTTTTGTGACAGGGTTTCACCATGTTGCCCAGCTGGTCTCAAACTCCTGGGCTCAAATGATGTGCCTGCTTCAGCCTCCCAAAGTGCTGGGATTACAGACATGAGCCACCGCACATGGCCTATTACTATTCTTATGGGTTTCAGCTTCTCATTGTGAATTGCTTCATATATTTTGAGGCTGTTTCAGAGTTATAATCCTGGTGAATTGCTCCATTTATCATTGTTAAAAGCTTACTCTTTATTCCAACACTCCTTTTATTATTTTACCTTAAAATCAATTTTAAGGTAATTCCAAAGGAAAATCAATTTTATCTGATTGTCACACTTCTCTTTTGATAGATTTTTAGTATATCTTTTCCCACCTATTTTCAACTATTACATCATTATGTTTAAGAAGTGTCTGTAAACCATATGTGTGTGTGTGTTTTTTTTTTTTTTGGATTCTCCTGCCTCAGCCTCCCGAGTAGCTAGGACTACAGGCGCACGCCACCACACCCGGCTAATTTTTTTTTTGTATTTTTTAGTAGAGATGGGGTTTCACCATATTGGCCAGGCTGGTCTTGAACTCCTGACTTTGTGATCTGCCCGCCTCGGCCTCCCAAAGTGCTGGGATTACAGGCGTGAGCCACGGCACCCCACGCCCGGCCCACATGTGGTCTTTAAACTGGCAAGTTTATGGTACTTATTGTAACTACTTAGATATTTGGATTTGTGAGTGATTTCTATGCTTCTCTGTTGCCTTTAACAGGGTTCATTTTATTACACATTGTTTCTTCCCTATTTACCTAAATTTAACCTGATTTTTGCCTAATACACAAATACTTTCAGGTTTATACTGCTTTATCACCACAGCTGGACACAACTGGCTTCATACTGCCTTCTGGCAACTGCAGGATGTCTGAACTGTCTTGAACCTATTTCCTTACCTTTTAAAATGGTAAAATTTTGTGGATACAGTATTGGGTACTTACAGACACTCCTTCTTCACCTCTGAAAGGTTACCATCTCTTAACCTCATTAATCACTAGGAACAGGTTTCTGATTTAAAGCAAAACTCTCTCTTATTCTTCCAAATTCAGGAGTTAGTGAAATAGGAATGAACTGCCAGTTACTCAGCCTTCTAGACTTTATTTGCATTTCACTGGAAAGTTTAAAGTGCACAGGCATATAAACACTTTTCTGGATTGAGGCTCGAAATCCTTCAAATTTCCCAAGTTGTCCAACCACAAAAAAATTAAGCACCAAATGCTCCAGTCTAGTCCAGGGGACCTCAGCCATTTTCTTATCCCAGCATGCTAAGCTATTTGACACATTTTTATCAGGAACAGCAACCCTCAAAACTGAGGAGCTATTATCAGAATCACTGGGGCAGGAAGCTTCCCTTTGCCTGTTGAGAATTTCTAAAGTCTTCAAATTCATTTATTCCTGGGTTCTTCTCTAACACCACTTCCAACATTAGCAAAGTACTATTTTAGTTTTCAGAATCAATAGTATCTGAAGGTTTGAAAATTTTGCCAGGTTACTTAAAAACCCTCATTGCCAAGTACATTTTTGTAAATGAACTTGATGATCTGTCCACAGACCATCATCAAATCAATACAGTTCAATAGGTGAAAATTAAACCTCAGGTGTGCAAAATTCATGGTTCAAGGAGTAGGTAGACATATTTATTATAATTACACGATTGTTAACAATGTGTACTGCCATCCAAAAATGAACTACATTTATTGCTACTTTGTTCACTAGCATAAAGATGCAATTTACATACATAGAAAATATTTTATATGCTTTGATACTGCCACGTGTAAACATTCTTATGGATATGTTTGTGAACTAAAATTGTATGACAAATATATATTTCTAGAATGTTACCAACTTAAGATCATAAACTATTCTCATGTCTGCTCATTAAAGCTAAAGGGTCTATTACAGGTGAATCTCAATTATTTTTATAGAAACATCACTTGATAACAATTTCCTGCATTTCAATGGTTGCTGTTTGTATTGAAAACAACCTGGGAAATTGAGAAATCAAATGTAGTACCTCTCTTAAAAAGAGGAATTGTTAACAAGTAGGAACTAAACTGCCAAAAGTTATTTTCCATAATGACTAGAGCCAGTCATTACATACATAAATTATTTTATTTTTTATTTTTTCCTTGAGATGGAGTCTTGCTCTGTTGCCCAGGCTGGAGTGCAGTGGCGCGATCTTGGCTCACCACAACCTCCGGGTTCAAGCTATTCTCCTGCCTCAGCCTCCAGAGTAGCTGGGATTACAGGTGTACATCACCATGCTCAGCTAATTTTTGTATTTTTTTTTAGTAGACATGGGGTTTCACCGTGTTGGCCAGGCTGGTCTCAAATTCCTGACCTCAGGTAATCTGCCCAGCTTGGCCTCCCAAAGTGTCAAGTTATTTTAATAATGGTTGGAGAAGAGAAAAGATGACTTGGATGCCACCTTACGAATACTAAACAATTCAGTAACCTCATTAAAAATTGCTTCTATTTGCTGTGGTATTAAATAACAATGGCTTTATCCTACCAAATATAAAAACCACTTTTAATGTGAGTCTCTTTCCAAGACATTAAATCATAAAAGTTTATTTCAGGGAAAAAATACAACACTTTAAAGCTTCCTTTACCTAGATTTCCATTTCTAATTACTTTTTTTTTTTTTTTTTTGAGACAGAGTCTCGCTGTGTCCCCCAAGGTTGGAGTGCAGTGGCAGGATCTCAGCTCACTGCAACCTCCACCTCCCGGGTTCAAGCAATTGTCTTGCCTCAGCCTCCCGAGTAGCTGGGACTACAGGTGCCTGCCACCACACCCCGCTAATTTTTTGTATTTTTAGTAGAAATGGGGTTTTGCCAGGGTTCAAGTGATTCTCCTGCCTCAGCCTCCAAGTAGCTGGGACTACAGGCATGCACCACCACAGCCAGCTAATTTTTTGTATTTTTAGTAAAGACGGGGTTTCACCATGTTGCCCAGGCTGGTCTCAAACTTCTGAGCTCAGGCAATCCACCTGCTAGGATTACAGGCATGAGCCAATGCACGGGGCCTCTAATTACATTTTAACATCTACATTCTGGGTAGATTCATATAATTTTAAGAACATTTTAAAATACTCAAGTCCCCAGAAGCAAAAAATTTAGGAAACTAAAAAAACAAGGAAGATGCACAACACATGTACATAACCAGAGAGCAGCAAAGAATCAAAGGTGTTTAACAGCTATTCTGAATTTCTGACCCTTGTTATTCTGTCAAATTGATATTTGGATTAAAAATGAAGGATGTTGTTTACTTAATAGGCAATACTCACAAAATTGACCTCTTTTGGTCCAGAATTAAAGTATTCCAAGGCCAGAATACTATATATATATATATATATATGAACACACACACACACACTCTCCAGAATGCTACCATTAAATGACACAAATAACATGGTTTATCAGTACGAATTTAAAGCCAAGAAACCCTTAACAGGAAGAATAAGTATTAAAAGGAAACAAAAATAAAATTAACTATCCAAGTGATTGGATTATCAGTGAAACCATTTTTAAAAAGCCATGAACAAAAAGATCTAAAGGATAATAAAAAATAACAAATACTTGAGAAAAATACAGTGATTATTTAAGAGTCTAGAATTGGATAAGAGGATAAAGCAAGATAAAGGAAAGACATAAGATCATTTTTATTTATAGTTTATATGCTATAATGCAATTAAATTATTTAAAATATGTTGAATTTCACCAGTCTCTTTACAGGATAGGTAATTTTTAGGTGTCAATGACATTTTCCTAATAATCATCCTGTGACTTAGGGCATGATAATAAATTAGAGATTTCAAAGCAAAGAGCATACTATTAATTTTTTTTTGTTATGGATTTTGACTTGCCTGACTGAACCAAATGTACATTGTTTCAATTAGCTTTGTTTCTTTGACTTGGGAGCAGCACCAAGTCATTTAGTAACGTTTTTCAGCAAACCTACTTTTTCTTTTAATACTTATTCTAACAACATGTTAGAAGTATCCTTAGGGATAAGGAAGATGAAAGAGCCATCACCCACTTAACACTGATCACTTTCATAGACATTTAGGTTTCTTCTTTTCTTCTAAGCGGTTTCAGTTTTTTAATGTTCTGAAAATTCCAGGTGCCCTTTTATTGTTGGAAATAATTACCTTTGAATTTAGAAAAAAATTTGTAATGACATCTGGCAGCATTATAAATCCAAAGCTGTTTTGTTAGAAAACATGAATATATTAAAGAACATTGGCCGGGTGCCATGGCTCACGCCTGTAATCCCACCACTTTGGGAGGTGGACGTGGATAGATCATTTGAAGTCAGGAGTTCAAAACCAGCCTGGCCAACATGGTGAAACCCCGTCTTACTAAAAATACAAAAATTAGCTGGGCATGGTGATGGGTGCCTGTAATCCCAGCTACTTGGGAGGCTGAAACAGGAGAATTGCTTGAGGCTTGAACCCCAGGAGGTGGAGGCTGCAGTGAGCAGAGATCGTGCCCTCCAGTCTGGGTGACAGAGTGAGACTGTCTCAAAAATAAAAACAAAAACAAAGAATATAATTTTCATGCATTTTAAATTAGAGATGTGAGTTAAATAGCTAAAGTTTCTTTTTGCTTGTTTTGTTTAAAAGCCTTGCTCTTTGATCTGCATTAAATTTTTGTTACTTTTTATCAAAAGAAATTATATGCTTCTTAAAATTATTTTATATTCTTACTTTATATTAAATCAAATGTTGGGCAAAAACTGAAAGGTATAATGTTAAACCTGCTATCTTTTTTGATAAAAAAGTATCTTCTGAAACTGACTGCTTTACAAAGATTAGTTTGCTAAGTGGACTGATTTTTGCAAAACATACTGTAGTTAATAAGAGGATAGTATCAGAATTAATCTTTATAAGCATATCCCTCTCATGCCACAGGAAAAGTCATCAAGGGCTATTTAACCAGTGTCACCAGATTTTAAATGTATATTGATATGTACAATTAGCTGTGCTTCTCATTAATAGTTTATACAAATATCAAAAAAACAAATTCTGCTTGCAATTCAAAACTTTAGATTAACCACAAAATAACACTAACTTTAAAAGCAAAAATTTTTGCCGGGTACGTGGCTCACGCCTGTAATCCCAGCACTTTGGGAGTCTGAGGTGGGTGGATTATCTGAGGTCAGGAGCTTAAGAGTTCAAGACCAGCCTGGCCAACATGGCAAAACTCTGTATCTACTAAAAATATAAAAATTAGCTGGGTGTGGTGTCATGCACCTGTAGTCCCAGCTACTCAGGAGGTTGAGGACGAAAAATCGCCTGAACTCAGGTGGTGGAGGTTGCAGTGGGCTGAGATCATACCATTTCATTCCAGCCTGGATAACAAAGCCATACTCCGTCTCAAAAGAAAAATGTTTTGTAGACTTTTAAAAACTGAGAAAGTTATATTTTACCAATCACTTAAGAATCATTTCTAAATCTATAATTTGTAAAATTAATGCAATGACTTTAATTGTGGACTATCAAATACCAACTATTTACTATAAAACAGAAAATCCTAATGGGAGAGGCTTATTATTTTTCAAATTAATGAAAATGGAGGAATGGTTGTATGTATTTGGAGTTAAACCAAAATCAGGTAATTTGATTACTATATTCAGATGTCTACTGCCTTTAATAAATATAGATTTTTCAAAGCAGTTAAAAGATGGGCTAATTTGGATTAAGTGCTTTAACAGTAACATTATGTTAAATTGAGTCCCAAAATTCTCTTTAAAGACTTCTATCATGGAATTAATCACAAATATACTAAAAATTGATACCCCCTCCAAAAAAAAAAAGTCTAAGAAACCTTTACTTCTCACCTTTAGCTCTTACTATACTGAAAATTGACACCCCCCCTCCAAAAAAAAAAGAAAACAGTGTAAGAAACCTTTCTTTCCTTTAGCTCTTCTTAGTAAATGACTTGTTATTTATTTATTTATTGAGATGGAGTCTTTCTCTCTTGCCCAGGCTGGAGTGCAGTGGCGCAATATTGGCTCACTGCAACATCCGCCTCCTGGGTTCACGCCATTCTCCTGCCTCAGCCTCCTGAGTGGCTGGGACTACAGGCGCCTGCCACCACACCCGGCTAATTCTTTTGTATTTTTTAGTAGAGACGGGGTTTCATCATGTTAGCCAGGATGGTCTTGGTCTCCTGACCTCGTGATCCACCCGCCTCAGCCTCCCAAGTGCTGGGATTACAGGTGTGAGCCACTGCCTTTTATGTATTTGAGACAGGGCCTCACTCTGTTGCCCCAGGCTGGAGTACAGTGCTATGATCATGGCTCATTGCAGCCTTGACCTCCCAGGCTTAAGTGATCCTCCACCTCAGCCTCCAGAGTAGCTGGGACTACAGGTGTGCACCACCATGCCTTGCTAAGTTTTTATTTTTTCTAGAGACAGGGTCTCACTATGTTGCCCAGGCTGGTCTTGAACTCCTGGGTTCAAGTGATCCTCCCTTCTCAGCCTCCCAAAGTGCTAGGATTACAGGTGTGAGTCGCCGTGACCAGCCTTGTTATCCTTTTCAAAATCAAGTTTATCTGTTATTTCAATAGCCATATTCTTTGCTGTGCTCTTTCTAGTTTTTTGTAAAACTTTTTTTTTTTTTTTTTTTGAGATAGAGTCTTGCTCTGTTGCCCAGGCTGGAGTGCAGTGGCCCGATCTCGGCTAACGGCAGCCTCTCTCTCCTGGTGATTCTCCTGCCTGAGCTTTCCGGGTAGCTGAGATTACAAGGGACATGCCACCATGCCTGGCTACTTTTTTGTATTTTTAGTAGAGACGGGGTTTTTTACCATGTTGGCCATGCTGGTCTTGAACTCCTGACCTCAGGTGATCCGCATGCCTCAGCCTCCCAAAGTGCTAGGATTACAGGCGTTAGCCATGGCACCTGGCCAAAACTTAATAATTTTCCATTACTGCTAAGGAATTAAAACATCACAAACTTCTGTTATATTATTTAACAATTGTTTTTTATAATTACAGTACAACTGGCTATCAAGAGTACAGAGCCAAAGTATACTAATTTATATTAATCATTCTAAATATTCCCTACAAACTTAATTCTTATTTGCTTACCATAGGAAAACATTGTTTTACTATGTATCTTTTAAAATAATTTCTGAAATAATAGCTTTTTATTTTGAAAATCTGTCTAGCATTGCATATTTTAATGTAGATTAAAATTGGACTGAATTAGACTGTCCACCCAAAGCTATATTAAAGAGAGCACTCTCTCTCATTAATGAATTAAATAAATACATTATAAGGCTAAATTGCTTTTGAAATTACCTTTTAAGTTGAGTAATTGGGTAGAAAAAGTATATATATATGGATGTATTTAAGTTACTAAATGAAGTGTTATATAATTACAAAAATTAGTGGTACTATCTGACGAAAACACAAAACTAAAAGTGATTTCAGAGCAGGAATGGAAAATGTCAGGATATACTAGAAAATTTAGATGTATTAATAGAAAAGTTGTTCCCATATTTATTCCCAGGAAGTTTCCGAGGCATAGCTCCTAAACAAGTGAGTGGATGTTTTAACTCAAACAAAAGCTTTAAATTCCCTACTTGTATTGTTATATATTTGCTTTCATTATCTTCATGCTTTTCCTGAAATGAATCTATACATTCAACATACAAATAAAAAGCATCTATGTTTTTAAAAAATGTATTTAATCACCTATTTGATATACCTATTTCATTTTAAGAGAATTAAGAGAAAGTTTAAAGACTAGAAGTTTTAAAAATATATTGTTTATATGATTTTTTAATGCAAAAAAGAGATTCTTCCCCTCAAAAGACTGAATAAAAATCCCTGCAAAATGCACTACTCCATACTCTCCATTAAGTGCCGACTACATTGTAGAAACAAAATCTCTCGTAGAGAACTAGTTGTGAGAAATAATGACTATCCCTAAAGATATTATACTCTCAATTTTTACAACTTAAGTCAATATTTAGTTGTTCCTAATATAAAGATTTAGCTTTGGGAGAAAATGAGCCTTTTGAAATTTTAACCTAGGTCAATCTAGTTGATTGGCATTAAGGACATAAGGGCTCATACACTTGTCTATGCTTCTGTCTCTTGTAAGTCGAAACATCATTTCGGTCTGTTCCCATACTTAAAACAGTTTCAGGTCTCTGGACAGAAATTAACAATGTGAACAAGTTTGGTGATGAAGCACAGATAAAGTCCTTAAAATACATCTTAAGTTTACAGTCCCTTTTCCCATTGAATTTGTATAAGCACCACCAAAACTGGAGCCAAGGTTTCAAAAGGTAATGTTAACAGCAGGAACTATAATTTAATCACATCATACAACACTATGTAACATTCTATATTTTTGCCTGTTGATATGTAACATAGTTAAATTTATTACAAACATTATTTCCTAAGACTTACGGTATAAGTGCTCCTTTTCAAGTATTACCACTTAATAGTGTTTAATCTACAAGGTAACATTAGGTAAATCAATGATAAATGTATATAATGCAATACACTGTGCCACTTCTCCCTACCCTGTGTTAAGGTATTATTAACAAAATCAATTAAGAAAAAAACAAGACAACTATTATAACTGAAACAAGGCTATGAACATCACAGATGCATGTCTGAGTAGATAAACAGCATTTCCCCTTAACATGAAGGTCATTTTGTCAGAGACTCCTGTGTCTTTAGGCTAGCATTGTTTTAGCAGCAGCTAGTCTTCAGGACAAGATCAAAAATTTCAAGCAAAAAAGATGAGTTACTCTGAGAAAACATCAATCCACATTACTAATAAAAGAAGCAAACTGCTGGTTTCACCTTAACATAAAATCGGGTGTGTTCCCTTTCACATGTGATTTAGTTCATTTATGTGATGATAGCAAAGCTTTGGAGTTCTGTGGTACATCAATGAGATGGACTAATTTGTTGAGAAAGCTCTTATTTGTTTTAATATTTAAATTGTAACAATACAATAACTAGAAAAAGGTCAGTGCCTTCGTAGCTTTCAACCCCATCAATTTCCATTTGTTTTTCAAAATAAAGTTGCAATGAAATCTACGCTTCTGCAACAATAGTGCAATAAAGTATCCTTTCCTGAATAAAGGAATTGAGGTTTATCCCAGTAGAAGCTTTAAATAAGGTAGACTGTTGCCAACTATGTATCAATTCTGTTATGTTTGATATAAAATGTATCTGGAAAGCTTAAATTGTCTTGTAAATCTAATTCGGCTAAAGCTTCATGTAAGCAGCAATGGAAATGAACAGAAGTGCACTCAATATAAAACACTTTTCAAAACTACTCCAAAAAACAAATGACAAAAAGAGGTTAAGAACAACTGAACATCTGTTGTGTGTACCAGATGTAAAAGATGGACCCCGTGGTTACTTGCACTGTTTGAATTATGTGAAGGTAAAATTAAGACTTAGTCCACTTCCATCTCTCCGGAGGATTTAGTATGCTGTGAGCTGTCTTTTGTTGAATCTGATTTCGTTTCATTTCCACTCTGTCCATCCATTGGGCCATTGTGTTCACTATTAGCTTTTGCTTTGTCTTCAGGAACTTCTACTTTTGGTTTGGGCTTGTAAATGATGGGGTTACAGAAATTATCCAGTTCCTAAAGACACGAAGAAATTGATTATATTAAAATGATTACAGAACAAGTTACCATTAACTTTCTAAATTTCACATTAACTTTCTGAATTTTCACATAATTCCACCTTTCTGAATTTGTGTTAGCTCAGCCAGATAACCAACTGTTTTCTTCAAATGCCTCATGAAAGATTTACCTTCTTTGTTAGTATATGTCTGTGGCAGTCAAAAATTATTGAATCGTAAACAATTATTTTTTGTACTTAACCTTTCTAAAACTTGTTTCTTTATAATAATTCAAATATAGTTTACTTTGGCAGGAATAATTTTTAATTTTTCCTTTACATTATGTGTAATGCTTTGCTATGAGAATTACATCAAATAACACCTATTTCATAAATTGAAAATTTTCAACATTTATATGAAAACAATTCTAATAAATGGAATCATACAAATACACAAACAACTGTTTTTTTGTTTTTTTTGAAAATAGCTGAGTAGCCTCTTCTGTTGAGGGAAAAAGTGCCATGAAAGTAAACTGCAACTTAATAATTTAAATGAAACAATGTTCTTCAATTTCCTTGCTTTTTACGTACAAATAGAAGAACACTATACAAACACTACTCAAATTTAAAAACCTTTGAAGATCAATGTCACAAAGATTGGGGTAGGGACGGAAATATAGGGATTAACATCCTAGGGGGAATGTTTTAGCTGCAAACTGCTCTTGTCACACTCCACATCTCATCTCATTAGGAGTAAAATATATATTATAGCTTCTTGGCAAAACTTTGTTAGAATAAAAATATTTTTATTACGTATTTATTAAAAATACCAGCTTTTGTTAAAAAAAGAAAAAATCACATATCCCAAAACATACTGAATGATATTTTAAAAATCCCCTGAAATTCCATCTCCTACAAATAAAGAATATTAACCTTTGGTGGATATCCTTCTAGATGTATATTCATGCATACGCATACATATAAACACATCTATGAGCACACATATTTATACAAATGAACACATTTTATTTAGGTTTTGTAATTTAACTTAGCAATACACTGTATACATCTTTATATCTAAATAGATATCTCTATATGTAAAATGCTATATTAATGGCTGCATAGTGTTGTATGGATGCATCAATTTATTGATCTAGTTTCCTAGTGATAGGTATTTAGATGCCTTTTTTTTTAAAAATAGACAGGGTCCTGCTCTGTCGCCCAGCTGGAGTGCAGTGGCACGATTGTAGCTCACTGCTGCCTCAAATTCCTGGGCTCAAAGGAGCCTCCTGCCTCAGCCTCCTGAGTAGCTGGGACTACAGATATGCGCTACTACGCCCAGCTGATTTTTGTATTTTTTGTAGAGACAGGGTTTCGCCATGTTGTTTATGCTGGTCTCTAACTCCTGGGTTCAAGCAGTCTGCCTTTCTCAACCCCCACAAAGTGCTGGGATTACAGACATGAGCCACCACGCCTGGCCAACATTTTCATTGGCAGTGTTTTTTAAACTGAAAAGTTTATCTCGGAATAAGATTTTACCATGAAAATTTATACACTTCAAACTAGGTCAAAGACAGACTTATACTGAAAAATTCTGTAATGAAGACTTAGAGGTCTCATCCAACCTATAAATCTGAAATACTTAATCAGAAGTTGCCACATTGCTTTTATTTCATTCTATATTACTCTTGAAGTTTAAAAACCAGCCTTATATGACAAATTAAATCAATTACCCCATACCTAAAATCTTAATTTTTTTAACTAAATAAAAAAATAGCCTTAAATTTCTGTTCTTCTAAGCTCTTCTGCAAGCTGATTATTTGCCAAAGTATGACTCCCATTAAAAAATTTTAATCCTTGAAACCAGTAAAAAGGCAATTTCGTAAACTTCTTACCTTTGACTTTGCTACTATTTCTGAAACTTTTACCACAGGATCTTGAGTGAGACTTAGTTTGTTTTGTGTATTCATCTTACTATTCAGCCAACTCATGGCATCACTGATATATTTTTCAACCTTTTCCATTTCACCAGGATCCAGATGGTCATATCTTTCATCCTATTTAAAAAAAAAAAAAAAAAAAAAAAAAAAGCTTGACTGCATGTAATGATTTTTCAGGTAGCACCAGTTTATTAATAATTTCTACTTTTAAAATTTAGACTCTTATTGACTGTATACCTCAAATGTATTCATCTGAAGAAACCACATACAAATAACACAGAACTGAAGAGAATGGGATAAAAGATAAAATCAGTGTGAGTTTAAAAAGGAAAGGTTCTCTGAAGAAATCAGGTTTGGGAAAGAATGACTACTAAGGAATACTCATGGAGAAAGCACTTAGCCAAGAAAGAAGCTGCAACGAAATGGAATGTGTAAAGGAGAAATAAGGCGAACAAGGCATATAGCAAACTAGACACAAAATTATGAATATATAACAGAAAAGTATGTTAAATTCTTGATTAGAAAAATGACAAAATTCTTTCTGAAAAAGAGAAACTGCAGTTGTCACATGTAATAGACAACCAAGTAGTCATGGTTTAGATTAGTAGTGATAGAATCAGAAAGAAATGGCAATGAACACATAGAAAGAGAATCTTCTGATGGATTACAGTTTGGACACAGAATATAAAGGGAAAGAGAATGTAAGAACACTCCAAAGAAGTGGGAGGATGGTGACGCCATTTTTAAAGCCATAAAGCTATATATATGAAGAAAAAAAACCCCAAACAAACAAAAAACCCATAAAGTTCCCTCAGATACCCAAGTCCTCTTTCTGTTTGTATGATCAGAAATTATGCATCAATCGTCTGACTCTGTTTCTAGGTTGCCACATTTTTTTGAATTTCTTCCTATGTCATGGATCACTTTTTAAGTTTCTTTTGCCAGTTCATCCTCATTCATCTCTCTACCCACATGCTTTAAAAAAAAAATGCTTATGTTTCAAACACCTGATTATGTCCCCACCTCCTCTTCCCAGTTTTCTTCATCTCAGCAAATGGAAACTTCATTCTTTCAGGTCAAAATTCTTGGAGTCATTTTCAACTTATTTGTGATAGATTTACATCAAATCTATCAGGAAATCTTAAAAACATCTACCTTCAAAATAAATGGAAAAATCTGACCACTTCTTGGCTCCCCAACCCTACTCTCTGGGTTCGAGCCTCCATCATTTCTTGCTGGTATTATTCTAATAATGTCTTAATCTGTCTCTCTGCCTCCAGATCCTTAAAAAAAAAAAAAGCCAAATGTTATTACTCCTGTGCTCAAAAACCTCCAACAGCTTCCTATCTCAGAGTAAAACCCAAACTTTTACAAGGGCCAACAGACCCATTTATGATCTGGCAACTGCCACACTTACCCCTGTTTTCAACCACACTGACCTTGCTGTTCCTCTAACATGTTCTCCCCTTGGTGTTTTGCAACTGCAATTCTTTGTCTAGAACATTTCTCTTCCAGTTATTACATATCTTTGAGTTTTCACTTCTTCATTTCTCTCCTAACATGTGTATCACCTTATTAGTACACCCTTCTGACAAACTTCTACCAACTCTGGCAGTCCTTTACTTTTTCTTCAGCTTTTTATTACTATCTGATATAACTTACAGTAATTTATTGTCCACCTTTCACTATTGAAGCATATTAAAAACAAGTTCAATGTTTTGTTTGACACTATAGTTCAATCACCTAGAAAATAGCCTAGCACATAATAAAAACTCAAATGTTTGAGCAAAAGTGAAGTCTTGCCTTGTGTGGGATAATATCTTAAACCTGTATATTGAAGAAGATAGCTAAAGCCTGGGGAGAACTGTGCCACTAGTAATTATACCAGATTTAAAATATTCTTGGTGTTTTCATTGGGTTGTTTCTTCTTTCTTACTTTTTCATTATCCTTACATTATATCTGTGCCTATAAGATTGAACACTGATATTAACAGGCATATTTACAATCAATATCTGAATTTTTCCTTTAGGTTTGCTGGACTGCAGTTTTTGTTTCACAAAACTCAAAAATCTCTTATTTCTAAAATAAGTAACTCTTTTCCATTTTGTGTAGTGGGAAGCAATATAGTTGCTGAGAATTTGTATGTTGATGTCAGACTGGTTAGGTTTGAATGTTGATTCCATCATTAACTACTTGGGTAAACCTCAGTAAGTTGCTTAAGCATTTCTGTTTTCTTAGTTGTAAAATAAAGATAACATTAACTTTGTACAGGATATATCCTGGTGAGATAATCCACATAAAGTACTTAAAATTCATGACATGCTCAATAAATGTAAGCTATTTTCACATGTTTGAATATTTCTGGTGTTGGTCTCTTCTTCCTACTAATGCACATTTAACATCAATGACAAAAACTAGGGATTACAGAGAATATTTCCTTAGAGTAGGGATCAAAAAACTTGTACCATCAGCTAAATCCAGCCACTGCTTATGATTTTTTAAATAAAGTTTTTGGGAACACAGCCATGTCCATTAGTTTGCATATTGTCTATGGTACTTTTGTGCTACAATGGCAGATATGAATAGCTGTATAGATACGTAAAAACTGTAAAGCCTAAAATATTGTCTTAAAAAAAGTCTGATAACTACTGATTTAGAGGAAACAAAACAATAAGCTTAATTTTCTCAAATTTTATGGTTATATCTAAATGGAAATATCATCTGTATAACTACATATTTGAGACTTAAAGACAGTGGAAAGATTAAGGTTATATAGATTTGAATATGTTTATAAAAGAATAAAGCATACAGGAGATTATGGATGACTAATGGACTGGAGGACAAAAAGCAACTAAAAGAAAAATGAGCCAAGAAACAAAATAATGGCTAGCAGAGTCCAGTCTCAAAGAGGCCCATAATTTAAAAAAAAGTCAAAGAGGTCCTCTTTTTCACTACATAAAAATGAAATCGCTAAGAAGAAAACAATGGATTTGGTCACTGGGTTATTTTATAATGTAGTTTCAGGAAATTCTAAAAGATAAAAGCTCCGTACCTTCACTGTATTTCAAATGTATCAGAATCCTTAAGTGAAATTCTCCAATAAAAAAGTAAGTTTTAAATTTGGTATACAGTCTCTGGAAATTGATAGCTACAACTGCTATAGCTTTGTAGCTGAGAACTTTTAGATTTGCCCCATTCTATGTACCATGCACATGCCATCATCAACAATTGGCTTTATGAATTCAATACCTTGTTTCTATAAGCTTCTATCACTTTCATGACAAGTTGGATCTTTTTTCCCAAGTCATTTAAGGCTTTTGGTCTCTCTTCATGCTCCATGTACTTCATTTGAATAGGCTGGCCATATTTCTGTCAACATGAGAAATTTTTAAAGAAGAAAAATTGTTATTATTTGAGTTTTAACAGAAAACTTTTATAGGGCCCTTATAGGATGATAAATAGAAAAGATGGACAGATAAAAATATGTCCCCTCTTATTTTCCTATATGGAAGCGAGTTCCAGTAGCTACTTCCTCAATCCTACACATGGATGCCTTCCTCACACCTTATCTCTTTTTCTCACTCATTAAGATTACATCTTAGCTTCTTCAATCCGAAATCCCAATCAAAACTTTAATTCCTTAAAAGCTGGGTGTTAAAACTTTGTAGAACTATTAAAATAAGAAAACCATAAAAACTATACTGCATGCAGAATTTGTAGATTTGAAACTTGGTATCAAATACTCAAAACCATAATATACCCTCTATGTACAACATAATTACTGGGACTGATAATTATTATCAACTAAACATTATTTGTATATTTAATCAGTAAAATGAGTACTGTAGTATATTTAGGTTTTTCCCCTACATGTCTTGGATTAAAGAGTTTCTAAATGTTAAAACAGACTGTAGTTTTGGGAAGGGGAGCACATTAGAAGGATAAAATAACTATTTTCTTTTAAATTCTTTATATACTTAAATAAAAATCGGCTTATTTTAGAACAATTTTAGATTTACAGAAAACTTAAAAGGAAATTATACAGAGAGCAAGCACCAGATGCTTCTCTATGCTTTTCTCTAATGTTAGCATCTTAGGATACATTTGTCAAAACTAAGAAACTACCACTGGAGCATTACTATTAACTGAACTACAGTCTTTATTCAGAGTTCATTATCATCTGTTCCAGGATACCATTACTAAATTTGGTCTATTCATATCATATTCTTTGTAGTTTAAATGTTTTTGAAAGGGAAGCAAGTAGTGCTTCTTTTTTTTTTTTCCATTGGGACAGGGTCTTGCTGTGTCACCTAGGCTGGAGTGCAATGGCAACAGCTTACTGTAGCCTCAAACTCCTGGGTTCAAGTCATCCTCCTGCCTCAGCCTCCCAACCTGGAACTACAGGCACATACCACTGTGCCTGGCTAATTTATTTTTTTGTAGAGATGGGGTCTTGCTTTTTTGCTCAAGGCTGGTCTTAAACTCCTGGCTTCAGGTGATTCTCCTGCCTTGGCCTCTCAAATTGCCAACATTACAGAAAAAGTAAAACTTGTGAAAACTTCTGTAATATTAATTTCTATGGCTACTTATATATTTGAAGCAGAAGAACCCATGATAGGAACTGCTGGGATTTCCAGTTATTTCTACTGGCCTCTGCTGCTTGGCTTGTGTTTCTTTTTGAGAAGGAGTTTCACTCTCGTTGCCGAAGCTGGAGTGCAATGATGCGATCTCAGCTCACTGCAACCTCTGCCTCCTGGATTCAAGCGTGTCTCCTGCCTCAGCCTCCTGAGTAGCTGGGATTACAGGTGCATGCCACCATGCCTGGCTAATTTTTTGTACTCTAAGTAGAAATGGGATTTTACCATGTTAGCCAGGCTGGTCTGGAACTCCTTACCTCAGGTGATACACCCACCTCGGCTCCCAAAGTGCCGGGATTACAAGTGTGAGCTACTGAGCCTGGCCGGCTTGTGTTTCTTTTAGGGAGATAGGGATTAAAAACCACCAAGAAGACATGGTAAAGCCCAGTTTTGCTATCATAAACTTAGGTTTTCTAATTATTTCCTTTGGAAGTAATTTGTTGGCATGAAGGTAATTTTTTGCACAATATTAACTTCTTTTAAGTTGAGTAACTTCTTTTGCATACCCTCCCCCACCTCATGCCTGTCCCAAGTTGTAAAGGGCCATCTTTTCCCATATTCTAAAAATCCTTGTTAATGTCATCATGTAGCATCTATGTAATCCCTTGCTACTCAAAGAATGGTTCGGGGACCAGCAGCATCAGCATCACTTGGAAGCGTGTTAAAAGGGGGTCCACCTTGTATCTACTGAATCAAAATTTCCATTTCAGTAAGCACCCAGGTAATTCATACACACATTAAAGAACTGCTATGATCCATACTAAGAAGGAATGACTGAAAATTTCCTTCATCCTTCCAATATAGACTTTTTTTTTTTTTTTTTTTGAGATGGAGTCTCGCTCTGTCGCCCAGGCTGGAGTGCAGTGGCGCAATCTCAGCTCACTGCAAGCTCCCTCCCGGGTTCACGCCATTCTCCTGCCTCAGTCTCTTGAGTAGCTGGGACTACAGGTGCCCGCCACCATGCCCGGCTAATTTTTGTATTTTCTTTTTTTTTTTGGTAGAGACGGGGTTTCACCGTGTTAGCCAGGATGGTCTCGATCTCCTGACTTGGTGATCTGCCTGCCTCGGCCTCCCAAAGTGCTGGGATTACAGGTGTGAGCCACAGCACCCAACCCAATATAAACTTTTAATCTTTTAAGGTATTTTTTCCAGATTTGGTAGCAAATATGGAGAAAGGAGTCAACAGTGATCTTTCCCTAAAATAACACCACTGACCTAAAAAAGGAGATTTTGTGGCCAAGTCTCCTTATTTGTGAAAGGACGTTAAGATTCAAGAGCAGTGATACTATTTTGTAAGTCCTTGGCTGGTCAGGTATCCCCATGAGCTACACTGTGAAAATACAACAGGCCACTGTAGTATTACTCCCTAACATCAGACAGTTAAGAGTCAGAGGAGCAGGGGAAGAGGATGACTCCCTTAATGGATAAGAAAGGGTCAAGATGATATACTTATCGCTTCTTAAAGACATACCAGTAATATATAACTTGTGCAAAAGTAACACTGATCATCTATAAACATTTATATTTTGACATTATGACTACACAATATCTGATTTCAATTATGTAGCACTGCTTGCCTCTCAAAATGCTTTTAAAATTAGAAAATTTCCTCTTATACATTTCTGATTTAGTAATTTTTCATGTACTTACTAAAAACATACCGATCCAGCAATCTCACTACTGTGTATATATCCAAAGAAAATAAAATCAGTATGCCAAAGAGATATCTGCACTCCACATTCACTGCAGCATTATTCACAATAGCCAAAATACAGAATCAATGTAAGTGTCCATCAATTAAATGATGGACAAAGAAAATGTGGTATGCATACACAATGGAATACTATTCAGCCTTAAAAAGAAGTAGATCCTGCCATTTGAGACAATTTAGATGAACCTGGAGGACATTACGCTAAGTGAAATAAGCCAGGCACAAAAAGACAAATACTGTATGATCTCAAAGGTTGACTCTAAAAAAGGTAAACTCTTAGAAGCAGATAGAAGAATTGGTGGTTATCAGGTGGTATGATGGAGAGCTATTGGTCAAAGGATACAACATTTCAATTAGACAAGAGGAGTAAGTCCAAGAGATCTATTGTACATATATACATAACAATATACTGTACATTTGAAAATTGCTTGAGAGAGTAGATTTTAAGTGTTCTCCCTCCCAAAGAAACATATGTGAGGTAACTCATTTGTTAAATAGTTTGACTTAGCCATTCTACAATGTGTGCATAATCAAAACATGTCGTACACCATATATACAATTTTCCCCTCAATTAAAAAATTAAAAATTAATAGAACATACACTGTGCTCTTACACCCTAATTTTTAGAAAAAATTACTGATTTACACTAACATGGACTTTAAAAAAATGTACCTTTAGTTCTTGAAGCTTATCCACATAAACTTGTTTAGGTTGGTCCTCTCCATCTTCATAAAGCCAATTTTCTGTGTCTTCCAATATTACAGACAGTTTATTCATGTCCTAGTAATATATTTGAGAGACACTAATTAAAAATACTTTCCTAAGAAATAAAAGTCATCATTGGGCCCAGTGCAGTGCCTCATGCCTGTAATCCCAACACTTTGAAAGGCCAAGGTGGGAGGATCGCTTGAGCCCAGAACCAAGAGACCAGCCTGGGTGATATGGCAAAATCATGTTTCTACAACAAATTAAAAAATTAGCCAGGCGTGACGGCACGTGCCTGTATTCCCATCTACTTGTGAGGGTGAGGTGAGAGGATTGCTTGAGCCTGGGAAGTAGAGGTTGCAGTGAGCTGAAATCGTGACACTGCACTCCAGCCTGGGTGACAGAGCTAGATGCTGTCTCAAGTAAATAAATAAAAAGTAAAAATTATGGAAGGACAGAATGTTTTTCAAGTATAAAATGTTACATTTCAAAATTTTCTAACTTCTTATTCAAAAATATGTTTTTAACCATACTTCTGCAACTTGCAAAAATAACTAAGAACCTTCCCCATATGGGCCCAAGATTGGAAACAATAACAACATTTGGTACATTTATTTATGTAATTTGTACTAGCATTCTCAAGTAAACATTTAAATAGTCCTCACAAAAAATTACAGAATTTAGACTTACTTCTGGAGTGATGAATTTTTCATAGACAGTGCCCAGCCTGTCTCTAAAATCATATACATATTCTTCAACGGCATTCTTAGCATCATTTCTTTCTTTCTCTAACTTATCTTGCATAATCATCTTCCCCTATTCAAAAAGCTTCAGATTAGTTGTCATAAGAATACGCATTAGGGAAACAGAAATCAAAACCACAATGAGATACCACTTCACACTCACTAGGATGATTACAATAAAAAAATAAGTATTCATGAGGATGTGGAGAAAGTGAAACCCTTGTACACTGCTGAGAGGAATGTAAAATGCTGCAGCCACTATGGAAAACGTTTTGGCTGTCCCTCAAAATGCTAAGTGCAGAATTTCAATTTCACTCCTAGATGCACCCACAAAAAAATTGAAAGCAGAGACTTGAACAGATATTTTTATGTCAATGTTCACTGCAGCATTATTCACAATAGCCAAAAAGTAAAAACAACCCAAATGCACACTAATAGATGAACGAATAAAAAAAGTATATAAACGCAATGTAGTATTTTATTTCATTTTAAGAAGAAATGAAGTTATGATACGTGCTGAAACAAGGTGAATCTTGAAGTCATTATGCCAAATAAGCCAGACACAAAAGGACTAACATGATTCTTATCTATTGATAACTAGGCAATTCACAAAGACAGAAAGTAGGGGACTGGGAGAAGGGAGGAAAGCAAGTTATTATAGAGTTTACGTTTGGGGTGATGGAATTGTTTTGAAAACAGACAGTGGTGATGGATGCACAATACAGTGAATGTAATTAAAGTCATTGAATTACACACTTAAAAATGGTTATAATAGCAAATTTCATGTAAAAATTTAATGTAGTATACCAAAAACCACTGGATTGTATACTTTAAATGGGTTATGATATGTACATGTATCTCAATAAAGCTGTTAAAAAACAAAAGAAAACATAACCTATGTCATTCTACATACTCAGGTTAAAATCCTAGGTTCCCTATTTACTATCTTGAGATAGGAGAAAAATCATTTAAACATAAGTTTTCTTATCCTAAAACAGACGGCATAATTCCATCTAACTCATAGGGCTGCTAATAAGGTTGAGAGAATTCATGTCAAATATTTAGTTAAATGTTTGACACATAACTGGTACTGAATAAAAGCCTTGTGGGGTGGATATGGTATAGTTGTTGTCATATTGAGCTTTGGAGAACAATCACCTGGATCCAAATCTAAAGGGTATTTCTGATCCTGGGTTATTTAATCTACTTGTGTCTCAGTTTCCTCACCTGTAAAATGTAGTTCTCTAACAAAACCTACACTTCATAGGTTTGAGGGTATAAATAAAAAGTATTTATAGATGTTAGTTTATGATGAACAAAAGCAAAGAAATAACCTGAAGATTATAATACTTGAGCAAAATTTTCACTTTAATAAAAACATGTAAACATAAGAATCCCTTTATAAACTACCATGTATTCATATTTGTGAACTGAAAATGAGATATTCAAAAGTTAAGAAAATCTCATTTTATATACAAAATTTGCTATAACCGTGCTTCCCTACAATTCATTCCTTTGGGAAAGTTTTTCTCAAGACACACAAATTCCAAATTATTCAGGATCTCCAGGAATGCTTGCTTCACATAAAATGCAGCTGTTAACAATTAATGAATAGATGATATAGGTAGGTACTACAAAAGCAAGCATTGTAAAGTCAGAAGACTGATCTTTTAATGCAGGCCAAGCTTGTAAAAATTAGGAACTACCACTTAAATGCAAAGTTACAAAATATAAATTACTTCTTACACAGATACTGGTAAAGAAACAACACTCATTTCCTCTAGAGACTGTAACTTAAACATGCAAATAGAAAAGAACATGTAAGAAAATGTCAAGAATGACAAAGATTTTAAAAAAATTATTTAATGGATGTCAGAAAACATTTTGAATAGAGATATAATCTTTAAGGACAACACAGGAGAAGAGGGGAGCAGCTAATATTTCCCCATATGTTGTCTGCTGGGTGTCATTGTTAAAGACAGGATAAAAGGAAGAATCAATTTCAGAAGTCTTTCCCTATAGAGGAGGCAATACATGTTTTTTATGCAACTAAGATGAAAGCTACACAGTACATAAGGCATAAATACAGCTCAGTATTTTGTAAAAAATAAAGCAGTTTAGTAATTTACTTAATATAATTCCTTAGGAGTTATAAACTAGTGCCCTAAATTTTGGAGATAATCATTGACTTCTACAAAATATCAGAATAAATTACCACCTATTTCAACATCAACTCAGATTTACATACTTCATTTTCAATGTAGCTGTTGAGAAGATCTTGGCCCAGTTGTCTACATAGGCTACTCTGGATTGGTAGATCAATACTTTTGACTTTTCCTTTTTTAAGTGTCTGATTTAATCGGTCTTGTTTGTCTGAGACAGCTGACTGCAAATCCAAAAGAGAAGTATAAATTTCTAAAATTAACTTAAAAATAGATTTAAGAGGTAAAACAGAAAGTAAAATCAAAACGATTGTGATCTGTTATATTTATTTTCAAGTACTACCTTAAGACTGATGGTATTTTGTAGTCTGGGTATGTTAAATCCTAGTTTCTATATTAAAATATTGGGTTGGAAATGCAAAGCAAAACTAAAATGAGTAGCTACTTCTCACCCATTACGGTGGCTATAATAAAAAAAAAAAAATAAGTGTTGGTGAGGATGTGGGGAAACTGCAACCTCTCATACATTGTTTGCAGGATTGTAAAATGTTGCAGCCGTTCTGGAAAACCCTTGGGAAGTTCCTCAAAATGTTAAAGATGACAATATTAACAAAACAATGTTAACAAAAATGTTAAACAATTATGACCCAGCAATTCCATTCCTAGGTATATGCCCAAGAAAAATGAAAATACAGACCCCTGCAAAACTTGTACATGATTGTTCATAACAGCATTATTCATAATAGTAAAAAAGTGAAAATAACCCAGATGTCTATCAATTGATAGATGGCTAAATAAAATGTGGTATGTATTCATACAATGTCGTATTATTCAGCCATAAAATGGAATAGTGATATTTCCTACAACCTGGATGAACCTTGAAAACACTATGTTTGGTGAAAGAAGCCAGTCACAAATAAGCACATACTGTATAACTATATGTATATGAAATGTTCACAATAGGCAAATCTATTGCCTATTCCCTATGGCTGGCAGGGAGAGGGTTGAAGGGAAATGGGAAGTCACTGTTAATAGATACAAGGCCTCTCTTTGGGATGATGAAAATGTTCTAAAATTGTGATCATGGTTGCACAACTGAATATACTAAAAACCGTACACCTAATTGGATGAATTGAATATGTAAACTAAATCTCAATAAAGCTGTTCAACAATTAAAATTTTGAAAAATGCCAGAAAAAAAGTTTCCAGGTTTTAAATAACTTTAGAATCTAAGATTTAAAATTAAATCTTTATAATCTCTGAGAAATGAATCTATTTGGCTAACCTGCATAGATTAAATTCTATGCAGGTTAGAAAAATCTGTTGAAGATGACAGCTTAAGAGTTATAACTACATTCATCTGGGTGACTGGGGCAAGGTCTCTCCCTTCTGTCTTATTAGCAATCGCTGTCTTAGAAAAATAATTACTCTCAATAAATCATTTATCCTTTAACATTTTATTTCTGAAAGTATTAATTTTTGCACATAGGAAAATATTTTATGATATACTTAAGAGTGGTTAATTCTGAGATACAGAGTACAGCTAATATAAGTTTTCCTCATATAGCTTGTTCCATCTCATATTTTTCTGAAATGATTTTTTTCACTTAAAGTTAAAATTTTAACTTATGTATTCATACTTTAGAAATACAATGCAGTTATTGGTGAAGCATGAGAAATAATGAATTAAGGAAATAAGGTAAAGAATTTAGGCAATTTTATTGTTGGGTTCTTTGATAAAAGGTTTTTTTTTTTTTTTTTTAATAAGTTCAAGGGCACACGTGCAGGTTATATAGGTAAACTCATGTCACAGGGGCTTGTTGTACAGATTATTTCACCACCCAGGTATTAAGCCTAGTACCCGTTAAGGGGAGGGATCCTCTCCCTCCCTTCCACCCTCCACCCTCCACCCTCCAATAAGCATCAATGTTTGTTGTTCCCCTCTATGTGTACATGTGTTCAAATGAGATGAAAAAAAAAAGTTAATGAAAAATGTATCTTTTTTCCTACCAAAAAAAAGTTAATGAAAAATGTATCTTTTTTCCTACCAAAAAAGGTAATTTTGCTCATGTTGTTAGGGTTCATTTTTTAAAAACACAACTCTTAATAAATCATTAAATTATACTTATTCCAGCTATCAGCTTTCTATACTTTCTCACAGTTCTAAAATCAAAAATATCAAGTGCATTAAAAGAAACCATTATAAAATACAATAATTCAAAATATAAATTTCAAAAAGACACAACTATAGAAAAAGTAAACCAAACCTTTGTTTTGGCTCCTGTATGATCAATTTCCTCTTCTGGGGTGTGTTCCGCATGACATTTTTGTTGCCCTCCTTCTTCTTGGTCAACCTGCATTTTATCCTAGAAAGAAAATACATAACTGATAATATATGCAGTGTCTTTTTTTTGTTTTAAAAATGTAAACTGCATCTTAGAGTTCAAGCTTGTTTTGAAATGTAAAATGTAGAAACAGTTAAGTAGAAGCTCATTTTTCAAACGAGAATTGCTACAAATAAACAGATTAACAGGTAAGTAAAGTGGAAAGATCTATTTGATGCTATGGGATAAATCTTGTTTGATTTGTCTATGGCTAACTAATTGCAAAATACATGGAAAATTGTTCTCAATTCAAATTTACA
Source organism: Chlorocebus sabaeus (assembly GCF_047675955.1). NCBI lineage: Eukaryota > Metazoa > Chordata > Mammalia > Primates > Cercopithecidae > Chlorocebus > Chlorocebus sabaeus. Next base: position 78,810,764 of record NC_132910.1, on the reverse strand, counting down.
AATAAAGATTCACAAAAGCTTACAAAAAAAAGAGAACACTCAAGGGTTGGGGGCTAGGGGAGGGATAGCATTAGGAGAAATACCTAATGTAGATGACGGGTTGACAAGTGCAGCAAAGCACCATGGCACGTGTATACCTATGTAACAAACCCGCATGTTCTGCACATATATCCCAGAACTTAAAGTTATAATAAAAATAAATAAAAAAGAGAACATTCAACTTGGTATGAAAAATGTTTATAAATAACACAAGAAAATAAAATGAAAAAGATACAAAATCTATGAATTACACAAATACAATACCATATCTTTAAATTGTAAAATGTAAAATAATTAGAAATACCCACTCTGAGTTTTGATATAAATTAATGAAAATTAATCAAATTAATCAAAACTCAAAGTGGGTGTTTCTAAATTATTAAAAGGTATACTTTTAAGATTTTTTTTCTTTTTACGTCTAAAAACCAAACTTTCTACCAATAAAATCTCCAAAATGAACTCTCCACTTGGCAAATAATCCCATATATATAATAGATTTTTTTGGTCACCTTTTTTTTTTTTTTGAGACGGAGTCTCGCTCTGTCACCCAGGCTGGGGTGCAGTGGCCGGATCTCAGCTCACTGCAAGCTCCGCCTCCCAGGTTTATGCCATTCTCCTGCCTCAGCCTCCCAAGTAGCTGGGACTATAGGCGCCTGCCACCTCGCCCGGCTAGTTTTTTGCATTTTTTTTTAGTAGAGACGGGGTTTCACCGTGCACCATGTTAGCCAGGATGGTCTCGATCTCCAGACCTCGTGATCCGCCCGTCTCGGCCTCCCAAAGTGCTGGGATTACAGGCTTGAGCCACCGTGCCCGGCCTTTTGGTCACCTTCTTAATCCTATCTGTCACCATCCTCCTGAAGAAAGTTTGAAATGTAGGAATCAGCATAATTTAGGTCTTCAACTACATCTAGAATTAAGCAAATCTGTAATACCCAGAAAGCTATCTTGAATAAAAGTTTATTTCTGCCAAAGAGGAGCTAATTTTTTTTTTTTTTTTTTTTGTAGTTAAAAGGTCAATTATTCTTTGGGAGGTTGAGGCAGGCAGATCACGAGGTCAGGAGCCTGACCAACATGGTGAAACCCCTACTAAAAATACAAAATACTAAAAATACAAAAATTAGCCGGGCATGGTGGCGTGTGCCTGTAATCCCAGCTACTCAGGAGGCTGAGGCAGGAGAATTGCTTGAACCTGGGAGGTGGAGGTTACAGTGAGCTGAGATCGTGTCACTGCACTCCAGCCTGGGTGACAGAGCAAGACTTCGTCTCAAAAAAAAAAGAAAAAAGAAATCAATTATTTCTGATATTTCAACTGCCCTCCCCCACCTTACAACCTCCCCAACCCTGTTGATAGGTAAGATAAGTGAAAAAAGTGATAAAGTGTTGAGTTATTAACTCTAACTTTTGTATTACTCAGAAAAAAATGCTAAGGGTCACAATGCCTTATCACTTAGAATTTTTATATTTATTGAAAGAGCTCTTCTATTGTTTATGTATTTGTATCTCTCATAGAGAAAAGGAAAATAAACCAGATTAAGTAGTTATTTCTAAAATTTCTTCACATTCAGAATCCAACTCTTCTGAATCACTTAATCCAGCTGTTAATGTATATTTCTATACAATATCATTCTATGTGTCATCAGGAGTATAAATGACCCAGCATTTGTTTAAAAGTTGCTCTAATATGGTCTCTAGTGTTTTCTTATAAGTCACTAATACCTATTGTACAAGACTTATGACTGTATCTTTATCACAACCTGTTTTCAAACAACCAGGACTCATATTCCTTCCTTGAATGCTCCTTAAATGGTTTGTTCACTAAAATGTCAAGAGGTTGCCAACTACCTAGTCATGCCACTAGGAATTTCAACCGAGTTAACAGACGCACAGGTGATGAGAAGTATCTCATGACTATTGTGATGGTCAACAGCAAATATAAGATGTTAGCATTTGCAAGACTCATTAAGATACATTTAAAAGCAGAAAATTACACATCTTAAAATGGATATGAAATGCTAATAAACTGTTAATTCTTTGAAATGATTTAAAAATGTTTATAGAAATATTATCAATAGTGGGATAATTAATGGAAGTGCCTCTAGACTCTGGCTTCCCTGACAGATTTTAAACTCCATGAGAGTTGAAACCATCTTTCTGTTTGCTGCTATGGCCAAGCATACATTTTAGGTACTCACAGCTATTTGTTAAATAAACATAAAGCACTTAAGAAACAAATCTAGATACTATCATGAACTGTAAGGTTTTACCCGATTTGTCGCTTGATTTGCCCTCTCAATTTCACTTTTTTTTCCGGCTATTCCCCCATTCTCCACACCTATATCCTATACACCAACAACTCTTCTATTTGTTACAACAACAAAAATGAAGGCCTTCCTGTCTCAGTACCTTTCTATTTGTTATTCACTCTGCCTGGACAACTACCTACCTACTCCTTACCCTTAAACTGCCTTTTGCATCCTTCAGACTAGCTTACCTGTTTCTTTCTAAGTGGTTTCCTCATCACTATCACTTAATTCCCACTACACATCCCATTTCCTTTATGTTTATATGCTATCTTTTTGCTTCATGCCTGTTCTCTCCCACTAGACTGTAGGTTACAGATGGGTGGCAACCTTTTCAATCTTGTTTAATCACTGTATCCCTAGTGCACAGAAGAGTCCTGGCTACACATAATCAAATATTTTGAATTAAACAAATAAACAGAAGTAGATAAAGAACCCAAATGGTCAACAATTGGGAAATAGTTAAACTGTGGTACATTAGTAAGATGAATAGCATATAGTTTCTTTGATCCCTGGGTTTTGTGATATAGTTTTAAGATGTGATAATTTTTCTTTTTTTTGAGGACTGTGTTGTCCAGGATGGACTCAAACTCTGGCCCCAGCGTCCTGAGTAGCTGTAACTATAGGCACAAACCAAAGTACCCGGGGCTTGATGTAGTAATTTTTTAGTAAGTACCTGGAGCCTGATGTGGTAACTTCTTAGTAAGTACCCAGGGCTTGATGTGGTAATTTAATATGCCCCTGTATTAAATTATACCTACAAGAGAGGGGTCAATTTTCTCACACATCATTATATTGAAGTCAGCAAGCTCTATTGTGATTTTTCAGGAAAATCAATGCTATTTTAATTTTGAATTAGAAAATAACACATATAAAATAATCTTTCACAAACTGACCCTCATAGGAAAAAAAAGGCTCCTGCTGATGTTCACTGGTTTATGTCTGGGCCTCTTTATCTACCTCGGAGCCAGCAATACCATCAGCTAGGATAGAGTAAAAAGAAGAACTTATTATCTTATTATTCCCCACCCCTTGAAATTTAAACAATTAGCTTCCAGAGTCTTTGAATTGGTTTACTTTTTTGAGGGGAAGGGGAGACTACTTTATAATGGTATTTAAGTCTTTAAACTTCCAAATACAGAATTAAAGACAAAAATCCTAGAGAGAACAATTAAGAAAGTGCACAGGCCGGGCGTGGTGGTTCACACCTGTAATCCCAGCACTGTGGGGGGTAGAGGCTGGCAGATCACAAGGTCAGGAATTTGAGACCAGCCTGACCAACATGGTGAAATCCCATCTCTACTAAAAATACAAAAATTAGCCAGGCGTGGTGGCATGTGCCTGTAATCCCAGCTACTAGAAGGGTGAGGCAGGAGAACTGCTTGAACCTGGGAGGTGGAGGTTGCAATGAGCCGAGATTGCACCACTGCACTCCACCCTGGGCGACAAAGTGAGACTCCGTCTCAAAAAAAAAAAAAAAAAAAAAAGAAAAAAAGAAAAAAGTCTACAGAATATTTTCAACACAGTGTATTCAGCATCATCACTTTTATTAGCAAGGAAAAGAAAATAAATTACAATTTATTCAATATTTATTATATTAGCTGTGGTAGGGATTTAAAAGATTTAGGCTGGACATGGTGGCTCAAAAAAAAAAAAAAAATACATGAATGTGCTCACCAACAATGACAAGTATATGACTGATCTGTGTTAGTTACCTTTTTCTTTTGATTACATACATTGTAAAAGAAATATTAAGGAACACATCACCTATCCAGAAAGTCCTTGTATGGGAACCTCAACTGCCTGCAAATGTTCTAGCAAGTCAAAGACTATCATAAGCAGGTAAGTCTCTGAGTAACCAAAGCAGAAGTCATAAATCCATGCACTTTATTCACATGTGAACCCACTTAGTTCACATACAGAAATCATCCTTTAAAGTTTGGTTAATTGAATTTCCAGCTCACAAACAGAAGCAGCAAATAAGAAATGCCAGGGGAAGTATAAGATGGGTGCCATACTATTCTTGTTGTATTTTCAGTTCCTAGGATTCACTAATATTATATTAAAAAAATTAAAGGTTTCAGCAGAAATACTTAAAAGATAAACGAGCCGGGTGCAGTGGCTCACGCCTATACCCCCAGCACTTTGGGAGGCTGAGGTGGGTGGATCACGAGGTCAGGAGATCGAGACCATCCTGGCAAACAGTGAAACCCCGTCTCCACTAAAAATACAAAAAAATTAGCCAAGTGTGGTGGCACACGCCTGTAGTCCCAGCTACTTGGGAGTCTGAGGCAGGAGAATCGCTTGAACCCATGAGGCAGAGGTTGCAGTGGGCCGATCGCATCACAGCACTCCAGCGTGGGCGACAGAGTGAGATTCTGTCTCAAAAAAAAAAAAACTAAAAAAACACAAAGATAAATGATTATAAACACCTGGTCTTAGAAGGCATACAAAGCACTTCCAATTTCAGTAAAAATAAATTTTAATAGATTAAATTTACATATCTAAGTTATTGTGGATTATAATTTGAAATGTTAACTTTTCACCATTATGTTAATTTATGAAAAACTATCTTCACTAACAGATAAAGACATTTCCTCTTCCTCAATTCAAATAAGAAAGCGATTACAAAATGATACATGGAAAGAGTGAAAGAAAAAACCATAGTCCTTAAATGAAGTAGTTTAAAGGGCTAGTGGTTGAATTCTGACCAATTTGGAAGAAAGATGCATAGTAATTATTAATAAAAACAAAAAGCAACCTTAACAAAAGGGAGAAACTGTCTTAAAATAGGACAAAAGAAAATCTAGGGCAGATTTCCAATTGTAATTAACAAATGCCATTAAAAATAATGCACAAAATTCATGAGGAGCGCATATAAAAAGATGAAAACGTTGTGTAATTAAATACAATAAAGTTCTCCTAAGATTCCTTCATCTATAATATCCCCACAGTAAATTCAGTGTCACTCTTTAATAAAGAAAAAATTTAAAAATCTGTACTTTAACATTACTGAATGTACAGCACATTCCTCTGTTTAACTGTCTCAGATGTCCCCCAAATAAACCCTGAAACATTCTTTATTAAGCATGTATTTTCAATCTAAAAAGAATGTATAATTCAAAATTTATCATTCTGAAGTGGTTTATCTGGAAGCTAAAAATCTAGCCATAATAAAATATATGTTTTAATGGAAGTTAAGAACGTAGGAAAGAACTCCAGATTCACACGCTCCATGTAATACTATGAAAGATGCACCAAACTCTTAAAAAGTATATTACAACGTGAAAGATGTAAAGCATTGAAAATAGTATTATTCCTTAATGCTTTTATCAAAAGACTTTACACTGATTCCCACAGCAGAAAATCAAAGCAAAACCTCAGAGAGTAATGTATTCAACTATTAAAGTCCCAATTACGATTAAGATATACCGTGTATACTATCTATTACAAGAACATTGAGAAAGAATTTCTACATACCATATTATCTTTGTTTTCATTTTTAAATGAAGTTTCTGTCTCCATTGGAGCATCACTGTGATCCCCTTCCAAATTTTGCTTCTCAATTACTGATGCGCTAGCCACACTGAAGATTCCATGGATGTTAACACGAACTTTAACCTTCACTTTGGAACTATCACCATCAGACTGTGGAAAAACATTCTGAATAGTGAAGCTCCCTTAAGGAAAAAAGAACTCCAATCAGTATGTGAGCCTCAGATTAACTTATTCAATTCATTGAATAATTTGGCTATCATCTTTAAGATGTTGGCAAATAATCATGTTGGCAATAATTATGATCATATCCTGATTGATCACTATGGGGCAGGTACTTCCCCCAGATTATCTTTTATAAACCATAACAAACCTGTTATTAAGTCTCAGGAAGCTTAAGTAACCTGCCCAAAATCATCGAAGTAGGAAGAAAAAAAAAAAAAAAAGAAAGCATTGGGAATTTAACCACGGACAATTTGATTCAAAGGCAGTAAGTTATCTTATAATACTGCTACTCTAAAACCAAAATAACAAAATTCAAATTCTGAATTTGAAAACAAAATAGATATTCCCTTTTTTGATATAAGCTTTACAAATCATAACCATCTTGGTAATTCATAAATAAAGCAATTCCAATTTTTTTATTTTTCCTATAGCAAAATACTTGCAGAGATTATTATCAATGCTTTAAGAAATCTACTGATGTTTTATTTCTCTAAAGAAATCTCATATATATATTATCTATAGTAGAAGAGAGAATATTAGGCAGTAAAATCAGGTAGTAAAAAACTTGGGATGACTTTTTTATGCGTTAAATTTTGCCCCCCACCTGCTCCCACACTGTGCTTAGTACCTCAGAACATGACTATGTGTGTTTTGTTTTGAGACGCAGTTTCACTCTGTCACCCAGAGGGTAGTGCAGTGGCATGATCATAGGTCACTGCAGCCTCAAACTCCCAGGCTCAAGCAATCCTCCCACCTCAGCCTTCAAGTAGCGGGGACTACAGGTGTACGCTACCATGTCTAGCTAATTTTTCTGATTTTTAGTACAGATTAGGTCTCACTATGTTGCCCAGGGTGGTCTTGAATGCGTGGGCTCAAGCAATCCCCCTGCTCAGCCTTCCAAAGTGCTAGGATTACAGGCATGAGCCACCATGCTCAGACTGTGACTGTATTTGGAGATACCTTGACTTCAGACTTCTAATCTTCAGAACTGAGACAACAAATTTCTACTGTTTAAGCCACCTAGCATGTGGTACTTTGTTATAGCAGCCCTAGCAAACTAATATAATGTTCAATAATTTTATTGCTTTATATAATATCCTTGAAATATTTATAATATTTGTGCTGTCCCCTTCTTAGTCTATAAAGCAGTACATAGACAAAAATATAAAACTTGAAAATCCTTTTAAATGTTATAAAATAATTTCATTTTATATCTTCTGAAAAGATCACTCAGTTAAAATGGATATTACAATCTCCTATTCTCACTTTCCTTTTTTTTCTATTATTTTTAATTGCATTTAGTCACATCATTTATAAGGGAATATGTTTATAGAAGATGGTTAAGACTGGTTAGTAATTTATTCTTGGGGTTTGTTTTAAAATGAGAAAGGGGGAAGTAGTTATGAGTTCACAAAGAATATTTCAGGATGATACAGGTTGACTGTAAACTCAAAAGGGACACTGACACCAATCCTATAAACAGCAAATATGGATGTAACTGATTTAAGCCTATTGGTTCATTTTTAAAAAGTACTCTTCTTTCTTTAAAGTTAGGTACTATAAATGATTCTTGAAAATCTACTGTGGGCATGATATATTCAGTCAAACTTGCTAGGGGTTGGGGAATGTTTTTGTGACTATCCAATTCAGAGCATGATTGAGAGTTAAAACAGCATTACAAAAAGTAACAGTCATGGTACATAATCAATTCCTTGGACGATACAGCTTCCACAGCTCTCATCATCCTGGTTACCCTTCTTTCCGCTTTTACTTGCACACTCCTTTAACAAACAAAAAACATCAAAGTTCACTAAAATTCTTAAAGTCACAGTTCATCCAGCACTGAATGATAGTAACTTTGGCATTTGATATTACAAAATCACTTTTCCATCACAAATATTTTCTTCATTCTGGATCAAGGCGAGGTAAACAGGAACAATCAGGTTCCCAAATGCAGAGTCTTGAATTATGAAGTATCCAAATGAATGTGCACGAGCATGCTGCAAAGCTGCCTTCTGCTGGGCTGCAATATACTGTTGCTCAGCGTGATCCTGGAAGTCCTTAAGAGAGGGTCTCGAGAGTGCAATGCTAGCTCCAGGATGATTTGTTGAAGACTGGTTCTGCATAAGTAGTTTTCTTTTCTCTCTGTTCAGTTCTGCCAAGACTGCAACTTGTTTTGAAAACCTTGTCCTGAAGAGTTTGCTGCAATTTTCCTATTGTGTTTCAATTATGTCCAGTGGCAACTGGTCAGCACTTCACAATCACCTGGGACGTGAGAACACCAGGACCGCCTCACCTTCCAATCGCCCTCACTTTCATATTAATCCAGTAATAGTCATTCTAATTGTTGCCAGTGAACATAAAGTTTAAAATTAGAACATACAGTCTGTCTGGCAGCACAATTTCAATCTACTGATTAAAGTTAAGTTTTTCTGTAAAAAATAATTATTCCACAAATCTTTCAGGACAGTTACAGAGCATTTTATTTTTATAGAGGAAGTCTCGCTGTGTTGACAAGGCTGGAATGCAGTGGTGCAATCTCAACTCACTGCAGTCTCTGCCTCCTAGGTTTGTGTAATTCTCCTGCCTCAGCCTCCCAAGTAGCTGAGATTACAGGTGTTTGCCACCACACCCGGCTAATTTTTGCAAAGCATTTAAAATACAGAAGTAAAAATGAATTAGAAATATAGCTGTCCCCTCAGTATCTACTGAGGATTGGTCCTGGGTCTCTCTGAGAATGCAAGAACCTTGTACACATAGTTTTGCATGTGAGTGAAATGGGGTCTCACTATACTGCCCAGGCTAGTCTTCAACTCCTGGGCTCAAGCAATCCTCTGGTAGTCAAGTCCCTTATTAAAAAAATGACATAGCGCCTCCACTGTTGATACCCAGGGAAACAGGGCCTGGAGTGGACCTCAAGCAAACTCCAACAGACCTGCAGCTGAGGGTCCTGACTGTTAGAAGGAAACTAACAAACAGAAAGGACACCTACACCAAAACCCCATCAGTAAGTCACCATCATCAAAGACCAAAGGCAGATAAAACCACAAAGATGGGGAAAAAGCAGGGCAGAAAAGCTGGAAATTCAAAAAATCAGAGTGCATCTCCCCCTCCAAAGGAACGCAGCTAATTGCCAGCAACGGAACAAAGCTGGACAGAGAATGACTTTGACGAATTGAGAGAAGAAGGCTTCAGTCGATCAAACTTCCCAGAGCTAAAGGAGGAACTACGTACCCAATGCAAAGAAACTAAAAACCTTAAAAAAAGAATGGATGAATGGATAACTAGAATAATCAATGCAGAGAAGACCATAAATGAACTGATAGAGATGAAAACCATCACACGAGAACTATGTGACAAATGCACAAGCTTCAGTAACCGACTCGATCAACTGGAAGAAAGAGTATCAGTGATTGAAGATCAAATGAATGAAATGAAGCGAGAAGAGAAATGTAGAGAAAAAAGAGTAAAAAGAAATGAACAAAGCCTCCAAGAAATATGGGATTATGTGAAAAGACCAAATCTACGTCTGATTGGTATGCCTGAAAGTGATGTGGAAAATGGAACCAACTTGGAAAACACTCTGCAGGATATCATCCAGGAGAACTTCCCCAACCTAGCAAGGCAAGCCAACATTCAAATTCAGGAAATACAGAGAATGTCACAAAAGATACTCCTCAAGAAGAACAACTCCAAGACACATAACTGTCAGATTCAACAAAGTTGAAATGAAGGAAAAAATATTAAGGGCAGCCAGAGAGAAAGGTCAGGTTACACACAAAGGGAAGCCCATCAGACTAACAGTAGATTTCTCGGCAGAAACTCTACAAGCCAGAAGAGAGTGGGGGCCAATATTCAACATTCGTAAAGAATTTTCAACCCAGAATTTCATATCTAGTTAAACTAAGTTTCATAAGTGAAGGAGAAATAAAATCCTTTACAGACAAGCAAATGCTTAGAGATACTGTCACCACCAGGCCTGCCCTACAAGAGATCCTGAAGGAAGCACTAAACATGGAAAGGAACAACCGATACCAACCATTGCAAAAACATGCTAAAATGTAAAGACCATCAATGCTAGATAGAAACTGCATCAACTAACGAGCAAAATAACCACCTAACATCATAATGACAGGATCAAGTTCACACATAACAATATTAACCTTAAATGTAAATGGACTAAATGGTCCAATTAAAAGACTAGACTGACAAATTGGATAAAGAGTCAAGACCCATCAGTTTGCTGTATTCAGGAGACCCATCTCACATGTAGAGACACACATAGGCTCAAAATAATGGGATGGAGGAAGATCTACCAAGCAAATGGAAAACAAAACAAAAAAAGAGCAGGGGTTGCAATCTGAGTCTCTGATAAAACAGACTTTAAATCATCAAACATCAAAAGAAACAAAGAAGGCCATTACATAATGGTAAAGGGATCAATTCATCAGGAAGAGCTAACTATATATGCACCCAATACAGGAGAACCCAGATTCATAAAACAAGTCCTTAGAGACTTACAAAGAGACTTAGACTCCCATACCATAATAATGGGAGACTTTAACGCCCCACTGTTAACATTAGACAGATCAGTGAGACAGAAAGTTAACAAGGATATCCAGGAATTGAACACAACTCTGCACCAAGCAGACCTAATAGACATCTACAGAACTCTCCACCCTAAATCAACAGAATATACATTCTTTTCAGCACCACATCACACTTATTCCAAAATTGACCACATAGTTGGAAGTAAAGCACTCCTCAGCAAATGTAAAAGAACAGAAATTATAACAAACTGTCTCTCAGACCACAGTGCAATCAAACTAGAACTCAGGACTAAGAAACTCAATCAAAACCACTCAACTACATGGAAACTGAACAACCTGCTCCTGAATGACTAGTGGGTACATAATGAAATGAAGGCAGAAATAAAGATATTCTTTGAAACCAATGAGAACAAAGATACAACATACCAGAATCTCTGGGAAACATTTAAAGCAGTGTTTAGAGGGAAATTTATAGCACTAAATGCCCACAAGAGTAAGCAGGAAAGATCTAAAACTGACACCCTAACATCACAATTAAAAGAACTAGAGAAGCAAGAGCAAACACATTCAAAAGCTAGTAGAAGGCAAGAAATAACTAAGATCAGAGCAGAACTGAAGGAGATAGAGACACAAAAAACCCTCCAAAAAATCAATGAATCCAGGAGCTGGTTTTGTGAAACGATCAACAAAATTGATAGAGCGCTAGCAAGACTAATAAAGAAAAGAGAGAAAAATTAAATAGACGCAATAAAAAATGATAAAGGGGATGTCACCAGCGATCCCACAGAAATACAAACTACCATCAGAGAATACTATAAACACCTCTACGCAAATAAACTAGAAAACCTAGAAGAAATGGATAATTTCCTGGACACTTACACTCTCCCAAGACTAAACCAGGAAGAAGTTGAATCCCTGAATAGACCAATAGCAGGCTCTGAAATTGAGGCAATAATTAATAGCCTACCAACCAAAAAAAGTCCAGGACCAGATGGATTCACAGCCGAATTCTAACAGAGGTACAAGGAGGAGCTGGTATCATTCCTTCTGAAACTATTCCAATCAATAGAAAAAGAGGGAATCCTCCCTTACTCATTTTATGAGGCCGACATCATCCTGATACCAAAGCCTGGCAGAGACACAACAAAAAAAGAGAATTTTAGACCAATATCCCTGATGAACATTGATGCAAAAATCCTCAATAAAATACTGGCAAACCAAATCCAGGAGCACATCAAAAAGCTTATCCACCATGATCAAATGGGCTTCATCCCTGGGATGCAAGGCTGGTTCTACATACGCAAAGCAATAAACGTAATCCAGCATATAACAGAACAAAGACAAAAACCACATGATTATCTCAATAGACGCAGAAAAGGCCTTTGACAAAATTCAACAGTCCTTCATGCTAAAAACTCTCATTTGGTATTGATGGAACATATCTCAAAATAATAAGAGCTATTTATGACAAACCCACAGCCAATATCATGCTGAATGGGTAAAAACTGGAAGCATTCCCTTTGAAAACTGGCACAAGATAGGGATGCCATCTCTCACCACTCCTATTCAACATAGTGTTGGAAGTTTAGGCTAGGGCAATCAGGCAAGAGAAAGAAACAAAGGGTATTCAGTTAGGAAAAGAAGTAGTCAAATTGTCCCTGTTTGCAGATGACATGACTATACATTTAGAAAACCCCATCGTCTCAGGCCAAAAATCTCCTTAAGCTGATAAGCAACTTCAGCAAAGTCTCAGGCCACAAAACCAATGTGCAAAAATCACAAGCATTCTTATAAACCAGTAACAGAGAGAGAGCCAAATCATGAATGAACTCCCATTCACAATAGCTTCAAAGAGAATAAAATACCTAGGAATCCAACTTACAAGGGATGTAAAGGATCTCTTCAAGGAGAACTACAAACCACTCCTCAGTGAAATAAAAGAAGTCACAAACAAATGGAAGAATATACCATGCTCATGGATAGGAAGAATCAATATCGTGAAAATGGCCATACTACCCAAGGTAATTTATAGATTCAATGCCATCCCCATAAAGCTACCAATGACTTTCTTCACAGAATTGGAAAAAACTGCTTTAAAGTTCATATGGAACCAAAAAAGAGCCTGCATTGCCAAGACAATCCTAAGTCAAAAGAACAAAGCTGGAGGCATCATGCTACCTGACTTCAAACTATACTACAAGGCTACAGTAACCAAAACAGCATGGTACTGGTACCAAAACAGAGATATGGACCAATGGAAGAGAACAGAGCCCTCAGAAATAACACCACACATCTATAGCCATCTGATCTTTGACAAACCTGACAAAAACAAGAAATGGGGAAAGGATTCCTTATTTAATAAATGGTGCTGGGAAAATTGGCTAGCCATAAGTAGAAAGCTGAAACTGGATCCTTTCCTTACTCCTTATACAAAAATTAATTCAAGATGGATTAGAGACTTAAATGTTAGACCTAATACCATAAAAACTGTAGAAGAAAACCTAGGTAATACCATTCAGGACACAGGCATGGGCAAGGACTTCATGTCTAAAACACCAAAAGCAACGGCAACAAAAGCCAAAATTGACAAATGGGATCTCATTAAACTAAAGAGCTTCTGCACAGCAAAAGAAACTACCATCAGAGTGAACAGGCAACCTACAGAATGGGAGAAGATTTTTGCAATCTACTCATCTGACAAAGGGCTAATAGCCAGAACCTATAAAGAAATCAAACAGATTTACAAGAAAAAAACAACCCCATCAAAAAGTGGGCAAAGGATATGAACAGATATTTCTCAAAAGAAGACATTCACACAGCCAACGGACACATGAAAAAATGCTCATCATCACTGGCCATCAGAGAAATGTAAATCAAAACCACAATGAGATACCATCTTATACCAGTTAGAATGGCAATCATTAAAAAGTCAAGAAACAACAGGTGCTGGAGAGGATGTAGAGAAATAGGAACACTTTTACACTGTTGGTGGGACTGTAAACTAGTTCAACCATTGTGGAAAACAGTGTGGCGATTCCTCAAGGATCTAGAACTAGAAATACCATTTGACCCATCCATCCCATTACTGGGTATATACCCAAAGGATTATAAACCATGCTGCTATAAAGACACATGCACACGTATGTTTATTGCAGCACTATTCACAATAGCAAAGACTTGGAATCAACCCAAATGTCCATCAGTGACAGACTGGATTAAGAAAATGTAGCACATACACACCTTGGAATACTATGCAGCCATAAAAAGGATGAGTTTGTGTCCTTTGTAGGGACATGGATGCAGCTGGAAACCATCATTTTCAGCAAACTCGCAAGAACAGAAAACCAAACACCGCATGTTCTCACTCATAGGTGGGAATTGAACAATGAGATCACTTGGACACAAGAAGGGGAACATCACATACCAAGGCCTACTGTAGGGAGGGAGGCGGGGGGAGGGATACCATTAGGAGACATACTTAATGTAAATGACGAGTTAATGGGTGCAGCACACCAACACGGCACATGTATACATATGTAACAAACCTGCACGTTGTGCACATGTACCCTAGAACTTAAAGTATAATTAAAAAAAAAAGACACAGTATTTTGCGTATAACCTACATACGACCTCCCAAATACTCTTAAGTCTATATCATCTCTAGATTAATTATGATACCTAATACAAAATAAATGGTATGTCAGTAGTTGTTATATGTAGTAGTGGAATAATGACAAGAAAAAAAGTCTAGACATGTTCAGTACAGACACTTGGTTTTTCCCTAATATTGGCTGAATCTACAGATGCCAAACTCATGAATACTGATGGCCGACTGTAATAAACCCTGCTGTCATTATAGAAATAAACTGAGCACTACAAATGCACATTTTAAAAAAGAGTATAAATATCTTTCTTTAAAAGTACAGTACTGGCTTAGCTGAAATGTCTATTTGTTTCCTTGATTCTAAAATAACACATTATTTATAAAAGGCCAAAATGTTATCGAAAACTTTTTTTTTTTTCTCTTACCAATTCTTGCATCAGGATAAGGCACTTCATGTAAATTAGTATAAAATGCTTCTAGTTCAAATGGTTCCTTCTTGTGGAAAGTAATGACTTTTGAGAATGGGGCAGGATGGTTCTTACAGAAAACTTCACATTCCCTAAAATGGAGTGGGAAAGACACTCATTTAGAAACAAATAGAAAGTTGCCTATGAACCTATTCACTGAATCCATTTCATTCTTAATACATTAGCAGCAACTGCAAAAATCTCTGCACAAATAAAAAGAGAAAACAATTATTGATTTTGTTCTAAACATGCATTGTGACAGATTTATGGCTCAAAGTTTTCATGATGTCTATCATAGTAACAGACAACTGTACACTATTAAAAAAAGAAAAATTACCTGAGAATATGTATATTTTAAAGTCAATGTGTAGGGTTTTTTTCCCTCACATCTGAGGGCCAAGTCTACCCATTAACTTCTAAAATACTTGCCACCTATTACCCTTTTAATTCTGGCTACCTTTAATAGAAACTTTTGTTTGCCAATAATTTTAAACCTACAGAAAGGTGCAAAATTAAAAATAGGACAAGGAACACTTGTATCTCTTTTACGTAGATTTGCTACTTCATTTGTTTCATCATCTGAGTGTACACACTTTCTGTGTATATTTTTCCTGAACCAACTGAGGGTTATACATACATTATGGTCCTTTACCCCTAAAAATGTCAGTGTGCATCCTAATAGGGATATTCTCTGATGCTGAACTATTCATATTTCAATTTTTGTTTTCAGTTGATATAACAATGTCCTTTGCAGTACTTTACCCCACCAAAACAGGGAGTTTTTAAAACCTACATAGCAATTCCTATTCTTAAATCATTTAACAGAAACAGTTTATGACTATTTGTTATAGTGGCCCAGAAACCAATCTTTAATACTATATTATCATCCTATTACTGTAAGTTTGCAAGATTTTAAAATCTTGAATCCTTAAACCTCTTACTCTATCCTAGTTTTCAAGAAACTACCAACACCTTCTACTTTCTTATTGTAGTCATTAGGCTATATTTACTTTTCAATTTAGCTCCCCCATATGTTTTCTCACAATTTTTTTCTGGATCACGTATACCTTGAAACTGAAATTAAATTTTATAGAATAATAATTCTTGCCTCAAAATTGACATTATCTGGGGCAGACAGGTGAAAAAATATTTAAAGAGAAGAAAACTGACATTAACACATGCCATTAAAATCCTTTACAAGACATTCAGATAAGGCTGATAATTCGTATTTTTGAAATGTATACAAAAATCTCGTTTTCTTGGGGGTACTTATGTATAGAACACAGAACAAAATTTAAAACATAACTTCAAAATGTAAACACACCATTATTCATTGTACAAGCTATACTTCTGAAAAGCAGGCAAGTAAAACGTTTGAAATATAAATTTTGATTCTGGTAGGGAAGCAGGCTACCTAAATCCTGGGCAGTTCATGGAAAAAAATGTAAACGTTAACACAAGCATGAAAATATTGTAGCTTATGACAGACAAAAACATTAATAACAAAGTACTTTTTTTTTTAATATCTGCATGTTCAATTGAAAGTATAGGAGAAAATGAGCTAAAATAGGCAATCTCATGAAAATTAATATGAATATAAACCGGTATCCTTTTAGTGAATAATTTGCCAATATTACTCAAAATAATGTGCATATTGTTTGGCTCAACAATTCCATTCCTACACTGCTATCTTACAGATACACCACGCACAACTGAACAAGGGTACGTGCACAAGGATGTTCTTACTAGCACTGTTTAAAATAGCAAAAATATGACTTAATACTGTATTGGTTAAATTTATTATGGCACATACAACTATTGAAAAAACAGTTACTGTGTGTTGACATGGAAAAATAAAACACAATATAATTTAAAAAGCTAAATTGCACTAGAGATTTATAGATAATTCTATATGTACTTAAAAAGTGTATGATTTATTTATGGATAGTCAAAGAAAATGACTGGACAGATAAACTAGCTGTTAAAAATGTTTATGTCTGTAAAATGGCCTAAGAGAGAATATGACAAATGCAGGTCTTTTTTATACTTCTATACTGTGATTTATTTGAAAATGAGCCTTGCTTTACTTTTATAAAAAACACAAATTTAAAAATTTGCCCAATTATGATTTATAGGTGATATATCATTTTTATATTCTTTTTTATCTAGTACATTATTTAAAAGTATTTGGCAGAATTTTAAGAAGTGTAAATTTCTCTAATTTAGAAAAGTAGGTTTAACTGGTTAAATATTTACGACAAGCTCTAATCAAGGTTTTAAAAATAACTTACCCAGTTCCATCTTCAAAAGAGGTCTTCCACCTTAATGTAATTGAATAGGGAACAAGGTCTGTTATGGAAAATTCACGCACTTTAAATGCTGGTGAGAGAATCGCACACTGAAAATAAGATGCATACCATATTTAAATCAACAAATATAAAATATACCCTAGATTACTCTGATTGAACTGCTTAAGAGTCCTCCTATTACAATTGTTACATTTTAAAAGTTACTGGTTTTTGGCAACGAGAAGTGAAAACTTAAAAGGGCCTGAGTACTCTTTATGTGACCTTACAAAAATTAACAACATCTTTACTCTAAAGGGATTTTAAATGGGCAGACTGCAAGAATTTGTAAAATTAATATTCTTTCAGTGTCATTACAGACACACTGTCCTATTATAGCTTAAAAATATAAATGGGAAAGACATAAGACTTATTTTTCAGAAATAACTTCAATTTACTTTAGCTTATTGATAAGTGGAATGGAACAGGTAACATTAAAAGGCCCCTTTGGATCTATCACTCATTTCTGGCAAAATACATACTCTACAAAATAAAATAACAATTATACCTGTAATGCACATCCTCTTGCAACAGCTTCATCAGCATTTAATGTGGTACTTATGTCTTTAAGAAAGAATTTAGTGATTTGTTCTTTCACTGCAGGAATTCGTGTTGCTCCTCCTACAATTTCTATACTACTAATGTCTTCCCGTTGTAAGTCTGGAAAATTTTTTTAATTGAGAAAAATGATAGTCTTTAAAAATCTCAACAGAAGGCTTTGTCAAGTACTTTTTAAAAACGTGGATTGACTTTTTACTTGTCAGAAAATAAAAGGAAAGAAAAATGCAATTTTTAGAAATAGATAACATTTAATAAATATTATTTATGTGACAGGCAATGCACTTGGTCCAACTTGGTACAGATAGAATGGCAATAGAAGCACTTCATGGGTTTTAAAGGAGCTTTTCAGAGTCCTTCAATTTTCTTATTTCTACCTCCTAAATCCCTATAGAAGATATTTTTGATTACCAAAATCCTTATGAAAAAGCAATCATGTCCCCATTTCTACATTAATTTCATTTTAGAATCATCTATAGTTTATGAACACTTCCAAATAGAACTAGCATGAGTCTTTTTGTTGTTGCTTTCATTTTTTGTTTTTTGTTTTTTTTGAGACAGAGTCTCACTCTGTTGCCCAGGCTGGGGTGCAGTAGGGCAATCTCAGCTCACTGCAACCTCTGCCTCCCAGGTTCAAGTGATTCTCTGGCCTCAGTCTCCTGAATAGCTGGGGTTACAGGTGTGCACCACCATGCCTGGCTAATTTTTGGAATTTTAATAGAGACGGGGTTTCACCATGTTGGCCAGGCTGGTCTTGAACTCCTGACCTCAGGTGATCCACCCACCTCGGCCTCCCAAAGTCTTGGGATTACAGGCATGATCCACCATGCTTGACCAGAACTAGCATGAGATTTATGATATAAACCATAAAAGGAGCCAGGAAGAATTCCCATAAACCCAGAATTATAGTGCCTTACTCTTATGAATAATGAGTTATAATCTTCTCCTCTAAAATGAGAAATATAAATCTTTTTAAATAACAAAGTTTATTCTTTTATCATTATCTACCCCTGCTAAGTAGGCAACATTATGGTACAGTTTTGATAGTCCAGTAATTTCCACTTACTAGCTTGTTCCATTACTGCTTTTAAAGGTGGTTCAACCCTGGCCAAAAGGGAAGCACACAGTTGTTCAAATTGAGCCCTGTGAGAAAATAAAATAAAATTCATAATTCTGGGATTAAAAGTTGAACATATCTTCTAAAACAACAAAAAAATCAGATATGATCTAAACATTATAAAATAAGTAAACACTTTTCAAACTAAAAACATACGTGGTACCTGTTCATTTTACTAGAAACATCAAGGTCATTCATGAAACACTCAATGTTCAATGGAAGATCTGATGCATTTGCACTCATTAGCTTCTTTAGTTTTTCACATTCCTGATATAAACGCAACAAGGCCCGAGAGTTTTCTTTCACATTTATCTTATATTTGGTCTTGAACTCATCACAGAAGTAGTCTACTAAAGCCTCATCAAAGTTCCTGCCACCCAAATATGGATCAAAGGTAGTAGCCAAGACCTGTTTAATTGAAAAAGCAGAACTGTATTTTCAGAATTATAGATTCTTCCAAAAAAAAAAAAAAAAAGAAAAAAAAGAAAAACCTCTAAAATAAAAAAGTTTAAAAATAAAAACGACTCTAAAAAAACTTGTCCAATCACAGGGGTGCTGAATGTGGAATCAGAGTTAAATTATCACTTACATTTAGCCAATGTATTCCCTTATTCTGAATTTTCTACTTTATAGTTACAGATCCATGTATCATAATTAAAAGAATTCTAATTCAGAAATAACTGAATTACAACAACTAAAGCCTCATTATCTCACTCACTTGGTTCTACAACAGCACTGAAAAGACAGACCTAAACCAAGTTTAAGAGAGCAAAGAAACAGTCCTAAGCATATAAACGAGAACAAAACATCCAAGAAAAGCAGATTCAAAGATTAAATATAAAATACCATAATTGGTCAATTTACAGATCAGAAATTAGGCCCTCTGACTATCACAAAACAAAAACAAAAACAAAAAACAAAAAACACAACCAAAAACTAACCAACAGAAAAAACCAGGTAACAATTTAACCAGCTAGTTGAGCAACAGGCTTCCCAGCAGAAGGGAGTCACATAAATTCAACACGATAGTTCTTGAAAACATGGGACCAAACATCTAGGCTCTCTCCCTAGGGTAAAATGACTACTTACAACAGTCACTAATAAAGAATTCTACTGTAGGTGTGGTTTTGCAGCTCTTTCTTTACAAGGTAGGTGGTGGGGTGGTAGTATGGTGGTAAATATCACAGGAGCATATGAGTGCAATCTGCGTGGAATGTTGCCCCACAGACTAGCATGGAGAATCCATGTACGGACCTCTCATGGAGTCTAGTATTACCCAAAATTAAATGCAAAATTATCTTGGTATATAACTAGTACAAGTGTGTATTTTGGGAAGAAGGGCTATAGCCTTGATCAGATTTTCAAGGGGGTCTGTGATCTAAAAATCGTATTTCACTACAAAGTTACCTACTAAAAAGGAAGGAAAAAAAACGTTCGTTTTAAAGTAAGTCAATATGTAAGACTAAACGCCAAGGATTAAGTCAATTTATGCTGAACATTACCCTATATTCAGTCTGAGTCATTTCCCTTTAATTTTTTGATTACAAAGATGTTATTATAGTAATACAAATTAAAACAGAATACTTTTGCAGTGTTGCAGTTTATCTCCTAAGTAAATTCTACTCTGCACATACAGAAGAGAGACCGTAAGTCTGGACAAAAGAATCAATGTAAAAATGATTATAAATCCTAATTAGTAAGAAGCACACAGAAGTAAAATTATGATTAGAATGCTTGGATAGAAAGGTTTCTATAATCAATGGGAATCATTTTAGAAAATGCTTCCTGTAATTATATTTATGGATAATTTATGCTCCCTGATAGATGACTTCATTAACAACCTAACAATAGAAACAATAAAAATAGCTAATATATATTACAGCAGCTACTCTATGCCAGGCATTCCAAGAATTTTGTACACATTAACTCATTTTGTCCTGAAAAATTATATGAGATAGTTACTATTGTTGTTCTCAGATAAACAAACTTAAGGTTTAGGGAGATTAAGTAACTTGCCTGAAGTCATAAAGGGGCAGAGCCAGGATTCAAACCCAGCTATTATGGCTCTTTAGTCTGTATTCTTAATATATGTAAATATAACAACCCATGTATTTACTTACTTTAAGTTTTCCTTTGTTAAAAGCACAAACCGAGACCTGATAGGCAGAATGTCCCATATCAATAAATACTACATTTCTTGGTTTCTCATCTAATGGGGGAAGATCCTGTTTATAAATTCCATATGCCAGTGCAACTGTATAAGAACAAAGAATTATGTTAATTCTAGCATAGTAATTACTTGGAAAACAAGAAATGTCACTTTGATACTGTACTTTAACATGCAGTACAGTAATACACATTATCTTCAAAGTAAATTAACTTTTCACAATTTGGTTAATAATGTTTTAACTTTACTTTTTCGTTACTCAACTACAACTCTGTAATAGTAAAGATCTGTAAAGCCATTAAGACATTTAACCTCTGCCAAAAAGTTGTACTACAAAGTAACAAGCTTATAAGAATCAGTACATACACATATACACATGTATTTATATGTATATATAATTTTTTTTAAAGGGACTGTGTGTAGCTCTGCCTCACAGGCTAAAGTGCAGTGGTATGATAATAGCTCACTGCAGCTTTCAACTCCCAGGCTCAAGCAATCCTCTTGCCTCAGAGTTAAAAAAAAATAATAATACTTTGTTATTAATTAGAAAAACACTGTAACAGTATTTTGCTTATAGTGATTTTCAAATTGCAAAGTGCTTACCTGCAGTAGTTTCATTCATCAGCCTTAAACAATTTAAGCCTGCAACCTGGGCTGCAGCCATTACAGATCGTCTCTCGGCATCAGTGAAAAAGCTAGGAATCTAGTATTTAAAAACAACAGTTAAGTATAATGTTTTACTTAAACATTTTGTCAACTGAAAAATATGAAATAATTACCCTAAAACTTATGTACAGTTTAAGGCAAATAATGATGTTCTAACTAAAGAGGAAAAATACTAGTGTTTTATTTTTTAAGTTTGACAATTTCTATGCCGTAAAGATCTGACCTAAAGTATGAATACTAATTTAAAGTAAGGTAATATGGCAGGGTTGCCTAAGTTTTGTTAATCTAAATACTTCCTGTGTTAGTCCGATCTATTAAAAATATATTTGCTCATCTTTCATAATAAAAAACTGAAAACTCAAGAGTCTGAAAATGAGATTATAGAAATATATTATGGTATATCCATATAATGGAATCCTATGTAGCTGTTACAAAGAATCAGGTAGATCTGAATTGTTAAGGAATTCTATCTTTATTGTGTTAAAAAGGGCACGTATAACATTACTTCATTATTGTGTGTATATACACCCAACCAGGAGAATATAGTTCCAACTGTTTAAAACAATTATATTTCAAAGGAGGGGAACTATATTGTAGGGAACTTGTGATAAATATGAATTTCCTTTAAAAATCACCAAATAACATTAAAAAATATACATACATACACACACACATATATATGTATATAGAATTTTTTTTTTTTTTGAAAGAGACTGTGTCTAGCTCTGCCTCACAGGCTGAAGTGCAGTGGTACAATCATAGTTCACTGCAGCTTTAAACTCCTGGGCTCAAGCAATCCTTTCGCTTCAGCCTCCTGAGTCGCTGGGACTACAGGTGTGTGCCACCATGCCTGGCTAATTAAAAAAAAAAAAAAACTGTACAGACGGGTCTCACTATGGTTGCCCAGGCTGTTCTCCAACTCCTGGCCTCAAGCAATCCTCCTGCTTTGGTCTCCCAAAGTACTGGGGTTATAGACTAAGCCGCTATGCCCAGCCCATTAAATACATCTCTATTTAAAAATTAAAATCAGTCCTAAAATGTATAAAGATGTATATATGTATAAACCCTAGTTTTATCAAACTAACAATTATTTTAATTTGGCATATAGACCAATTTCTAAAAAGCTATTAAGTGTATTTACATATAAAATAACTTGGGATCTTCCAGTTTTAAGTTTCAAATAAGTAGCTTCCTTTAATTTTATTGTTTTATGAATTTAGACATTTCATTGAACAGATTAACAACAGGAAAAGAATTTAAATTTTGCTCAATAAACTTGCTTATCTGATTTGGTATTATCCTCCTGACAAAAATCTAAGTTATAATGCATGGTTCATTTAATATTCATTGAGCACTTACAAACCAGGTACTTTCTCGCTACCAGGAAAATAGTGCACAAACCAGACAAAATACTTGTCCCTGTAGAGCTTACAATGGATCTACTGCACCAACCACAAAGTTAATAATGGTCAAAAGTTTGTATTACTCTGTTCTGACATGAATTTCTGACACAAAAGTAAAAGCAAGTATAATTAAATAGAAATGGATTTAAATTTAAGATGAATCTTTAAAATTTGTATGATTCTAATATATCCTTTCAAGTGGCAGTAAAACAATTATGAGCATGGGCTTGGGAATTAACTATCCGGCTCTAACACTGTATTAGTTAGCTGTGTTGATTTTGGGCAAGTTATTTGACATCTCAGTATCACAATTTTTGAATCTGTAAAAGTAGGGTTAATAATATCCCTACCTCACAGATTGCTTCTGAGATTAAATGGGTTAAAGTGCCAATAAATAGTGCCTGGTCAATGGTAAACTCTATTATTTGCTATTACTAAATGGCTAGAAAATAAAATATTAAGCTCTAATATTTTTCTCCCATTAAAAAATTCCAAATGCCTATGGAAAAAAATTGATTACTAAACTCACTGAAAAGTTCATAATCTGATTCTGTTTTTCTGATGACATGAGACTCCTGAACTTTTGTAGTCAAGTTTAATAGTAGGAATTTATCCATTTAGTTAACATGTAGGTAAAGAACCAGTTGAGGGTGTTTAATGGGACCTCAAGAGATAAGACAGGGTAAATAATTTAAATGTTTTGTTAAGAATCCTTAAAGAATTTTTTTCCCCCGATACACAACCTCAAATTCCCAACTAGAAATTTTCAACCTTTGCTATAAAATGTTAAGGTCCTTACAGGTGGGAAGTTAATTGCTATCTGAGAAGATTCTTAGGGATAAATCCCAGATAGCAGCAGTCACTAGTTATATAACAGTTTTTCAAGAGTCACTGCTCTGCTCATCATAACTGATTTTATGAGAAATTCAATCCTAAACTTTAGCAAGTAAGGCAATTTTTTAAAAAAAGAAAGTCAAATGGATTTAGGTTATTTACTGGATAAGGGCAGAAAGTGTAAGGGAAGAAAAATCTTTCAATATTACATTAATACACTGAAAAATATAATTCAAGGGTATTCATTACTGAAGTAAAACTTACTGAAATCACACAGTCAGCCACTGGTTTCTTCAAAGCATTTTCTGAAGTCTCTTTAAGCTTGGCTAACAGCATTCCAGTAACTTGCTCAATTGCAAAAGGTCTTTCTTCTTCTAAGTACCGCACCTAACACCAAAAGTTGGGATATTTATTAAGAATAATTTGCTTATCCAACAAATATTTAGTGAGTATCTAACTCTATATGTGATACATACAACATGAAAAAGACACCCTTGCTCAAGGAAGTTTTATTCCAGAAAGATTGCCATTTTAGAATCATGATCCCATGAAAAACAGAGACTATGTCATTTCTGAGGTTGTAGAACCTCACAGACAGTATTATAACCAAAGTATATTCAAAAGTATAGTCTCTACCCTCTCAGATCCCGACTTCCCACAAAAACAATTTTTATCATTCATTTTCCAAGTGTGACACAGCAAACAATGAAAAAGGAAAAGATCAAATAATCTTTCTTTTGAAAGTCAGAACTCTCCTGGGTTTAAAATAAAAGCTTCAGTCATACAGTTTTGGGAAAAGGAAATGAGAACATCATTCTTTCAAGCAGCACAATGTGTTTATGTATATGAGTATGTATAAATATGTATATCAAACGACATAAGATTTACTTTGAATCAGACCTAAAACTGATAAGCATTTGTTTCCAAACCTATTTACAAGTTAAGTTCAAAAACAAGTATTATGCCAAATTACTGCCTTTAAACCAGGTGTGCAGAAAGAAATCAAGCACACAGAAATAAGGGAAAATGAATCATAGTCTCAGTCTGACTATTGGAGGCATGATCATACAGTATTCTTTTGTATAAGAACATTCTATGTAATCCCAGCACTTTGGGAGGCCGAGGCAGGCGGATCATAAAGTCAGGAGATCGAGACCATCCTGGCTTTCCTGACGTGAAACCCTGTCTGTACTAAAAATACAAAAACTTAGCTGGGCGTGGTGGCGGGTGCCTGTAATCCCAGCTACTTGGGAGGTTGAGGCAGGAGAATGGCGTGAACCCAGGAGGCAGAGCTTGCAGTGAGCCGAGACTGCACTACTACACTCCAGCCTGGGTGACACAGCAAGACCCCCGTCTCAAAAAAAAAAAAAAAAAAAAAAAAAAAAAAATTAAAAGTTAGATGAAATAAATTTAAATAAATGTATAAAAAACAAATGCATAACATGCTTGAGGAGTTGAACATTGATTTTCTTAAGTCTTCAAAAGGTGATGTTTCAAAGCTTTTTCTACTATCTTACAGGCACTTACTATGAATGTATAAAATTATATCACTCAAAACTATGGTTCTGCCTTTCTTTAAAAACATTATTCTGTTTTTCTCAGCCTATTCTCAAAGCCTGATCATTAATTTTCACTTTTAGAAGTTAAACTACTTATAAAATTAAGTAGTTCAAATTTTAAACTGGAGTAGAATAAAACTGCTCTAGGTAACTATTAACCAGAGCTTACCATATCTAAAAGACACCTGAATATTATTTTATCTCAGTTGTTACTATCATAACCCATCAAGCTTCTCAGTTTAGTAATCTGAAAATTTCACCTAACCTAGGGCTTCACGCTTCACAATTTGTTCCGTCTTCAACTTCTCATGGTGTCTTCCTCAACTATTTTAACAGCCTCCTGTCTCCTTACTAAGATTCATCATCCACCTTTTAGTCAGAACGCTCTTCTAAAAATGGAACTGTGTACATATCCGTAACACATACATCAAGTCTAAAATTACTTACTAAAAATAACTTTCTTAAGAGATAATTTGCACAGCAATAAGTTTATCCTTCTGAAGTGTACAATTCAGTATCTTCACAAAGCTGTGCACTGATCACCATTATCTAATTGTAGAACATTTTCATCACCCAAAAAGAAACCCATTAGCAGTCACTCTCTATTTTTCCTTCCCCTTAACCCTTAGCAACTACTAATCTGACTTTGTTTCTATGAATTTGTCCTACTCTGAATTCTATATAAAAGGAATCATACAGTATGTGGCCTTTTGTATCTGGCTTCTTTCATCAATTCGCATGTTTTCAAAGTTCATACATGTTGTAGCATATATCAGTACTCCATTCCTTTTTATGGGCAAATAATATTCCATGTGTTAAGATATACCACATTTTGTATATTTACTCATCAGTTGATAGAAACTTGTATCGTTTCCACTTTTTGGCTATTATGAACAAAGCTTTTATGAACATTCATGTACAAGATTTTGTGTGCCCATATGTTTCAGTTCCCTTGGGTATAAGCCCAGGAGTGGAATTTCTGGGCCATATAGTAGTTCCGTGTGTTGTGAGGCTAGTTTTTGAAAAAAATCAGCACAAACATGTTTTGGTTAACTAATGTACAACTATCTCAGAATATAAAATTAAAAATTCAGAATCCAAGTCTTACTTGGAAGAAAAATATGCTTTAACATTTATAGTATGTTATAAGATTCTTCTAAATTAGAACTCATTAAACTCATTATAGCAATTAACATAACTTTTGGGTCCACTCTTCTGAATAACATACTTTTTGGGTCTATTCTTTTGAATCCTATATACCTTTATTTTTATCCCCTAAAAGCTATTCTCTTGAGTCTCAATAACCATTTTTTTCCTTGACAATAACAGTGTGATTTGAATGAAAAAATTATCTAAATTAGATCTCCTGGCATTCACTAAAATTATTACAAAAACTATTATCCCTTGGGTGTGTATGTACTGTATCTAGAGGAAAAAGGTCAAACTACAAATAGCAATATTATCATATTGGGTTTCCTTAATTTGAAGATATGTTTGTAACCCTGGCAATATAAAGCTCACCTTAACTCCTGCACTTCCATTAGGCATCTTCTGCAGTTCATAGGGAAGCCTGATCCTTTCAGTCTGCACAATAGGATCATCAAATGATCGCCCGTGAAGCTTTTTGAAGCCATGAATCGTATTTCTTACGTTCGTGACTATCTGTTGGCAGTAAACACTCGTATTTATCAGTTACTTAATAAATGCAAAATAAAATTCTATCCTAATACTTGACAACCACCAAGTTCCTTTATCCTACACATCCAAGTTTAGGATTACACATAATCATTCATTTTTCTGGTTTCCAACTGATGGTAAAGTCATACAATGAGAATGTACACATTTTAACACTTGCCTCCCAAATTCTCCACCTATCCTGGGAATGTTAGGATTCAAAATTAATGTCTTCGGAAGAGAAAGAACAAACCTTTAAAACATTTCAAATAACAAATATCTACAACTCATCTTTTTGGTTTTCCTCAACACTTTTGCCCTAGTGAATCAGTATGAGCTGAGCATCCCAAATGCAAAAATCTGAAATATAATACTTCACTGAGCATTTCCATTGCACATCATGTTGTCACTTAGAAAGTTTCAGATTTTGGAGCATTTTGGATTTCAGGATTTGGGATGGTCAACCTGTATCATGCAAACATTCCAAAATCTGAAAAAATACAAAATCTGAATACTTCTGGTCCCAAGCATTTCTTATAAGGGATATGCAACCTGTATCTTTGATTATTTCTTTCTACTTCCATTTCTGTGTTTTAATTTAAACTGGTTTATTATTGTCTAGTTTTTCTTTTTCTCTCCATATCTAATTCTTTGTGAAAATCTTCATGTGCTAGTATGTTGCTTCCATTGCTGTGGATTGCTCCTAGGCTAGTAAATTAAAATCCCTTCCATGTAGCATAGTGCTAAGTGAAAGTGTCTTAATTTGTAAATGGCTTGCATTTTTGCAAAGCATTTTTTCTTTAACTAGAATATGCAGTTCAAATTACAGAATATTACTGAGATCCAGTTGCTATAATCCTAGTGACCTTTAAAGTCAAATAGACCTTGATTTTCAATTATGAGATGAAAACTATAGGGATGCTGAATTACTATGTTGTTCTCTTTAGCTCCTTAGGATAAATGACTTTAAAGGTTGCTTTTAGAGACTCTGATTATCTGTGACACACTTAGAAAGTCAGCCAGAATGTGAGATATAAGACCCAGATATATATAAAATGCAAGAAGTAATTGTTAAGGGCTTTTGGTTCAGGGAAGTAATGAAAGTCAAAGGAAAATCGATCTATAACATGGGATGTTAAAAGTCAACCTTCTAATCATAAGGATTAAAAGCCTAAAAATATAAATACTTCAACAAATTCTATGTAAATTAGTGGTACCACATTGAGTTACTCTGGAAATTAGTTCTTTCATTTTTCTCACCTTATTTTACAAAGATGTTACTTACCTGTCATTCAAATGTATGTTCTAGACAGAATATCCCTCATTATTTCCTGGATGGTCACCTGAGACACCATTCAGGGAAAAACCGATGTCACATAGTAGCACACCCTAACTTCACAACTAAAAAATATTTTTAAAAAATAAAATTCAAGAAATATTTTACAACCCAAAGCAAATTATATCTAAAAACAAAGTACCTGTCCTATTTTCCTCACTGTCTTATTCACTCTTAACAATATAACTTATGGAACTTAGTTACCAATATTCAGTTAATTCTTCCTGTAAGTCAAAACATCCACATTAACAATTTACCTGGCTCTTTGCTGCATTTCCAATGGCTCGAGTTCTTGATCCCAATGATATACAGGCCCTAAACCAGAAAAACAAAGTTTGTCCCATGGCACTTTTCTATTATTGTGCTATCATTTTGCTTCTCCTTACACAAAAATAAATTTAAAAGGAGAAATATAACAATATATTATTTTAAAAATAGGTTACGCAAATCAAAAATTTATTTTAAAGCTTCCCTATATAATAAAATGGTGGTCAGAATAAATGTTACAATTAAAAAAAAATGTCCTAATAGCTGGCAATACAATGTTGATCTCCAAAACTGTTTTTCAAATTATATTGATCTATGACCCCTTAGAAGAAAACTCAACCATGCTGACCAATGGATTTTCAGGGAAGGTAAACAGTTAAAAAGGCCAAATCCTGGCTTTGCCACTTAACCTTGTGGAAATTACATAACCATTAGGTGCTTCGGCTTCTCATCTAGAAGATAGTGATAATATCTGCTCATATGATTATGTGAGAATTAAGAGAATGGATATAGGTAAATTCTTTGAACAATACTTGGCACATAGTAAACATTATGTAAATTATTGTATTTTAACAACCACATTTAAATGTAATAGCATAGAATAATAACATAGAGCAAGCACAGAATAACATCTTCATCAAAATACCATTTCATGTTATGATTCAAGAAAATGTTTCCATGATTTCAGTTATAACTACAAAAAACTACATTCAATCAACAAATATTTATAAGCACTCCGTGTATACAAGTCACAATACCTGTCTTGGAGAATGCATAGTCTGTCGGAAAAAAAATCAATAGAATATATAGAATTAATAATAATACTAGCAAAGAAGAGAATAATCACTTCTAGACAACAGAGGTGACTTCTTGAATTAAGACTTGAAAGGACAGAAAAATTTAATACCTATTTGTCTTGCAGAAAAAGACATTCCTGATATATAGGTATGTAAGTCTGTTCTCCATGTAGTAAAGTGATCCACTTAAAAACTAAGATCGTGAAACACTGCTGTTCTCTGATCACGAAATAATCCTCCAATGGTGTCCTATCTCACAAAGTAAAAGCTTGGGTCCCCCTAACAGCCAATAAAGCCTTTCATGGTCTGGTCCTTGGCTGCTCTACCCTGCAAATTCAATCTAGGAGGCATACTGATCTCCTTGCTATTTCTAGAATACGCCAAGCACCCTTTTGCCTCAGGGCCTTTGTAAATGCTGTTCTCTCTTTCTGAAGTGTTAAGAAAATGCATCCATAAGGCCTGTGCTTTCACTCCTTTCAGGTCTCTGCTCAAATGTCAGCTTATCGGAAACACCTATCCTCACCATCCTATATAAACAACATTCCTGCTCCTCCCCAACACATACCTCACACTGTTTACCCAATTTTATTTTTCTCCATAGTATGTATTACCATCTCATACAATTCATTTAGTGACTGTATCTCAGTACCAGAAGCCAGAATGTGAACTCCATGAAGGCGAGGTAACAGGTATCCACTGCCTTGATCTGCACTATCTAATATGGTAGCCACAAGTCATGTGGTGCTAGTACAATTTAAATTAACTAGAATATTCAGTTTCTCAGGACTAGTCATATTTCAGGTGCTCAACAGCCACTTGTAGGTAGCAGATATACAGAGAACTGAATACACACAGAACAAATATACAACAGAAAGTTCTACTGGATAGCACTAGCCTAGATCTTCTAGCCTAGATCTTTTTCTAGGACATAATAAAACTACTTAATGAATGGAATAATGGTTCCTAAGGTAATGTTTATTTGAGGACTAGAAGAATGTAATTTGGACTCGGCCAGGGAGAAAACAAAAAGAATATAACTTGGCTAGTTTCATAGGACAATTTGATAAGATAGTACCAAGGCCAGATTATATAGTCTCAGGTACCAGATTATAATCTTAAAATTTATTCAGTTAATGAGGATTAAATTTCAATGAGGATTCATTAAACATTTCTGAATGATGGAGAGGACCCTACCTACTGATATATAATACAAACTGGAGAGGTAATATTCCAGAGCAGTGCTTTCCCAGGGCTGAACAACATACTGTTCTGCTGGGGACTACTGGATTTTCAGGGAAAGCAAACAGTTAAAAAGTTAATTTAGTCAATTTAACACGTATTTGTTAATAGTTACTATATGCCTGGCACACTGTTAGTTGCTAGGGATATAATAATGAAAGAAAATATGGTTTTGGCTCTCTTGGATCTCACAATGCTATAGACTCACACAAAAGAAAGTAAACCAGGTGCTATAACGGAAGGTGAACATGGTGCTACGAAAGTTTGTAACAGCAAGAATTAACCTAGAGGAGGAGAGTCAGGAAAGGCTTACTCAAGGAAGTAAGATTTTAAGGAAGAGTAAATGATGTGGGATAAAAGTGGTAGAGAGTTTGTTGGAGATCATATTGACCATAGTGTTAACTGACGAGAGGAGAGCAAAAAGTTACCAGTCATCTATATCAGGATGGTGACAGCTGGGACACAAGAAGAAAGAAGAGATATTTAGGAGGAAACTTAAAGGACTTGGTGACAGACTAGATCTTCACCATCCCATATGTTAGCCACTAGCCACCAGCCATATGTGGTTATTATGCACATGAAATGTGGCTAGTCTGAATTGAGATGTGCGTATACAAAGTGTAAAATAAACTCTAGACCATGGGTGTCCAACCATTTGAATGCAGGTACTTTTTTGTCTGTGGTGGCAGATATCACAAAAATTATGCATGGACCTTTCTTCTAGCTCATCAGCTATCTTCGGTGTTAGTGTACTTTATATGTGGCCCAAGACAATTCTTCTTCCAGTGGGGCTCAGGGAAGCCAAATGGTTGGACATCTGTGCTCTAGATTCTAAAAATTTAATACTAAAAAAGTAAAATATCTCAATTTAAAAATATTGATTATATATTGAGATAAAATTTTGGATATACTGAATTAAAATATATTAAAATTAATCTCACTTGCTTCATTTTGCCTTTTTAATGTAACTATTGGAATTTTTTTTTTTTTGGAGACAGGGTCTTGCTGTGTCACTCAGGCTGGAGTGCAGTGGCACAATCTTGGCTCACTGCGGCCTTGACCTACAGGGCTCAAGCGATCCTCCTATCTCAGCCTCCTGAGCAGCTGGGGACTACAGGTTGATTTTTAAAATTTTTTGTAGAGATGGGGTTTCACCATGTTGCCCAGGCTAGTCTCCTAGGCTCAAGTGATCCACCTGCCTTGGCCTCCCAAAGTGCTGGGATTACAGGTGTGAGCCACTGTACCTGGCTCTATTAAAACATTTAAAATTACCTATGTAGCTCATATGCTTTTAATGGGCAGTGTTGGACTAGAGAGTAGGAAAAGGCAAGTGACAAGAATAACGTCTAGGTTTCTAGTTGCACTCAATGAGACAGAAAATTTTCTAAGAAAGATAGGTTTGGGGACAGGACAGTCACAAACTCTATTTTGAACATGGTAGGCTTGAGGTAACTTTGAGGCATCCAAGCAAATATATACTTAGAACTGAAATGTTAAAAGTGATGATCAGATTAAAGAGGAAATGGAAGTTACTGGTCTTTAGTTGTGATTTGGTGAAAACAGGAAAATAAGGGTATAGCAGGAATCAGTGGCTTAGATGACATCTTCACATATCTTATAAATAACTCCTTGATTCAACATATTATCTGCCAGAGTAAAAACTTACATATCCAATATGGTAATGTGTGGATGTTGGCATTCCATCCTAAAACTCATCTATTAGAGAAAATATAGGTTTGCCATTTCTCAGACTACTTTATAGCCCATCTTGCTCCCAACTCCATTATTTGGACACACTTCCAAATACTTCTAATTTTTCAACAGTAGGCTACTACCATCACTTGACTACACTGAACATTTTATTTGTAGGTTGATTCTCAAGCGTTTACTTTTTGTTAGAACAGTAGAGCTAAGTAAGATTCAGATTCAACTACCATTAAGTGCTGGTCCCTTGAAATATGTTTCATACATGTATCACTTCACCAAGAAAGCTAAACAGTTACCAGTATCAGATATTCTCTGAAGTTAAAAGCAGACAATTTTTAAAGTTAAAAAATCTGTCATTTAACCAGGTTTGGAAATGCCCAGTTTCAAATATATAGAACACCCATTTCATAAAGGCACCCTTCAAACTCCTTCGATTTTCTTTCAAATACATTCCAGGATGTTACAATCATTAAATAATAAATATTTGCCAAGTACTTTCAGAAAAACCCAAATAAATTAAACACCTATTTGCTCTCAAAACTTTTACATTAGTAATAGCAAGGGAAATAGACACATTATAACACATATTAGGCTGATGTAAGAGTTTTCACAGAAAAAGATACAGTTTATCCAAGTGTATACAGCATAATCTATATTTACTTTGTATTATTTCAACTACTATTTAGAAATGTCATTTTATGGCTAAAATAAAGGGAGGGTTTTCAATGCAGTTTAAATCTATAATATCCAATCTGCTTTTGCTATTGTGTGGTAATCTCAGATTATCAGAAAATACCACGAAATTCTAAACAATGAAGATTTCTAAACGTCCTATGTTCCTTTTACTAAGAGAGGGGCATAAAAATCAGAGGACAAGATGCTACTTTAAGAAAGCTGTATCTGTATTTTCTCCTTAAAATTCAGGATTTTCTTCCTCTCTCAAAAAGCTTACTTTTATAAGGC
Source organism: Chlorocebus sabaeus (assembly GCF_047675955.1). NCBI lineage: Eukaryota > Metazoa > Chordata > Mammalia > Primates > Cercopithecidae > Chlorocebus > Chlorocebus sabaeus. The sequence goes on along the minus strand of NC_132910.1, from coordinate 78,777,452 downwards.
CAAGCATGATTAGGTTGGAGAAAATACATACTACCAGAAGAGATTTGTTGCCTAAGAGCTCAGCACTAAGTTTGTTTGCTCCTTATTATTCTCCATTAAGATTCAGTCCTCACTCTCTAAGCTTTAAAAGCAGCCCTTTTCTTTTCCTTGCCAGTTCCATAAAACCACAATTACTCTTCACCTTCTACTATCAGTGTAATCCATAGGTTTAAATCACGGGCTGAACAAAGTAGTTTCAACTATTCTTGCCAAGATGTCTACAGAGCAGATTTCTCTACCTTGGCACTACTGACATCTTGGCCCAGGTAATTCTTTGTTGGGTCACTGGGGCTGTACTGTGTGCACTGTAGGATATTAGGAGTATTCCTTGCTTCCAACCACTAGATGCCAGCAGTACCTCCTCTTTTGATCTCAGTTGTGACATAGCCCAAAATATCTCATTCTGTCAGTTATTCCTTCAGAGGCAAAATCACCTCCAGTTGAGAACCTCTGCCCTAGAACAACATTTCCAAAATAGTGCTCTATGAAACATAGTTCCTCAGACGTTCAAATAAGGTTGGGAAAAACATCCCTTTCTGGGAGAATTTCAATGCTTATGAACAAATTAAGGGAACTACAAAATTCTACAGCAAAGAAAACATCTGGATATTGTTTCTCAAATTATTTGGAAAAAATGTTGCCCTAGAAGAGGGGGAAGAATGCTCTCAAAAAAGCTCACGGTTGCAATTTGCTTCTAGCTTGCTATTTAAAAATAAGACCTCTAGGCACATATGATTTAGTAATAACAAAGCTTTCAGCTTTTCATTATGGACAAAGAATTAAACATTTAACAATATATAAACAATAATAATTTAAGAGTTTTCAAATGCTTAGTAAATGTAATGATAAACAAATCAGCTTGAAGCCATTAGGAGAAACCACACAAATATTTACATAGGTAGACAATATTTTAAAAGCTGATTAAGTATACTAGCTACATTAAATTTGATACATTATTTAACTATTATTATATTAGATACATTATTTGAAAAACTCATATTACCTATAATTCACTTGGTTCAAACACAAATATCAATGCATAACAATGTTAAAATTATTTTGGTTATAATTGCTTAGACCAGAAGTTTGAAAACTACCACAACCTGCAACCTATTTTTGTAAATAAAGTTTTATCACAACACAACTATACTCATTAATTCATAATGACCACATAATAAAAGACTGTCAGTGCTATGTTAAACCTTTTTTTTCCAGTGCTTAAGGAAGTCAGTTCAATGTTAAACATTTAGAAATCACCTGGCTTTTCACTCTTCTCAGCAAATTTGATTTAAAAAAAGCAAAGGTATTAACTGAATTTTTGTATGTCACTAGCAAAATATTAACTTGAAATGTCCATAACAGTCAATATATCAATGGGATATTATACAGCTAGGAAAAAGAATGAGGTAAATTAAAGCCATAAGTTTGAGAAGATATCCACAATATTTTGAGGTGAAAAGAAAACAATTTACAAAATATTTAAAAAATATTTTTTAATGAAAGCAGAATGTAATGTAATTCTGCTTTTGTTAAAAAAAAATCCCAGTTACATACATATAATCACATACTCGTATAGCTAGAAACAAATAAAACTTTAGGAGGTGGTTGGGAAGGGATAAAGGGGGAGACTTACTTTGTGTAATTCTTCAGCATTTAAAATATTTTAAATAAAATATAAGCTCAAATAGTAAAACATATAAAACCAACTCTTGTAGTAAAAAGAATATTTAACAAAAAAAGGTAAAAGCCTCTTCTTCATCCCAAACTGCCAGCACCAGAAAATGCCCATCTATTATAGTTACAGTTAACCCCTGGAGTTTAACATTTTCTATGTGCTGTTGTTTTTAATGCAACAAAGTGATTTCTATTTTCATGCATTTAAGAGGGGTCTCATTCATCTGAAACACAGCATTTAAACAGCATTTTCCCATATTTCCAGATTATTCATACACTAGTAAAGAAATAGGAAATGTTGAAGAATCATGCAGAATTTTGATGATAAAATATACCTAACAAAAATCTTCAGTTTCATTTAAAGAAAATCCATATTCCCTCCTACAAAGTATTCATTACAGACCATAAATTAAAAGCACCTCCTTCATAATTCTATCTCTGAGAAGTATATATCCATTATTAATAGTAGTTTATTGTCTTCCACACTACTTTTTCTCCAAATGTTTACACTAATATTTGTTTTGTTATGTATTTTTTATGAATTTTAAAAACAAAGTAAGATTTTTACATGTCCTTAACATGACTTAAAAGAATTACTGGCTGGGTACGTTGATTCACACCTATAATCCCAGCACTTTGGGAGGCCAAGATGGGAGGATGGTTTGAGGCCAGGAGTTCGAGATTAGTCTAGGAAATATGGCAAGACCTTATTTCTGTTGGAAAAAAAATAAAATAGTGGGGCATGGTGGCATGCACCTGTACTCCCAGCTACTCAGGAAGCTGAGGTGGGAGGATCCTTTGAGCCCAGGAACTCAAGGCCGCAGTGAGCTATGACTGCACCACTGTACTCCAGCCTGGGCAAGAGACCAAGACCCTGTGTCAAAAAAATTTTTAAGAATTATTAAAATAATGTTTTTAAAAAAGACAGTATTTCTTAGAAACTAGATAAAATTAGACTTTTACTGATAGCAGAGCAAAGATGCTTTCCTGTACAATAACTGCTCAACCAGGTAATTTGTTCCTTTCATCATTAACCTAGTTACAAATATGCCATACTTACAACAACGGATACTGGAAAGACATTTGGGTTCTAGGGTCAGAGAGGCCTGAAACAGAGTCCAATTCACTGTTTTACTAATTCTTGGCCAAGTTATTTAACTTTGCTTTAGACTTCTTATGGAAAAAAAGATAGCTAGTATGATCAAACTCATAGAATTGTGATACATATGACAATGCTTGCTTAGCACATAGCAATCTCTATTCCAATTTACCACATGCTTTAATTTGATACTTAATGATGATTCTTGGCTATCGCTTTTTTCCCCATGTGTGAAACTAATCACCTTGGTATATTTAAGCCTGGGATGGAAATTCTAATCCCCACATCCATACTTAAGTGAACAATAACAGACATGTACCAGACCTTTAAAAACGTGGACACTCAGGAATTCTACTTCTAGGAATTTACTGGAAGGATCAAAAATTTAGTTACAAAGATAGTTATTGCAACACTGTTTATAAAGTATTATAAACAACTTGAATGTCTAACAGGGTATGGATTAAATTACCATGATTATACAGACACTACAACTGATAGTACAGAAATACGTATGTTTTACATAGAAAAAGGTTACTAAACATAGGCTGGGTGCAGTGGTTCACACCTGTAATCCCAGCACTTTGGGAGGCCAAGGCAGATGGATCACCTGAAGTCAGGAGTTCGACACCAGCCTGGACAACATGGTGAAAACCCGTCTCTACTAAAAATACAAAAATTAGCTGGGTGTGGTGGTGGGTGCCTGTAATTTCAGCTACTTGGGAGGCTGAGGCAGGAGAATCGCTTGAACCCAGGAGGCGGAAGTTGCAGTGAGCTGAAAACACGCCACTGCACTCTAGCCTGGGCAACAAGAGCAAGACCACGTCTTTTAAAAAAAAAAAAAAGAAAAAGGTTACTAAACATAAAGTATATACTTCCCCTTCCCTTTGAAAACACACAGAAAACCATCTGGAGGAATTACAATTTTTAATTTCATCTTTTAATGTGCCAGTATTTTTTATAATGAGCATATGTAATAATTTTTCAATAAGAAAATGTTCAGAAAAAGTATTTTGTCTCTTCAGTTTATGCATAATTTCTCTCTCCCTCTTCAACAGGAGATGAGAGGCTAGTATAACCATTCCAACTTTACAGAAGGTGAATCTGAATAAATAGGTTAAATTAACTTGTGTTTTGTCCCTTAATTATAGGCCAAAACTTGGTTCTTTTTCATTAAACTGTCCTTCTTGGTTTATACAGGATCCTCTCAACTGTAAGCAATCAAGTATGTTAATGAAAGAAATGTAAAAAGTATGAATGCTGAAAACAACTAAATTGAACATTTCTTTCCTCTTCTCACAGGATCATTTTATAATGTATTCGCATCTTAGAAATATGTCACATTATCTTGATGTAAGCAACTGGAATATGAAAAACATTTTATTTGCAAAGGTAACATTTTATTTATGTGTGTTATTAAATACTGTGGTGTATTAGAAAAGTTAAAGGTTATCTAATAGTTACAATGCTTTTTGCATGATCGGTGTTGAATTGATGGATAAACGTCCTGAGGTCTGGAAGGGCTATGTTTTTCCTCAACATCTGGACCCACAAAGTAATACATAGTGTAAGAGGACTAGACTACCATGAAGGACTTTTGTTCAGAAACAACAACAAAAAAATACACTTTTGAAGTAAATGACAGTGCCCAGCCATGGAGAGAAGACTTGCTGATGCAAGCTAAGTGCGAAATATCCTTTCACTTTAAGAACTTTCTAGTTTAGATTAGGCTCATTAAATCTAGATATTACTATTGGCTTTCTAGCTCACAAATCAGAAATATCACATTACTTCTCAGCCACACAGAACCAGCCAATATGCCTAAGTACAGTAACAAAGAGACTTTTAGAAGACTCTAGAAGCCCACTTTTAAAAGAACTCTCAAAGTCTGGCCGGCCAGGCTCTTTAAAGAGTCACAGGTTCACTCACTACTAAAGAGACTTCTCAGCCTGGAAATGTAGATCGATCTTTCTTACTGTTCTGGTTTCTGATCTTTCGGGATATGGCTTTAAGGACTAAAAGAATGTCCACACTGCCTCTCAGTTTTTTCTCTATAGAATGAGAGTCACTGAAGCCAAAGATTGCTCCCATTTTTAACCCCTACTCTGCTGAAGGTGGAGAGTGAAATTTCCGGTCCTTTTCTGGCGAAAGCCAGTATTTGTTGTGGCTTAATACAAAACCTTGCAGAGACGAATTCATCGACTTCACAGTTACTGTTTTGGCCTCCCATTGCGCATAAAAGCCAGAAAAAGATGTAAAAAGTAGAAGAGTTCAAACAGTATTGAGGATTACCTTATCTATGCCCATATACTGAAAATATAAACGTCCAAAACGTTTAAAATTTCAATAGAATGTGTACATCTAAGAAAAAAGGTATAAAACCTTCTAGAATCTTCTTTGAAAGAAATCAAAGCACAGACTGCTTCAAGTGAGTTACTCTTCAGTATCTCTTTGCCATATTTTAAAGCTGTCCACAGAATAGTAAATGAGGTATTTAAAGACCATGTGGACACTGACTTTGTTTTAGTATAGCTTAGGTATTATATTTTGGACCATTCAGAACGGTCAAATTAAGATGCCACATTACCTTCCCGTAGAAAAGTAATACAAGTTTCATACAGTTGATTTCCTCATAAAATTACCAGTAACAGCAGCCAATAAGCAGCAGCTAGTTTTTCATATTACAGAATTACTTCATTATATTCCTTGCCAACAAACTTCCCAGGCCAGAGAAACAACGGAACATGTGGAAACATGTTTCCATGACATAACGCCGCTCCTAAGCCTTTCATCAAGCGTTCATAATAGAATCACTCCACAGTCATGTTTATACGGGACAGCTGCCCCCGACTCCGACAATTCACTTTGCAGAAACACGCTTTTGGTCCGACCCAACCCCGCCGCATTCCAGCAACTGACGTAGTTACCAATGCATGAGGCCAGTGACTCCCATCCCCAGGCTCTCCCTATCAATGCTCTCCCTATCAATACACCATTGACTTGGTCCTGGAAACCGGCTCCATTACCTCCAGTTCTCAAGGGCACTGGGTTTTGTAAAACCCCACAAGCTTCACTCCTCGCCCTTAAAAAAAAAAAAAAAAGGCTTTCGCGGCCAGACGAACCTGCAATTCATCTCTGACGTGTGCAGCCGAAGCTGACTTTTTACTTTTCTGAGAAAAAGCTGTCACCCAGAGGGACGGGGAAAGGAGGGAGGGCAGGATTAAGAACTCTACTCAGCTAGTGCGGGGCTGCTTGCCCGCGGCTGATAATCCCACGCAAACCTCGTTAGAGGCAACCGGAGACCTTTCTGGATGTTCCGGACGCCAAGGGCTGTCCCACAGCAACCTCTTTCTCTCAAGCAAGAGAGGCGTTGGGGGACAGCGGCACAAGGAGGCAGGGGACGTGCGTGCGTGGCTACAGAAAAGAGAGCTGCGCAAACTAGTGCGGTCTCTCGTCCTTGAAGGAAAAGAAGCTTTGCGGGGCAAGGAAGTCCGACCGCCACCCGGCGGTCTCTAGGGACTGCGGTTGACGGGCTGCACCTGTCATCTCGGGGTTCGGCACACATTAGGGGAAAATCCGAGGAAGCCAGCAGACAGGACAAACATTAAGGGCGGGAGAAAAAAACGTTTCTTAGGGTCGAGGTGATGCTCAGCAGAGGCACTTACGGGGTACACCTGTCGCTGTACTCATTGGCGATGGTCTCGATGCCGCCACTCCTCGCTACAGCGATGTAGCAGTTGAGAAAGCCGAGGTCAATGCCAACCACAGACATCCCGCCGCGTGATGGTCGGGCTGCTGGTGGTGAAGCCTTCGGTACGGGAACCGCGTCCTCTTCTGGGCTATTGCTGCTGGGATTGCGACTCCTACGAGAAGCAAACGAGAGGGGACCCCAAGTCGCAAAGCAGAAAATCTAGGGCAGGGAGTCGGAAACCCGCGGAAGGAGCCGATGCCGTCCCCGCCGCAGCCTGCGTCGCGTCCCGCCCAGCCGCCTGGGTCTCTCCCTACTGCGGATCGGCCGTCTCCAACCGGCGGTTACTGGGACCTGCGCCTGCGCGCTCGGCCGCCCGGGAGGCGCGCGAGCCTCCGCTCCGCGCCCGAGCCCGCTCCCGGCCGGGACTTCGGCCGCTTCCGTCAGCACTCGGGCAACGGCTGCCCAAGGAGCTGCGGGTTCGAGAAAGATCTGGAAAATGGAGGCTGCTGAGCCATCCGGGGGCGGGAGAAGCGGGAAGGCGGGGGCGGGGAGGATCGGGGAAAGGAGGAGAGGAAGCAGAGCTGGTTCGCTCGCCCTCGCGCGGCAGCAGGACATCGGGCGGTCGGGCTAGGTGAGAGGCAGGCGACCGGCCGGCTCGGGGCTTTGCAAACGTGTTTTGAGGCACATTTTTGGGTGGTTTTGGCAACTGGAGGCATGCTTGTCAGGGCGGCAGGATGCTGCCCTGACTGGCGGGCGCCGCCCCCTCACCCGCTGCTCTCAGAAGGGCTCGCCCCTAGGCCTCGCCTCCCCGAGGGGCCCGTGTGCCGGCCTGCGCACTCCCCTTGTGGCTCGAGGCCTGCCGCGCCCGGCTCTGTGAGGTGGCGCGCATTGTGCGGTGCCTGCTGCTCCGCCCTGCCCAGCCCCGGGGGAGCTGCTGATCTTGTGCGAAAGCGGGATGAGCACATTTTAGGCTTTTTTTCTTTTTTCCTCAGCAGGATTTGAAATACCAAAAGTCAAACTTCTTTTTTTTTTTTTTTTTTTTTTTTTTGAGACGGAGTCTCGCTCTGTCGCCCAGGCTGGAGTGCAGTGGCGCCATCTCAGCTCACTGCAAGCTCCGCCTCCCGGGTTCACGCCATTCTCCTGCCTCAGCCTCCTGAGCAGCTGGGACTACAGGCGCCCACCACCTCGCCCGGCTAGTTTTTTTGTATTTTTTAGTAGAGACGGGGTTTCACCGGGTTAGCAAGGATGGTTTCGATCTCCTGACCTCGTGATCCGCCCGTCTCGGCCTCCCAAAGTGCTAGGATTACAGGCTTGAGCCACCGCGCCCGGCCCAAAAGTCAAACTTCTGTCAAGATATAAGATTACACTGACAACTTTCCCTCCACGTACCTTTTCTCACACCGTTGTAAAGGATGCTGGCCCCGCTGCTGACCCTTGTCTCTGGAAACCAGTTTTACAGGAAAGTGACCTTAAGTGTGCCACTTACACCAAGTCTGCTTTAGCCTCCAGCCACTGCGCTGTGGTCCTCAAAAAAGAGCCCAGTGTGGTCCAGCGCCCTCCCTCTTCGTTTGATCGGCATGTGTTGCCTGTTTGTAATTAACCAAGTTTTATGTTACACTTACGAAATTTGGGTGCCCTGTTGCTTTTCGTTCACTTTTACATGTGTGTCCTGTTCCTTCTCTCCCAGTCCTTGGTCTGTTCCCTGTTCCTCCCCGTCCTCTTCATCTGGTCTCTGTTCCTTCTCATCCAATTCCTTGTGTGTTTTCCTGTTCCATTTTGGTTGCCATCTTGAAAATAGGCGTGTTGTTTTTTGTTTGTTTTGTTTGCCAGATTCTTTAGTACTCTGATTATCCCCAGTTGTCCACTTCTTTAAAGAACTCAGATTTTTTGCAATTAATAATGTTGCTACAGTAGCAGCAGCAGCAAGGATGGCTAGAATGAATGTGAAATCCATTTTCAAGGGCAATACTGAGGTAACTGGATTGTACAGTATTGCTTGGGCTTTGGTCTTCACATTGAAGAAGTCAATCAGGCCTCTCTTCCCTTCATGAGCACTCAGGAGACGTGGAGCTCCTGGGCGAAGCTGCGCTCTGAGACACCGCAGAACTCAGCGTCCCAGCGGGCAGCGCGTGAACAGAACAGGGATTGGGCGCTGCCCTGCGACTGAATCCTGGGCCCCGGTCCTACTGGGCGCCCCTGGCTTCCACACCAGTTCTCCTCACGCACCTCTTCTGACATCGCCGTTTCGGGGCCACCTCTGTCTAGATTTATTCCAGAAATATCCTGAAATGCTCCTAGTACAATTAATTTATCTAATTCCATTAGTTTATTCATGTTGTCTAAACAACTTGAGGGTGTAAGAATGTTTTTTTTTCCTATTAAAAATACCACTTAAAATATCAAAGTAAAAAGAAAGTTGAGGCCAGGAGCAAAGTGGTGTTATCACGTTCCTTACAATTACTGGCAGGATGTGGTTAAAACCATAACGGGCTTTGGGGTCACACAGATTTGGGTTGTAGTACCAGGCTTGCCTAACTTACTATCTGTAGAACCTTTGGCAAGTTACTTAACGCTCCAAGTCACAGGTTCAGTCTGTTAAAATGAAGACAAATATGCCTAATGGGCTGCTTTTATGATTAAATCATGTAAGCACTGCATCAGCCCCTGGCACCAAACAGTCAATAAATGCTAGCTATGCTTAGCTGCTGTTACAATGTAAGAAGGATCCTGATTTATGTACATTGGTCATGTATCCAGCAACCTTGCTGCATTCTCTTATACTAGTATTTGCAGAATTTCTTGGATTTTCTGTGTATAGAACAATATGGCCTGGGAAATAATGAATTTCTTCATTTTTATTTCTTCTGTTTCTTATTGTTTTGTCTGGATTATGTTCCTTAAGTGCTCCAGTAAAATTTTGAAAATAAACAGTAGTGGTAAGCATCCTTGTCTTGTCCCTAACATTAAATACCTTTGTGTTTATGATGTAAGAAAGTTAACACAATTATCTTCTATTCCTACTTTGCTAAGAGATTTTCTCATAAAATCCACTTACACACCTGTAAGTGGATACTGAAACTTAACAAATGTTAACCATCATCTAATAACCTGTGTGTTGCTCTTCAATTTGTTAATGCAATGAATAACGTTACTGGAGTTTTCTAACATTCTTGTATCCCTGGGATAAACCAGAAAGGCCATAATGGTTCTGATTGTTTTGGTTTGTGATTATTTTATGTAGGATGTTTACATCTATATTCATAAATGAAACTGGCCTTTAATTTTTCTTTCTTTACTGTTTTTATTGGCGTCAAGATTATCGCCTCATAGAAGAAGCCAAAGGGGTTGCCTCTTTTTTGTTCCCTTCTGATAGATTTGGTAAGAAAAGCCTGTAAACCGGCTGGGAGCAGTGGCTCACGCCTATAATCCCAGCACTTTGGGGGCCTAGGCAGGCGGATCACCTGAAAGTCGGAGTTTGAGACCAGCCTGACCAACATGGCGAAACCCCGTCTCTGCTAAAAATACAAAATTAGCTGCGTGTGGTGGCACATGCCTGTAATTCCAGCTACACAGGAGGCTAAGGCAGGAGAATTGCTTGAACCTCGGAGGTGGAGGTTGTGGTGAGCTGAGATTGCGCCATTGCACTCCAGCCTGTGCTACAAAAAACAAACAAACAAACAAACAAAAAGCCTGTAAACCATCTTAGCCTAGTGTTAATGAGGTTTATGATGAATGATTAAATTTCTTTAGTGGTTATGGTCTATGTTTTCTATTATTCTTGAATCATTATTGGTTATTTATATTTTTATTACAAATTTACCATTTCGTCTAGGTTATCAAGTTTGTTGGCACAAAGTTGATTATTCACTTAAAAAATTTCTTCAGTAGTTATATGTACATCTTTTTCATTCTTAATATTGTCTATTTTAATCTCTTCCTTTTCTTGGTTCCTGTCAGTATGGTTTGTTAAAAGAACCAGCTTTTGGTTTTCCTACCCGCCTTAATTGTCTTTGTTTTCTGTTCCATTTGCTGTTTCACTCTCTATTTTTGTTTATTCTTTTTCTAGTTCATTAATTTTCAGTTTCTTGTTTTCTAATATATACACTTGAATCCGTAAATTTACTTCTACATACCATTTTAGCTATACTCCTACCTGAATTTTCAAAGAATTGAAGTTGGAGAGTAGGCAACGGGGATAAAAATGAAACAGGTCAATGGTCACTGGTCTTGTTGTCTAAGGTGTTATCCCAGTTCGTTGTCTCACGAACGAAGGAGCGTGGATGCAAAGGGTGAGATGGGAGCGAAAGTTTAATATGCAAAAGAAGAAAGCTCTGCACAGTGGAGAGGGGAGCCCTAGTGGGTTGCTGTTTTTACAGTTGAATTCAAAAGCTTTTATAAGAAACTCCTCTCATCTCTGTAGCTATTTGAGTAATTTCTCTTATTAGTAAAGCTGTCTGTGCAACTCCCCTTATGTAGTTGTGGGTATGTCTCTAGGCACGCACAAAGTGCCATTTCTCTTGTTTCTATAACTGGGCTTAATTTAGGTAAGCCCTCCTTCTCCCTGCGCAAGTTCCCATGGAGCCCACCGTGTACATGCCCGAAAAGGTGAGGACACTTTTTCCTGGGAGCCTGCCAATCACACAAAGAACAAAAGGCTTCTGTGCTGGACCCTGCCTGCTTATCTGTGCAGGTGCAGCCTGAGTTTTCCCTAGGCTGCTCTATTTTTGCCTATAGGTGTGATTTTGTAGGCAGGCTGCTTCTCTGAGGACTAGCCTTAGCTGTGTACCTAACATTAACATTAGAGAAATGTCTTAGGTGCTGATGGGTTTGTTAATTATTGCACCCCAGAATTAAGTAGACTTATCTAGTCACAGTAATACTAATGTTTCATTGGGGTCTTCTCCTATAAACTCATATCAAAGGACAAGAGAAAAGAATATGTGTAGGCTCCCAAGAAAAGTGAGAAAGAGGCTAAATTATTCTGAAATTCAAGATAAGTCACTCCTCTCACCAAAAAGTATGTATTTTTCCTTTCACAGGCAGTGTTTATCTAGGTCTACTAACATGTTTACCGATTTCTTTACTTTGTTGCTGCTTGCATTCAACTTGACTTCCTCTTGAGTTCGGTTTCCTTTCAGCAAAGGCAGGGGTCCCCAGTCCCCAAGCAGCCAACTGGTCAGTGACCTGTTATGAACTGGGCATGGGCACACAGCAGGTGAGCAGAGGGCAGGCAAGCATGATCACCTCAGCTCTGCCTCCTGTCAGGTGGCATTAGATTCTCATGGGAATGTGAACCCTATTGTGAACTGCGCATGCAAGGGATCTAAATTTCATGCTCCTTAAGAATCTAGTGCCAGATGATCTGAGGTAGAACAGTTTCATTCCGAACATCTTCCCTCAATTTGCGGAAAAACTGTCTTCCATGAAACTGGTCCCTCATACCAAAAAGTTTGGGGACTGCTAAGCAAAGATTTCTGAATGGTGAACTATTTTGTTTGTTTGAAAATATTATTGTCATGGAACTGTTTAATAACTTAGCTGACTAGAAATTTTGACAGTATTTTCCAATCTTTTGTCATCCATTATTGAGTATAATGTTCCTTTTTAAATAATCAATTTGTCTTTTCTTTGACATTTTGCAATTTTATTATGTCTTTAATTGTAGATTTTTTATTTATTCACTCAGAGTTTTTTGTTAACCTGAAGACAAATGGGTTCTTGAGATTCTGGAAAAGTATCAGGCATTATTCTTTTGTTGTCTCTCATACCCTTTTTCAGTTTCTTCTGGATCTCTTATTAGAATATGTAAAACGTATTCAAACCACTATGACCTTTAGACTCTCCTTTGTCATGTTTTTAATTTCAAACACTGTACTTACAATTTCTAGATGTTTTTTCAAACTTGCCTGTCCTTTCATACTGTACTATTTTTATTAAAAAATAAATCTAATTATTTAAAAACTCTATTAATCATTTTAAACATTCTAATTTTATAGTTTCTTTTAGAGTGTTTCATCACATTTTTAGTTCTTGGGGTGCTAATTCTGTTTGTCATGTCTACCACCTTTGCCACACAGTGCTTTCTCAGATGACTCATCAGTTCATCTTCATTGAAGGCTAGTTTTCCTGTAGGATTTTTCGTGGCCTACGTTGTAGAAGTGTTTCAGAGAGGTTTTGCATTTGTTTTTGCCAATGCCCCGAGGGCTTCACTGGTCCTATAACAGTTTTAATGGTTTGGCTTGGAGTTCCTGTAGTATATAGATAGTTTAAATATACATATGTGTTCCATACTTGGTTGTGGCACAAGCTTGTGGGGTTTTGATTTCTCACAGGTGGCTTTTTAATTTTTAAAATTGTTAACCCCCAAACCAGAGACATCACAGGTGGGTTCTTCTTTCCCTATTCACTGTTGGGGTAGTTGGCAATTCTTTTCCACTATGATTTGTTGCCTATTTTTCTAGCGTCTCTTCTTAAATAAAACACTTTTTAAGATTGTAGCTTTTTTTTCTTTCAACAGTCTTGCTCTGTGGCCAAAGCTGTAGATCAGTGGCATGATCTTGGCTCACTGCAGCATCAGCCCCCTGGGCTTAAGTGATCCTCCCACCTTACTCTCCTGAGTAGCTGGGACTACAGGCATGTGCCAGCATACTTGGCTTATATATATATATACACACACACACACATATACATATTTTTTATATATATATATTTTTCAGAGACAGGGGTCTTGGTATGTTGCCCAGGCTGGTCTTGAATTCCTGGCCTCAAACCAGCCGCCTGCCTCGCATCCTGTGCCTGGACCCAAGTTTGTAGCTTCATTGGACAGTTTGTGTGGTTGGTAGGCATGGTATGTTTCAGTTTCAACCGCCTACTCTACCAGGTCCCCAATTCCTTAACTCCTATCTACACATGTGGGTGTCAAAATCACCCTTAGTGTCTTATTTGTTTCTGAAATCTGTGGGCTGCTACAATGTTAGCTCCCAGTTACCCTCCTGTCCTTGAGTATCTTATTTCTGACATCTCTTGATATGCTATTTCCCTATTTAAAACAATACAAAACAAAACCAAATCTTTTTGGATATATTTTATCCAGCATGTTCTTGGTGGGGGAGGGGCATCTGTGTCAGCACAATCTACCATATATAAAGTGAGAAAAGAGCAAAGGACTGGCCCCTGGAGAATACTAACATTTAAGAAGTGGTGGAAGAAAAGGAGCCCTTCTGAATCTACATTTCGATCTATCAGCTAATGAGGAATTAAGGTATCAATTTCTTACTTGTGTAGCATAATGTTTATATATGAACAAAGGAACTGTTTCAGAAAATTTAAGGTGAGGGTACCAAAGTTCTAAGTTTTACTAGAAAGCATGAATCTAGAGTAGGAATATAAAATAGCAAAAATCTCTTCAGGGGCTTTTGGCCTCTTACTACCCAGACAATGTGTTATTTTCATTCCCCCCTCCACTTTCTCTAGCATAATGAGAAAACAATGTAAAATTCATCAAAATAAATGTAGTTTCAGTAAGTATAAATGACTATCAACTTAAAAGGTCATCTTGTTTTATGGAGGGTGTATTTTAATAAATTAAGAGAATGAAGCTCTGAGTATGGAATTTTAGGTATTATTTGGGGAGATAGTTTTAGGGCAGGAAATTAAAAATCCTATCTAATAAGACACTGTAAAAGATGCAGTACTCCAGCTCTCTTCCACAGAAAAAAAAAAGATGCAGCACTAGTCATTTATGATAAAAATTGTACATATTTTAAATATATTTTTATTCATTTTCCAATGTTGATTTTAAAAAATAATTTCCTTATATAATCACGTTATGATTTTGCTCATTATAAACTATCTCTCATTAATAACAGTTTAATGTAGTTTATACAGTTTTAGCTCTGTCCAGGCTACTAACTAATTATTTTTACTTTTTGTTCTAACTATACATCTTTTAGGCTGCAAAGAATAGCAATTTGTCTAGCAATTGAGCGATTAAATTCCTCTTTGCCCTCTATCCATGCCAATTCAGGGTTTCGAGCCTTTTTTCCTCTATGCATGCCTCTGTACAAATTGAAAACTTTTATATTATCTTACTCTTTATATGGGAAACTATTCTTCATATTTGGTTATTTTAACCATCTTTCTTTGAACCATTTGATAGTGTAGAAGGAAAGGAAACTATTTTCTATTTTGTTCCTATAACTCCGTTATGTTGACCACTGCAAGAAATGATGTTTAGAGTTTGATGTTTTTCTTCTTAAGTGATAACACCAATATATTTAAAAGTGTGGTCTGTATTATTGTCCTTGAAATACACTGTCCCTGTACACGATGAATTTCACCCACCCCATTTTGCCCATTCACAGCCTCACAAAATCTGTCTATAGTTTATCCCCACTAGCTTAACATCCCTTTACTCATTAGAACATAAAAAACTTGGGGATTTCAAACACACTGTATTCTACAACAGCTCTGAAAAACGAGACAAACTCCCGTACAAAACCTTGGAATGCTGTTTATATCTATCCATTGAGAAATATCTTTCTCTTTAGTTAAGCCAGTTCTGACAAAAATTTTGCTATCCTCTGCTTACTAATAAAGTCAGAGTCAGGGAAAAAAAGATTTTAACAGTTTTAAACTTCCTTTATTGCCAACAAAATATACAAACTAATTTTCAAGAGGATATTTTTTGTTCTAAGATATATTCACACTAGCAAGATTTTATTTATTTTAAAGATAAACATTAGCAGATAAGCCATTTTTATTTTCCAGTTTCAGTTTTATAATGTCACTAAAGTCATTATCAAATTTTAAATGATCACATCTATAATCAAAGGCTGATACTATAAATATTGTACACAGTAATAACAGCTGTCTTAGAAGAGAGATAGAACAAAGCTTATTTGTGCCTAGAGATATGACGACATCTATTGATAAGCTTTTAAGAAATATGTCATACCATATGACTTTAAAAGATGGGAAAACAGGTATACTAAATGAATAGCAATTTAAAAGAAGATACTTTCATTTCTTAGATTTCAGCATTATACGTTTTAATTTTTAATCATAAAAAGAATTTTAAACTAACAAAATATACTACCTATAATAAATGAAATATCACACTAAAATGTGTTTGAGTCTAAGTGGGAAGAAAATCCACATTTATCTGATTTTTAGTATTTAAATCCTTGAAAAAATATATGCTTTATTGCAGAACTAACACTTTAACAAAATACAGACAATAACAACACACTATCAAAATGTATTCAAATGGCAGCTATGTAATTTGTATGTTAAACAAGTTAAATCCATGTATTTCTTAATTTACTCTCCCAATTACCTACCACCAATATCGATATGAAAGAATTCTTTAATTTTATCATATAATACCAACACCAAAGCACCCCCTGTACCACGAAGAACATTGGAGAAAGCGCCACGAAAAAAGGAATTGATTCCCTCATGTTGGTATATCTTCACAAAGCAGTCTAAGGTTCCTTTATATTGCCGTTTAGCCTCACCACTCTATATAAAGAAAGACAAAGGGTTTTCTATTATCTGAATATCTTTTATCTTAAGATAATCTTCTATTAGCACTAAGGATAGATAAGATAAATACTGTGTTGAGTAGCACTGTGTTAATAGGCATATATGACTACTGTCCCTAGTGGTTAGAGAACATTCATACTTTTCAGGCACACTTGAAAACTGACCATACATTAGGTGTAACAAATGTCAAAGGATGTCATCACATAGACCACGATTTATCCTCTCACTACACTGCAATCAACTGAGAAATCAATAGCAAAATAGAAAAATGCCATATGGGCTAGGCACGGTGGCTCATACCTGTAATCTCAGCACTTTGGGAGGCCGAGGCAGGAAGATCGCTTGAGCCCAAGCGTTTGAGACCACCCTGGGCAATATGGGGGCAAAATGCCATCTCAACAAAAAATACAAAAAATTAGCTGGGTGTGCTGGCACATGCCTGTGGTCCCAGCTACCCGGGAGGCTGAAGTGGGAGGATCACCTGAGCCTGGGAAGTCAAAGTTGCAGTGAGCCATGATCACATCATTGCACTCTGGCCTGGGCGACAGGGTAAGACCCTGTCTCAAAAAAAAAAAAAAAAAAAAAAAAAAGAAATCATACGTTGGGATGTTAAGAAAAACATTTATTCTTAGAAAACAATGAAAACCAAATGATAACTGCAAAACTCCTTACCTAAATTTTAAAGATGCAGCTTGAGTGGTAATTTATAAGGAAATTAATGACCTTGAAATATCAGAAAAGGCTGAAAGTTAATGAGCAACCTAAACATTTTTAGACAAAGTATAAAGCTAAAGAAAGTAAAAACAAGAAAATAACTGGCAGAAATAAAGGAAATAGAAAACACACACAACTTGGCCGGGCACGGTGGCTCAAGCCTGTAATCCCAACACTTTGGGAGGCCGAGACGGGCAGATCACGAGGTCAGGAGATCGAGACCATCCTGGCTAACATGGTGAAACCCCGTCTCTACTAAAAAACACAAAAAATTAGCCGGGCGAGGTGGCGGGCGCCTGCAGTCCCAGCTACTCAGGAGGCTGAGGCAGGAGAATGGCATGAACCCGGGATGCGGAGCTTGCAGTGAGCTGAGATCCGGCCACTGCACTCCAGCCTGGGTGACAGAGCAAGACTCCGTCTCAAAAAAAAAAAAAAAAAGGAAAACACACACAACAACACAAAAAAAGTCCAAAGTTAGGTCTTTGAAATACTTTGCTGACAAAGTTTGGAAATATTGTTTGAGGAGAAAATGCCCCAAGATTATCAGAAATGGCAACAGTAACAAAAATGCAGATGATCCAGAAATTTAAGAGCAAGATGATATTATAAAAACTTCATAATTATTTTTAAGTCATAAGAAATGGATGAATTCCTAGAAAAGTATAATTTACCAACAGAGTACAAAAGAACTGGAATACTACAGTTGTTAAAAATTCAATCAGTTGTTGAAAATCTTCTCATAAAGAAAACCACATGTCCAAATGGCTTTACATGTAAGTTCTGCTAAACATTCAATGAACATTTAATTCCAATTTTACAGGAATTATTCTAGAGAAGAGAAAAAGTGGGATGACTCCTCAACATATTTTATGAGGCTCGCACAGCCTTGCTACCGAAGTCAAACTAGAGCAATACAAGAAGGAAAAATACAAGCCAGTGTCATTGAAACATGAATGCAAAAATCCTGAACAAAACCCAGCAATCAAATCTAGCAAGGGCTACAGAATACAATACTTACAAACTGGGTTTATCCCAGGCATACAAGATTTAGCTCTAGAAAACAGATTAATTTAACACAATCTGTAAACATATTAAAAGAAAAAAAGGTTTAATCATCTCAGCAGATATAAAAAGAATATGACCGCCATTCGTAATTAAAAACTGTTGTAATTCAGGAACAGAAAGGAACTGTCATTACATGATAAAGGATAATAACCAAAACCCCCCACAGTTAATATTAAATTATGTAACACTGAAGTCATTTTCTGTATGATTAGGAACAAGATAAGGTTGCCAGTTACTACTTTGTAAATATAACACTGAATCCAGGGTCTCAGTGAGTACAGAAAGGCAAGAAAGAGAAATAAAAGGTGTAAGAATTGATAAGGAAGGAAGAAAACCCTGATATTAGTTGCAGATTATATGCCTGTTCGTATAAATAAAAACTTGGAAGGTATGTACATACACACTCGTGTTTGTATTACGGTTAACAAAGTTGTGGGATATAAAATGAAAATATAAAAATTAAGTAGTACTGTTATAGGCTGAACTGTTAAAATCATATATTGAAGTCCTAATAACCCCCAGTACCTCAGAATGTGACTGTATTTGGAGATAGGGTCTTTAAAGGTAATTAGAATTAAATGAGATCACACGAGTGAACCCTAAGCCAATATGACTGTCCTTATAAAAAGGGGAACAGGCCAGACGCGGTGGTTCAGGCCTGTAATCCTAGCACTTTGGGAGGCCGAGGCGGGTGGACTGGCCGCCAGTGAGCCAAGATTGCACCACTGCACTCCAGACTCGGCGACAGAGTGAGACTCCATCTCCAAAAAAAAAAAAAAAAAAAAAAAAAGAAAAAAACGGAGGAACAGAGGAGGAAGAACCCTGTGAAAACACAGGAAGAAGATAGCCATTTATAAGACGAGAGAGGTCTTCAGAGGAAACCAAGTCTGCTGACATGTTGATCTCAGACTTGTAGCCTTCAGAACTGTGAGAAAATAAATTTGTTGTTTAAGCAAACCACTTTTGTGGATGATACCAGCCCTAGCAAACTAATACACACACACACACATATAAGACATCATATTCCCACTTTCTTTTCCCTGTACTATTGAGAGATTAGGTTGCAGACATCATGCCCTTTATCCTTAAACACTCAAGTGCATATTTTCTTTTTTTTTTTTTTTTGAGACACAGTCTCGCTCTGTTGCCCAGCCTGGAGTGCAGTGGTGCCATCTCAGCTCACTACAAGCTCTACCTCCTGGTTCACACCATTCTCCTGCCTCAGCCTCCAGAGTAGCTGGGACTACAGGCACCTGCCACCACGCCCAGCTAATTTTTTGCATTTTTAATAGAAGACGGGGTTTCACTATGTTAGCCAGGATGGTCTCAATCTCCTGACCTCATGATCTGCCCGCCTCAGCCTCCCAAAGTGTTGGGATTACAGGCGTGAGTGCATATTTTCTAAATATTAGGCTCGAGTGCGTATTTTCTAAATATTAGGATATTTTCTTACATATCCAAAGTACAGTTATCAAATTCAGGAAATTTAATACCATTGACCCAATCTATAGTCTACATGCATATTAATTTTCCATTTTAAAAAGTTTCTCAATGTGCTAAATTAGAACTAACTATAGAAAGAGAAGAAACACAGACATAAATGGAATAACTAAGTATTATCCTGAAATGAAGTAACAGGTTAGTTTTATCCTGCCAGATTGCTTACTGGTCCTTCCAGGACCATTCTGTAGTCAATAAAAATGAGGATAATGATAGTAACTACACCTCAGTGTTTTGAGAATTTAATGAGTAAAAGTATAGAATTCTCAGGACAGTATAAAGCATATAATAAGCACAATATTACTATTCTAGTTTTCTGACCTCATTATTTTCACTTGCCCTCATAAAACTTATGACCTGGCTATACTGAACTACTTCTCAAGCCATATTTCTGTGTACGATTTTCCCCCATGCTTAGAATGTTCTCTCACTGACTGAAGTAAGCCTACTCACTGAGATTTAGCTCTCTAAGAGACCACGTCTGATCATTTTAAGCGTCTGGGCAACCCTCCTCTATGTATTCCTGGAACCTACATACATTTGTATTTAAACCATTAACTGTTGTCTTCAATATTAGACTATGAATTTGGGTGCAGATTTTGTCTTTTTCTTTCACCAGAGCGTAGCATAGATAAAGCATGCAAATATTTGCTGAATGAATGAATGCAATAAGTACAGGTTGGTATCCCTTATTTGAAATGCTTGGAACTAGAAGTTTTTTGAATTTTTTCAGATTTTGAAATATTTGCTTTGTATACTTACCAGCTGAGCATCTGAAATCCGAAAAGCTCCAATGGGCATTTCCCTTGAGCATCATGTTGGTGCTCAAAACATTTTGATTTTTGGGGTGTTCTGGATTTAGGATTTTCAGATTTGGGATGGTCAACTGGTAATAACAATAGAGATCAAATTCATCAAAAATTTGGTTTAGGGATTTATATTTAGAACATAAACCATTACAAACAAGTTTTTGTCCTTGGAGTCAAAATTATTTACTTTCTTAAAAATATATTACAATAAACAATGAAATATTTCAATGGCTCATGACTGGGCTCATTCTACTTAATATAATATTTCAGTTAAGATAGACATACTCGGCTGGGCGCGGTGGCTCAAGCCTGTAATCCCAGCATTTTGGGAGGACGAGACGGGCGGATTACTAGGTCAGGAGATCAAGACCATCCTGGCTAACACGGTGAAACCCCGTCTCTACTAAAAAACACAAAAAACTAGCCGGGCGAGGTGGCGGGTGCCTGTAGTCCCAGCTACTCGGGAGGCTGAGGCAGGAGAATGGCGTAAACCCGGGAGGCGGAGCTTGCAGTGAGCTGAGATCCGGCCACTGCACTCCAGCCTGGGCGACAGAGCCAGACTCCGTCTCAAAAAAAAAAAAAAAAAAAAAAAAAAGATAGACATACTCATCCAATTGCTGCCATAACCCTCTACCTTCCAAGCAATATATGCTACAGGAATAGTAGGCATTTCTGTTTTGATGGTAGGTGAGGAAGAAGCTTTGCTGGCTGATGGTTATTTTAGGATAGGAAAGAATATAAGACAGAATACATCATGTATTTATTTTAGCTAAGTAAAACAAATGATCTATGCCTTTCAGCCAAAATTTCTCTTAAATTTGACTATACCCAAATATCAGAGATATTAAAAACTCAACTAAGCTTAGAAACAATAACATAAAATACCTGCATCATCATACGTCTTCTAACTGTGTCAAAGGGATAAGAAAGTATTCCAGAGCATGTAGTCACAACTTGAGCAATGAAAAAGGAGACAAGAAATGGAGTTTTCTTTGACTTTGGTAATAAACCCTAGAAAAGAAAAATGTACCAAGTAACTATCCAAATTTCTAAAATATCTTAAATTCGTAAGTTAAAGGATAATTTTTATAAATACATGAAAGAGGGTCCAATTATACTTAAAATGCAATAAAAAAGCTGGATTTAATAGCAGCAGATCAACAAAAAGTAGATTGCCACACATGACTATATTTCAAAAGTATATTTCAAAAATATAAAGCATATTTGCCATGATAAGAATTTGTTACTAATGCACATAAAACTAGGGAAGATAGCAGACATTGACAAGAAAGTTCTTCCATGGCTCTTCCTTGTGGGGTTGAAAAAAAGTGAAAAAAATGCTTGCTTTAATCATCAACACATATTTGACGAGCAGCTTTAAAACTTTAAGCTAGTGGAAAAACGTTCCTAAATTTCACTACTGCAGGTGATAACAAAGAAAACTAGAGACAGAGTATGCACATAACATTTTTTGTGTTTAAATAAATGTATGAGATCCTGTAATTTTCATTAACATAGCAGTCTAAAAAATACACTAAAAACTGATCTGTCCAGATTTCATTACTTCCTTTTGGAAGCATTATAATGTAGGCATCAAGAACATGGGTTTTTTTGCTTGCCTTTAACAAGTAAATTACTTACCATTCCTAGGCTATTTACTTAGCAATTCCTAGGCTATTTATCTTTAAACAAAGGGGGGATTTTATTTTTTTATTATTTATTTTAAACTAGAAATATCTTTCTTTTTTTTTTTTTTTTATTTCAATAGGTTTTTGGGGAACAGGTAGTGTTTTGGTTACATGGGTAAGTTCTTTACTGGTGAGTTCTGAGATTTAAGATGTAAAGTACTTAAAAAAGATTCCTAGAACTAAGTAATAGCTAAAAATTGGTAGCCATTATTACAATTTTTCTTTTTCCTACCACATGGAAGTGTTCTTAAAATCTGAAATGAAAAGGTAAATTGCAGAACAACCTGGAGAATACAACACAGAATCTAACAGTATCCAGGAGATAACCAAGCTACAGTAGCATTTATTTAATTAATTTGCTTTGCCTACTTCTCAAAATGACAACATTTGATTATTTGCATATAAAAAGTGATAATAGGGTAAATATGAAATCAGAAAAACTGCTAGAAGATGTCTTTCCATATACTAATGATTTGATTATGATGTAAGCTTAATTAGCATGTTTTTCATTTGCAATGTGATGTATAGTGAAAACATCTCAAAAACTTAGATACATGCTTTATAACTAAAGTCAGATCCACACTGCAGTTATAATTTAATTAGGTTATGGCAAAATCATGATTAAGCAGAATTTCATGTCTCTCTTATTTCATCACTGATTTTTATTTTTATAATTAAAAGTAACATATCTGCTGAAAACATTACTAATTAAATAAATGGAAACCATATATGTAATATGTCCAAGTTAAAGCCCCCAGATTACCTTAACTGTGTCATAAGCTCCAAAATAAGAGGCTCGGTACACAATGATGCCCTGTACTGAAACACCAAACCCTTGGTATAAACCAGCAATTCCATCTGATTTTGCTATTTTCATAATACAGTCACCTAAACCCTTGAATTGTCGCTCTTCAGGACCTAAAATAAAGCCATTTAAAATTTATTAGCAACATTATATATCCAATAAACACTTTAATCAAAATAAACCTTCACAGATCTAAATGGTCTGAAATTTCCACTTACAAATCTAACAAAGAAGGCACAAATCAAAATCCTCCCATTCTTTTACAGATAATCAAGATTTCAAGTAATATCTCAAAAGAAATTATGGAAAATATTAATCTCTCATGAAAACAATTTACTTCAAACAACCTGCCTTAAAGCATTTTATTAAAGTTACCAGAAGTTACTAATTGAAGTTCAGAAAATAATTTGAAATGGGCCAGGTGAGATGGTTCATGCCTGTAATTCCAGCACTTTGGGAGGCCGAGGCAGAAGGACTGCTTGAGGCCAGGAGTTCAAGACCAGCCTGGGCAACATAGTGAGACCCTGCCACTACAAAAAATAAAAAATGTTAGCCAGGAGGCTGTTAGGTGATCACTTGAGACTAGGAGTTGGAGGTTTCACTGAGCTATGATTGTATTCCAGCCTAGGCAACAGAGTAAGACCCTGTCTCTATTAAAACAAAACAAAACAAAGAAACACTTAGAAATGAAAAACTCAACAGGGCACTGTGGCTCACATCTGTAATCCCAGCACTTTGGGAGGCCGAGGTGGGTGGGTGGATCACGAGGTCAGGAGTTCAAGACCAGCCTGGCCAAGATGGTGAAACCCTGTCTCAACTAAAAATACAAAAATTAGCCGGGTATGGTGGTGGGCGCCTGTAATCCCTACCCAGAGGCTAAGGCAGGAGAACTGCTTGAACCTGGGAGGCAGAGGCTGTAGTGAGCTGAGATCATGCCACTGTACTCCAGCCTGGGTGACAGAACGAGACTCTGTCTCAAAAAAAAAGAAAAAAAAAAAAAAAAAAGAAATGAAAAACTCTGGGACTGTTGAAAAGCAAAAAGATAAAGCTAAAAACTTGTAAGGATAGTTTAAGATAGTTAACATTTCACATGAAGGGGTCATATTTTTCTAGTATTTTCTGGTTTTATTTTTCTTTTCCCTTGACCAAGAATTCCTTGACAATATTTTAAAACTATTATACATGTACAATGTAATCTTCTAAAAATAAACTAAAACCTCCTGATTTGAAAGAGAAAATAAAACTATGGGACTTAAAGCAAGATAATATTGAGTTATTTTACCTTTATTAATAAAAATAAAATTTCAACTTCCAGTTAAATAGATGAAACTCACATTTTTATTTTTGCTCAAACTGCCGCCCCTTCTGAGACATTTTCTGATCACTTATTGAAAATTGGTATCACTCTCTTCTAACTTTTTTCCCTAGCATTTAACATTAAGTGACAATATATTTTAGTCATTTATTCATTTATTATTACTTGTATCCTCTACTAGACTCTTAGGTACACGAGGCGTGAGCTCTATGTCTTATATAGGGGGTGGGGTGTGAATATGTGTGCATATATATACATATACACACTCACACACACCCTGTATCTGCAGGCACCCTGTAATCCAGAAGGCACTCAATATTTGTTGAATGAATCTCTGTACCCTGAAGAAACTCTATTACATTAACAATAATGAAATAAAACAGGTTTAAAGCCAGATAGTCCAAGAAGAGAACATGACAGAACGAAATCCACAAAATTTTGCCAGATGGAGAGAATAGGGAGGAGTGGTAACTCACCAAATAGAGCAGAAAAAGCTGAACCTATTTTCTTACAGAGGAAGATATTGTTGGGAAGCAAGCCATTTGATCACAATAACCTCAGAAAGACTTAGAAATCAGAGGAACTAACTACTACTTCCAGGATGAAAGCAAAGGAGCAGGGAGATGCTCAATATCCGCAACCTCACCCTGAGCAGCCAAATGACTTACTGTGCTGCCACCCACAGAACTGAACACAAGGTTCCACATTTAACTGGGCCAGTTGTGTGATCTCTGCAAACACTCAAACACTGCAAAAAGACTCACATAAAGATATTTTACTGTGAAATATAAGATCATCAGGGATAGAAAGAAACTAAAAAGAAAAAACATATACTAAAGGATCCAGGGTAAGGAAATTGGTATCTTAAGAGCAACATTAGAAACTAGAAGTCAGGGTAATTTTTCATAATTGTGAAGGAAAATAATTTTAAACTCAGACTTTTATATATGTCTTACCCTTTTTGAGAGGGTAAGACAAATACATTTTTTTAGATATGTAAGAGATTATTTTATTTTTTTCACTCTTTCTCAAAAAGTTACCAATAACATACTCTTCCAAAAAAAAAAAAAAAGGGTGTAATAACAAAGAAGGGAAGATGTGATATTTAAGTAAGGATAGAGGCAAAGGGACTCCCTGGGATGAGATTTGTGCATCTATCCTAGAAAGGAGCCATAGCTGAGACAGGACTAACTGCATGGAAAAAAATCTAGGAAGGGTTTTCTAGGAAGAAAAATGGGACTAAGTTATAAGCAGTTTTTAACACTCACTTTTTTGTTACAACAGGCTTTCCCTCCTTCCCTTTTTTAAGGGAAAAGCAGCAAGTAATATACTTTAGGCCCTATGCCTCTACCATTTGGTTGAGAAAAAAGTTTGTAGACTTTATCTGGTAACACAATCATAGCACAATTAATGATAATAAATAACACATGGTTCCAAATGCAAAGAAGGGAAAAGTTAGTATTTCTAAAAATCTCATACCTTTTCCAATATCAACACCTAATCGGGTTCGGGCAAAATCTAGAGGATATACTACACATAAGGATGTTGCTCCAGCAGCTCCACCAGAAGCCAGGTTTGCCAAAAACCACCTCCAGAACTGAAACATATTAATTTAAAAGTGATTATTAAACCACAGAATCTAACTGTTTAAGATACCTGGTAAATTCTTGTTTTTATAAATGTTAAAACAACAGGTTTATAAGCTACTTTTATAAAGTAAACATCTATAATAATGCATACCATGCTATCCAAAATATTTTCTCTTCACAGCCACGAAGCCTTTGTTTCATGCAGTCTGGAAGACACAGTTTAGATGCTGACATACTGAAATTCCAGGATATTTTAATGTTCTCCAGCAAAGCAGCCCAAATTAGCAAAATAGGTCGCATAATCAACTCTTTACACTGCATACTCTTTTTTATTAATAGCTACATACATTCTTAATAATAGTGCTTGCTATGATTATAATATCAGGCACATATGGAGGCTTTAGTTGTGCCCTTTTACTGGGAAGGGTACAGTAAGTAGTAGTATGGCAAAAAACTGCAGTTACTTTTTGCACCAACCTAAAATACTTCATAATGCCCCAACTTCACTTTGTAATTTAAATAGAATTAAATTTGAATAGCTCAAAAATATATATTTAATTATGTTCAGATGACAACATGGAAATTGGCAGACATCAATCATAACGTAGTTGTATGGAATTTAAGTTGGCCTCACTGGTCTACTAGTTCACATGAGCTATTGAAGAAGTATAATTATTTTTGATCTACATTTAAAATGTGCCCTCCCCAGGCTCAGCAAGATGCTTTTCAACATCTAGTGCTTATGGGAGAAGAAAGGAGTATCTGAATTGGAGCTGTTATGAAAAATCCAGGATATGAGGACACTGCAAGCATTAAATACATTAAAGTGAATAATATTCTAGTCACGCTCAATTTCTTGCTTTATTTTCTGGCTTTTATTTCTAACAATAAAGTGTCAGACAGCTTTGCAATTTTCAATGTTCTCTAGTCCTGGAATGCCCTTCCTTTTTTAAATGAAAAAACAGTTATTGCTTCATGCTCTAATTCAAGTTCCACTTCTCTCATGAAATATCTGATCTCCAACCCATCTATTGAAATTGTATATGATAATATCTTTTTCCCATAAATATTTCATCTCCGTCAGAGAATTAAAGTTGAATCCCACGACCAATACGTAAAACGTATTAACATGTTATAGACTCTTATTTTTTTTTGAGATGGAGTCTTGCTCTGTTGCCCAGGCTGGAGTACAGTGGGGCAATCTCGGCTCACTGCAGAGACTCTTATTTTTTAAATAGCACTTACAACCATTTTCTACTTTCAATTTATAATTATTTGTGTACATTTATACTCCTACAGACTATAAATTTCCTTTTTTTCTTTCTTTTTTTTTTTTTGAGACAGACTCTTGCTCTGTCACCCAGGCTGGAGTGCAGTGGCGCGATCTCGGCTCACTGCAAGCTTCGCCTCCGGGGTTCACACCATTCTTCTGCCTCAGCCTCCCAAGTAGCTGAGATTACAGGTGCCCGCCACCACACCCGGCTAATTTTTTATATATATATTTTTAGTACAGACGGGGTTTCACCGTGTTAGCCAGGATGGTCTCCATCTCCTGACCTCGTGATCTGCCCACCTAGGCTTCCCAAATTGCTGGGATTACAGGTGTGAGCCACCACGCCCAGCCCAGACTATAAATTTCTTGAGGTCAGCATTATTTTCCCTTAACAGCTTTACTAAGCATAATTCACACATCATAAAATTCACCTATGTAAAGCATACAATTCAATTGTTACTATATTCACAGAGTTGTGCAACCATCACCACAGTTTAGAATATTTTCATCCCACCAAAAAGAAACCCCAGGCCTGTTATAAGTCACTCCACATCCTTTCTACCTCCCTCAGTCCTAGGCAACCATTAAATTACTTTTTGTCTCTAATTATTTGCTTACTTGGACATTTCGTATAAATGGAATCACACAAGACACACTCTTTTGTGACTGGTTTCCTTCATTTAGCATAATGTTTTCAAGGTTCATCCATGTAGCAGTATGTATTAATACTTCATTCCTTTTTATTGCCAAATAATATTCTATTTTAGGAACATTATCTACTCATCAGCTGATGAACATCAGGGTTGTTTCCATTTGTTTGAGGCCAAGATTCTTAATTCTCTGTTTATTTCACAGAGCAAGTCATGAGGTCTTGCCCAGAGATATATATTAAATAAGTATTTGTTTAATAAAGCATACCGGTAATGCCACTTACTCTTCCCAGACTCCCATGGATCTTTTTAAGCAACACTCATCAGTTTTATTGTATAGGCAGCATGTCTCATCAAACAGAAATAATTAGATCAGGAGATTGCATCTGACACAAGGGTAGTCAATCCACAGTGTAGCAGATGATTGGTAACCTGGTAGAAAAAGATGAGCTGGGCCAGAGCCTCTTTCTTGGGAACTGAACTTTAAAGATTCAATACTAGTTATCAATAAGGACAGAAAAGGAAAAGTTAATGTCTTAGACTTTTTGGAGACTGTTTAAAGCTATAGATCCTCTCCTAAGAAAAATCACACATGTATAAACATATATTTTTAGAGTGTGGGGTATTCTGGAAGCATTCATGGATCCCAGGTTAAGAACCTCTGACTTTAGAAAGGCCAAAAAGCATTACTATGATACAAATATTGAATTTAAAGGAATAAGAAAATATCAGTAAGTAAAAAAAGTAGGCAATAGTGAGAAAACAGAGCAAACATACACACGAAAAGCAGGTAGAGAGAAAGACCAGGTGACTTGGGAGAGAAAGATGAGAGTATAGTTTGGTCCATAGAGGTGCCTGTAGTTGAAATTCAAGTGCCACTGTATCATTACAATAAATCCTCTTTTTCCTGAGGTAATCTGAGTCAATCTCTGCTTCTGAAAACCAAGCACGTCAACCAAACAAGATATGTGGCATAAAGATTTATAAAGTAGACAAGTTCTACTTAATCTTTTTTTCTTTCTTGATAAGAAAGAAGGCAGATCAATGATTTTTGGGGTGGATAATCGTGTACTTTATCATTCAAACCAGGACACTTCTGAAAGAGAAAGTGGGAGCTATGAAAAAACGACAGGGGCAGGCACAACATGTATAAACAGTATGGCCAATCTATGTAGTGATGGTAAGGAGGATAGAAATAGAGGGAGAAAGGCAGTAAGAATCTGCTCATGCTGAGTGATGATCCTGCATTTATGTAACAAAACCTATCCCTCCACAAGTAAGATTGAAAATAAAACAGACCCATAAGAGGTAGTATGTATATAAGTATAAATGAGTTTTGGTTGTTGTAAGTTAGTAATTTAAAGTATTACTATATTGGTGTTTTTTTTTCTTTCCCTCAGGCTGGAGTGTAGTGGTGCAATCTGCGCACACTGCAAGATCCGCCCCCCGGGTTCACGCCATTCTCCTGCCTCAACCTCCCGAGTAGCTGGGACTACAGGCGCCCGTCACCACGCCTGGCTAATTTTTTGTATTTTTAGTAGAGATGGGGTTTCACTGTGTTAACCAGGATGGTCTTGATCTCCTGACCTTGTGATCTGCCCTCCTCGGCCTCCCAAAGTGCTGGGATTACAGGCGTGAGCCACCACGGCCAGCATACTATATTGCTAAAAGAAGAGGCACAGAGAAGAATCAGGAAGGGAGAAGAAGATGAAAGTCTGAGAGTTCTGAGGAAAAATAATCCTATTTATTTTTAATTGTTGACAAATACTGTGTGAAAAGACTCAATGATGCATCAAACAACAAATGCCCTGAGACCAAAGTTGTTTAAAATAACTTGTCTGGACAGGGAAGAGAGCTGGGAGCAGCTCTAGTCTTCCCCATTGAGGGTTGTGCTGAAAGCTGCTAATGGGTGGCTGAGGAGCAGTTTATGCCCAGGTCCAGCTGAGGCGCATCCATTCTAGTCGCCTCAGGTGAATTTAGGAGTTAGATTGGAACAAACTAGCGGAGCAAATGCTTTAAGCTCTGAGTCCTACTCTCCTTATCTGTACCTTTTGGGTAAAAATAACTACCTCAAAGAGTGAAGTGAAAATTCAGTGAAACAATATATAGTAGGCACATGCTTCTCTTACCATTTTTAAAAAAAACTTTTTATTTTGAGATAATTTTGGATTCACATGTATCATAAGGAGTAATATACAAAGAGACTATAAATCATTCAACGAATTATCCCCAGTGTACCAGCATATCTGTAGTACAAGAAATGGACATGATAAGGCCTACCCTATTCAGATTTTGTCAGTTTAACATGTACTTAGTTGTGTTTATTCAGTTATACAGTTTTGTCACATGTTCAAATTGGTCAACAGTTCCACGAGAAGGATCCCTCATGCCACTCTTAAAATCACAGCCACTTTTCTCCCCACTCCCGGCAAACAGTATTCTTTTTTCCATCACTGTAATTTCATCATTTCAAGAATGTTATATAAAAGCAATTAGACAGCATATAACCTTTGAGATTGGGTTTTTCTACCTTAAAACCCAAAGTTGGTGCACATATCAAAAGTTTGTTCCTTTTTTGTATACTGATAAAATATATACAAGATTTACCATTTTAACTATTTTAAGTATACAATTCAATGGCATTATGTCTGCAACGTTGTTTAAACTTTGTCACTATTTCCAGAACTTTTTCATCATCCTAAACAGAACTCTGTAACTCATTAAACACTAATTCCCCATCTCCCCTCTCAGTAGTTTAACAGAGGTTAACCACCTGTTAATTTATAATCTGCCTTCTGTCGCTATGAATTTGTCTATACTAAGTACTTAAGTAGAATCATACAATATTTGTCCTATCAAAACTTTGTTCCTAGACAAGAATGTCCACTCTCACTATTTCTATTCAACATAGTGATGAAAGTCATAGCCAGAGCAATCAGGCAAGAGAAAGAAATAAAAGGCATCCAAATAGGAAAAGGGGAAGTCAAATTACATGAGTAACTTAACCAAGGAAACCCTAGATATACCTCTCAAACCCTAAATATACCTCTAGACCTGATAAATGACTTCAGTAAAGTTTCTGGATACAGAATCAATGTACAAAAGTCAGTAGCATTTCTACACACCAATAGCATTCAAGATGAGACTCAAATCAAGAACTCAATCCCATTTATAGTAGCCACACACATACACAAAAAAACACATAGGAATACATTTCACCAAGGAGGCGAAAGATCCCCACAAGGAGAACTACAAAACATTGATGGAAGAAATCATACATGACACAAACAAATGGAGAAACATTTCATGCTCATGTACTGGAAGAATCAGTTATCATTAAAATGACCATACTGCCAAAGCAATTACAGATTCAACAGAATTCCTATCAAATTACCAACATCAGTTTTCAAAGAATTAGAAAAAAGCATTCTAAAATTCACATGGAACCAAAAAAAGAGACCAAATTGCCAAAGGAATCCCAAGCAAAAAGAACAAATCCATAGGCATCACATTACCTGACATCAAACTATACTACAAGGCTGTAGTACCCAGAACAGCATGGTGCTGGTACAAAAACAGACACATAGACCAATGGAACCGAATAAAGAACCCAGAAACAAGGCCACACACCTACAATCAACTGATCTTTGACAAAGTTGACAATAATAAACAGTGAGAAAAGGACACCCTATTCAACAAATGGTGCTGGGAAAAATGGCTAGCCATATGCAGAAGAATGAAACGGGGTCCCTACCCTTCACCATATACAAATATTAATTCAAGATGAATTAAAGACTAAAATTAAATGTAAGACCTCAAACTAAAAAAATCCTAGACAAAAACCTAGGAAAAATTCTAAACATTGGCCGTGGCAAAGAGTTGATGACTTAGACCTCAAAGGCAAATGCAACAAAAACAAAAACTGACAAATGGGACTTAAAGAGCTTCTGCACAACACTCAGTGGAGGAAACAGACAACATGCAGAATGGGAGAAAATATGTACAAACTATTCACCTGACAAAGGATTAATATCCAGAATCTATAAGGAACTTAAATAAATCAACCAGAAAAAAACCAAATAGCTCTATTAAAAAATGGGCAAAGGACATGAACAGACATTTCCCAAAAGATGACATACAACTGGTCAACAAACATATGAAAAAATGTTCAACATCATTAACTGATACGGTTTCGCTGTGTCCTCACCGAAATCTCAAATTCTATCTCCCAGAATTCTCACATGTTGTGGGAAAGACCCAGGGGAGGTAACTGAATCATGGGGGTCAGTCTTTCCTGTGCTAGTCTCATGATAGTAAATAAGTCCATGAGATCTGATGGGTTTATCAGGGGTTTCCACTTTTGCTTCCTCCTCATTTTTCTCTTGCCACCATCACGTTAAAAAGTGCCTTTCACCTCCCGCCATGATTCTGAGGCCTCCACAGCCATGTGCAATTGCAAATCCAATTAAATCTCTTTTTCTTCCCAGTCTCAGGTATGTCTTTATCAGCAGCATGAAAATGGACTAATACACTAATTATCAGATAAATGCATATTAAAAGCACAATGAGATACCATCTCACACTAGTCAAAAAGGCTATTAAAAGGTCATAAAATAATAGATGTCAGTCACGTGCAAAAAGGGAATGCTTATACATTGTTGGTGGGAATGTAAATTAGTTCAACCCCCATGGAAAACAGTATGGAGATATCTCAAAGAACTAAAAATAGAACTACTATGCAATCCTATTACTGGCTATCTATCCAAAGGAAGAGAAATTGTTGTATCAAAAAGACAGCTGAACTTGTATGTTTATCTTAGCACGAATCACAATAACAAAGTCATAGAATCAACCTAAGTGCCCATCAATGGTTGACTGGATAAAGAAAATGTGGTACATATACACCATGGAATACCATGCAGCTTTAAAAAAAGAACGAAATAATGTCCTTGGCAGCAATATGGATGCAGCTGGAGGACATTATCCTAAGTGAATTAATGCAGAAACAAAAAATCAAATACTGCATGTTCTCACTTGTAAGTGGGAGCTAAACAGGGGGTACATGTGGACATAAAGGTAGAAACAATAGACACTGGCAACTCTAAAAGTAGGGAGGAAAGTGGGGAAGGGTTAAAAAGCTACCTGTTGGGTAGTATGTTGACTATTTGGTTGATGGGTTCAACAGATGCCCAAACCTCAGCATTACACAATATGCCCATGTAACAAACGTGCATGTATCCCCTGAATCTATTATTTTAAAATTTTCTTCCTTTCTATTGCTGAGTAATATCCCATGATGTGATTTACCATAGTTTAACCATTTGCCTACTGAAGGACATCTGAGTTGTTTCTAGATTTTGCCTATTGCAAGAAAAGCTGCTATTGAACATTGTGTACACTGGTTTTTGTATAAACATAAATTTTCATTTCTTCAGGATAAATTCCCACCCAAAAGTGTAAACATGCATCATATGGTGGGTGCATGTTAGTTTCTAAGAAATCGCCATACTTTTTTCCAGAGTGGCAATGTCATTTCACATTCCACCAGCAATGTAAGAGTGATTTGGTTTCTCTGCACTGTGATCAATTTGGTGTTGTCATTATTGTAGGTATTTAGTGATATCTTACTGTGTTGTATCAATGACTTAAAATTTTTTTAGGTACAATGGCTAAAAGTATCAATGACTTAAAAATTTTTTTAGTTGACAATTGTATATATTTATGGGGTACAATGTGGAATTTTGATACATATTTATATTGTTGAGTGCCAAGCTAATTAACATATATATTGCATACTTAAATTTTTGTGGTGAGAACATTTAAAACCTACTCTTTTAGCAATTTTGAAATATACATTATTATTAACTACAGTCTCATGGTGTACAACAGAGCCCTAAAACTTATTCCTCCTGTCTAAATGAAACTTTGTACCCTTTGAGCAACATCTCCCCATTCCTCATCTCCCCACCCTCCATCGACCCCAGAAACCACCAGTCTACTTTGCTTCTATGAGATCAACATTTTAAAATTCCACATATAAGTGGGATGTACAAAAGTCAGTAGCAGTATTTGTCTTTCTGCACCTGGCTTACTTCACTTAGTTGGTTATTCCACATCACAAATGACAGAATTTCTGTCTTCTATAAGGCTGAATAATATTCCACTGAATACATACATTTTCTTTATCTATTCATCTGCTCGTGGACACTTAGGTTGCTTCCATATCCTAGCTATCGTGAATAATGTTGCAATAAACAAGACTGCAGATTGTGCAGATCTCTCTTCATCACGCTGATTTCAACTCCTTTGGATATATAACCCAGTAGTGGGACTGCTGAATACTGTGGGAGTTCTATTTTTAGTTTTTTTTTTTTTTTTTTTTGAGATGGGGTCTTGCTCTGTCACCAGGCTGGAGTGCAATGGCACGATCTCGGCTCACTGCAACCTCTACCGCCTGGGTTCAAGCGATTCTCCTGCTTCAGCCTCTCTAGTAGCTAGGATTACAGGAACGCAACACCACGCCAAGCAATTTACAGATTCAATGCTATTCCTATCAAATTACCAATGTCATTCTTCACAGAACTAGAAAAAACCGTTTAAAAATTCATATGTAACCAAAAAAGAGCCCGAATGGCCAAGGCAATCCTAAGCAAAAAGAATGAAGCTAGAGGTATCATTTTACCCAACTTCGAACTATAGAACTGGGCTAAAGTAACCAAAACAGCATGGTACTAAGGCCAATGGAACAGAATAGAGAGCCCAGAAATAAAACTGCATACCTACAGTCATTTAATCTTTGACAAAGCTGACAAAAACAAGTAATGAGGAAAGGACTCCTTATTCAATAAATAGTGGTGGGCTAGCCATATACAGAAGATTAAAGTTGGACTCCTTCCTTACACTATATATAAAAATCAACTCAAGATGGATTAAAGACTTAAATGTAAAACCCAAAACTAAAAAAACCATGGAAGATAACCCAGGCAATATCATCCTTGACATAGGAATGGGCAAAGATTTCATGAAAAAGACACCAAAAGCAACTGCAACAAAAGCAAAAATTGACAAATAGGATCTAAACTTAAGAGCTTCTGCAAAGTAAAAGAAACTATTAACAGAGTAAACAGACAACCTACAGAATGGGAGAAAATATTTGCAAACTGACAATGGTCTACTATCTAGCATCTACAAGGAACTTAAAAAAAATTTGCAACAGAAAAACAACCCCACTAAAAAGTGGGCAAAGGACGTGAACAGACACTTTTTTAAAAAAGACATACACATGGCCAACAACCATATGAAAAAGGCTCAGTATCACTGATCATCAGAAAAATGCAAATCAAAACCACAATGTGATACTGTCTCATGGTCAGAATGGCTACTATTAAAAAGTCAAAAAATAAAAGATGGCGAGGTTGTGGAGAAAAGGGAACACTTATATACTGTTGGTGGGAGTGTAAATTAGTTGGACCATTGTGGAAAGCAGTATAGCGATTCCTCAAAGAGCTAAAAACAGAAGTATCATTACTGGGTACATACCCAGAGGAACATAAATCATTCTACTATAAAGACACATGTATGCGAATGTTCATTGTTACTACTCACAATAGCAAAAACCTGGAATCAACTTAAGTGCCCACAAATGGCAGATTGGATAAAGAAAATGTGGTACATATATAACATGCAATACTATGCAGCCATAAAAAAAAATCATATCTTTTGTGGGAACATGAACAGAGCTGGAGGCTATTATCCTTAGCAAACTAATGCAGGAACAGAAAACCAAATACTGCATGTTCTCACTTATAAGTGGGAGCTAAATGATGAGAACTTATGAATACAAAGAAGAAAAAAACAGATATTGGGATCTACTTTAGGGTGGGGGGTGGGAGGATGGAGAGATGCAAGAAAAATAACTATTGGGTGCTAGGCTTAATACTTGAGTGATGAAATTATCTGTACAAAAAACCCCTGTGACACGAGTTTACCTATAAAGCAAACCTTGACACGTACCCCCAAACCTAAAATAAAAGTAAAAAAACCTCATGTAGCTACATAAGATCCAAATCTTAAACCTTCCAATTCTAAGTCTAGGGAATTTCTTGGTTACCTTTCTACCTGCGTCCCCTCACCCCGCCCCACCACCCTGGCTAAAGCGCAAAGCATTCAATGAACAACTTAATAAAATAGGACTGTGAAAAAAGGGAATACAGAGCATAAAAGGAAATTTAATGAAGCAGCAACAAAGAAATGTTCTACAAAGACTTGCTTTTAAAAAACCTTCTAAGATAGCTTGGTTGGCTGAGGCAGGAGTGGGAGGTGAGGAATGACAGGGAGAAAAAGACAAAAGATGAGGGGGAAGGGAGATTTTGTAAGAGTGAGGGGAAGATCTTGGGAGTAATGTAGATAGTATAGTGTATTGGATACAACCAAACAAATAGAAGTCAGAATAAATGACATGTAGTTTATATGAGTAGGAAAGTTTGAAATTGAGATTTTGTAACCAAGGGAGTAATTACTTTGAAAACCAAAAATTATCCTTGCAATAAAAGGAATTCTCTAGTTTAAATTTATCATTTTCCAGTTTTGCTCAATTTGGACTTCCTATATGCTTTAATCTCACCTAAATATATCTTTATTCTCAAAGAAGAAATAATTTACTTCTTCAGGATATAAATTACCTCAGTAACAGGAACTACGTACTTGTTGATTTCTTTCTGTGCTTAAAATAAGCAGACAAAATGCTGTGTTTCCCCAGTGCAAAACAGTGATAAGATGAAATTCCATTAAGTGTAATATTTATTCAAAAAATACTGCCTTGAGACAAAAGATCCCTTATAATTTTTGTAACAATACACACTTATTATTTTTTCCCACTACTTGAGCACCTTCCCCCCAAATAAAACATCACAGTTAAGACAAATCTAACCATTTTAAAGAAAATTGTAGAGATAGTGAAACATATTTACATTGGATAGGAAATTTATATTGGATGGAAAATTTCTATATTGCAAGGAAAAAGTAAAAAAAATATAATTACCTGTTTTTCTTTATTAACTCCAGACATGAACAGCTGCTTGTATTTGTCCTTAAATGCAAAATTTAGAGCTTGTGTTGGAAAATACCGAATAACATTTGCCAAATTGCCACGCCAAAAACTGAAGAAACCTATAGAAGGAAACATACAAATACATAAACCTACGTTGTATTATTATTGAACAATTGCCATAGTTTTAACAAATTTAGCGATATGAACTATCTAAAACATACTCTTTCTTATGAGAAAAAGTTTTCTAAAATGTGTGTCTCCATTGAAAAATAAAAAGGTAGTGTTAACTCTATTGCACCTCATTCCATTTTTTAAAAAATTTCAAATAAAGAGCTTTGAATACCTAAGAACTAATGGAAAGTGATATCAGTTGAATATAGGGCTCTTTACTAGCAGAAAAACAGAGCTCAGTAGTATTTGTCAAAGGCTAGTAACTCTTAGGCTCACTCCCAAATCCTGATGTACAACACCTATGGTGGTAAGGCTGTTACACAAATGAGTATGACAGAATAAATCCACTTACTGATTTGTACATATACTTACGAGAATGAGAACAGGATAAAAGAATCTAAAGTGCCCTTATCTTTATGATCTGGAACCATTTTTGAATGGGTGTTAAAACTTATCCAGAAAAGGGATCCATTTCAATTCTAGGCAGTTTCTAGACAACTGAGGAAGAGATTGGAAGAAATCTTTGAGGCCTGTAATCTCCCTACCTGAATTCTCCAGGGACTGACCAACCTTGGGGAATATAATTCATTGTGTACCCCTTAAAATTCAGGACTATCCTTATGATATAGAGCTGCCCTAGAGCATGGCAGGCTAGCTCTTCAATAGCCTTGGTTGTTTTCACTAGATTACAAATCGTAAAATGCTTTGGCCTTGCTGTTCTGAACAGGATACCTCTAGCACCAGTTTGGGGAATACCCAGAATCAGTCTTTTAAAAATAAAGATTCAAAAGAAAATAATCTCAGTTAACTGGGGTAGTACTCAGAATTGAACAAAGTTAGATTAGGTAAGTACATAGAGGGAAAGATACTTATTTGTTAAATAAGTAACATTAACCCTGTGGGAAAAAGTAAAGAATCTTGGTGAACCCAAGGCTGAATATAAAGTGACTGCACAAAAACAATTCAGAAGCATATTTAATGGCAAAGAAATAATCTGACTCCAACAGCTGACTCCATCTTTACTCAGGTATTCAACATGTGATGGTAACAACTACTACTTACTGAGCATTCACTATACGAACCAGTCGCTGGCAAATAATTTACATGTACATCATTTAATCAATTATGCTTATTATGTAGGTTCTCTAACAGCACCAATTTTAAGTATATACAAAGTGAAACTTTAAAAAGTTTAAAAACTAGGCTAGGTACAGTGGCTCATGCCTGTAATTCCAGCACTTTGGGAGGCCAAAATGGGAGGACTGCTTCAGTTCAAGAATTCAAGACCAGCCTGGGCAACACTGTAAGACCGCATCGCTACAAAAAATTAAAAAAATAAATTAGCCATGTGCAGTGGCACATGCCTGTAGTTCCAACTACTCAGGAGACTGAAGTAGGAGGATTTCTTGAGCTGAGGATGTAGAGGCCGCAGTGAGCTATGATCACACAACCACATTCCAGCATGGGTGACAGAATGAGAACCTGTCTCTAAAACAAAAAAAAAAGAAAAGAAAAAACAAAAACTGTCTGAGGATTACTAGCCAACCAAGACTTAAAATCAGGCTTTCTGTCTGACTCCAAAACTCTACTCTAGGCCTGGATTTCTGGAGAAACAAATCACAGAAAAGTTCTAAAATTATTATAATAGATGCTTTACTAAAAAAGAAACTGCTCTAACAATTTTTGAACAGGAAGATAATTAAAAAGTTCACAAATACATGGAAATTAAACAACATGTTCTTAACAACCAATGGGTCAAAGAAGAAATGAAGAGGAAAATTAAATCTTGGGATAAAATTGAAACACAACATACCAACACTTATAGATGCATCAAAAGCAGTTAAGAGAGAGGTTTATAGCAATAAATGCATGTGTATAAAGAAGAAAGATCTCAAATAACCTAATATTGTACCACAAGGAGCTAGAAAAAGAACAAACTAAGTCCAAAGTTAGAAGAAGGAGGGAAATAATAAAAATTAGTGTTACTGAAATGCCAAAGGTTTAGTCTAGGTCCTGCTGCTCATTGCACAGAAAGTCAATCACAGAGACGATGCGTATTACCAGGGAAGGCTTTTTTGGGTGCTGTGTCTAAGGAGAACAGATCAATCTCAAATCCATCTCTTTCACACACTAAAATTAGGAGTTTATATAGCAGAAAATAAATGCAACTATGTGTGGGAAAGCAAGAATTAGGGAGGAATAAGAAGAATGACTTGGTCAACAAGTAATCAATCAGGCAATCATGACAGGTGAGGGGTCAGTGTCTCAATGTCCAGATGTGGTGATCTGGTAAGTTTCTTTTCCTTGATACTATCTGGGAGACCCAAAGGTTGGTTTCCTGAGAAAGGAACTCAGATATGACAAATACGAGTTTCTCAAGTTTTAAGACTGAGAAGGTCAATTTCTTGGTTTATTAATGATAAACACTAAACATCAGTTCCATGGGCCAATTGAGCTGGTTTCAATGGCAGAAATAAATGAAATAGAGACTATAAAAAGTAATAGAGAAATATCAATCAAATTAAGAGTTTATTTTTTTCAGATCGAGTGCTGGTTTGTATTTTATTAGAAGAAGATAAACAAAATTGACAAACCTCTAGCTAGACTTAAGAAAAAAAGAGAGGAGACTCATATAAGTAAAATTATAAGTGAAAGAAGATACATTACCACTAATACTACAGTAATACAAAGGGTCATAAGAGATTACTATGAACAATTATATACTAAGAAATTAAATAATATAGATGAAACTGATAAATTTATAGAAACATAATCTACCAAGTCTGAATCATGAATAAATATTTGAAAAAACAATGACTGAATCAGTAATCACAAACTTAACAATAAAGAAAAGCCCAGGATCTGATGATTTCACAGCTGAATTCTGCTAAATTCCTTTTACAAGGCCAACATTACCAAAGCCAACCAAAATACTACAAGAAAAGAAAATTGCAGGCCAATATTCCAATGAACAAACATGCAGAAATCCTCAACAAAATACTACCAAATTGAATTCAATATAGTGATAAAAGGATCATTCACCACAACCAAGTGGGATTTATCCTTGGGATGCAAGGATGGCTCAACATGCACAAATTGGTAAATGTGATATACCACATTAACAGAATGAAGGACAAAAACCATATGACCATCTCAAAAAATGCTGAAGAAGCATTTGACAGAATTTATCT
Source organism: Chlorocebus sabaeus (assembly GCF_047675955.1). Taxonomy (NCBI): domain Eukaryota; kingdom Metazoa; phylum Chordata; class Mammalia; order Primates; family Cercopithecidae; genus Chlorocebus; species Chlorocebus sabaeus. The sequence goes on along the minus strand of NC_132910.1, from coordinate 78,737,587 downwards.
TTACCTAATAAAAACTTTCGACAACTTAGGTATAGAAGCAATGTACTGTAACACAGTAAATGTCATATATGACAAGCTCACAGATAACATCATACTCAGTGGAGAAAAGCTGAAAACTTTCTTCTGAGATCAGGAATAAGACAAAGGGATCCACTTTTGCACTTTGATTCAATATAGTACCTTAAGTTCTAGCCAGAATAATTAGGCAAAAAAAAAAGAAAGAAAGAAAGAAAGAAAAGTATCCAAATTAAAAAGAAGTTAAACTGTCTCTGTTTGCAGATGACATGATCTTACATACAGAAAACTCTAAATATGCCAACAAACTATTAGACTAATAATTCAGTAAAGTTTCAGGGTATAAAATCAACACAGAAAAATCAATCACGTTTCTATATACTAACAAAGAACTACCTGAAAAAGTAATAAAACCATATCATTCACAATAGCATAAACAAAACATTAGGAATAAATTTAACCAAAGAGGTGATAGCTCTGTACGCCAAAAAGTTTTAAAAAATGGATGAAAGAAACCAAAGAGATCTCCAGGCATTTGGAGCACCCACTCACCTAGATGAGCAGCCTGAGCCACCCTACCCTTTCTGTGCAGAGACTGTGGTGCCGTGGGACCCTCTCTGCTCCATACACAGTCAGATCTTCAGGCATTCAAAGAACCTGCTCACCTGCATTGGCAGCCTGAGTCACCCCACCCTTCCTTTGCAGAGATCTGTGTGGAGGGGGCTTTCTCAGCTTCACACTCAGGCAGGCAGAGCACCTACTTGCCATGATCAGCAGTCTGAGCTGCCCCATCTTTCCTGAGCAGACATTGTGGTGAAGTGGGGCTGTCTCTGCTCCACAACCAGGCAGATTTCCAGGCATTCTGACCATCTGCTCACCTGAATCATCAGCCTGGCCCATCCTTTCTCCCGGTAAATAAGGGTTAAGTATATATGTAGCTGTGTTTGCCTCAGTTGACTTAGCTGTACATGCCATCTACTGGCCTGTAGGTGGGATCCCATAGCCTATAGAAGAAGAAAAAATCCTACCTGCATTAAAATGACTACAAAAATTGGAAGCACTAGTGTCCCCAGATGAGAAGGAACAGGGCAAGAAATCGGGCACCACAAAAAATGTGAATGTAATAACACCACCAAAGGATCACACTAGCTGTCAAGCAATGGTTCCTAGCCAAAATGGAAACTCAGAAATGACTAAGAATTCAAAGCATGAATTGCAAGGAAGCTCAACAAGATCCAAAAGATGGTTGAAAATAGACACAAACTTCTAAAGTAATCTGGGAAATGAAAGAAGAGATAAACATCTTCAAAAGAAATCAATCAGATCTTATGGAATTGAAAAGCTTACTTAAGAAATTTCAAAATACAATTAAAAAATTATCAATTGACTGGACCAAGCAGAAGAAAGAAATGCAGAGCTTGAAGACTGGTCTTTTTAACTACCCAGTTAGACAAAAATACAGAAAAAAAGAATTTTAATAAATGAACAAAGTCTTTGAGAAATATAAGATTATGTAAAGCAGCCAAACCTGCAAGATACTGGCATTCCTGAGAGAGAAAAAGAAAAAGCAAACAATCCAAAAAACATATTTGATGAAATACTTCAAGAAAATTTCCCTAATCTTTGTCCAGATATGAGAAATCCAGAGAACACCTGTGAGATACTGGACAAAATGAACATCACCAAGGCATATAGTCACCAGAATGTCCAAGGTCAACACTAAAGAAAAAATCTTAAGGAGAGCTAAAGGAAAAGGTCAGATCATGTACAAAGAGAAACCCATCAAGCTAACAGTAGCCTTCTCAGCAGAAACATTATAAGCCAGGAGAGATTGGGGTCCTATTTTCAGCATTCTTAAAGAAAAATTCAAACCAAGAATATCATATCACACCAAACTAAATTTTATACATGAAGAATAGATAAAATCTTATCCAGGCAAGCAAGTGCTAAGACAATTTGGTTACCACCAGACCAGGTGACAAGAGATCCTTAAGGGAGCTCTGCATATGGAAAGGAAAGAAAAATATCCGCTACCACAAAAACACTATTAAGAACATAGCCAAGAGACCCTAGAAAGCAACCACACAATATAAAATACAAAGAAACCAGCTAACAAATTCACAATATGATCAAAACCTCACATATCAAATATTAACCTTCAATGTAAACATCTAACCAGCCCATTTAAAAGGTACAGAAGGACAAGTTGGATAAAAAACAAGATGCATCTGTCTGCTGTCTTCAAGAGACCAATCTCACATGTAACGACACCCACAGGCTCAAAGTAAAGGGTTGGAAAAGGATCATTCAAATAAAAACAAAAAAGAGCAGGGATCATTATTCTTATATGAGATATAACAGAGTTTAAACCAGCAAAAATAAAAAGGACAAAGATGTGCATTACATAATGAAAAAGGTTCAATTCAACAAGAAGATTTAACTATCCTAAATATATACATACCCAACATTTGGACCACTCAGATTTATAAAACAAGTACTTCTATACTTACAAAGACTTAGCCAGTCACACAACACACACCAACACACAACACACACCAACAGCATCAGACCATCAAGGCAGAAAACGAACAAAGAAATAAAATTCCACACTTGACCATTTGAACCTAACAGACATCTACAGAATACTCCACCCATCAACCAGAGAATTACATTCTTCTCTTCTACACATGGAACATACTCCAAGATTGACCACATGCTAAGCCATAAAGCAAGTCTCTATAAATACACAAAATTGAAATTATACCAACCATACTCTCAGACCACAACAGAATAAAAATAGAAGTCAATATCAAGAAGATATCTCAAAACCACAAATTATATGGAAATTAAACAATTTCAGCCAGGCATGGTGGCTCACACCTATAATCGTAGCACTTTGGGAGGCTGAGCTAGGTAGATTGCCTGAGCTTAATTTGAGACCAGCCTGGGCAACACGCTGAAATCTATCTCTACTAAAACACAAAAAATTAGCTGGGTGTGGGGGTGCACGTCTGTAGTCTCAGCTACTCAGGAGGCTGAGGAATGAGAATTGCTTAAATCTGGGGTGGGAATCGCTTGACCCTGGGAGGCCAAGGCTGCACTGAGCTGCGATTGTGCCACCACACTCCAGCCTGGGGGACAGAGTGAGACCCTGTCCTAAAAAAAAAAAAATTGAAATCAGCTGTTTAAAGGAAAAAACTAATAATCTGGCTCTTTTGAAGCCTATTTTACACATCACTTTTTAACTATTAATGGCCACTTTGGAAATGGTTGATTCAGCTGACTGGTATGAGATATTATGGGTTTCAGACTAGCAGTTATTAGTTATAATTCTGTAATTATGATTATATTGCTGAGTATATAAAAATGAGTATCATATATAATAGTAGTACAAGCCAGGCATGGTGGCTTATGCCTATAACCCCAATGACTTGGAAGGCTGAAGAGGAAGGACTGCTTGAGGCCAGAAGTTTGAGACCAGCCTGGGTAACACAGTGAGACTCTGTCTCTAAAAAAAACAAACCCCAAACAAGCTTAGCTGCCATGGTGGCATGGCCTGTGTTCCCTGCTACTGAGGAGGCTGAGGTGGGAGTTCTTGAACACCAAAACTCCAGGCTGCAGTTGAGTCATGATTGTGCCCTGCAGTCCAGCCTGGGCGATGGAGCAGGACCCTATCTAAAAAAAAAAAGTAGGAGAAAGGTTTGTAACTTTGACTAGTGTACTGAACATAAACAGAAGGTTTTAATGATAAAGAGATCTGGAAACTAACATGAGACCATGATGACAGAGTGTCAGATTTATGACTAAAGAGGTTTGCTAAAGTTGGCTGAAGAATGTGTTCCTTCAAGAAAAATTGTATTTGCACGAATAAAACCATTTATATCAAAAGAAATGTCAATATCTCAATGAAAATTTACAAACAAATCCCTAGAAGTGTAATAGGAAAACTGTTAAAGTAGTACAGCGGCAATTCTTACTGGGTTAGGCCAGAAAAAATATAAAATCTCACATACATAAAATAGTTTTACATAGATGTCACAGAATTCTTGAATTCCCTGAAGCTCCAGGTGTCAGGTTAAGAACTCATGTTTTAACCTCTTTTGCCATAGATCACACTAAAACATCTTATTCTTATTTCTTTCTTTGCCCCTGCTGTACCTTGCTGTTAGAAACTCCAATGTCCCTGCTAAGAGTACAACACAGGGGGAGCCCCTAAGTAAAATTCTGAATGCATTTCTAACTATATTTGGGAGTCAGGTTTCTGCGTTTTAATTCAACTCTACTTAGATATGCTATGCACTACATAGGTTCCAGTTCCCTTGGATAGATTACAAAATCTACTCTATGTGTAATGCAAGTTTATCCCAAATTATTTCATTTACAAATGAACATCTGGAATACATGTTTATAAATTCAGGAACACACACATACGCATTAGTTACAATTTCTTGAGCACTAACTATGGTATAGACACACGTTGAATATTTTACATGCATTATCTTCTTTAATTCTCACAACTACCATATCAGATAGGTATAGTTATTATACCAGTATACCGATGAGGAAACTGGGGCTGAGAAAGGTTAAATAAAAACTGTTCAAAGTTACAAGGTATGGGAAAGGCTGAGACTTGGTTCTAGGTCCATTTAACTCCAGGTCTAGAGTTACTGCACTTCTAATGCCGCTATATAAAAATCCATTTTGGATAAAACAGTACTTTTTGGTTAGAATAAAACAAGGTTAAAGCAGAAGTGATACAATGGCAGGAATGTTTTGACTCTCTAGTCATACAGAATAAATGGATAGTTTCCTAATATAGATCACAAAATTGGTACAGAAAAATATAGTGACGTTGACCTCTTTCTCTGTTAAAAGTAAAAATAAATAAATAAAAGTTTAAAAGTTTCTGACCTAATTCCTAAGAAAAAAATTTCTTCGATATTTAAAAAGGATGAGAAAAACCTGCTCTGAACCTAATTTTGAACAAATAAATAAGAATTGAAATAAAAGGGACAGGAAAAAGTTACTGGGCCATTTATTGGCTGGCCTTGCCAAGAACAAGAATGTTAGGCATATTTGGATACATAGTCTAAACCGACTTTTTTTTTTTTTTGCAGAGAAGGTTCAACATCTTTTGATGATATGCCTATCAGTTAAAAAAAAGTCTGCATGACTTCCAAATAGTATACATTAATAAATTATATACCTTTGCAACTATACTACCATATTATGTACATCTGTAAAACACACCCAAAATATAAATTAAAGAATGAGATAAAGATTTTTCATTTAAAAACTTTTATTTGGTACCTCCTCCACAGCAGACATTTTGTGCCTGCTGGAGATAGCACTAGGAACAATGTTCCTGATCTTACAGAGCTTACATCTTAAGAGGGAGGGACCAGGGAGATAGGTAGCAAATAACTATGTCTGTTAGCAATAAAAAACTGTAAAGAAAAAAACAATATATGAAGATTGGAAACAATAAAAGGCTATTTCGATAGCGTTGTTAGGGAAACTTGAATGTTAGATGATACTAGAGCAAAGTTAAATATTTATTTAAAAGATGAAAAACAATATTTTCAAATATCTTGCTAATTATGATGTTTTCACACCATCATTTGCTATTATCTCAAGGCACTGCCAGGGTGAGGTTCATTTTTAAGAACAGTATATAGGAATCTATATTTCAAATAGTCTTCTTGTCTCAGGTCCAATTAGACTGTCATTGTTTCTACACTGAATATAATCTGAATGATGAAATAATATGCCATTTCTTGGAGTAAATGGCATCAGTGCCATTGCTTGGAGTAAATGGCATCAGCTATGTCTTTTTCTTGTGGTTCATCATTTGATACTGGTGTTATCCTTGATTTGGTTTTCATGGCAGAATCTTTTTCAAAGTTTTGTCCATGTTTTGAGGATTTAGTTAAAACCTGATAACAGAATCTATAAATTCACTTAATTGGGCAAACATAACCAATAATATATTCTTGAGGAAGGGTGCTTGTCATTCCCTCTACCCTGTATAACTCCCACTCGGTTTTTCAGGATCCCTTAATGTCCTGTGATATGTAACTGACATTGGGCCCAAGCATAGGTGACAATGCCAATTTATATATTAAATATCAGTAAAATTTATTTTGTATTTTACTTAAAGTACATACAAGTAAAATACCTAATATTTTCTTCCCATACTCCAAAATAGCATCTTCAAGATGGACCATAGGATATTAAAAAAACTCACTGTTCTAAGTCTTCAGAAAAATGGGTTTGGGAAATGCTTAGATGAAAGCTGATAAACTCATGACATGAGCTCCTAAAAGAGAAGAGTTCTGATAGGCTTGTAACAATGAGACTGTATGGATCTTTTTTTTTTTTTTTTTTGGAGACAGTCTTGCTTTGTCACCCAGGCTGGAGTGCAGTGGCACAGTCTTGGCTCACTGAAGCCTGTGCCTCCGAGGTTCAAGTGATTCTTGTGCTTCAGCTTCCCAGGTAACTGGGACTACAGGTATGCGCCACCATGCCCAGCTAATTTTTGTATTTTTAGTAGAGATGGGGTTTCACCATCTCGGCCAGGCTGATCTTGAACTCCTGGCCTCAAGTGATCTGCCCACCTCTGCCTCCCAAAGTGCTGGGATTATAAGCATGAGCCACCACACCCAGAAGATCAGTTCTTTAAAAGGCTACATTTACAATATACTAATAAGACAGTTTCTTTGATTAAACACATATTTACATATGCATATTTTGCTCAGTGAAAAACCAAAATGTTAACTATGGTGACTTTAGCAGTGATGTTATTTTTTTTTTTTTTTTGCTTCTTTGTATTTGCTAATTTTCTACAATAATTATGCATTATTTGCATAATAAAGGTTTAAACAGCGTTAAATAGAAGTACACATACAAAGCTGGAAGGTGATAGAACCAACTAAAGAATATAATAAATCTTTAAGAATAACATAAGGATAAATCCAGAAGTTTTCATAAGCCAAGAAAAGCTTATAAAAGTGTCAAAACACACTCAAAGCAATATTTAAAGCTATACTCAAGGCAAGAATACAGAGATCTATCCTTGTAATGGAAAGAAAGCAGAGATAAGGTAAGAAACTAGAGAGCATCTAGTTGTGAATTCTGAGTTCATGTCTCTTCCTCCAGCTCATTTCACATTGCCTAAAGAAAGGACAAGTTGTGAATAAAATTAGAGAAAACATAAAAACAATCTTCAGAACACTGGAGATGGGCATGTGCCTTGACTTTCAAAGAAGAAAGAGAAGGCAAATTGCAAGAAATTTATGTTTTAAAATAAGTAAGTTGGTAGGTCATGACCATACCAAAATATGTCAAGCTTGCTTCTACTTTTAAAGAATCATTTGTAATTAACTGCATATTGACATTTTGAAATACGTCAAATAAGTACGTGTACAAGTACACATACAATCATCATAGATTCAATAGCTACAAATACAGATGATACAGGTTGAGCATCACTAATCCAAAAATCCAAAATTCTCCAAAATCTGAAACTTTTTGAGCACTGACATGATGTGCACAGGAAATGCTTATTAGAGCATTTTGGATTTTAAATTAGGGATGCTTATCTGGTAAATATAATGCGAATATTCTAAAATCTGAAAAAATAAAAAAATCCAAAACTTTTGGTCCCAAGCTTTTCGGATACTCAACCTGTATAAATGACCAAATACTATAAGCAGAGTTGCTGACATGAGTTTTTGCAACCATGAACAACTCTTAGTAAACTTCTGAAGAGAAGAAAGTACAATCTTTCCTCTACTTCCTTATATGGTAGCTGCATTAGTGGAATCAGTGTATACTAAAACCATGCCCCAGACAATATGTGTTTATAAGTAAATCAGAGTTAAGTTATTTCTAGGCTTAGAGAATCTAAACATGTTTCACTGCTACACGAATATGCAAGGGGAGATCTAAAAGTCATTCAGGTTGCTGGATAAATCTTCACTGTGTATGACTGGCTGGGATATAGCAGCAGGATGTTTAACGTCCCTGGCCCTTGCCTTTCATATCATTGTAATGTACGATTACAACCCTCTATCTTTGTGCTAAATAAAAAAAATTGCCCCACAAGTTTCCAAAATTGCCTCTAGATGGCAATAGTATCCTTGTTGTAAATTACTGATCTCTTAGCATAGGATACACCATGGTACCTTCATAAAGCTTTATATATAACAGAAAATATCTTCAAGTTCTACTTATGATGCTCTCATCTTGGAAGGTAAAGAAAGCAGAGACCAGGATACATTTGAGAATGACATGAACTTACAAGAGCCATAGTGAATATGTTTAGGTTTAAATATTGTGAAAAACATTTAAAATATAAAATAAATTAGCACTAGTCAGCCCTAACTGATCAGAATACTTCATTTCACCTGACAAAATATTTAAAACAGAAAAACCAATAACAGACCTCTACTTCTCTTCAGAAGTCTTAGAATATAAATGAAGAAGAGACAGGTTCTTTGCTTTTCCTGAAAAAATATCAGGCGAAATGAGAAGCTTGCTTTAATTAAATGAAAGAGTGAAGAGAGGCAAACTATGAAAGATCCGAGCTTAGCTCCCAAACGATGCATTAAGTTTCTACCCCTTACCCCATATACTCCACGCCACAGGTCTGGAAGAGTTGTAACCACATCCCTAGCATTCCCAGGGACAAGGTGCTTTTTTGAATGGGACATTATCTGGCCCTAGAACAGGACTAAAAGAAAGGTCTGCGCTGGAGTTCAAGCCACTTCATTTCTTGTTGAGAATACACAATAAATAGGTCTATTTCTTTTTAAAAGATCATACAGATTTTTCTATTGAACCCAACTATATGGTGGATTATAAAAAATATCTGATAAACTTATCCCTTTAGCTAACTTGGGAGCCATTTTGCAGTGATGGCTCACAAGCACTTTTGTTATTTATTCCTTTAAATCATTCCAATATTAATAGAAAAAATTCATGATGAACAAAAATGAAATTTTAAATAAGGACAGCACTTGATGCAAAAAGAAAAGCTGGTAATACTGATCCCATCTTTGTTTTAAACTTGTATATATTGTGTTGGTTATGAATTTTTTTTGCATGACTTGATTTTTTAAAAGATTGTATTAAAATAGTTCAAAGTTTTTTTTTTTTCTTTTTTTTTTCTGTTTTTAGGAGTGGAGGTTTAACAGACAAAATAAAGAGAAAAGAGAACAGCTCTCTCTCTAGTGAAAGAAAGGGGCTTCGGAAAGGGAAGGACCCTAAAGTTTTGTTTTTTTGAGACAGGGTCTAACTCCGTCATCCAGTCTGGAGTGCGGTGGCGCGATCTGGGCTCCCTGAAACCCCCGCATCGTGTCCCCCAAGTAGTTGGGACTACAGGCGTGCGCCACCACGCCCGGCTAATTTTTGTATATTTAGTAGAGACAGGGTTTCAACATGTTAGCCAGGCTCGTCTAGAACTCTTGAGCTCGAGTTCAAGTGATTTGCCCGCCTCGGCCTTCCAAAGTGCTAGGATTATAGGCGCGAGCCACCACACCTGGCCTTAAAATACTTTTTATCTTGATGACTGAGGGGGGGTGTGTGTGTGTGTGTGTGTGTGTGTGTGTGTTTTAGCGTCCCCTTGAATTTTGGGCAGAACGAAGTGCCTCCTTGGTCTTCAGTAGTTCAAGAATAAGCAGAACCTCTTTTCACTAATAGGTTTCAGAGTACTGGGAGGCCCCAGTGCTTCCATATTTGTACTTCTCTTAGACATACTATTTCAACAAATACACATACAGTTTTTGAGACAAGGTCTCACTCTGTTGCCAACGCTGGAGCATAGTGGGGTGATTATACCAACAAATATTTAAGCAACTTACAACACTAGTTATAGCAGAGTGCCTAAGGGCATCTCCCTCAAACCTGGCAGGTCAACCACTTTCCTTCTGGACCTGGTACAGGTGCACCAAGGTGTAAATCGCGCTGCAGCAGATTAGATAAAGATAAGGCAGTGGTTTCCCCTGTACCAGGACTTGGTCAGGACCAAGGCAGCCCTGGGAAAGCAGAGCCTGTTAGGTTCAGAAACTAAATTCTGGAAGGGTAAGAAGCAAATTCATTACTGACAGCTGTAACCATGGTTGTGGGGCCCACAATCGTGCCCCTCCCAGCCACCCCACTTCTCTGGGAAGCTGATGGGGGCGCCGGGAGAGGCTGACGGGGCGGCCTGCCTTTACGCACCCTGCTCGCGAGGAATCCGCACCAGGCAGTCCACCATGCCTTTGTACCGCGCCTCCGGGCTGATCTGCTTCGACGACGCCTGCACTTGCAGCAGCAGCTTCACCCGCTCGATGGGCGCCACCGCTGTCTTGGACACAGCTGCCGCGACTCCGCCGGCCAGAAGGTCCTTCCCAAAAGACGAGGCGTCAAACAGCCGCTTTTCTGCCTTCTTCTTCGGAGGCTCACGATGCATGATGGAGAACGATATAAAAAACCGGCAGCAGTGGCTAAAAATGAGTGTGGGAGCGACGATGAAGGGAAGCTGAAAACCGCTGTAGCATCGTCCTGGCGAGAAAGTGACTCTTAGGACGCTGGGAGAGCTGCGCCCCGGCGTGGGGCGTTCGGAAAAGCTGCGCAGGCGCTCCAACGGCCTCCAGCCACTAGGCGCCTGACACGTGGTGCCTGACACGTGATGCCTGACACGTGACTCCTGACACGTGGCTTCTGGATGCGCGGTGACGCCTGCGCACTTCTACTAGCGGAGCCTGGGCTTTCTGATGAGGGAGGGGTCCGGAGGCGGTGAGCACCGAGCAGGAAAGGTGAGTGGAGGGACCAGGGAGAGCCAGTTCTGTATGAAGACATTTAGTAGCTGAGACTAGGCCAGAGCAGTCAACCAGCGGTGTGAGATTAACAGAATTTAGTTTTTTATTTTTATTTTTTATTTGTTTATTTTTTTTGGAGACATAGTCACCCAGGCTGGAGTGCAGTGGTGCCATCTCGTCTCACTGCAACCTCCTCCTGCCGGGTTCTTGCCATTCTCCTGACTCAGCCTCCAGAGTAGGTGGGACTGCAGGCACTCGCCACCATACCAGGCTAATTATTTTGTATTTTTAGTAGAGACGGGGTTTCACCTTGTTAGCCAGGCTGGTCTCAATCTCCTGACGTTGTGAGCCACCCACCTCAGCCTCCCAAAGTGCTGGGATTACAGGCGTGAGCCACCGGCCAGATTTAGTTTAATTACCAGTATTATCCCCTTCACTTTCTTAATCGCTTTAATCCGTTATGTTCTCTTTGACCAGAGATGGTTCCTTTGACCTTTCTTGGCATCTTAAAAAAGACAGTCTTATTTGTAGTGTGATTCAAGTAATGTTCCCCTTAAATTTCTCCCTATGTGCCTGTTAATCCTTCAAATTCCCTTGGAAATTGCTTTAATCCGTTCCTTTAATTAAGCAGGGATCCTTTGTCTAGTCACTTTGTGTCGTTTTGCTGATTGTGCCCCCATTGCATAATACATGTTCTTCTTTTTCATATTGTATTTAAATTGATAATATCCAGAGCAGTGGTTCTCAATCCAGACTGCACATTCAAAGGGATGAGTGGTGTTTTGTTTTGTTTTTCAAATTGATGCTTGGGATTAGGCCCTGCCCATTGAATCAGGACGTCTAGAAGTGAGGCCTGGCATCAGTATTTAAATTCTCCAGGTAATTCTAATGTTTGAAGTAATTCTAATTCTAGGGTTGAGGGCCAATGACCTATCTAGAAGAGTAGTTCACAAACTTTTCTACTGTGGGACCCTTCTTTATTCACTGAAAAATTATTGAAGGCCAGGTACCAGTAATCCCAAAACTTTGGGCCAAGTCCAGCCTGGGCAACATAGTGAGACCCCTCCTTTACAAAAAAAAAAAAAAAAAAAGCTGGACATGGCTGCACAAGCCTGTAGTCCTAAGTATAGCTACTCAGGAGGCTGAGACAGGAGGATTGCTTGATCCCGGGAGTTGGAGGCTGCGTGAGCTATGATCTCACCACTGCACTCCAGCCTGGGCAACAGAGCAGGACCCTGTCTCTTAAAAAAAATTATTGAAGACAAAATGAAGCTTCTGTTTTTGTTATGTATATTGGCATTTACCACTCAGAAATTAAAACACAATTTAAAAACATTTAATTCATTTAAAATAAAAATAATCCATTACAGGATAGTATAAGTAAGACTTTTAAATAAAAAATGTAGTAGAAAAATAGTATTGTTTTATATTTTTGAATCTCTAATGTCTGGCTTAATAAAAGGCAGCTGGATTCACATTACTGCTTTTGCATTCAGTCTGTTGCAATATCACATATGTAGCCACTGAAAACTCCAGTTTATTCAGGACAGAATGAAAGTGAAAAAGGCAAATAATAGTATCGTTTAAGAAAATACCTTTGACCTCACGGTGTTCCTGTCTCCGTGACACAGAGGGGTTTTCCACACTGCACTTTGAGAACTCATTTAGAGGCGGTTGGCAGATTCAGGTTTGACATCTTTTGGCAAAAATACTCAGTAGAGGTACATCTAGCCTGTACATAACATTTGTCTTTTTCTTCCACCTCACTTGTTTCACTTAATATATCGTGGAGATCCTTCTATAATAACATTTAATATATCCCTTTTTACAGCTTGTTTGGTGGTTTTAAATAAATGGAGATCCCATCTTATCACCTCTTACTCTGTAGGACCTGCAGAGCCTTACAACACATCTATAAAATGTGAGAAGAGTTTTTAGCTTTTTTTGAATGTTAGGTTCTAATTTTTCCTTTGTCTTAAGTGTGTTATAAACCTTCTACTAGTACTTGTCACTAGTAAAAAACCATTTAGGTCAGGATTCCAGACCAGGAATGTTGTCAATATTTTGATTACCTCACATAAAATCAATTGGCACGCTACTGATATCATATGTTTGGTGCTACTTCCTTTCCATGGTGGCTTATTCAACTTTTTTTTGAGACATAGTCTTGCTCTGTTGCCCAGGCTGGAATTCAGTGGTGCAATATTGGCTCACTGAAACCCGGGTTTCAAGCAATTCTCTTGCCTCCACCTCCCAAATAGCTGGGATTATAGGCATCCACCATAACACCCAGCTAAGTTTTGTATTTTTAGTGGAGACAGGGTTTCACCATGTTGGCCAAGCTGGTCTCAAACTCCTGACCTCAAGTGATCCACCCGCCTTGGCCTCCCAAAGTGCTGGGGTTACAGGCGTGAGCTACCGCACCTGACTGGCTTATTCAGCTCTTAACTGGGTTTTTCAACTCAAATCTCTGTTTCTCTCTTTCACACGCAGCAGCCAGATTAATGTGTCTAAAGCATTAATTAATTCTTAGGCTTAAACAAAACAAAGTCTTTCCATTGCATTGACTTCAAAATCCTTTGTCAAATTCATTGTAAATTCAATAAACAATTGGCTTTTTATTAGCAAACATCTGAAAAATGAAAGGTTTCATTCTCCTTCAAGGGAATTTGAAGCATTATCAGGCACATAGGGAGAAATTTAAGGGGGAAATTACTTGAATCACTACAGGTAAGAGTGTCTTTTTAAGATGCCAAGAAAGGTCAAAGGAACCATCTCCGAGGACAGAAAGGAAGTGTTCTGCTGCTCCCCAGGGCAATTTTCTCTTTCTGCCCTCCTCTAACATTTGATTTGATAGTTGCCAATGTTTATATCATATTCCTTTATGATATCAAGCTTATTTCTGACATGTATTCATCGGTAGAAGACAGACAAAAGTGAAAGTATCAACTTAGAAATGTAGCTTTGTAACCTTTTAAAAAACTTTTTGTTGAGACGGGGTCTCACTCTGCACCCAGACTGGAGTGCAATGGCAAGATCATGGCACACTGAAGCCTTGAACTCCTGGGCTCATGTGATTCTCCCACCTCAGCCTCCCAAGTAGCTAGGACTACAGGCAAAGACCACCATATCCAGCTAATTTTTAAAATTTTTTGTGGAGATGGGGTCTCCCTATCAAGACAAACCCAAGCTTGTCTTGAACTCATGGACTTAAGCATTCCTTCCGCCTCAGCCTTTCAAAGTGCTGGGATTACAGTAGTAAGCCACTGTGCCCAATAGCTTTTTAACCTTGTTAAGAGCACTAAATCAACTCTTCAATAGGTCAGAGCTGAAAATGAGTAATTTACTGCATTGATTTTACTTACTGGTAAGGGAAGGAAAAAAAATTCTAGTGATTTATGTTAATATTAAAAGTGTAGTCTCTGGACCTTTGTTCTGTTCACTTTGCTCTCCGGAGAAATCAGCATGATTAGTTTCCTCACTTCAGGTCTGCAGTCACCTCAGCAACCCTTTCCTTGGTCACCCTGTCTGCCACATCTTATATCCCCTTCTCTTGCTTCATGATTTTTTGTCTTAGCATTTACATATTTTACTTTACTTATCTTGTCTGTGGTATGCCTCTCCCATTGGAACATAATAAATCCCATTGGAGGGCAGGAATTTTTAGCTCTTTTATTCATTGCTATAGCCTCTGCATTCAGATCAGCACTTGGCACAGGGTAGATATGCAATAAATACATGTTGGATGAATGCATGAAAAGGCAATACAACTGCAAACAAACCTCCAAATCAGTTTTATTTAAAACTATCAATATAGTATAAAAATAGCTTTAATTACATAGAATATAGAAACACAATTCTGCAAAATTATTTCATACAGTTTTGGTGCATAAAGTTTCAATAACATTTAATAATTTTAAAATATCCAAAGTATAAATTCTTGTTCTCAAAACTGTTTATTGATAAATGATTTTTCTCAGCTTTTCCCCAACATTTTGTACAGTAGCAGGTATGATTTAGCTGACTACTTGGTTTTCAACCAATGGATATTTAATAATAATAATACTAAATGGTAGCAGTAGCAGCTAACACTTTCATAGCAAGCAGTATGTGCCAGGCACTGTTTAGAAAGAATTAACATGTACAATAATGTTCAAAGCAGAAAAACCTAGTAAATTGGTTTCACAGCTTTGCTCATTTGTATTAGAAATATAAAAAAGCAGGTATTACAAAATACTATCTTGCCATTATACAGCATCATCAATGGTCCCTTGGCACAAATAAGAATCATTCCCTTGCTAGCTACACTTCTCTGGCAAGACAAAAACAAGAGCTAAAGAAAGGGGAGAGGGAGAGAAAGTAAGAGTCTAAAATGTAATTTTGGGGGGCTAAAACATGATGAGACAGAATTTGATATTTTAAAAAATGCTACCTATATATCATTTTTCACATCAATAGTCGGTGGTGGAAGGGAACATTTGCATGATACTAATGAAACTCAACAATGTTTCTGTGTCTTCTAAAGCATATTTCTAGGATATCTGCACTATCATCTTGTCCCCCTTTATTTAATAAAGTATTAGGCACTTTATTGTCTGATAATTAGTTTGATGTTTCAGATGTGCTTCTGAACATATTTGGAAAAATAGGCAGCTAAGTTTGCCTACAGAGTTTAGTTCAATATCCATTTAGACATGAAAAAATAAGATGTGTGATTTTATTTCTTAAAAATGCAGTGCCCTTTAACATGGAAATTACAGTGCACATCTACAATACAGCAAATAATTTTCTTTTTATTAAGATCAGTAGTCTGCTCTGCCTTTTTATTTCCATTATTGAGTGATGGCCTCATGTTTCTGTGACACCAGGAAAGCAGTTCAGCACATCACAATTTCATTAAATGAAACAAAAAGTACCCTATGATAAAACCCTAACTTAGTTCAGTTTGTATGAAAATCTGAGGTGATCAACAGCTACATTTATTCATAATTATCAGTATTAGAAGTAGTTCATGGTCTTTTCAGGGACATTTCCAGAAATTTAAGACATTTAATAAATTGTTTTGAGCAAAGTGTCTTAATACATATATATGTAAATAAGCAGCCCTAAGACAGCAGTTGTGGGTCAAATGGTAGCATGTGACAATATTGTGATCTTAAGGGGAGGATATTTCAAGCTTTTTTTTTTTTTTTAAAACAGAGCCTTGTTCTGTTGCCCAGACTGGAGTGGCAGTGGCACGAGCTAAGCTCACTGTAGCCTTTACCTCCCGGGTTCAAGTAATTCTCCTGTCTCAGCCTCCCACGTAGCTGGGACTTCAGGCACCTGCTACCATGCCTGGCTTTTATTTTATTTTATTTTATTTTTGTATTTTTAGTAGAGACGGGGTTTCACCATGTTGACCAGGCTGGTCTCAAACTCCTGACCTCAAGTGATCCGCCTGCCTCAGCCTCCGAAAGTGCTGGGGTTACAGGTGTGAGCAACTGTGTCTGGCGTCAATCTATTTTCTATAGCATTTCAAGAACCAAGGTTTTTTACCTTAATTTGAATGCCAAAATTAAGGCCCACTAGTCACTAATGGGACAAATATGTAGTGGTTTGCAACTTAAATGCTTAGGTGAAAATCTCTGAAAGTATGACAGAGTGATAATAGTGATTCTTTTAAGACCAAATGACTCAAACAGTACACCCACTGTTTTGCAGTTAGTTTTGATTAAGCTGGACAGCTCATGTTTAAGAAAAATGCAGAGGCTGATTTTAGATGTGCTGGCATAGCTTGTCTTCAAAGCTTAAGACCTGAAGAAGAAACAGCTCAGTGTTGGAATGTCTTGGGGGCATCGAACCTCTAGGAGGATCTACAGGTTAAATGTCAAGTAAAAATGCAGTATTGATGTTCTTCCTTTCTCTCAATCTACCAAATTCTCATAGCCACAGAAAATTATCCACCATTAGTTTTCTTTTCCAACTAAAGGTCAAGTAAACTATTGTTCACTAAAGTGTTCCCCCTTTTGAAAAAACCCAATGCATAATGATCTATATTTCTAAGATAAAAATTAGTATATACATATTTTTGAGATGGAGTCTCGCTCTGTCCCCCAGGCAGAAGTGCAGTGGCGTGATCTCAGCTCACTGCAACCTCCACCTCCTGGGTTCAAGCAAGTCTCCTGCCTCAGCCTCCTAAGTAGCTGAGATTACAGGTGTGCACCACCATGCCCAGCTAATTTTTGTATTTTTTGTAGAGATGGGGTTTCACCATGTTGGTCAGGCTGGTCTCAAATTCCTGACCTCATGATCCGCCTGCCTTGGCCTCCCAAAGTGCTAGGATTACAGGTGTGAGCCACCACCGCGCCCGGCCAAAAATTAGTATTTTATAAAAGAAGTCACCATAGAATTTCAGTTAACTTTTTGAGTGTCTTTAACATGATTTAGTTTTAAAAAAAGATTTACATGCAGCTTTCCTGAAATTCATGAATTATATAAAATGCATGTGTAATATACTTGAATGTGATTTTTTTTTTTTTTTTTGAGACAGGGTTTCACTGTGTTGCCCAGGATAGAGTACAGTGGCATGATCATAACTCACTGCAGCCTCAACCGACTGAGGTCAGGTGATCCTCCCACCTCAGCCTCCCAAGTATCTGGGACTGTTACAAGAGAGCGCTACCACACCCAGCTAATTTTTGTATTTTTTTTGTAGAGACAGAGTTTTTGCTATGTTGCCCAGGCTGGTCTTGAACTCCTGGACTCAAGTGATCCACCTGCCTCAGCCTCCCAAAGTGTTGAGATTACAGGCATGAGCCACCAAGCCCAGCTGCTGAATATATTTTAACAAAAACAAAAACAATGAAAGTTGACAAATAGTTAAAAAAAATACATGTATGTATATCTTAGTCAAAATCGAGCTTACTTGAAACTTAAAGAGAATCAAATAAATAAAAAGTAAGTTTAATTTTCATCTTTCCCCCCCCTTCCCCACAGTGAGGTATGTACTGGGTTAAATTAATGAAAAGTATTTGATAAGGAATAAGTACTTGGACATTACTAATTTAGGAGGTGACCAGTATGCAAGAAGCAAAAAAAAAAAAAAAAAAGAGTGAACAGAGAGCCAAGATGGTCAGAGAGAGGCAGCGCTGCTCTGCAGCTTCCACCGAGAAGGAAGAAAGCTGTGAGTGAACTCTGCATCTTCAATTGAGGTACCAAAGTTCTCTTATTGGGACTGACTAGGTGGCTGGCCTGACCCACGGAGAGTGAGCAAAAACAGGGTGGAGCAAGACCCCATCTGGAAGCTGCACACGGCAAAGGCAACTCCCTCCTCCAGCCAAGGGAGATGGTAAAGGATTTTGCTTCCCCTTCCTGAAAACCAGGCTTTTCCCACAGATCCTTGCAACCTTTAGATCAGGAGGTCCCCTCCTGAGTGCATGCTACCAGAGCTTTGGGTCCCAAGCACAAAGCTGTGCTTGGGTGGGCAGCCACTTTGAGTAAGCACTGAGACACCGGAGTATTTGCATATTCTGGTTCTGGGAACTCCCGTGAGACAGGAGATCTGTTCACTCTCATGGGGAGGGGGCTGAAGCCAGGCTGCCCTTGTCCTCACAGAACTCCATAAGCTAAAACCCACTGGCTTGGGATCCTCCCCCGGCAGCTAGAAACTGCCTAAGAAGATTGAGTTCTGGAAGTGGGGGAGGAGGTGGGGGAAGGAGGTAGGGAAGCCCACCATCACTGTGGCTCCAACTGGCCAGTTTCCCTTGCTGCTGGCACTGGTGAGATGGGGTGGGACCCGGATTCACTCCTCTTCACTGGACAGGGCTTCCCTGTGAGAATCTCAGCATCCTCAGCCAGGGGTTAATGGACAAAACACTGATAACCCTGAGAGGAGCCCCTAGGAGGAGGGATGGCTGCAGTATCATGGATCAGTGATCTTAGTCTTTTCTGCCTGCTGGCTCTGGTGAGTCAAGGCAGCCCAGATGAGGGGGATTCCCCTCAGTGTAGCACACCCGCCCTGTCAAGGGTCAGACAGACTGCTTATTTAAGTGGGTCTCTGACCCTGCTCCTCCTGACTGAGACCTCCCAACAGGAGTCTCCAGACACTTCATACAGGAGCTTTCCGGTTAGCATTAGGCCAGTGCCCCTCTGGGACAGAGCTCCCAGAGGAAGAAGCAGGCTGCCATCTTTGCTGGTCTACAGCCTCCACTGGTGATATCTCCAGGCATGCGAGAGACCCAGGCGAATAGGGGCTGGAGTGGACCCCAGGCAAACTGCAGCAGCCCTACAGAAGAGGGGTCTGACTGCTAAAAGAAAAACAGAGTGCAACAACATCAACAAAAAAGACACCACAAAAACCCCATCCAAAAGTCAGCAGCCTCAAACATCAAAGGTAGATAAACCCATGAAAATGAGAAAGAATGCAAAGATATGGAAAACTCAGAAAGTCAAAATGCCTCTTCTCCAAAAGATTGCAACATGTCTCCAGCAAGGGCACAGACCTGGGCTAAGGCTGAGATGGATGAATGTCAATCATCCATCATGCCCAACATGTTAAGGGCAGTCAGAGAGAAGGGCCAGGACACTTATAAAGGGAAGCCCATCAGACTAACAGCAGACCTCTCAGCAGAAACCTTATAAGCTAGAAGAGGTTGGGGGCCAATTTTCAATATTCTTAAAGAAAAGAATTTCCAACCTAGAATTTCATATCTGGCTACACTAAGCTTCATAAGTGAAGGAGAAATAAAATCTTTTTCAGACAAGCAAATGCTGAGGGAATTTGTCACCACCAGGCCTCCTTTGCAGGTGCTCCTGAAGAAAGCACTAAATATGGAAAGGAAAAACCGTTACCAGCCACTATAAAAAACACACTGAAATACACAGATCAGTAACACTATGAAGCAAAAAAATAAATAAGTCAGCAAAATAACCAACTACTATCATGATGTCAGAATAAAATTCACACATAACAATATTAACCTTAAATGTAAATGCACTAAATACCCCAAATAAAAGATGCAGAGTGGAAAGCTGGATAAACAGTCAAAATCCATCAGTGTGCTGTATTCAAGAGACCCATTTCACATGCAAGGACACAGACTGAAAAGGATGGATGAAAATCTACCAAGCAAAAGGAAAACAGAAAAAAGGAGAGGTTGCAATACTTGTTTCTGACAAAGACTTTAAACCAATGAAGATTAAAAAAAGAAAGAAAGGCATTATATATTAGTAAAGGGGTCAATTCAACAAGAAGAGCTAACTATCCTAAATATATATGCACCCAATATAGGAGCATCCAGATTCATAACACAAGTTCTTAGAGACCCACAAAGAGACTTAGATTTCCACACAATAATAGTGGGAGGCTTTAATACCCCACTGTCAATATTAGATCATTGAGACAGAAAATGAACAAAGATATTCAGGACTTGAACTCAGCTCTGGATCAAGTGAGACCTGATAAATATTTACAGATCTCTTCGCCCCCAAACAACATAATATACATTCTTCTTGGTGCCACATGGCACTTACTCTAAAATTGATCACGCAGTTAGAAGTAAATCACTCCTCAGCAAATGCAAAAGAACTGAAATAATAACAAAGTCTCTCAGATCACAGTGCAATCAAATTGGAACTCAAGAGTAAGAAACTCACTCAAAACCACACAACTACATGGAAATTGAACCACCTGCTCCTGAATGACTCCTAGGTAAATAATGAAATTAAGAGAGAAATCAAGAAGTTCTTTGAAACCAATGAAAACAAAGAGATAATGTACCAGAATCTCTGGGGTGCAGCTAAAGCACTGTTAAGAGGGAAATTTATAGCACTAAATGCCCACATCAAAAAGCTGGAAGGATCTCAAATCGACACCCTAGTATCGCAACTAAAAGAACTAGTGAACCAAGAGCAAACAAACCTGAAAACCAGCAGAAGACAAGAAATAACCAAGATCAGAGTGGAAATGAAGGAGCTAGAGACATGAAAAACCCTTCAAAAAATAAATGAATCTGGGGGCATGGGGTTTTTTCTTTTTTTTTGTTTTTTGAAAAGATTAACAAAATAGACCATTAGCCAGACTAATAAAGAAGAGAGAAGAATCAAGTAGACACAATAAAAAATGATAAAGGAGATATTACCACTGATCCCACAGAAATATAAACAACCATCAGAGAATACTATAACAGCTCTGTGCAAATAAACTGGAAAATCTAGAAGAAAGGGATAAATTTCTGGACACATACACCTTCCCAAGACTGAACCAGGAAAAGCTGAATCGCTGAATAGACCAATAAAAAGTCCTGAAATTGAGGCAGTAATTAATAGCCTACAAACCAAAAAAAAGCCCAGGATCAGAAGGATCTACAGCTGAATTCTACCAGAAATACAAAGAGAAGCTGATACCACTTCTTCTGAAACTATTACAAATAACTGAAAAAGAGGGACTCCTCCCTAACTCATTCTGTGAGGCCAGCATCATCCTGATATCAAAACCTGGCAGAGATACAACAAAAAAAGAAAACTTCAGGCCAATATCCCTGATGAACATCAATGCAAAAATTCTCAATAAAATACTGGCAAACTGAATCCAGCAACCCATCAAAAAGCTTATCCACCACGATCAAGTTGGCTTCATTCCCGGGATGTGAGGCTGGTTCAACATATGCAAATCAATAAACGTAATTCATCACACAAACAGAACTAAAGACAAAAACCACATGATTATCTCAATAGATGCAGAAAAGGCCTTCAATAAAATTCAACATCCCTTCATGTTAAAAACTCTCAATAAACTAGTTATTGAAGGAACATATTTCAAAATAATAAGAGCCACTTATGACAGACGCACAGCCAATATCATACTGAATGGGCGAAAGCTGGAAGGATTCCCCTTGAAAACCAGCACAAGACAAGGATGCGCTCTTTCACCACTATTCAACATAGTATTGGAAGTTCTGGCTAGGGCAATCAGGCAACAGAATGAAATAAAGGGTATTCAAACAGGAAGAGAGGAAGTCAAAATATCTTTGTTTGCAGAGGACATTATCCTATATCTTGAAAACCCCATTGTCTCAGCCCAAAAGCTTCTTAAGCTGATAAGCAACTTCAGCAAAGTCTCAAGATACAAAATCATTGTGCAGAAGTCACCAGCATTCCTATACACCAATAGGCAAGCAGAGATCCAAATCATGAATGAACTCTTAAAACTGCTTCAAAGAGAATGAAATACCTGGGAATACAGCTAACAAGGGAAGTGAAGGACCTCTTGAAGGAGAACACAAACCACTGCTCAAGGAAACCAGAGAGCACACAAACAAATGGAAAAATTCTCCATACTCATAGACAGGAAGAATCAATATCATGAAAATAGCCGTACTGCCCAAAGTAATTCATAGAGTCAATGTTATTCCCATTAAACTACCATTGTTATTCTTCACAGAATTAGAAAAAAACTATTTTAAAATTCATATGGAATCAAAAAAAAGAGCCTGAATAGCCAAGGCAATCCTAAGCCAAAAGACCAAAGCTGGAAGCATCACACTACCAGACTTCAAACTGTACTGTAAGGCTACAATAACCAAAACAGCATGATACTGGTACAAAAACTGACACATAGACCAATGGAACAGAATACAGAACTCAGAAATAAGATTGCACATCTACAACCATGTGATCTTCAACAAACCTGAGAAAAACAAGCAAAGAGGAAAGGATTCCTTATTTAATAAATGGCGCTGGGAGAACTGGCTATCCATATGCAGAAAATAGAAACTGGACCCATGCCTCACACCTTATACAAAGATTAACTCAAGATGGAATAAAGGCTTAAATGTAAAGCCCAAAACTATAAAATCCCTAGAAGAAAATCTAGGCAATACCATTCAAGGCATAGGCATGGACAAAGATTTCATGATGCAATCACAAAAGCAATTGCAATAAAAGCAAAACTTGACAAATGGGATCTAGTTAAACTAAAGACCTTCTGCACAGCAAAAGAAACTATCATCAGAGTGAACAGGCAACCTACAGAGTGGGAGAAAATTTTGGCAATCTATCCATCCGACAATGATCTGATATTCAGAATCTATAAGGAACTCAAACAAATTTACAAGAAAAAAAAAAAAAACCACATTAAAAACTGGGCAAAGGACATGAACAGACACTTCCCAAAAGAAGACATTCATGCAGCCAACAAACATATGAAAAAAAAGCACAATATCACTGATTGTTAGAGAAATGCAATTTGAAACCACAATGAGATACCATCTCACACCAGTCAGAGTGGCCATTATTAAAAAGTCAAGAAATAACAGATGCTGGCAAGGTTGTGGGGAAATAGGAATGCTTTTTTACACTGTTGGGAATGTAAATTAGTTCAACCATTGTGGAAGACAGTGTCGTGATTCTTCAAAGATCTAGAACCAGAAATGCCATTTGACCCAGCAATCCCATTACCCAAAGGAATATAAATCATTCTACTATAAAGATACATGTACATGTATGTTTATTATAGCACTATTTACAGTAGCAAAGACATGGAATCAACCCAAATGCCCATCAGCAATAGACTGGATAAAGCAAATATGGTACATATACACCATGGAATACTGTGCAGCCACAAAAGGGAATGAGATCATGTCCTTTGCAGGGACATGGATGAAGCTGGAAGCCATTATCCTCAGCAAACTAACGCAGGAACAGAAAACCAAACAATGTAGGTTCTCACTTGTAAGTAGGAGCTCACCATGAGAACACATGGACAAAGGGAGGGGAACCATACACACCGGGGCCTATTGTGGGGGTAGGGAGAGTATTAGGGAAAATAGCTAATGCATGCTAGCCTTAATACCTAGGTGACAGGTTGATAGGTGGAGCAAACCGCCATGGCACATGTTTACCTATGTAACAAACCAGCACATCCTGCACATGTACCCCAGAACTAAAACTAAAACTAAAATAAAATAAAAGCACATTTTACTTAAGAGGGACTTTTGAAACCTCAATGCAATCATCTCATTTTACATGAAAACTCTGAGCTTAGAGAGGTACAAAAACTTGCTCATGGTCATAGCACTACTTAGCTACAGCACCTGGTCACCTCCTCCCAATCATAATTGTTTCACCAGATATCAGTATGAATTTTGAGAAAAATAAACAAATTGGATAGTTTTCAAGAGTAAACATTTCCTATATTAATCTTATATAAAAAACTTCACATTATTTCAAACTAGTCAATAAATAAACATTATATATCAAAATAGCAATAAGTTAATCCCTTCTTTCACATTTTGATCAAGTATATTCTCAAAAGTCTTACAATATTAAATTAAGATTTAACATATCAAATCCAACAGCATTTCATATCAATATTTAACAATATTATGTTCAATATTGAAAAGTAAAAAGAAGCTAAATTTTATCTCTTTTTGTATTGATTTCAGCAATTCTGACAGTGTTTAATCCTCTATGCATGTATTTCTACACATCAAGAAAGCATAGCTACAAGGTTAACCCAAAGAACAATTTAAAAGCTATTTCAATGGCAATTTCTGTGACTGAGTCATGAAAACAGACATAAAGTTCTTGAGGTTTTGGATGAAGAAAAAGTCTCCTGCAGAAGAAAAGAACACACTCATTTCAGAAATTAAAACAACAACAACAACAACAACAAAAACTCTAACTGTCCAATTAATTTTTTGTTTCTGAAAGTATCAGTAGTAAATTTAAAATCCACAAATCTAAATCTATACTAGGGAGAAAGCAGCTAGATTTATTTCTAAATAAATAATATATGCCTTAGGACAATTAGTTTTTATTGCTCTGGAGTGTAATAATACTATTTTATCAATATGTATTACGATACCACCAAATTTTTAAATAGTAAATCTAGTTATTACAATAAAGGCAATAGCACTAGCATCATAGGCACAATAGTTATTAAATATTTTATTGCTCTTTACTTTCTAATGTTTAATTTTTATTAAAACATTAAATATATGGTAGCTTTTTTTGGCAAACAGAACCGAATTGGAATTAACATTGAAATTTTATTTGATTTTCTTAAAGAGTCAAAATTTGAATCTATTTAATCAATACTAATTTATATAAATTGATCTATTTAAACTGGAGATAATTCTGCCTGATTTTCTTAAATTTCTGTTCTGCATAAATCTGCATTATCATAATTCAATATCTTTTGATTCTTTCTATTCCTATAGTCATGAACGTAGTTAACACTCCACTGAACAGCTACATGTGTGCCTAACTGGTCTTCTCATTTCTAGTCTCTCTCATGTGCACATCATTCCATTGGCTGCTCCCAGTTTAATCTTCCAGTAGTACAACTACATGGAATTAAGCTTACACTGATGTTCCCAAGCCTGGTTCATATGATAATCACAAGAGAGCTTACTAAAAATACAGATTGCCACTCTCATAGATTTTGATTTAGTAGATCTGGGGCCCAGGCATCTCGGATTTTAACAAGTGACTCAGGTGATTCTAAATCCCATGGACCATCATATGGGAATTTCTGCTTTGGATAATGTCTGTAAAGTGTCTATCATACAGCTTAATACTACCTGGTACATGTCCACTACCCCTACTCCCAACTAATTCTGTGCCCTTTCCTCCACCAACCTTTACTCCAACTCAAAGAACCTTCTGCAGTGGTCCTAACTTAGGTTCCCAACTTGATCTTTCACTTAATCTTTGTATATGTCATTCCTCTACCATCCTGGCAAACCAGTCTGCTCACTGCTGTGCTGTATAATTTCCATTGTTTGGGTCTTTGTTCATTAGATTTTGCCCCCTCCTCAGAATTCCTATAGCATTTGGTTGTATCACCTAATTCATTTTACATATATGTATATACAACACACACATATATAGGATTTCTCTCTATATCTATATAATATAGATATATAAATATATAGATATTTGAGCATATTTCATAATTCTTTTGCTAGATATAAGGCCCGTAGAGGCAATGACTATGTCTCTGTGTTTGCCATACTGCCCACCGCCCACCAACCCCACCACCAGTTCCACATTTTGCCAGGCACAGTCTCACCTACTCAACCATCACATATTTATCAAGTGACTATATTATGTGCCAGGTACTGTTGCAGGTGCCAGTGGTGGACAAGAAAGATACAATTCCTGACCTCATGAAGCTGACATTGTAATGAGGGTGGAAGGTGGAGAAGGACAAGAAAATAATAAAAGAGTGATATAGAGAATAACTGAGTAGCCACTTTGATGAGGGAAAGAGATCATGGATCCTCTCTGACAAGATGACCTACCTGTTAGCACTGGTCTGAATATCAAGGATCCAGAAGTGCAAAGGTCAAGGGATAGAATATCCCACGCAGAAGGAACAGCAGAAACAAGATTTGATTGGTACTCATGCAGCTGGTGCACAGCGGATGGAAGAGGAGGGAAGACAGGAGATGGAAACAAAGGTGGGCAGGGTCCTGATTGGGCATGGTCTTGTGGCACAGGGCAGAGAGAGGGGAAGGGAAGAAAAGGGAGAGGATGGAAAGAGGGAAAGAAAGGGGAGAGGAGGAAGAAATGAACGAAGCAGGGGAAAAAGGGAAGAGGAGAAAAACTGTGGAATTATTCTTTCAGTGTATTACTAAAATTTAATTTTGTAAGGTAATTTTTAATAGAAAAATACTTGGAAGGGATTTAAAGGAGATACTTAGCAAATAAAATAAAATATATTAAAATATTATAGCTAGATTAAAAATTCCGTGCCTACATTTTAAAATGTTAATCTCCTTTATCAGTTTTCTTTCACTTTTCTAACACTTTACTTTCAAATACTTTTTTTCCCACTTACCCTACTACCCAGTAGGCCATAACTGGTGCTGCTTTTTTCTGATCAGTCCAGTTTCCAGGTGAACATTCAAACAACACACCATGTTCTTTAACAGGGTTAAGAGAAGACACCGACTTTGCGGAATCTGAACGGTCTTCACTATTTAGTCCTTGCTTTTTCTGTAAATTAATAAGTATTGTTAGTATTAACTGGTATTACTAGTATTACTTTAAAATGTTTTCACAGATTAATTTGAATTGGCTGATCCAAATACTTAAGTGCCTGCAATGACATTCTTCTTATCTGCAGGAAAATTTCTACTCTTCCTCAATATTTAAATACCATATCCTAAAGGAGGCTTCATGGATAAAGTGTCCCTTGACTTTTCTAGGGAACACTTTGTTCACAGCCCTATGTTATTAGTATGTGCATTATATTATATTAGCAGTTTATAGACCTGTCTTCCACAGTGGAAGATAGAAAATTATAAACTTTTTTCCCCAGGGCACAGACAATATACAATCTTTGTGTGTTTTAAAAGCAGCAGTGCCTGGTTCATAGTAGGTGCTTAATAAATATGTTCTAAATGAGCAGATAATTCTGTAATAAATTGAAAAACTATATATTTAAAGCAGCATTTTGTCTTCCTTTGACCCATAATCTCTAAATTTCATACTGATTAAAAGCATTAGCAAAACAATGACTCATTTGGACTATAAAGACTTCTTATAAGTTTCAGGCCAAACAGTGGAGTGATTCTTGATCCTTTTCTTCATAGCTTTTATCTAATCCTTCAACAAATTCTTTTGGTTTGCCCTCCAAAATATATCCAGAATCCAGAAGCTATAATCATTTCTTGCTTTCAGAATTTTGAAAGCCTCCTAACTGGTCCCTGCCTCCACCCTTGCTATTCTGTTTCCTGTTCTACCCACAGTAGCCTGAGTGATTCTTTAAAAAATATTATGGATCATGTCCCTTCTTTGGGCAGAACTGTTCAAGAATGTATCATCTCTTTCAGAACAAAGCCTAAAGTCCTTATCATAGTCTATCTGGCCATGCATAAGCTGGCCCTGCTACCTTTGTGATCTCTTCCTCCACTCTCTTCTCAGTCTGCTCCAGCACTCTCCCAGCCCCTAGGGGATGATTTCGGGATGAAACTGTTCCACCTCAGATCATCAGGCATTAGAATCGCATAAGAACTGGGCAACTAGATCCCTTGCATGGACAGTTCACAGTAGGGTTTGCACTCCTATAAGAATCTAATGCCACAGCTGACCTTACAGGAGGCGGAGCTCAGGCAGTAATGCTCTGCAGCTTTGCATTTGCTGTTCCCCTTGCTGGAAGCTCTGCCCCGAGAGAGCCACATGGCTTGCTCCCTCACTTCATTCAGGTCTCTGTTCAAGTATCACTTGACATGATCAGAGACCTTTCAAAATAGTCACTCCCACCTCTCATCCTTACCATGTTCTATTATTTTGCTTGACACTGGTTCTTCTTAGCATACTATTTTCTAATTATTTTCTTTCCTCCATTAGAAAATAGGCTTCATGAAGGAAGAAACTTTGTTTTGTCCACTGTTGTATCCCAAGCTCCTAGAATAGTGTCTGGTGCAGAGTAGGTACCTCAATGTTTAA
Organism: Chlorocebus sabaeus; assembly: GCF_047675955.1. NCBI lineage: Eukaryota > Metazoa > Chordata > Mammalia > Primates > Cercopithecidae > Chlorocebus > Chlorocebus sabaeus. Next base: position 78,709,334 of record NC_132910.1, on the reverse strand, counting down.
ATAAGATAGGGAAAACTAATTTATATTACTAAATATTATCAAATAAGTAAATGAAATATTCCTTTATAACATTTATCAGTTATGTTAAAAAGGAAAATAGGAGCATAAGAACCCAAAGCATATAGGAATATATGGTCAAACACAGTATTTCTACAGAATAACAATTTCTGAGGACTCAAAGAAAAAATCCTATAAGACATAGAATTTTACTGCTGAATGAGCCTGGAGAGAAGATAAAATCTATCCCACTAGCTTCATAGCTAAGGAAACAGGAGGAGGTGAGGTTCAGTCCAGGATTCCTTATTCCTTGTCCAATGTTCTTCCACTTTTAAACCCAAGTTCTTCACAAATTTGGCATCCTTAACACATGTATTGCTATATACATTACAATCATTTTCAGAGAGGTTTTTTGGCTGTATAATGTCACAAGTAAACCTCTATATGTTTTATCCTTTTCAAGAAATCAACACCTATCTTTTCCAGCCATTTAAACGATCTGATATTGTAATTGTATACAGCATTATTATTTATTCAACAGATGACAACATTCAATGAAACTTCATCCTGGATAGAAAAGCAAGCAAGCAATCAACGAACCAAATGCCAAAAACTTTGCATTAGTCTTGTGTCTATAGCTATATCTTAACCCAGCGGTCCCCAATCTTTTTGGCATTGGAGACCAATTTCTGGGGGAGGGATCGTTTCAAGATGAAACTGTTCTACCTCGGATCATCAGACATTAGATTCTCATAAGTGTACAGTCTAGATCCCTCACATGCACAGTTCACAATAATAGGGTTTGCACTCCTACGCGCTGCTGATCTGACAGGAGGCAGAGCTCAGGCGGTAAGACTCCCTGGCCCGCCACTCACCTCCTGCTGTGCAGCCTGGTTCCTAATAGGCCACAGACAGCTACTGGTATGTGGCCTGGGGGTTGGGGACCCCTGCCTTAACCCATTATATTCCAAAATACCTTATACTGTTGGCTAAATACTTAAAGAATTATCAAAGTTATTTTAGGAACCAATTAGTAGATATTATTACCCCAGTAATGGTTGAGTCACAGATATGAAATGTGGAAGGTTAATTTACATTACAAATGACTGTATTGTGCTTTGCTGTAGAAAACACAGGTCTACCATTTCCTGAAATAGTAACCCAAGACATCAAATTCAGTATGAAATAAAACCTTGAAGTACTGTGAGTATAAATGTTTTGGCACCCAAGTTAGATTGAGTGACTATTTAAAAAAACTTAATTTAACGAAAACAATGCTGGGCATATTGATTAGAGAACAGAATGCTTAGAGATCTGGAAATTAAACTGGCGGAAAACTGTATTTATAGCAGTGCCCTACCTCTTCAACCAGTGTCTGTTGGAAAACTGCACGAATGGAAAGACAACACTGATGGAAATTCTTTATTAGCTGAGGGTGGATAGAGCCACTTAGCTGCGCCACCTCTTCAAGGGTAGGAGTAATAAAGATTCCTTGCACTGTTTCTAAGGCAACATAATGGAAAAGTGTGTTCTCAGGACCAGATGTCAGTCTTAAAAAGAAAAAATGAGAAGAAAAGAGAAATTTTAGTAAATTTTAAAATATTGGTTCATTTTGAATTTAGTAGACTTCTTACAAGCTTTTATCTACAATATAATATTAGTAGTATAATTAGGGATGGGAAACTGGGCTAAACATTTAATTCCCTCTTCATCCTTAACTGAAGCACAAGCTAGGGTTATTCATTCCCTTAATGGAGGCAAATACTACATGTTATGCAAGGATAAGTAAATATCAATTCATTTGCAAGTAACTTAATCACTCCTTTGCTAAACAACCCAAATTGGCTAACTGCCTCTTTTTCCGTGGTTGGTATTAAATAATTCAGGTCGTGTCTGAACCAGATAGCTATAAGCCATAAACAAGATATCACTCTAGGGTAGACCACATATAAAAATACCTTCCAACAAACTAAATACATTTAAGTTAGTAGCATTAAAGTATTTTACCATGATAGTCAAACTGATGTTCCTGAAGAAAAATCAAATTATTATTACAACCTGAAAAATTTGATTAATATTCTATAATACCATGATAATTCGTGGTAGTTCCTTCTACCACTTCTCATTATTACTATCTTCTTTCTTTCCTATGTTCTCTTACTCATTTTTTACTTTCTTCCCCATCTTTCCTCCCTGGCTTAGTCTCAAACAGGCCAGCAGAACCTATAAATACTGTTAATTTCTACCAGTAGTAAGATAAGCAAAAGAACAATAGTAATAACAACAACAAAATAATAATAATAGTTAACGTATAGTGAATGCCCTCTATATACCAGGGCAGGTGTTTTAAAATATCTTAGTCTTAATTCTCATAATGATATTGCAAGATAACATCCATTACTATCCTCATTTTAGCCATGAGAAAATCAATGGTCAGAGGACTTGGATTAACGTGCTTGAGAGGTCGCATAGCCAAATGGCAGATTTTAGCTGACTCTGAAGCTTGTTCTGTAAAACCGTGCTTTTTCCTCTCCAGGGCTGACTTCTGATTACAGCAATTCCCCTCTTGCATCTCAAATACTCAAGCTGCCCCATTTTAATCCTTCTATGGTAAAAGGTTGTCTATAATAAAAAATATCATCAGTTGATTTTTTTTTTCCAGCCATAGCATAGAGACAAGAAAAAGGCATATTTCAGCTCTTAGCCTAGATACTGCCTAGCTCATCCATGCAGATTAAATTATTGTTAAACAGTTAATCAGGCAGCATGATCCAAATAAACTTCTTATCATTGATTTATGGCCTTGGAACTCTTTTGAGACCAGGGATAGGGAGGGAAGGAAATAATTTACAAATTCTTCTTTCACTTTTCCACAGGGTAGCTGGCTCATTAACGACTGGTGGCTGACCACCTTTCCAGAAATAAAAACTTAAATAAGATGAAAGGAATTATGATTATTTTAAAAGGAAAATAATTTAAAACATACATTTTAATCTGGAGATCTTCAGGTTAAAAAAAGTACAGAACAAAAATTATTCTTTACAAAATAACTTACAACATTATTCTTTACAAAATAAATTTCTTTTGGGGGGGTCAGAATTAACATTTTTGTTATCTTTTACATTGTTCTCTAAAAAATAAACCACAATACAATAAGCAGGTTTAGCTCTTGAAACCATAAACTCACTCAGTATATATTAACTAAAAGTTTTAAAAATCACCAAATAAGCAATTACCCAGTAGGAAGACAAAAGATTTGTACAAAAAAGCAGATAAAATCAGATTTAGTCTTCAGAAAGGTCACTCCTGCAGTAGAGAATGGGTTTAGGGTAGGCCAGGAGTTGGGAAGCTGTTGCAATAAAACCAGGTGAAAGAAAATGGGAGCCTAAACTAGGGCAGTGTCAATAGAGGGGTGAACAGATTCAAGAACTACTGGAATGCAGAATGGGTAGGACTTAGTTACTGAATGAGATGTTTTGTATATATTATTTTCAATATATTATATATATTTTATTTTACAAAGATAGGTGCATATAGGTTAGAATAATATATTACATCCTGTTTTATATCATGCTTTTAAAATGAACTGCATCGTATAAAAACACCTTTGCATGTCAATAATGAGAATAAACACACATCTTTGGCACCTTTTAAAATAGGAGAGCCTATTATTTACACCACATGTGAATTTATGTTTAAAACATTGAACTTGAGAAAAAGAGTCTCCTTTTACTAGAGACAATGTCAATATAACATACATATTTTTAAAATTCTGATATGGAGTTAATAAAATTTCCGAGCAATAGTTTTTGTTAAATGGAAGACTAGAGTTTTGTGAGGGTACTTTTGGGTTCCATAAAAGGTTTGGTTCCAATTTATTTGTCTTAAGATCATGTTTAACTATCAAAAAATTAAACATTTATATTTGGAGGCATTAAATACTAAATTTTAACGCATCAGATTTCTGATATATTATTTTATGCAGACAAGTTACTTTTTGTCTTGACTTAAGAAAAAAAGAATTTCCTAACAACTTTGTCACACATACATTTGAACTTATTGCAAAGTGTTTCAGTAGTTAAGAATGTGGTAGCTCTGTACTCTGTGTGTGTGTGTGTGTGTGAATTCTATTAGTATGTGTCTAGTTGTTCAAATAAAAGTATGCAATTGAGTTTATTACACCAGTTGATCCCACACATGATGTCATAAATACCTGCCAAGGCGCAGGCGGACCTGTGTGTCACCACATAAGTGCATAAGAAGTGAATATATAACTTTTCATATTATAATAATTACAGACAGTTTAAGTTGCTAAACATTCTCTCCTCACTCAGTTTCTTTTACCTCAGAATTCCCTACTCGATGCAAGTTTGAAATTATACCTACTTTCTAAAGAGAGTGTTAAGGGACCAGTTCCCTGGTTCCCAAACTCTGAGAGTGAGATATACCGGGAGGAAACTTATTAGGAAGTACTCTTGGGAAAAACAGCTATGGGGTAGAGTGACTCAGCAGAACTGAGCAGAGGGAGAAGATGAACTGTCCTGCAGTGGCAATAAGTCTCAGCCGATACTACTGGGTACTGTGAAGCTTGGTTGGCCTTTCAGAGTTGTCTTCAATTTAGGCAAGGGGCCAAGCCTTTGTACTCACTTATTTATTAGTCATTAGAAGTGGGCTCCTCCCAGGGAGGAGTGTAACCTTAGCTGAGTCAACAAGTTTCCATGTAGGACACAGCCAGGGGAGTGACAAGGCTAGGGGATCTGTGAGGCATTAGCAGCCACCATTCTCAAGTGTTGGGAAGGAATACCCTGAGCTAAGGTGTAATTGGACAGCACACCACTGCATCCACCAAACACTGCAAAAAATAGTAAACTCTAATTTAAAAATTATATTATATATACAAAAGGGAGGTTACCTGTGGAGAGATAAAGGGGGTCTTCCACATTTTGAAATATTACTTTGTGGCCGGGCGTGGTGGCTCATGCCTGCAGTCCCAGCACTTTGGGAGGCCGAGGCGGGCAGATCACAAGGTCAGGAGATCGAGACCATCCTGGCTAACACGGTGAAACCCTGTCTCTACTAAAGATACAAAAAATTAGCCAGGCGTGGTGGCGGGCACCTGTAGTCCCAGCTACTTGGGAGACTGAGGCAGGAGAAATGGCAGAAACCCAGGAGGTGGAGCTTGCAGTGAGCCGGGATCGCGCCACTGCACTCTAGCCTGGGCGACAGAGCAAGACTTCATCTCAAAAAAAAAAAAAAAAAAAAAGGAAATATTACTTTGTGCGTTTTTCTGTCTTATAATACTAATATGGTAATTTTCCTAAATGTGTAATGAAATATTAAAGAAATACCACAGATCTTACCTTTAATATGTAAGATATATCAGAATTACATTTGTTGAGTAAAATACATGTTATAGAATTGTACTTTCTCACTGTAAAACTTCCTGAAAGAGTTTAAGTGAACAAGAATAAGAAAGTTTCTTACTTCACTGTATTATATATTTCTAATTCTTTTTCTGGAAGGTCCTTTTTCAAGTTTCCCAAATGAAATGGATTTGGAAGAGTAGACTTCTTTTTAGTGACCTGAAAAATACAGTTAAGTAGATTGGTTTATATCTAAGATTGGAATCATATAGCAGAAACAATTTAAAAATCAAACATCCTTCTAAGAGAACTACTTACCACTTGTAATGCTTCTTTTAAATATTTTTGATGCTAACTTGTACCTCTTAGCTTATCCATGGCTGACAGGGATCCCAGGGTCATGTCCTGGGAGGGCATGATGGTGTTCCCTGAAAACCTCCTACCAGAGCCATTACCAAGTTTGTATGTACGCATACTTGTCTCCCTCCCTAGACTCTGCACTCCTCAAAGTCAGGGGCTGTGTCTTACTCATCTCTGTATCTCCTTTGTGTAGTATGGCCCTTGGCACTTAGTAGGTATTCAATCAACATTTGTTGAATGGCTGAATCTTAAAGGTTAACTCAATTTCTCTTAGGAGCTATTCATGGCTTGGTAATTCTTTAGTCTGTCCAAATCCTTTTAGAGTATTTCCTGGCAATTTCATCAACTGGGATAACAGGTATGGTACTGATGTGAGTACTTCCAAATACACCCCACTTAGGGGTCCAAAAGTATTCTATTGTTTGGTATGAGGAGATTGCATCTGGTTATTTATGCCATGCTACTAGCATCTCATATTTTATTTGTGCTCCTTCTCAGACTTCTCATCTGGTATCACCTCCATCCACCCAAATGACAAGTTTCAAAAGTGTTTTGAAAGATGACAGCATCACTAGAATAAGTAAAAAGCCTCCCAGGATGAATGTTTTGATAATCATTTGGATATTTTATGGTATTTTCATGGGAAAGAATCAGGAAAAATGATCTGAAAAATGAACATCCTCTTTAGAGTCAACTTTAAAATCTTTAAGTATTACAAAGGCTCAGATTTTAAAATCTATAAAAATAGGATAATACACACATACACAGACAGATACACACACACATACACACATTTAGGGTTCTGATTCTCTTTGCTGAACATTTCATTGGCTATTTAGTCAGGTCAGCCCCCAACAGGCCCCACAGCTTGGATGCTCTCTGTTGTCATTGCAAATAGGAAAGAGATGAACATGGAAATTGAAATTAAAGCTTTCCTGTTTCTAAGTACTGTTAAACAGATATGGATGTCAAGGAACTCTTGTCTTATTACTTGATATTTCTCTCTCTCTCTCTTTTTTTTTTTTTTTTTTTTTTTTTTTTTTTTTGAGACAGAGTCTCACTCTGTCACCCAGGCTGGAGTGACAAATCATGCAGTGGCACAAGCTCAGCTCATTGCAACCTCTGCCTCCTGGGTTTAGGCAATTCTTCTGCCTCAGCCTCCCGATGTATCTGGGATCACAGGTGTGCACCACCATGCCTGGCAATTGTTTTGTAATTTTATTAGAGGCTGGGTTTTGCCACATTGGCCAGGCTGCTCTCGAACTCCTGGCCTCTAGCAATCTGCCATGCCTGGCCTGATATTTCTTTTTCTTTTTGGTTCAAAATCATTGGTTTCCCAGCAGTGACTGAAATAACCACCATATCAAATGAAGAATGGTATGCCACTAAAAAAACTGTCTTGCAATTATAAAACAAGGACTGGAGAGACAACTTAGCTCCCAGAATGTACACACTTGAATGAGTACACACCTTAAGCAAGGTCCCCCTTTCTTCTAAACCATCAGAGCCCTGAGATTCTCTTTGCTTCCATACTGCATCCGGTGTAGTATGGGGGCTAAAGCCATCATCTTCTCCACCTTCACAACCATTGTCAGATCCTCCACTGCTACGGGAAGGACTGGGCTTACGTGTCTTTAAGGAATAGTCACCAAAAAGGGTTCTTCTGCATGTTGGAGAAGTTGCTACTTTGGAAGTACCTTGTAGTCTACTGAGAATAGGGGAAGTGGTCAAGCTATCTGTTTTTTCACGTGATCCAGTAAGGAACCAATCAGCACAAGACAAACAGGGGGTTGGAGAAGATGCTAGCCGTTCATCTATGCGAGAATCTACTCCATTCAGCTGGTGAAGAGTTGTTTTGACCTGATCCACATATATACAGTCTGGTCCAGGACTCCCAATAGCTTTGGATGCGCAACCTCCAGCTTCTAATAGTACACATAGCATATAATGTTTCTATAGGGAAAAAAAATACAAATGTAGGTTTAGCTACCATGAAAATATTTACATAAAATGTGCATGTATAAATTTATAAATATTGAAGATATAGAGGCATATGGCATAATCATGTGATGATTATTAAAAATTCCTCCCTCATCTTTCCTTTTTGGTTATTATCAGTGCTTCCTGATCCCAGCTGAAAACAATCTTATACTGCCTTATCTTGATATACCATCAAACCATTTCTTTTGAGACACAGAATTCCCTAAGATAGCTGTCAAGAGCCTCAGTTACTGTAAGTCCTTTCATCTGCAATTGAACATTTATTCTGTTTCTGATTCTATATTCTTTTCATGCCTCCCTCCATCTCCAAAACAAGCCAATGGAAAAAACCACTATAGAAAGGGGAACAAAAGACTTTAGAAACCTGCTAAAATCTTTTCTTAGATTTTATTATTTATCCATGAGTATTAAATGGATGCAAAAAAGGCATGTAACATTTCCTTGAATACTGGTATTAGACAAACTAATAATTTTACATGAGCAAGTTTGTTTGTGTATTTATTTAGACAGTCAATAGATACCTACTTACTGCTGCATCCCTCAATCCCAGCTGAAAAGAAAAAAAGAAAAGAAAAGGAGAAAAATCCCAAGAAAGAAGCTGAGGTAAACTTACCAAGCCAACAACTAGCAAAAAATATCTTCCTTCAGGTTCCGGGAAGACTTCAGTGCTTGAGTCTGCCAAAGGTCGGAGGTGATACTGAGGAAACACTTCTCTCCATATTATCAACTGACCAATTCTTTGTTTTGCTGCTAAAGGCAGCAGGCAATAGTGGCGACAGTATACGGCAATATCAATAAGATCATCCTTGGGTAAATGATTGCATATCAAATAACCCTTGAATTTAACCACAAAGAGCAAAAGTCTACCAGTGATATAAAGCAATAGTCCCATAATATATTTCTAAGAGTTTTACAAACACTTCTTCACTTGGTTTAGAATATTCTAGTTTCAAATGGTGTAAATGAAGATACAGTAGATGTTTTCTTTTTCTTTTTTTTTTCTTTTCTTGAGGTCAAAGTAGAGCTCAAATGATAACTTAAGGTCTACCAACAGGCAGACTTAAGCACAAAGCAAGATCACCTCTGCACAGTATAGCTTCAGTATTTGGCAAAATTAGAAAAGAACTGAATTCTGATAATGGAAAGTCAAGAAGCAGGGGTTATGACAGAGACTTTTCACTGTGCACCCTTCCCTATTGCTTCTTTGTTAGATGTGTTTTACATTGTGTTTAAAAATCCTTTTTTAAAAATAAAAGTACTTAAATTCATTTAATGCTTTATTTGCTTTACATGAACATGAACTAAATGTTATATAAGATTTATTTAAAAGATGTAGGTTACTTTTCTTTTTTTTTGAGACAGAGTCTCACCCTGTCACCCAGGCTGGAGTGCAGTGACGTGAACTCAGCTCACTGCAGCTTCTGCTTCCCGGGTTCATGCCATTCTCCTGCCTCAGCCTCCTGAGTAGCTGGGATTATAGGCACGCACCACCATGCCCAGGTAATTTTTTTTTGGATTTTTAGTAGAGATGAGGTTTCATCATGTTAGACATGCTGATCTCGAACTTCTGACCTCTGGTGATCCACCTGCCTCGGTCCCCCAAAGTGATGGAATTACAGGTGTCAGCCACCGTGCCCAGCCAACTTTTCAACACAGGATAAAAAATACACTCTTTCAAAAGGAAATTCAGAAAAATATTGTTCTCTCTTACAAACTTGGTCCTTTGAGTATTGTTTCTCCTGTGCACATTTGTAAATACTTTATAAATGCTTTAGAATGCAATGAAACCATAAATATTTATTATATTTACAAATATGTAGATGCAAATCTTGTTTTAAGGTCTTAATCTGGTCAGACATGGTAGCTCACGCCTGTAATCCCAGCACTTTGGGAGGCCAAGGCAGGAGGATTGCTTGAGCCTGGGAATTGCTTAAGCCCAGAAATTGGATGTTGCAGTGAGCTATGATTGTACCCTGCGCTCTAGCCTAGGTGGCAGAGCGAGACCCTGTCTCTAAAGTGAGAAAGATCTTAATCTTATGGTACCTACATTTAAAAGAAAAGAGATGAATGTATTTTTCATGTTTGTAAAATTTTTGACAATTTAGGTCTGTTTGTACAACACTGGACATTTAGACTTCCAGCTTCAACTTACCTTGTAAAATAGAGAAGACCCCAAAATTGTATACAGCCGCCTCATGTCATAGTAATCCTCAGACTGGGGGAAAAATTCATAGTGGATTTTATATTTTTATTTTTTTGTGATAAAAATCCCAAATAAGCTATAATAGTTAAAATGAAAATTATATTCTTTAGTAACTAAACTTTTCATAGTGTCATCTTTAGAAATCAATATACCAGAGTATTAGGATGAAATATAATATGTATATGTTTATTTCACTGAGAACAACCTTATTTTTTATTCTTTTAAGATGCTTGATTAGAGACATTTAGAACATAAAATCTGTTACTTTATGAGGGATTTCTTACAACATATCTTTTTAGGACAAAAAACTTTTACTCTACATCATCTACAGTATCCAATATTACCATATGCTATTTTTGAAAGCACTAATTGATGCAACCTATTTGCAAGCTACTGAGTGGTATGTAAAAAAAATTAAGTATACATACCCTTTGAATAATTCTACTTCTAGACATCTACAGGAACACTCAAGCAGTGGAATCATGATTTTTATATAAAAAGTTAACAGTTGGATTATTTGTAATATGGAAAAATCAGAGATAACATGATATTCAACAATGGAGGAATGGCCAGCAAAACTAGATATACCACAGAATATCACACATATGTTAAAAAAATACGATTGATCTATATGAGCAGGCATAAAAGGTTTCAGGATACACTGCTCAGCAAAGAATGCAAGCTGCAGAACAAAATATACACTATCATCTGATTTTTGTTAAAAATAGCATCCCCACCAACTATATACATGTGTATTGGTTTGTGTGTGGGAATGTATGTATATGGAAAAAGGTCTGGAAGGATACATTGCAATCCATAAGAGCAGTTACACCTGGGGATGGAAGTGAGAGAAAGGGATAAGCGAAGGTATTTGCTTTTAATAACCATGCTTAGAGCTTTACCCTGTATACAGCTATTACTTTTATAAGCTTTTTTTCTTTTTAAAAAACCCAACGAAACCTAAAGAAAACTAAAAACTGGAAATAACACAGCCATTCCTCAGTCAGGGAATGGATAAACAAATTGTGATACATGTATATGATGGAATACTACTATTCAGCAATATTAAGGACTGAACTGCCTGCACAGTAGCAGGAATGAATCTTAAATCCATTATGCTAAGTTAAAGCCAGACACAAAAATTACCTACTGTATGATTATTTATTTATTTAAATTCTCAAGACACATGTGGAGTGTCTGGTTTATTCAAAGGGGCTGTCAGAGGCCCAACCATGGAGCAGGAACCAAATAGCTGGGAGCTATGGGGCTGAACAGGGCAGGGATGCCCAGGTATGAGAAGGGGGGTGTGCTGAGCAACCAGAGCAGCATTATGGCCAGGTTGAGCAGGATGATTCACTTTATATGACATCCTGAAAAAGGCAAAATCTTGGGGACAGAACACAGATCAGTGATTGCCAGAGGTTGGGGGTATAGAGAGGGGTTGACTATAAAGGGGAAAGAAGAATTTACTGAATGTAAATTATACCTTAATAATAATTTTTAAAAACTAAGGGAAACAGCATTAGGATTAAATCTTTAATTTCACCAAAAAGTACAGAATAGATCCTTATTTTCATATTTTTTTAATTAAGGCAAAATTCAATGTGAAGTGTTCTGTGAGTTTTGACAAATGCATATAGCTATGTAAGCACCACCAAAATCGAAATGTAGAACAGTTCCCTCAGCACCTCCCTAAAACAACTTTTTTTCTGAGTAGTAGTCCATTCCTGGATATACCAGAATTTGTTCTGGTATTCACACCTGCTGATGGACAGTTAAGTTATTTGAGTTGTTTCCACTTTTTGGCTATTACAAGTAAAGTTATTTTGTATACAGGTCTTTGTATTACATATGCTTTCAGTTCTCTTGGTTTAAAAAGATAGGAACAGACTGGTTGAATTATATGGTAGGTATATGTTTAGGTTATTAAGAAATTGCCAAACTGTCTTCCAAAGTAGTTGTACCATTTTACATTCTCAATTTATCCATTTTTTCTTTTATGAATTGTGGTTTTCTTTTTCTTCTTCTTCTTCTTCTTCTTCTTCTTCTTCTTCTTCTTCTTCTTCTTCTTCTTCTTCTTCTTTTTTTTTTTTACTGTATCTAGGAATCTCAATAGATTATTTTTAACCATAGAAAATATTGTTAATTCCACTGCTCATTAAAATAGTGTTCTATAAAGGCAGGAATTAGATTTTTAAACTAAACACTAGATGTAAGTTCCAAAAATCAGATATTTTAATACTTTAGTTCTGAACTGCTCCTAATGGTTAATATCCATCTAAACATTTTCCATTACTCAAAAAATTATGAGCCATAAGAGTTTACCATGCCTAAATTTCTATTATTTTTACAGACAAAACACCCTTCCATTTGTTTAGGGTGTTTGTTAAGACTCAGTTACCCCTTCAAGTTAACATTCTCCTCCCAATTTCACTGGCAATCTTCCTGAGAATAATCCACACCTTATGGCTTTTACTTCCCTTACTTCCCATTTACTTTGTAAAAGAACTTTTATTACTGAGAATTTTAGCGTATACAAAAAGGGAATTGTATAACTAGTTCCTGTATAGCCATCACCACCCAGGTTTAACTATGACCAGTCCATGGCTCATCTTGTTTCACCTGTATCATCATCTTCCCTTCCTCCTGCTGAATTATTTCAAAACCAATACCAGATATTATATCATTTCATCTGTAAACACTTCAGAACGTATGTATAAAACAGAAGGAATTTAAAAATACATATAATCATAATACCATTATCACAATATAAAGAATTATTTTCATCTAATACCCAGTCATTTGTGCTTACATTTCCTTGAATGTATGACTCATGAATAGATTCAGCCTCATCTATGAGATTCATTGTCTCATAGATGTTTTTAAAACTTTGTTTGAATTAGGATCTAAGAAAGGACATATATACACTTGGTTGATAATATTCAGTCTCTTGTAACTGAGTTCTCTCTCAACTTCTCTCCCTTCTCCCCAACTTCAGACCACCCTTTTCTAACTTATTTGGAGAAGAAACTGTCCTGCAGTATTTGCCAGTTTGGATTTTGCTGACTGTACCCCCCCTTCCCCAAATGGGGTCATTTAACATGCTCCCTTTTCAATGGTATTTCCTATAAATTAGTAGTTAGATCTTGAGGCCTCATCAAGCATATTTTATAGGTGGTCTGTGTGCTTCCATCAGGAACAACGTATTATCTGTTGCTTTTCTGTTTGTGATATTAATAGCTATTGATGACCATTGCCTAGATCCATTAATTCATTGAGGGACTGCAAAATGGTGATATTCCAATTCTGTGTCTTTCTTGACATTTCAGTTAGACTACTTTCATAAAAAGAAGCTCTCCTTCACCTCTGTTTGGTAACCTTGACATATGGTTTAGACAGGAAAGGCAGGATAAATGTCTGATTTTTCTTCATTTAACAGTTTTCACAAAAACAAGTTGATGCCCTCATATTCTCCAAAGTTGACTAGCAAGTTTCTTTTCTTTTCTTTTTTTTTAGTATCTTTATGCACTTACGAACTTATACATATCTGATGTGTTTCAATCTGTTGTAGGTATTTCCTTATAGATGTTCAACAGGGAGCCTCTTCAAGTTGTCTCATGACAATTTGAGCTCTACTATAACCCTATTAATTTTTGGAAAGCCTTCTGAATTTCTGATATGACAAGATGTTCTCAGACTTATCTTGCACATTTTCAGCCCCAAGTTTGAATAAGCCAATTCTTGAGGAGTCCTGGTTCCTTTTGGTGAGAAATGTTATTTATACACCATGGCCTGGGTATTAGTGGTACTTATTGTTACTGTGATGGTCACTATTGCTAGGCCTTTTCATTGGACATAGCTAGGAAATACAATAATTAAAATACTAAAAACCATATTGAGACTTCCAATTTAAGTACAGCTCTACAGGGTTCTTATTTAACTTAATCAGTATTACATTTATATTTGTTTTCCTCAAAAACTTAGTTCTTAGTGACACCAGTGTAATTAATCATTTTTAATCCCATAATATACATTGTGTAACAACTATTTCAACTGAGTAGAAAATCCCAAGGCAAGAAAATGGATTTTTTCACAGTCAAAACAGAGGACTAATGTGTATTATTATATATCCACTTGGTAAATATTTAGAATAATGACTGGTATACAAAACAAGAATTCAACATTGAGCCTTTTGTAAAACTCGCTCCTTCTCTTACCAGTTCTGCAAAATCTGCAGCCTCCAAGTCACTTAATGCCATGTCTAATTCCATCTATGTTAAAAAAAAAAAAAGAGAGTAACATAAGCATTTGACTCATATTAGTTACTTTTTTAGTAATGGCCATATAAAAAGTGCTTAATTACTACTTGAAAATTGAGTATCTTTCTCCTTTGTGTTACTTAAGAAATGTCTCAAAATGGAACATAATGTTTTTAAGCTTTGCAATTATAAAACAGTTTACTTATTTAACATATTGTTTTTAAGCTTTGCAAACATAAAACAACTTACTCATTTAAATAGCATATTTCAACTAAATCTCAATAACTGCAAAATGGTCTTCAGCATATATTCAATGCATAGTAAATTTATGAGCTTCAAAAGTTGTTTTCCAGTTTTAAGTTAGAAATTAATTTAAACCTTTTGATTTCATAGAAGAAAATGAAAATCAGTCTTAAGGTAGCCAACTTATTTTGAGTTGTTCTTGTTTCTCCATTTTTTGTATATTACTCAACGGTTGGATTCTTGAAAAATATCAACATTCTTCCCTGTCTTTCTCCTGGACCCAATGTTTTGCATTCAAGGGCTGTCAATCTTTATTCCTAGATTAAAACACAAAGGCAAGTGTTCCTCTGGAATCTGGCACAGTTCAACTATCCCAGAGAGTTATCAGAAAAAAAATCTCTTACTTAGGATTTGGGTTTTGTTTTTATGGAAATTGCCTGAGCTCTGTCATGTATCACCTTTGTTCTCCTTTGAAGCATTCCAAATTTAAAAACAGAATAAATTTAATCTGAAGTTTAATCTGTAATACAAATATATATATAAATCAAAACTATTGGCAATTGAATTTTATAGCATACATGCTATTTGTGAATAAGAACCCCCTCTTTTTTTTTGAGATGGAATCTCACTCTGTCGCCCTGGCTGGTGTGCAGTGGTGCAATCTCAGCTCACTGCGATCCGCCTCTCAGAGAATCTTTTTTTTTTTTCTTTAAAGGCCAAGGCACTCTCTGCAGGACTGTTTCACACACTAACTGTGTCTTACTGAGATGACAAAAGCTTTTGAAATATTAGTCATGCCTTTCAATGCTTTTCACACAGTATGAGTTATTACTCATTTGTGACCTACATTTTTCTGCATCTAGCAAATACTTCAGGTTCCCTTTTTTTGTGGCTATTAGTCTGTCTTGTGAAAAACCACAGGACAAAAAATTACTGATTTGTGGTATTTGATCTCAGAAACTGTTCAATGAGTTACTATTCCTGCTACTAAACTCTACAGGCTAATTAATGTACAAGATTACTATAATATATATGTTTGTTTATATTCCTTAAATGAAAATATAAAAATATCTTTTCTCTTAATTATTTCACTGTACCCTAGGAAAATATGATTGGGAAAAAAAAAAAAACCAAAATGAGGAAATTCTCAAATACCTGGGAAGAAAAACTAAAGTAAGACCTCATCATATACTAAACCTGGAACAAATAAGTTTTTTCCAAGTTAAAAATAACTATTTAGTTTGTTTTTAAAAATAAGCAAGCAAAAATAACTATTTCCACCTAAAATTGCCAGGCATAAGTTACCCCACACACGATTTTTTTTTTTTTTTTTTGAGATGGAGTCTCCCTCTCATACCCAAGGTGGAGTGCCAGTGGCGCAATCTTGGCTCACTGCAAGCTCTGCCTCCTGGGTTCACGCCATTCTCCTGCCTCTGCCTCCCAAGCAGCTGGGACTACAGCGCCCACCACCATGCCCGGCTAATTTTTTGTATTTTCAGTAGAGACAGGGTTTTGCCATGTTAGCCAGGATGGTCTCGATCTCCCGACCTTGTGATCCGCCCACCTCAGCCTCCCAAAGTGCTGGGATTACAGGTGTGAGCCACCGTGACCGGCCTCACACACGTTTTAAACTAGATTTCTTTTTTGGACAGGCTGGAGTGAAATGGCGTGACCTCAGCTCACCGCAACCTCCGCCTCCCAAGTTCAAGTGATTCTCCTGCCTCAGCTTCCCACGTAGTTGGGATTATAGGCATGCACCACCACGCCCAGCTTATTTTGTATTTTTAGTAGAGATGAGGTTTCTCCATGTTGGTCAGGCTGGTCTTGAACTCCCAACCTCAGGTGATCTGCCCGCTTCGGCCTCCCAAAGTGGTGGGATTACAGGCATAAGCCACCACGCCTGGCCTTTAACTAGATTTCTTAAGGCATTAAATTCCTTAATATTTTCTATGGGGAGATACATAGTCAATAAATCCTACTGTTTTTACTACAATGAGAAATCTCAAGAGAAATGGAATCGACCTAAGTGTTCATCAACAGATGAATGGATAAAGAAAATGTGCTATATGTACATAATGGAATACTATTCAGCCATAAAAAAGAACAAAATCCTGTCATTGAAACAGATGAACCTAGAGGGCATCATGTTAAATGAAGTAAGCCAGGCACAGAAAGACAACTACCACATGATCTCACTCATATGTGGAACATAAAAAAGCTGATATCACAGGAGAGTAGAATGGTGATTACCAAAGGCTTGGTTAGTTAGGGGAGAGGGTGAATGAAGAAATGTTGGTCAAAGGAATTATAATCACAGATAAGACGAGTCAAATTTAAAAAATATATTTAGAACAGCTAAGCTTACAGAAATGAAACTATGCAAATGATTGCCTGTGGCTGGAGGGGTAGGGAGAAGAAGAAATTGGGAGGGGAAAGAGAGAAGTAAATAATAACTACTAATGGTCACGGAATTTCTTTATTAGATGGTGAAATGTTCTAAAATTGATTGTGGTGATGGTTAGGCAGCTCTATGAACAGACTAAAAATATTGGATTGTACATTTTAAATGAGAAAATTCTATGGTATGTGAAATATCTCAATGAAGCCATTAAGGAAAAAGAACTTAAGTTCACGTAACTACTGTTCAAGCTGAAAATTTAAAATACACTGAGTAGAGAATCTTGACTCTTAAACTGCTGTGCTATACTGCCTTAAATAAGTAATTGGCAATTTAAACAGATAGGGCTTTATTGGTCTAAAACAATGAGGTTTAATAATTTACTCTCATGTCTCCGAATGTTTCAGTATAAAGTGAAGGTCTTAAAAATATTTTGAACTAAAAAAAATGAAATCACAACTTATCAAAACTTATGTGGTACAGCAAAAGTGGTGTTTGGGGGAAATTTATAGCATTAAATGCATATATTAAAAAAGAAGAGAGATCTAAAATCAATCATCTAAGTTTCTATTTTAAGAAACTAAAACAAAAAGCGAATTAAATCTAAAATATGCAGAAGAGCAGAAATAATAAAAAATTAGAGGAGAAATCAATGACAATGAAAACAGGAAAGCCATAGAGAAAAATCAATGAAACCAAAAGCTGGTTCTTCGAAAAAAAATCAATAAAATGTATAAGCCTCTAGCCTAACTAAGATAAAAATAGAGAGGACACAAATTACTAATAGCAGAAATGAAAGTGGGAGCATTAGTACAGAGTCCATGGACATTAAAAGGATAGGAGAAGAATACTGTAAACAACCCCATGCTCACAAATTTGATAACCTAGATGGAATGCAAAAATTCCTTGAATGATACCAGAAGAAACAGATACTATAAATTGGTCTATACTTATTAAAGAAATTGAATCAATAACAATTTAATCAACTTGCAAAAGCAGAATGCACCAGGCCCAGATGGGTAGACCGGTGAATTCTACCAAACATTTAAATAAGAAATTATACCAATTCTCTATAATTTCTTTCAGAAGACAGAAACAAAGGGAATACTTCCTAACTCATTCTATGAGGTCAGCATTACCCTAATACTAAAACTAGACAAAGACATTATAAGAGCAAACAAACAAAAAAAGACAGACCAGTATCTTTCATGAACACAGATTCAAAAACCTCCAATAAAATATTAGCAGAGGGAATCCAACAGTGCCTAAAAAGAAATATACACCACAGCCAAGGGAGATTTATCGCAGGTATGCAAGGCAGGTTTGACATTCAAAAACCAATTAATGTAATCCATCAAATCAATAGGCTTAAAAAAAAAAAATCACATGATTCTATCAATATATGCAGAAAAAGCATTTGATAAAATCCGATACCCCTTCATGATAAAAACTCTTAGTATACTAGGAATAGAGGGAAACTTCTCCATCTTGATAAAGAATATCTACAAAAAACCTAGTTAACTTCATAGTTAATGGTGAGAAATGAGATACTTCCTAAGATGAGAAAGGGGAAAGGATGTTCCCTACCACCACTCCTTTTCAACATCATACTGGGAGGCCTAGCTAATGCAATAAGGCAAGAACATGAAATAAATGGGAAGGAAGAAATAAAACTGTCTTTGTTCATAGATGACATGATTGTTTACATAGAAAATCTGAAAGAATTGACACAATCTTATATATTACAATTTTCTATATTAACCTTATATACTGTATCAGTATATAAGGAACCTCTGCTTCCCGGGTTCAAGTGATTCTCCCACCTCAGCCTCCTGAGTAGCTGGGACTACAGGCATGTGCCACCACACTTGGCTTATTTTGTATTTTTTGGTAGAGGTGGGGTTTCACTATGTTGGCCAGGCTGGTCTTGAACTCCTGACCTCAAGCAATCCGCCCATCTCAGCCTCCCAAAGCACTGGGATTACAGGCATGAGTCACTGTACCCAGCATAAAAGTCAATTGCTTTCCTATATACCAGCAATGAATAAGTGGAATTTGAAATTAAAAACACAATATCACATACCTTAGCATTCCCCAAAATAAAATATACTTAGTTATAAATTTAACAAAGTATACACAATATCTATATGAGGAAAACTACCATACTCTGATAAATGAAATCCAAGGAGAACTAAACAAATGGAGAGATATTCCATGTTCATGGATAGAAGACTCAATATTGTCAAGATGTCAGTTCTTCACAACTTGATCTATATATGCAATGCAATCCCAATCAAAATTCCAACGAGGTATTCTAAAGTTTATATGGAGAAGCAAAAGACCAAGAATAGCCAGTACAATATTGAATGACAAGAACAAAGCCTTTGGACTGATAGTATCCTACTTTAAGACTTAATATAAACCTACAGTAATCAAGACATCGTATTATTGGTGAAAGAACAGATAAATACATCAATGGAACACAGAGTCTACAAATACACCCACATAAATACTGTCAACTGATCTGTGACAAAGGAACAAATACAATGTAAAAAGGAAAAATGGTCTTTTCAACAAATGGTGCTAGAACAGCTGGGCACCCATATAAAAAATATCAATCTAGACACACACCATATACCCTACACAAAAATTAACTCTAAGTGGACCATATGTCTAAATGTAAAATGCTAAACTATAAAATTCCTAGAACATGGGAGAAAATTTAGATGACACTGGGTCCGACACTAACTTTTTAGATACAACACCAAAACCACAATCCATGAAACTGATAAGCTAGACTTCATTAAACTAAAAACTATTGCTCTGCAAAATACGATGTCAATAGAATAAGATGAGCCGCAGACTGGGAGAAAATATTTGAAAAAGACACATCTGATAAAGAACCATTATCTAAAATATACAAAGACCTCTTAAAACTCCACAATAAGAACACATACAAAAAAATTTAAAAATGGTTAAGAATAGGAATAAGATGGCAGATAGCAGGCAAGACTAGTTTGCAGCTCTTGCTCAAATGGACAGGGCTGCATGTGGACATTCACATCGTGAACTTTTGCTCCAAGAACTATGGCAGAAACATACCAGGAAAGCTGAGAAAATCCATAGACCCTTTGAAGGAACTGGATCACTGCTGCAGGCTCCCTGAGATGCTGAAAAACTGTGAGTCTGCTTGCTTTCTCAATGGGGAGGCTCCTGGTCTGGGGCAAGTTCTAAGCCCTGGTCACTGGCTGCCTAGAAATAGACTCAGTGCTGTTGAGGGGGCATGGTGGGAGTGAGACTGGCTTTTAGGACTGCAGGCTGTGTGGGAGAGGGGTAAGGCCCATGACTGCCAGTTTTCCCCTACTTCCCTGGTGACCTGTATGACTCAGCAGAGGCAGCCATAATCCCCCCTAGGAATATAACTCCATTGGACTGGGAACTGCACCTCCATCCCCCACAGCAGCTGCGGCAAGCCCTGCCCAAGAAGAGTTGAAGCTTAGACAATAACAAGCTCAGGGGCCTATCCCTGTCTCCACCTAGTAGTATTTCTCTACCTACCCTGGTAGCCAAAGACAAAGGTCATAATCTCTTGGGAGCTCTATGGCTCTGCCCACTGCCTGAGAAACCTGAATACTTAACCAGGTGTCCCTAGGGCAAGTTTACATCCTCCCTAGATGACTGCAGCTGATGCACTCTTGAAAGTGCCACCTCCTGACTGGAGGCCAACACAAAACCAGTGCACTAAACAAAAACACAACCAGGGACACCTTACAGAGTCCACTTCACTCCATTGCTACCTGCATTGGAGCAGGTGCTGATATCCACGGCTGCAAGACCTGAAGATGGATCACATCACAGGACTCTTTGCAGACACTTCCCAGTACCAGCCTGGAGCCCGGTAGCTCTGCTGGGTGGCTAGACCAAGAAGAGCAAAAACCATCACTACAGTTCAGCTCTCAGGAAGCTCCATTCCTAGGGGAAGGGGGAGAACACCACATCAAGGGATCATCCCATGGGACAAAAGAATCTGAAGAGCAGCCCACGAATCCCAGATCTTCACTCTGACATAGTCTACCCATATGAGAAGGAACCAGGAAAACAATTCTGGTAATATGAGAAAACAAGGTTTTTTTTAACACCTTCAGAAGATCATACCAGCTCACCAACAATAGATCTAAACCAAGATGAAATCTCTGAATTGCCAGAAAAAGAATTCAGAAGGTCAATTATTAAGCTAATCAAGGAGGCACCAGAGAAACATGAAGTCCAGCTTAAAGAAATGAAAAACATTATATGGGATATGAAAGGAAAATTCTTCAGTGAAACAGATAGCATAAATAAAAAACAGTCACAACTTTTGGAAATCAAGGACACACTTAGAGAAATACAAAATATACTGGAAACTCTCATAACAGAATCAAACAAGCAGAAGAAAGAACTTCAGAGCTTGAAGAAAAGGCTTTTGAATTAACCCAATCCATCAAACACAAAGAAAAAGGAATTAAAAAAAAAATGAACAAAGCCTCCAAGAAGTTCGAGACTATGTTAAACGTCCAAACCTAAGAATAATTGGTGTTCCTGAGGAAGAAGAGAAATCTAAAAGTTTGGAAAACATATTTGAGGGAATTAATTGAGGAGAACTTCCCCAGCCTTGCTAGAGATCTAAACATCCAAATACATGAAGCTCAAAGAACACCTGCGAAATTCATCACAAAAAGATCATCAGCTAGGCACATAGTGATCAAGTTATCTAAAGTCAAGACAAAGGAAAAATCTTAAGAGCTGTAAGACAAAAGCATCACGTAACCTATAAAGGAAAACCTATCATATTAACAGCAGAAACACAAAAAGCTAGAAGGCATTGGGGTCCTATTTTTAGATGCTTTAAACAAAACTATTATCAGCCAAGAATTTTGTATCCAGTGAAACGAAGCTTCGTAAATGAAGAAAAGATATAGTCTTTTTCCAGACAAACAAATGCTTAAAGAACTCGAGATGGATCAAAGACTTAAACAAATCTAAGACATGAAACCACAAAGATGCTAGAAGATAACATTGGAAAAACCCTTTTAGACATTGGCTTGGGCAAAGGCTTCATGACCAAGAACTCAAAAGCAAATGCAACAAAAACAAAGATAAATAGATGGGACTTAATTAAACTAAAAACTTTCTGAATAGCAAAATAAATAATCAGCAGAGTTAACACCCCACAGAGTGGGAGAAAATCTTCACAATCTATACATCTGACAAAGGACTAATATCCAGAATCTACAAGGAACTCAAATCAGCAAGAAAAAAACAATCCCATCAAAAAGTGGGCTGAGGAGATGAACAGACAGTTCTCAAAAGAAGATATACAAATGGCTAACCAGCATATGGAAAAATGATCAACATCATTAACGATCAGAGAAATGCAAATCAAAACCACATGCGATACCACCTCACTCCTGCAACAATGGCCATAATAAAAAAAAAATAGATGTTGGTGTGGATATGGCAAAAAGGGATCACTTTTATACTGTTGGTGGGAAAGTAAACTAGTACAACCACTATGGAAAACATTGTAGAGATTCCTTAACTAAAAGTAGATCTGCTGGTTGATCCAGCAATCCCACTACTAGGTATCTACTCAGAGGAAAAGAAATCATTATACGAATAAGATATTTGCACACACGTTTATAGCTGCGCAATTCACAATTGCAAAAATATGGAACCAGACGCCCATTAATCAATGAGTGGATAAAGAAAATGTGGTATATATATACCATGGAACACCACTCAGCCAGAAAAAGGAACAAAATAATGGCATTTGCAGCAACCTGGATGGAATTGGAGACTATTATTCTAAGTGAAGTAACTCAGGAATGGAAAACCAAACATCGTATGTTCTCACTCATATGTGGGAGCTAAGCTATGAGGATGCAAAGGCTTAAGAATGATACATTGGACTTTAGGAACTTGGGGGAAAGAGCAGGGGGTGGCAAGAGATAAAAGATTA